>NW_024429266.1:105608043-106208043 GCF_017639785.1 Mesocricetus auratus | reverse complement strand
ATACCAGGAAACTCATTAGCAACGCCAGTTACTGGCTGCTTCCAGTACTGCCAAAAAGTTCACCTCTGTGACCTGACAAGCTCTCTCCACATCCAAGTCTCAAGAAGACTCCTGAAGCACAGGCCTACGTTACTGTAGGTGCAGAGGACCAGACTTCTGCCTTACCTGGCCCATGGCTTGCTGAGGAAAGTGAACGCTTACTTACTGCAGGAAGGGAAAGAATGCTCAGAGACCCAGGGAGGAGGGACCGTGGCTTCCTCTTTATTGGACACTTTGTAGATGACACACAGATCTACAGTTAAATAATTATTAAAATACCAACCAGGACTATGGCCCTGGCCCAGGGCTCCAAACCAGAAGCAATAAAGAATGGGGTGATGAGGTGGCAGTACTCCTCCAACATCACCAAAACCCATAAACCGAAACTTGTGAATCCTTCCAGGGTCAGACCAGGGTTTGGGCCCTTGGGTTAATCCAGGACCCCTGGCTGCATCTCTTAGGGCAAGGTAACCAGTAAGGGTCTGGAGGGAACAGCCAGCTGGAGTCCAGACAGACAGACCCAGATGGAAGAAGAAGAAGATGGGAAACAGACAGGTGCTGTCCAGCAGGAGATAAGATGCAGCGAAGGCAGGCTGAGGGAGAGGCTGGGGGCAATATTGCAGCAATGTGGGAATGCAGCCCCAGGGTCCTGTCCTGAGTGGCTGGCTGGTCAGGTGTCAGCTGGCCGTCTCCAGGTGGCACTCCTGACCCAAGCCTGGCTGAGGGTCACACGTTGTGGGTCCTCTTGGTGAGCTGGGGCTCCTCATCTACCAGCTTGGATTTGAGGTGCTCCTTGTAGGCAAGGATGTCTCCAGGCCATTTAGTGATTGTCTGCTTCTCACAGACCCAAATCTCCTGCGCAACCTAGAAGTAGATGCTGGGCTTAGTCCGGCCAGTCCTCAGCACCCTCCCCACCACCAGCATGGTGTGGGGCTTTCTGAATGAAAGAGTCTCTCCTCTGAGGCCTCACCCAAAACCCATATCCAGCTTACTCTCTCTGGGGACATTTTACTCAGCAATCTAACCAGCATTCTAGAATTTTCCAAGCCAGATCCTGCTATGCCACCTCCTACTGTGAGGTCTCCAGCAGGCTCCTGACCTACTCAGTTCTTCATGAACCATGAAGAACTTCTTTAGAAGCTCAGAAAGGGCAGCAGCCTTTCCTCTTAATCCAAATTCTTACTACAACACTTATTTTTGGGCTAAAGAATCTTTAGACAATAAAAAAAGTCATCAATACCAAGTTAACTACTATCCCCAGAGCCATGAGATCCGGTTGTCACCAGAACACATGGCTCCAAGCTCCTTCCCTGGATTCAGTAAATGTGTTATGCCCTCCACGTGTCACAACTGTGCTTCACACAGCCTTCTACCACACTCCATTCGGTGCCCAGGCCACACTCACCTGCTGGATGAGTCTGAAGTCATGGCTGACGAGCATCATGCCACCCTCAAACTCATTGATGGCATCTGCCAGCGCATCAATGGTCTCGATGTCCAGGTGATTGGTAGGCTCGTCCAGAAACAGCATGTGCGGGTTCTGCCAGGCCAGCCAGGCCAGACACACACGGCATTTCTGCCCATCTGACAGGTTCCGGATCGGGCTCACCTGGGGAATCACGACATAAGGACTTGGTGTTACACCTGCCATGCAGCATGGGACTTCCCTCCTCCCCTCTCTGGCTCCTGTTAGCACTACTGTCCCCCTCCCCCACAAGACATGAGCTTAGGACGACCCAAGAACATACAGCAAGACACTGGCCAGGTCGTTCATTACTATTGAGGCCTGATAGGGGATATACCTGGAAACATGAGCACTCAGGTCTTAAGCACTCTGGCTCAAGAGCCTGTCCTTTCCCACAACCCCATAGTATATGACACTTTAGAGGAGAGAAATGGAGGAGACTCTGGGATGAAGACAGTGTTCCCTAATCACCTGGCCACAGCCTCTGAGCCATCTTGGGTCCCTCCCGCCCCCCTCTCACCTGCTGTTTTCCAGTGAGGCCGTATCTCCCAATGATCTTCCTCATCTCCTCCTTTTCCTTGATCTCTGGGTAGCACTTCATCATATATTCCAATGGCGAAAGATCCAGGTCTAGCTGCTCCTGTAAGTGCTGCAAGAAGGCAAGACCACCACATTTGGGGGATCCTCATCTTAAAGGCGGCCACTTGGCATGACAGGGGCCTGCCCTAAAAGGGGTCTACCCCAGGACCCCGACACTTGTTCAGAATCCCAAAAGCAGGGAGAAGCCAATGTTCCTAGAGAAGGGGCGTGGACAGATATGGTCCCTTCTTCTACCCTGACCCCCCAACCTTGATGCAAGGTCTGTACCTGATGGTAACGCCCTATCTTGACATGAGAATGCTTCCGGATCATTCCATCTGTGGGTAGAAGCTAGTAAAGAGTGAAGTAGAATCAGAAAAGTAAGCAGGCCATAAAGGAATCCCAAACAGAAGCCAACACATGCAAACACACGCACAGGTTTCCAATAACCTCCCAATCAATCTACTCTGCTAACACACAGACTATAGTCTAGGCAATTTCAATGTTAGAGGGGCTGGGCAGATGCTGAGTGGATTAAGGCACTGGCTGCCAAGCTTCACAATCTGAAATGATCTGGAACTCACATGGTGGAGGTTGGGAACTGACACCACAAGATGTCCTCTGACCACCACACAGGAATGCACACACAATAAAACAAGTGTAAAAGCATACTGAGGAAGATTCACTAAAACACCCTTGAGGGAGGTGAAGACACACAGCAGTTTACTAGGTGGACATGAAAGGGCCATGGTGTAATACAGCAATGAGGCACTCGATGTAGGCAGGCATAGACACATTTTCTCAAAGCAACTCCAGTGTACAGGCATCCGCACAGCCTAACAAACACTGTCCCACGCACGCATTCACATGCTCCCAGTCATACAGACTCTCGCCCACCCATCCACCCTCAGCAGTGCCCCAGTCCCTCCAGGCGGCTCATTCAACAAAGCATTCACTCTCTTCTTCCTTAATGAGGTACCAGAAGCCCTGACATTTCACCTCAGCACCATACCTCTCCTGTTAGCAGCTTCAAAAGAGTAGACTTTCCTGCACCATTGGGTCCCACCAGAGCCACGCGTGTGTCAAGGTCAATGCCAAACTCTAGATTATTGTAGATGCAAGGCTGAGGTGGGTGCAGAGAAAGAGGAATAAGGTTAGAACTTGAATGCACTCTAGCTGGCATGCCAACCCCACAGGTCGTCTGCTAACCCTGAAAACCAACTCTTCCCTGGCGGAGGTCAGTAAGAGTGGGAGATGCTCCCACTGCTGAAACTGCCCATGCAGTGTGCCCGGCCTCCCAGACACGCAGGCTCGAAACACGTGCCCTGCCGATACTCACTCCGTCTTTTGTGTACTTGAAGCTCACGTTCTGCACCATAATGACAGGTGGTGGGATTTTACCACACGGTGGGAAATAAAATGACAGTGTCTAAGGAGAGGAGGCATTTTCATGTCAGTACTTTTTCTTAAAGCCATGCTTCAGCTACCTAATATAACCATCAGATCTCACCTTGTCACTCACAACCCTTTCTGTTAGTCCTGATGCCATCATTTTCTGTAGCGTTTTCTCTTTGCTTTGAGCCTGCCGGGCCAGCTTGGCACTTCCATGGCCAAACCTGGCAATGTAGTTCTGTAAGAGACCAGAAGAGGGGCTGGAGTGTGAGCAAGAGACATGAAAGGCGTGGAGTATATGCAGGAACTAGGATGGTTAGGGTGAGCATGTGCACAGGACACCAGAAGCAGCAGCAGCAGCTCAGTTTTTGTTTTTTGTTTTTTTTAGACAGAGTTTCTCCATGTAGCACTGGCTATCCTGAAACTCACTCTGTAGGCCAGAATGGCCTCAAGCAGAGATTGCCTAGTTCTGCCTCCCAAATGTTGGGATTAAAGGTGTACACCACCATACCATGCCCAGCCTCAACTCTTAAACCTTGACTAAGAAATGACCCACAAGCCGGGCACTGGTGGCGCACGCCTTTAATCCCAGCACTCGGGAGGCAGAGGTAGGCGGATCTTTGTGAGTTTGAGGCCGGGCTGGACCGACAGCCTCCAAAACAATACAGAGAAACCCGAAACCCTGTCTCGTAAAACCAAAAAAAAAAAAAAAAAAAAAAAAGACCCACAGTTCTTCCCAGCATCCCCTCACCCCCATCCCTTTCCAATACAGATGGGGAATGGCAGTGTAACCTCCTACCTTCATGTGTGCGATCTGGTCCTGCTCCCAGTGAAACCTCTTCATCTGGTTCTCCTCCAGCTCCAGCCGCGTCTTTACATACTGATCATAGTTACCCTGTGGGGAGATGCCCCAGGCAAGTGGCAGTTTTACCCAGGGCTCAGTCCTGGGCTCTCACTCAGAACACCACTGACTGGCTCTGAGTCTCAGCAGTAACGCAGAGAACTGCATTAAAGCAGCCCATGCTAACCTAGAACCTGGTATTTGTTTCTGCAGTGCTAAGGACAGAACCCAGGGTACTACCTCTAAGCCATGCTATAGCCCAACCAGATGTTTATTTTCAATTCCATGCCTTTTACTCAGCCAGGTCAAGTCAGGGTCCATGGCAAATCCAAGATTAACCAGATGAACACACAGTGTCTGCAGAAGCCCTGAATACAGCCATGCGGTCACCATGGAGCTCAAGCCCTCAACCACCTTCTGCTGCCCACCTCAAGGCCAATGCCACTCATGGATAATAAGGGGTTGTCCCCCACAAGGAAAAGCAAACCACCTGGATTTAGGATCATACCCAATTGGATGCCATGGTTTCTATCTTTTTTTTTTTTTTTTTTTGGTTTTTCGAGACAGGGTTTCTCTGTAGCTTTGGAGGCTGTCCTGGAACTCACTTTGTAGACCAGGCTGGCCTCGAACTCACAGAGATCCGCCTGCCTCTGCCTCCTGAGTGCTGGGATTAAAGGCGTGCACCACCAACGCCCGGCCATGGTTTCTATCTTAATCAAACAAAACTCAAGACTCAAGTTAGACATCCATTAAAAAGACCTAACAAACAAGTTACAGGATATCCACACATAATGATAATACTGTGCATCATTAGAAAGTTACTAATTTTAAAAGAAACCTGAAAAATATAATGATTATTAAGGATTACAGAAGAGGAGCTGGAGATAGCTTAGTGGTTAAGAGCACTGACTCTTCTTCCAAAGGACCCGGGTTCACTTCTCAGAACACATATGGTGGCCCACAACCATTTGTAACTCCAGTTCCAGGGGACCCAACACCCTCTTCTGGCCTTATTGGGCACTGCACGTACAGGGTGCAGAGACACATGTAGGCTATGAACACCCACACACATAAATAAAAAAACTTACATTCTAGATTCTAGAAGATTAGAGATAAAGAATGCATCCATATATATTTCCTACCAATGATTGCAAATATGCAGAGTTTTAGAAGGTGATATAAAGAAACTACCAATGTTCCCACAGTGACTGTGATTATGAATGAAAATGTCTATTTTCCCTTTTCCCATTTGAAGCTGGTGGAATCCAGGCTGGTATGACCATCAGACTTCAGCCAACATAATGCTGGGGTCATGTAGTTGTCACAACACCTGGCTCTATTTTTCATTAAAAAAATATATACACATCAGGTGCTCATAACTGCCTCTATCTCCAGCTGCAGACGTCAATCCAACACCTCTGGCCTAAGCAAGCACCTGCACTCACCTGCACAAACCCACACAGGTATACATAATTAAAAACAGTAATAAAAACAAGTGTTTTTAAAAATTAAAAAACAAGGCACAACAGGGAGACTGCTGAGACACAACTTGTTTTCCTATGCACCAAGCTCTCACAAGTGAAGGCCGCGTAGCACAGATGTTGGCAGCAGGATCAGGGCCTTCCCCAGGCACTGGAAGAAGTCAACTTCTTGCATAAGGTAAACACACACACACACAGAGCGAGAGTGTGAGAGCGCGTGCAACTGCCAACTGTTGCCTATGGTGAGAAGCAAAGGCTTTGAAACTAAAATAAAATGGGCTGCAGGACTTCTTTTTGGTATTTAGTAACAAATTTAGCAAGCACAGGAGCCAAGGCCCACTCACCGTGTAATACTTCAGTTTCTTATTGTGCATGTGGATAATATTGGTACAGACTCCATTCAGAAAGTCCTGGGAATGTGACACAAGGACCAGGATGCGCTTGAAACTGTAAAGCCAAAGAGCAAATCACAAAGGTTGCAAGCAAGGGATTGGTCAAAAAAGCCTACATAGGCAGACCCAGAAAGCCCTCACCCCCAAGAGCCCCTGTGGTTCCTGCAGCGAGCACTGCAGACTCCCTCAGTAAAGGCTTCTGGAGCCTTTCAGTGGTAAGACAGCCTAAGCCTTCTGTTCTTTCAACAGAATGGATTAGAGATGGAGTGGCAGTGAAGTCAACAGTCTGTATATACAAGTACCCAGAACTCAAACGCTTCAGGAAGAGAAACATGAGGTCTTTCTTTTGAAACATCACTAAGGAACATCCAAGATACTCAGTTCTTTGGTTATAATATTTTTCTTTAGCACCACATCATGCATTTAAACATTAGACTCACTTCACATGATCTGTATATGTGTAAACACATACACAGATACATACATACAATTAAACATTGTCTTTAATAAAGATGCTGTGTTTCAGGCCGGGCGGTGGTGGTGCACACCTTTAATCCCAGCACTCGGGAAGCAGAGGCATCTCTGTGAGTTCGAGGCCGGGCTGGACCGACAGCCTCCGAAACAATACAGAGAAACCCTGTCTCGTAAAAACCATAAAAAAAAAAAAAAAAGGTGCTGTGTTTCAGATATAGGAAAAACAAAAGGTTTTGGTTTTAAGGCTCATATATTTCAGACTTACAACCAAAAACACCCACGCTAACTGCAGTTGGCACTGGCTACATCTGGCCTCCTTTTAACACTCATCAAGGTAGCTTCTGGGCACTACTTCCTTTGGACCCTGCTATTGACCCGAAGGGATCTGTGGCTCCCAACCCTGCCCCTTACGTCTTAAGTTCCTCTTCCAGCCACACGCAAGCATCCAGGTCCAGGTGGTTGGTAGGCTCATCCAGAAGCAGCATGAAGGGCCGAATAAAGAGGGCTCTGAAGGACACAAAAGGAAATAACAGGCACCTCGAGTGCTGAATGGAAGGTACAGCTTGCTTGCCTCGATGCTGGTTGGGTCTAGACTGAATCCTTAAGCTAATATGTAGCAGTCTTCTTGAACTGCCAGCCCCTCAAATCATGACATGGAGACTTATTAATTATGAATATTCAGCTTAGACCTGTTCCAATAGCTCCTCCCCCCACCCCGTCCCCCACAAGACAGGGTTTCTCTGTAGCTTTGGAGGTTGTCCTGGAACTAGCTCTTATAGACCAGGCTGGTCTCGAATCCATTAGCTCTTGCATTGTAATTTAATGTTTCTCTTCATCTATATTTGCCTCAGGGCTTTTTCCTTTTCTTTCATCTTTTTTTAATAATTAATTTTTATTTTATGTGCATTGGTATTTTGCCTGCATGCATGTCTGTGTGAGGATGCCAGATTTTGGAGCTAGGCAGTTGTGAGCTGCAATGTGGGTGCTGGGAATTGAACCTGGGTCCTTTGGAAGAGCAGCCAGAGTTATTTCTCCAGTCCCTATGTTTTTCATTTTGCATGTACTACTTTTCTGCTTCCTCTGTGTCTGCCTGTCTGTCTGGCCCCTGGTGTCTCTCTCCATTGTTCTCTCCTCTCCTGAGCCTACATTCCTCCTACTTATTCTCTCTGCCCGCCAGCCCCGCCTATCCCTCCACTGCCTAGTTATTAGCACTTCAGCTTTTTTATTAGACCAATCAGACAGGCAAGATAAAACAAATGTAACACATGTTTACATAGTTAAACAAATGTAGCACATCTATACATACTTTAAAAAATATTCTGCAAAACAAATGCAACACATCTTTACATAGTTAAACAAATAATTTACAACACCAATCTGTTTTCTACCTCAGAGAGAAGAGGCTCCAGAACTCACTCAGGACTAAAAGGTAGAAAGTGAGAGTTGCCAGGCATTGGTGGCACACGTTTTTAGTACCAGCACTCGGGAGGCAGAGGCAGGCGGATCACTGTGAGTTCGAGGCCAGCCTGGTCTACAGAGTGAGTTCCTCCCTGGTCTACAGAGTGAGTTCCAGGGCAACCTCCAAAGCAATATAGAGAAACCCTGTCTCAAAAAACAAAAAAAGTGAGAGTTATAGGAATGCAGCCTATATAGGTAAGGCTGAGAAGGCGTTTTTGCACCTATGAGGTTTGAGATGGCAGTTGGTAAGAGCATCAGACAGAGGCACAAGAGGAAACAAGTTATCAAGGCAACAACCATCCTGGTTAGAGTATTTGATGGGGCTGCCAGACTCCAGCAAGTATCTAAACAAAGAATGTCCTTTCCTTACATAGGTAAGTCAAGGGACAGGGCAAACCTCCAGCTTCTAGACTGCAGTTACCACTCTTGGGGAACTTGGTAAGAGTATTTCTGAGCATCACTCAAGTTGAGAGTTGTCTCTAAAGCTCCTAAGTCAGCCAGAGCAGCTTCTGGTTATCAAGTGGAGCCACAGGAAACTCTCTAAGCCCATGGGGCAGCCTCACCAACCTGCTTCCCAGGAATGGAGCCATGTAAAAGGCATCACCCATTTAATTAGTACTATGGCTTGAATACATGAGGACTCCCCACCGAGAGTCATTAAGAGGGAATGCATCTGAATGTTGGTGCTAGGCCTCTGCAAGGTGAGCAAGATTAGGTAACATCATCAGGGTAGAGCCCAATGAGCACACATCCATGGCTTTATAAGGAACCAAGACAGACATACAAACTTCCCTATCTCTCACTACATGAAGCCTACCACCACACTTCAGGAATCTGCTGGTAAACCACCATCACATGAGGCTCCTTGGCCTTGTACCTCCAGTACCATGAGTCTCTTTTCTTTATAAAGTTTGCAGCCTCAGACAACTTCATTATTGTAATAGAAGACAAATGAATACAACTCAGCACTCTGGGGAGGGGCACTCAAGTAGTGCTGAACTATAGAAACTCATTTTACCAGAGCCTGCTCAGAGTACCCCTGGATCATGTGCTGAGGACTTTTGAGTACCTCAGCCAGGATACTTGGTCTAGTCCACACCCCCTTCCATGCCACATCCCTGATGGTCATCTCACCTGACACACACTGACCATGGTACCTGTTGTACAATCCTACCAGGGTGAACATTACACTCCAAGAAATGGGGACTCCAAGGAAAGAGGGAAAGGGGAGAAACTCGCCTGGCAAGAGCAACTCTCATCCGCCAGCCACCACTGAAGTCTTTCAACTTCTTGCGCTGCATGGCAGGTGTGAAACCCAATCCATGTAAGATCCTTGAGGCCCTCATCTCCGCTTTGTCGGCGTCCAGCTCTTCCAGCCGCTCATAGAGTTCCATGAGCTTCTCACACTCAGCTGTGGGTGGCACAGGACATCAGCTCCCTAAGGGTCCCAGGAGGAAGGCTAGCCCACCCCTGGGTATAGTCATACCATCCTCATGAGCTAAGCGCTCAGCCTCCCTCTCCAGCATGGCCCGCTCTGTGTCCACCTCCATCACACACTGCAAGGGTGTTTTTTCACTAGGAGGCATCTCACGAGTCAGATGGTAGATGTCTATGTGCTCAGGGATGGGCACTTCACGTTTCCCAATAGCAGAGAGCAGCATGGATTTTCCTGAGAGTGGCATAAAGATATCCCGTCATTTCATCGCTCTTTTGCACTTGTTTCTAACAGGCCCAGATGTCCATTCTTTAACTACCTTACTTCTTTTCGCTGGATCAAATCCCACTATCCGCCGGGCAATGGCGGCGCACACCTTTAATCCCAACACTCAGGAGGCAGAAGCAGGCTGATCTCTGTGAGACCAGTCTCCAAAGCCACAGAGGAACCCTGTCTCAAAAAACCAAAAAAAAAAAAAAAAAAAAAAAAAATCCCACTATCCTTCACCCTCAGGATTCCCTTTCCAACTTCAAGTCTTGTGCTCCTGCGAAGTCCTGTTTACTTACAAATGGCTTTACATACTACTCCCCACTCTTGTTTCCCATACCAACTTCTTCAGCACCTTCCGTCAAAAACTACTCACTTGGTACTTAACTGCACACTGCTGTGTCATAAATCCTCCACTCATAGTATTAATTCCTGCTAGTGCTAAATACATATGGAGTGATAGATGAGCCAAGAAAGAGAAACCTCCCACTTTGTCCTCTAAGGACCTCACCAATTCCATTTAAGCCAATGAGACCATAACGACGGCCTGAGTTGAGTTCCAGTTTGGTGTCACTGAGCAGCTCTTGGCCGTGAAAGGTCAGTGAAAGGTTGATGATGTGGACGTCAGTACTGTTGGGGTGAGAAGCCAGGACGCCGGTGACAGCTCGAGCAGCAGCTTTCTTCATCTCAAAGTCCTCTAGCTCCTTGGCCAGCAAGTCAACTTCTGGAGACAAATGCAATTTGGGAAGGGGCTGTCAGACACTCAGATCTGGGTCAAACAGGCAGATCTCACAGGACCTGAGCTCAGGTCATTCGAAGCAGACTCAAGAATTCCAGGATGAGCTGGGTGGTGGCACACCCCTTTAGTCCCTGCAGTGAGGAGGCAGAGGCAGGCGAGTTTGAGGCCAGCCTGGTCTACAAAGCGAATTCCAGGATAGCCAAAGCTACAGAGAAACCCTGTCACAAAAAAAGCAGAGTTCCAAGAGCTTCAAACCCAGTGCACATGACAGACTTGCCCCAAACCCTGCTTTCACAGATGAGTTTTATTTTGCACTTTGATTCTAAGCTCTGTTGTCCTGCAAAGTCCTTCCCCTCCCGCTGTGCTTATCCTCTCCACCTTCCACAACTAGCCAGGGAAAAGACGCCCGTGGCCTAACCTGATCACACTAGAGCTTCCTTCTACATACAACTCTTAGTGTGTAGATGATCCTTACCACTGAACTCTATTATTTCTATTCCCATTATTAATGTCATTATGTTTCTTCAGATGTTTAGTGTTTCCCTGTGGTACAGCTCTCTCTCTCTCATTCACAATACTCAAAACATGGTGCCTGCATATGCATTATAAACAACTGAGATGACTAAAATAGACATAAATAACACTGCTGAATGGCACACAACCAATGTTAGGTATCATGAAAAGGCATTGCCATATTGAGCCAGACTTTGAGAGTAAATGTCAAATACAGCTTGTATAAACACTATAGTATCAAAAACACGGTATGAAAGGACAAAAGATATGCAGCATCAAAGGGACATCGAGTAGTCTACATGCAGCGCCAGGACTATGTAGTGAGTTTTCAGGGAAGTGAAGACATAGGCTGCAATGTTCATCATATGCACTGCCATGTTTTCCCCTTGTCTTGGTTAGCTTCACAAAAACCTGGGAGGAAGGAACCTTGACTGAAGAATTCCCTCCACCAGACTGGCCAGTAGCAGCATCTGTACGGCATTTTCTTAATTGCCAACTAATGTGCCAGGCCCGGTCCAGTGTGGGCAGTGGCACCTGTGGCTAGGTGGGTCTGAGCTAATTTGAAAGTTAGCTGAGCAAGCCAGTAAGCAGCATTCCTCCATTGCCTTCCTTCCCCTCCAAGAGGGACTGCAACCTGGGGATGAACTTTTCCTCCCAAATTGTTTTTATCAGTGTTTTGTCATTGTAATAGAGAAAGGAACCTAGAAATTAGTTTTCTGAAAGTAAGCTATGTTTATACTATGAGTAAGTAACAACTAATATGGAGAAATGCTCAATAAATCCCCAAAACATAACAAAACCAAAGGTGTTTTCTCAGGAAAATTACAAAAAACAGTAATTAACAGCATGTAACAATAAGTTACATATTAGTATAATCGGTATAATCACTATCCCTGACATGTCACCACCGGAGGCTAGAAGGGAAACTGAGAAAAATGATAGGAAGTTCCCTTTTCTTTTGTCTACTACGGCATCAGGATAGATCAACAACTCCCATCTGTGTTTACCACTTCTGTTCAGATTCCTTGGTCGGTAACAACGTGGCACTATCTTTAACTTTATGGGTCTGGTTGTCACTAGAATGTTTCATAGGGTATATATATAAAGGCGTGTGTGTTGGGACCTTTACTTAGTAAAAGCAGCCCAGGCTGGCCTCCTGGATGTTGGGATTAGGCATAGGCATCTGAACCTAGCTAGACACATTGCCTCTGCATCCAGATTCTGATTTTGGCTGAGGCAACCAGCTCAGGGAATTCACCCAATTCCCCTCCATCACCTGTGGTCTCTCTGCCATTGGTCTCCTCATTTTTCTCCTCTGCCACCTGAGGTTCTGTGACAGTGTCTCCATTTTCTTCGTGTCCCTTCCTGGGCCGCTGTCGAGCTTTGGCAGCTTCCTTCTTTTTGGCTGCTTTTTTCTTGGCCAAGTCGGAGGGCATGGCGATGAGCCACAGGGGGGTAGTTACTGTTCTTTCCGAGTCTGAAGAAAAGCAAACAGATACTCCAAAATTCTAAACTTACGGGCAGGAGTGTCTGAGCCGCAGTCCATCCCTTCTCGGAATTTTCCTATCAAGCCTCTGGTGCCCCCGCTCTGCCTCCGCCAACTTTGCCAGGGGCTCTTCACACACTCTTGACCTCCTTGGGGGCTGGCGCGCCAGGCCCCACCGCCGGCCTCCCCTGGCCGCGCTCTCCCCGGGCCTCGAGCGAGGGGCCGCGCTGCCCCCGTCTCCAGTTTCCCAACTTGGCGCTCGCGCGCCCCGGCCGGCCGGCGGCTTCCCTTGTCAGGTCTTCGCCCGGAGTTCGACCCGGACCTGGTTTCGGCCGCTCCCCTCCACCCCACCGACTGTGGCGCGGTTTCTCCCCCGGAGCCACGCGTCCTCCCCGGCGGGTCCCAAAGGGTCTTCGCGCTCGCAGCCCTAACCTCCCCCACAACCCGCGCGCCCGCCTCTCCGCTCCAGCCAGCTCTTTTCCCTCTCGGCCCTTTCCATCCCGGCCCCGATCGCCCTTCCGCTTCTCCTCCCGCTTCCTGCTCACGGGTCAGCACTCTCCTCCCCTCCGGCTCCCCTTCCCACTCAACTCACGGGGCCTCGCCGCTCGGCCACTGTCGCAACAGAGCTGCTCCTTGAGCGACTCCGCGTGCGGCCGGCTCGCCAGCCAATCACGGCTCCGGGTGGCCCTTGGCGCGCTGCCGCGAGGGCTCCTGGGAAATGCAGTTCTTGACTCGCCACAACCTCGGGCAGGACTGTTCTCAAGAACTACCACGAATCTCGAGAGTTGCGCGCTCCTCGTGACGCCATCAGGACGCGCGAGGCTCCGGGTTCGGGGGGAGGATTAGAGTCCAAGCTAGAGTCCTGTCTCCGCATGCCGGCTTCAAGCGTTGGGACCTGCAAGTCCCAGTTGGCCCCTCTGAGAGAGAGGCGAGCTGATCTTCCAGACAGTACTTACCTCTAGCAGATAAATTTACCAGGCTGCTCAACTGGTTTAACCAGCAGGGCGTGCAACTACGCTTCCCAGCATGCATCCCGAGCGAGGCGGCCCAAACAATGGGAGAAGAGGGGTAGAGGCGGAGGGAAGGGGAAGAGCGGGGTGCCGCCGGGCGGAGGCCGCTCTCACGGTGAGGTAGCCTCTCGCGGACCTCACCGTCAGAGCCCTGTACGAGAAAGGAGCCCCAGTTTCATGGAACCGAAATTGCAGATCCTCGTCCATCGCTAATCAAACTTTTAGAAAGTGTTAAAGGTTGTTGTGAACCTTGTGTTTTAGCTGAGAGTAACTGGGTTCCATCAGAGCCGTGTAAGTGTTCTGAAAAAGAGTCTAAAGAAAGCCGGCCGGTGGTGGCGCACACCTTGAATCCCAGCAGTCTGGTGAGTTCGAGGCCAGGCTGGTCTGCATAATGAGTTCAGGATGGCCGGGGGAAAAAACCCTGTCTCGAAGAACAAACAACAACGAAAACCAACCCAACAAAATCTGAGTCTAAGGTAAAAGGACCACTGTAACACGAAATAATAAATGGCCCAGAGACTGATAATCGGGGTTCAAGCTTCAAGCTAAATACCCGAAAAGTAAAGCAGCCGGCCACTAGCTTCTTACCTCCTCCTCAGTCTGAATGGGCTGTCCTGTCTCCACGAGCTCTCACCAGACTGTAATCTGACTGTGGCCAGAGAATGAATTCTTCTCTGAGACCTTGCTTCTGTTTTATATGCTTCCCTAATGGTGGGATTGAAGATGTGAGCCATGACACTCTTAGACTGATTCACTCTTGTGTAGATCTGGGTGGCCTTGTCTATCTCTTAATCCTGAGTCCTAGGGTTTTGTTTTGTTTTGTTTTGTTTTGTTTTTTGAGATAAGGTTTCTCTATAGCTTTGGAGGCTGTTCTGGAACGCTCTCTCTGGAGACCAGGCTGGCCTCGAACTCACAGAGATCTACCTGTCTCTGCCTCCTGAGTGCTAGGATTAAAGGTGTGTGCCTGGCTTCTATGGGTTGAGGCTGACTTTGCTTTTCTGAATCCTCAGTCAAGCTTTAATAAATCATAAATAATGTATCACTACAGACCACTTTGCTGAGTTTAGGTTTATGAACAATTAGCTGTGATTTGTCTTGTTTCATTTCCCCTTGTTTAACATCTGTAACAGACTTGGTGTTAGGTACATTTAAACTCTAGACTTGTAGCCTGAAAAACAATGTAACTCTTTTTTGTCCCTTGTTACCTCTCCAGGGCCCTGTTCACTGGTGACTTACTATTGATGACACTGAAGCAAGAAAAACTGATCCTTCCCTTGAGTGCACTTCAGAAAGTGAGCCCTTTTTCCTTTACAGTTATCATTTTCCCAAGCTGAACAGAAATTAGGTTTGAAGGTCATCATGGATGGACATCATAAGCAGCTTCCTTTGGTAACACACTAATATTGAGAAAGACCATGTTAGAACTTTGCCCTGAGTGGGAAACAATCTGGAGGGAGAGAGGAGGAGAGAAGGGAGTAGGGAAAGATGTATAGCTGCAGTATAAGTAAGTAAGTAAAGTAAGTAAGTAAAGTAAGTAAGTAAAGTAAGACTTTTGAACGGGCAGGTATATTTTAAGATTGCTATTTAAGCAGGAGGCTTTTGGGTGATGAACAAACACACTCTATTGCTTCCTCCATTAAGAGTTAATCCACAGGCTCAGCTGTTAAGAGCACTTGCAGAGGATGGGTTTTTGGCACCCACATCAGGTGACTCCCAACTGCCTATGAAAACAGTTCCAGGAGATCCAGCACCCTCTTGTGGCCTCTGCAGGCATTTGCACACGTGGTAAAAATAGAGACCAGGAGGTATACACACACACACACACACACACACACACACCCCAACACACCAGCAGGGGGTCCTACAAATGGGTCTGTTAATGGCCTGGACAGGAAAATGCTCAGGAAGCTGTTCCATTGTCCACCTTTACCTCTTGAGAAATGTTTTTCCTTGACAGTGTTCCTTTTTTTTTTTTTTTTTTTTGGTTTTTTTTTTTTTGGTTTTTTTGAGACAGGGTTTCTCTGTGGCTTTGGAGGCTGTCCTGGAACTAGGTCTTGTAGACCAGGCTGGTCTCGAACTCACAGAGATCCTCCTGCCTCTGCCTCCCGAGTGCTGGGATTAAAGGGTGCGCCACCACCGCTCGGCTGACAGTGTTCCTTTTTAGGTCCATTGTCTACTACTACCTTTGAGGATGGCCTCGTTTTTTTGCTCCATTGTAAACTGTCTGTCTTCACTACTCTCTGTGCCTCATTGGAATTTGTAAACAGATGACAATAACTTGGAAGCCAAGGGGAGGTCAGAGTAAGATCCCTGTAACAATAAGACTCAGAAAGCATGAGCTGGAGAGATGGCTCAGAGGTTAAGAGCACTGGCTGCTATTCCAGAGGTCCTGAGTTCAATTCCCAGCAACCACATGGTGGCTTACAACCATCTGTAATGAGATCCAGTGCCCTCTTCTGGTGTACAGACATACATTGGATCAGAAAGCTGATCCCACCTCTCCCATAATAGGAATGGTTTATCTCCTTGATGGTCCGCTAGTACTTAAAGTTCAGATATGTCACTTGAACACCATTGACCATGTCCTAGGATAACCTCCTCCAGTTAGTAGTACTATTGGCATCTTACACGCTTCGATGTAGCAAGAAAACTTTATTCAAAGGCCAAGTAATAGTACAGGGCACATGAGTGAGAATGTACTCAAGGGACTTGATTAATGTTCAGGGTTCCTCTTGTGCAGTCTAAGGGAAAGAGGGGCTGGCACTAAGGGTGTGATATGAATGGTTGTCTGTTTTGGCAGACAGGTTTGAGTTACATAAGCTTTTGCTCACTACTCATGACCTTTTCCCATGATGCATCTTACCTTTAAATTTTTTTTGTTTGCTTGTTATTATGTCTATACCACGTGCTCACTGCTGTCAGAAGACAGCCTGGATTGATTCTCTCCTTACACCATGGATTCCCAGAATCAAACACAAGTCATCGTGCTTTAGTGGCACCTGCTAACCATCTTGTCTTACTAGCCCTTCAAAATGTTTTATTTGTCTGCACCGAATATGCTCACATGTGTGCGGGGGAGGGCAGAGGAGGATATCAGGTGTCCTGCTCTGTCACACACTACCTCATTTCCTTGAGACAGGGTCTCTTACCGAATCTGGAGCAAGCTGGCAGTCAGCATGCCCTCCTGTCTCCACACCGCCCTGTTTTGGGCCACCACCTCACAAGTAATGACACAGAGATTTATTAATTATGAAAGTTTGGAATTAGCTTAGGCTTGTTTTTAACCAGCTCTTAAAACTTACCACATTTCTATTCGTCTGTGTTCTGTCATGTACAGCCCATCCTGCTTCCTCCATGAGTGCTGGGATTAAAGTATTCGCCACCACTGCTGGCTTTTTTTGTTTTCTTGATGGTAGTTATGCTGACGAGGGTGATGTGGGGTTTCAGGGTGGTTTGGTTGGCATTTCCCTGATGGCTGAGGAAGTTGGACATTTTTTTTCATGTATTTATTGGGCATTTGTACCTCTTTTGAGAGCTGTCTGTTCAGTTTACTTGTCTATTTATTGATATTTAATAATTTCAATTCTTTATATAATCCATCTTGCATCAGACAAATAGCTGGCCAAAATTCTCTTCCGTTTTGCTGGCTCTCCCTTAGTTCTGGTAATGATTACCTTTGCTGTGCAGACGCGTCTTAATGTGGTGCATGTAATCTCACCTGTTAGCTCTTGCCACTATTTTCTGACCTAGGAAGGAAAAACTTTTGAAAAATAAACAGACCATGATATCCAGGTGCTAAGTGCCTTAAAAGAAGTGACTCCATGCACACTGTAATACCAAGGAGGCGGGGCTCTCACTTGGCACATACTGCTTTTGTGCAAACCCAGCTTTCCCATTCAGAGCTTGACCTTGGGCAAAGTATGTACTTTCCTCTATGGAGTAAGAATGACAGTACTACAGTTTTACCTCATGTTGGTTAGGAAGGTTAAATTAGTCAAATTCCTAGGTTTCTATTAGAAAATTAAGTTTTAGGCTTAAGTTGTAAGGTTCTGTGGTTTGTAGAATACTTGTCTAAGGGCTGGGTGGTGGTGGTGGTGGTGGTGGTGGTGGCGGTGGTGGCGGAGGTGGACCATGCCTTTAATCCCAGCACTTTGAAGACAGAGATAGGCAGATCTATGTGAGTTCAAGGCCAGCCTGATCTGTGGAGTGAGTTCCAGGACAGACTCCAAAGCTACAGAGAAACTCTGTCTCCAAAAACCAAAAAAAAAACAAAAAACAAAAAACAAAAAAAAGGGGGGGGGGGATAAAAGAATATGTGTCTAAGGATAATGTACACTAGCTATTTATTTAATATAATATTGTTAGTAAACACAGCATCAAGAATGACCAAAAGCTAAATAGCTAAAAACCCTCTGTATAAAGCAAAGGAGCTATCTATGATTGTGGATCAAAATCATTCACCCAGGAAGCAGGAAAGATGTCTCACTCAGTAAAGCCTGTGCCACATAAGCACAGGACCCTGTGCTTGGATCCCTAACACTCATGTAAAAAGCTGGGCACAGTGGTACTCACTTGTAATCCCAGTACTGGGGAAGTGAAGACAGACAAATCTCTGGGACTCCCTGGCCAGCCAGTCTACCTGAGTCAGTAAACTCTAGGCTTAGTAAAGAGACCCCGTCTCCAAAAGTGAAGCACAGAGTGATTGCAAAACACCCTATGTCCCCCTGTCTACCTCAGGCCTCCACCTGCACAGGCACATATGTATGCATGTCTGCATAGACATACACACATACACATGTACCACACACATACACACCCCTCACGCAGGAACCTACTCCTGTCTTACTTAACATAGTGGTCACAAGCAATTAAGAGGTTACAAGAGAATAATATTTATTTTTTGAGACTAATCATTCATTATGCTATTTCTATCATCATATTTAATTCCCCCAGAAAATTCTGAAGTGGATATTGTTACTGCTATTTCCAGTCTATATACAAGCTCAGGTACAGTGCTTGTTAGAAAAAACCAAACCAAACCAAACCAAAGAAAAACCACTGCTACTTAGAGCCATACAAGAATTTAAGGCTGGAATCTTTGGTTCTCTACCATCAAGTACTGTCAGTGTAGCCAGTCACAGTTGTGATATCCTATGAGTGAAGATAGGCAGTCTTCTTCAGCAAAGTTAGTGTCTCAGGAAACTTGCTAACTGCTTGGATTATTTTCATTCCAGAGCAGGAAAAGTGCCAGGGATGAGAAAAGAAATGAAGGCTAGATATGAGTAACAAAAAGTCACAGTGTGGCTCCAAATGACGCTGTAATGATAAGCGACACACTTACTGAAAGTAAAACTAAGTATTTATTGTAGAAATTACTCACAAGATACCAAACAAGTAACCCAGAAGAGCCGCTGCCGAACCGGAAGCCGAACTCCGGGAAAAGAGACCAAGACTTCCTGCGTGCTGTCTTTTATGCCTTTCCCCCCGTAACGCCCCCTAGCCATGCCCAAAAGTGGGCCTGGCTAGTGACGTAGTTTACCGCCTACGTATGTATACGTCTTTAGTCATGCCTAAAGTGGGTGTGGTTAGCGGTGTGGTAAACCACCCTTTTATTACCTCATCTGTATGCGCCTCTAGTAAGTCACAGGGTTAATGGTGGCATACAGGCTTCCTCCTACAATTCCCCTTTTAGTCTAAAAGGACAACTAATTTGTGTCAATGAACAAATTGTATCAAACATCTATTCTATCTAAACCTAAACTTATCTGAAAGAAACACCCAGATATGAACACCTCCTTCCAATCCCAACTCTAAAATAATTGAAAACTAACACTAACAGATGTAAACTATCTTATAATATCAATAGTAGGGAGAGGGGGCGTGGAATTCTCAAAACTACTTCCTGCTGAGATGGGACGATGATAATCTCATGGGGACCTGTGAGAAGAAAAAAATGTTAGTATAACAAAATCTCCGTAGATCAGACAGTCTCTGTATGGCAGGAAATGCTTGATTGAAGTTCATGACTGGGGTTCTAGTGTTGATTGAAGCTCTCATCTGAAGCTCTGGCCAGATTGTAGACGATGTGCTGTTTCAGTTTCTTGGTCCGGAGTTGTGTAGAGTGATGTAGTTTCAAGCTAGTTTCAGGATAGTGCTTGTCAGGTGGAGTCAATGATGTGGGGCAGTTCAGATGCCTCCAGTCGAATCCGGTGAAGTCAAGGAAGTGGATCCTCATCCTCTTTCTGAAGCAGTTGAAGATTGCTGTCAGGAAATCCCTTGTTCTCTGGAAAACTCAAACATTAATGTTAACAAAGAAATATTTTAACTTTTATATGTATGCATACTGGAAGAGGTGACAATAGGGAAGATGGTAAACATGAAGGAAATTAGACTTTTCAGAAAAAGAAATCCACAGATTACAGTCCCTAATTTTATTTTCTTCTGTCTTATATCAACAAAAAGTCACAGTGCAGCAGGGACTGATTATTGGTTCAATTTGTCCTGGTTTCAAGTCTGCATATGGAAGAGGGTAGACTACCATTTCAATACCTTTTCATATTGATTACATGTTGAACTGATACTTTAGTTATGTCTTTTAGTAGTTTGAGTGTGGTTGGCTCCCATAATCTCAGAAGGATGGCCCTATTAGGAGGTGTGGCTTTGTTGGAGTGGTGTTACATGAGCCCAGGAGAGTCTGTTAAAGGCTCTCAAGAGCCGGGCGGGCGGTGGTGGCGCACGCCTTTAATACCAGCACTCGGGAGGCAGACACAGGCGGATCTCTGTGAGTTCGAGGCCGGGCTGGACCTACAGCCTCCAAAACAATACAGAGAAACCCTGTCTCGTAAAACCAAAAAAAAAAAAAAGGGTCTCAAGAATTTATAGAATTTATTTAGGTATAAAATAGGGATAAACACTTACTGATACAGAGCAGATCAGACATCACTATAATCCAGGGGCTGTGTGTCTCCTGCCCAGGGGAGCTGGAGTCTAACCACCAGAGAGAGGGAGGGAGGGGGGGGGAGGGAGAGAGGGGAGAGGGGAGAGAGACCCCTCAGCTTTTAAGTGGTCATGTAAACAGACAAGACCATGCACTAGAGTTTGCTGCCCCAAAGGTCATTGGCTAAATGAATGGAAATCCCACAACAGTGGTGGTGGGCTTTGAGGTTTCCTATGCTCGGGGTATTGCCAGTGTTTCAGTTCACTTCTTGTTGCCTGCAAGATGTAGGACTCTCAGCTCCAACACCACATCTGCCTGTATGCCGACATGCTCCCCACCATGATGAGAATGGACTGAACCCCTGAAACTGTAAGTGAGCCACTCTGAATTAAATATTTTCCTTTGTAAGAGTTGCTGTGGTCATGGTGTCTCTTCATAGCAATAAAATCTCTAAGACCTATGTAATACAACATAAAATATGAAAGTTTGTTCTACCTTTTCCTTTTACTCTTAATGAGTGTGGCATGGGCTGGAGAGATGGTGCATGATTGCGATCCTGGCACTGGAGAGGCAGGCAAAAGTGAGTTTCTCTGAGCCCAAGTTCACATCATAGGGTCAGGCTTTGTGTCAAAATTGAAACAGTATAAAATTATAGTACTTGACCATAACATAAAAAGAAGTAAAGGGAAACATTGAGTACTAAAGTAATATTTCAGTATGTCCAGAACTGAGGGAGAGAGAGAGAATATCATGAATGTGACAGCAACAAGTGCATCCTGAGCCCTGATATGCGTCTCTATAAATGACAAACACTCGAGAAAGGGTTTAGTCTATCCCAAGCCTAACTGTCTGCCATCCATGAGAGTTGTTTCTTAAGAATTTAGCACAGGAGCCTGGCGGTGGTGGTGCACGCATTTAATCCCAGCACTCGGGAGGCAGAGGCAGGCGGATCTCTGTGAGTTCGAGACCAGCCTGGCCTACAAGAGCAAGTTCCAGGACAACCTCCAAAACAATACAGAGAAACCCTGTCTCGAAAAAACAAACAAACAAAAAAGAATTTAACACAGGGCTGGAGAACTTGATGTTCTTCCAGAGGACCCAGGGTCTGCTCCCAGCACCTACTTGGCTGTACACAGCATCTATAACTCCAGGTCTAAATGAAGTGATGTCATCTTTTGGCCTGCTTTGTTACAGGACACATGTGGTACACAGACATACATGCAGGCAAAACAAACAAAAATCCAACAATAACCATGCAATATGATAAATCTTAAAGAATTTAGCACATGCTACCAGTTCTGCAGAACTAGTTCTCTTTTTCTTGGGGTGGGGGGAGAGTCAGGATTTCTCTCTCTGGCTGTCCTAGAACTTGCTTTGTAAACCAGGCTGGTCTCGAACTCAGAAATCTGCCTGCCTCTGCCTCCTGAGTGCTGAGATGAAAGGTGTGTGCCACCACTGTCCACCTAGAATTGGGTTTGGTGTGTGTGTGTGTGTGTGTGTGTGTGTGTGTGTGTGTGTTTAAGCACAGGTGCAAGGATAAGAATATTGCAACCATTTTTTCCCTACCTACAAGAATGTTCAGAACATTGAAAGCCGTGTGGGATCAGGACAGCTTTCATATGAGACACCTTCTTACAATGTACAAAAACATCACACATACACACATACCTCAGTATCATTTGACAGCAAAATTGCCCCGGTACATTTCCAACCTGCCCTCTGGGTATGGCGCTGTCCTTGGGAGCCTGCTGCCATCTTTTCCTGCAGGCTCACCTTGGGCTGTGTCACAGCACTTGGCTCCAGCTTGCCCTGGCCTTGGTCAATCTCCTGGCTCTCAGAGCCTTCCTGTGTTCTCCTTGCCGGAGAACTCTGCTTTATGTCTGGATAAATCTTGCTGAAACTTGGGATCTCAGCACGTCTGTATCACAACCTAATTAAATTCTTCCTGCCTTGTTTTTCCACTTAATTGTATATTTAATAGGTAGGGGTGTGTGCGTGTGCATGTGTGTTCACAGACGCCCGCATGCGCGCGTGCACCCTCAACAAAGCACAATCGTGTGGGTGTCAGAGGGCAACTTGATAGTCAGTTCTCTTTCTTTCACCATGCATGGAACTCAGGTCGGCAGTCACACGGTGAGTCATCTGACTGGTTCTTCATTCTGTACTTCTCGGCCTTGAGACTTACCGTATTATGTTTCTGTCTACGGCCTGTCTACAGCAATTCTCACCGTCTTAGAGCTACAGAATGAATCTGAGGCTAGCCCGGGGCAACTTTCTTTAGAGCTAGCAAGGTTGAGCAGAAGTAAGGCAACAACTCAGGTGCAGTCGGGATTCACTTGCCTTGGTGTTTGGAGACACAGCCTCCAAATCGAGCGGTGCAACAGCAACCATAGAGAGCGGGAGGCGGGAGCGAGGGGACGGATGTGGTCACCATAGAGACGGGTGACTGACAGGCAGCGGAAGAGGAAGCCCAGGGAGAGGGCTAGGCTGTGAGGTGGCAGCGGCAGCAGAGCGGAGCTCCTCGGCCCGCAACGGGGTGGGCTCTTGGTCTCGTCACCAGCGAGGCAACCCCGGTCTGCCGTGGGGCTCTGGTGTCCCTGTCGGCCTGATCGGCCTGAGCACCCACTTGGTCCGGCTCTCTGCCGCGACCTCCTTCCCGCCGCCGCCGGGCCTCGCAGAGCAAGCCAGCTGGACACCGGGCCTCCTCCGCAGTCGCAAGACGTAGGCGATTCATTTCTGACTCCAGACGACCGGCTAGGATTCGCTTTGGGGCTTCTTCCGAGGCACGGGGCTGTGGTTGCCAAGGGACCTAGTAGGGCACTGGCTGGCTCAAGCGAGCCTCTGCTGGCCTGCCCAGACCCCAGCGTCCCCCTCACTGCAGCTGTCTCCCGGGTTGCTCTATTTGGTAACCTCTGGATACAACAAGAGTGCCTATAATTTGTGTCTTGCTGCTCTTAGGAAGGTGAACAGCACTTCTTGCAAGACCGGGTGGGATGACCTGCAAAATGGCTCCGTCAGCCATTGCGCTCCTCTGAGAGGCCAGCTGTGCTGAGTCACTGTGTCTGTCCACTTCATTTGGGTGGGCAGATGGGTGTGCACCATGCATGGTTAGTAATCTTATTTGACAAGGAGGGAGTTAATAGAACCTGGGTTTCTATGACACTCAGGAGCGGGGTGGAAGGAGGCTCTGACCCGTCTCTAGTGCTAACCTGCAGCGGTAGGTCAGGAGTCCCTTCTTGGGCCTGAGCAGACATGGTGGACCTGCAGGACAGGACAGGGTGGCTGAGGTGGGGCTGTTGTTTGGATGGTGCATGTGCTTTTCCCTAACTCTGCTTCATCAGGTGCTGCTGACTTCTGGATTAGGCCCATGCTTCAGATGGATGTAACCCTTTTTGGGTTGGATTTGACAGTATTGCACGTTCTTTCCTCTTTCTACTGGACCACAGACTGCAATCCCAGTAGTGTGTGGAGTTGTTCACATAGGCAGTAGTATTTTGTTGAGAGGTATCAGCACCATGGCCACTGAAGACTAGGCATAGGGAGTTGGGAAGACTTTGTGGGGGATTCAGGACTTGGAAGCCCGCACACTTTGCTCCTTTCTCTGTTGCTGACCTCATTTACCTCAGGTTCCCAGGTTAAAGCTGTGTGGCTACTGCTGGCTTGGTGCCTGTCAACCTATTGATCCTTGAGACTGTGCCCCGGGGCACTCCGTGTCAGGGCCTGCCACCATGCGACTGAGCTCCCTGTTGGCTCTGCTGCGACCAGCGCTCCCCCTCATCCTGGGGCTGTCTCTGGGATGCAGCCTGAGCCTTCTGAGCATTTCCTGGATCCAGGGTGAGGGAGAAGAGCCCTGTGTAGAGGCTGTGGGGAAGCCAGGAGGGCCACAGAATCCAGACTCCAAAACTGGATTGGATCAAAGTGATGAAGACTTCAAACCCAGGATTGTCCCCTACTACAGGGATCCTAACAAGCCCCACAAGAAGGTGCTCAGGTGAGGGCGATGTGTGCACAGTCGGGGTGCACAGATCCTCATTCTCGAGCTGTTTGCTGCTGTGCTCGCATCCCTACTCAGTGCTGCTCTCCGAGCGCTTCTTTACATCTGAGTTTGCTCCTGCTTCATCCCTGCCCAAGCCTGAGAGTCTCACCCGTTGCTGTTGATGTTCACTGCTCTTGAACAGAGCTGTAGCTGCCCTAACCCACTGAATAGACCTGAGAAGACCCTGCCCCCACCCGTTGGTAGTCCAACATCACCTGCTCGGTGGGCTCTCACACTAGAAGCTAGTTAGTGGGGACGAAAAAGGAATTCTGTCCCCTTTCCCAGTCCCAGATATGCGTGCTGGGCAAGCTGGCAAACGCTTCCCTAAGGGCTCAGGAGCTGACCCCTTATCTTCTGACCTCTCCGCAGGACTCGGTACATCCAGACAGAGCTGGGCTCTCGTGAGCGCCTGCTGGTAGCTGTCCTGACTTCCCGTGCCACGCTGTCCACCCTGGCTGTCGCTGTTAACCGTACAGCGGCACATCACTTCCCTCGATTACTCTACTTCACAGGGCAGCGAGGGGCTCGGGCTCCTGCAGGGATGCAGGTGGTGTCTCATGGAGACGAGCGGCCTGCCTGGCTCATGTCAGAGACCCTGCGCCACCTTCACACGCACTTTGGGGCTGACTATGACTGGTTCTTCATCATGCAGGATGACACGTATGTGCAGGCCCCCCGGCTGGCAGCCCTTGCTGGCCACCTTAGCATCAACCAAGACCTGTACTTGGGCCGTGCAGAGGAATTCATTGGTGCAGGCGAGCAGGCCCGGTACTGCCATGGGGGCTTTGGCTACCTGCTGTCACGGAGTCTCCTGCTGCGCTTGCGGCCACATCTGGATGGCTGCCGAGGGGACATTCTCAGCGCCCGGCCTGATGAATGGCTTGGCCGCTGCCTCATCGACACTCTGGGCATCGGCTGTGTCTCGCAGCACCAGGTGACAGCCCCTTCAAGGCAGTCCCAGTCCCCCAAAGGTTGGCAGTGACTGAATGATTGCTGTCCAAACTGAATGCTCGAGACCATCCTTGTGTCCTTCCCAGATGCCAGCCTGCCCCTTCAGCTCTCCCTTCCTCACCTTACAGCACTGGGGCCATCAAAAGTGCGTATCCTTAGGGACCCCTAAAGCCAGAAAGGTGTCCGAACTCACCACCTCCCTCCCCACGTTCCACATCCAGTGCATGTCACAGTTGAGGATAATGTGAAAATGTCCTAGAGTTGGCCACCCCCAAAGTGGAAAGCCCAGAGGTCCCTCTCCTACCCCAGAGAGTAGCTCTGTTCTACTACAGAAGGTGGAGTACCCCAGAGGCAGGCCACCTTCAACACCAGCCTGCTGGGAGGGTCTTCTAAGACTGTATTCTCACTGAACAGTGGTGTCCTTGGGGGAAGAGATTGTCCTTAGTTGCCTCTTTGCTTTCTCATTTCCAAAATGTGGGCATTGGAGGTAGGAATGGAGGCTGGGGAGCAGCTGCACTGCTGTCCTCTAAAGCAGCAGCAGTGATAGGTGTGCACGCTGAGGGAGCTTCGGGGGTAACAGCCTATGTATGTGTGCAGCATTGTCTCATTGGTCCCTCTAGGGCCAGCAGTATCGCTCCTTCGAACTGGCCAAGAATAGGGACCCTGAGAAGGAGGGGAGCTCCGCTTTCCTGAGTGCCTTCACCGTTCACCCTGTCTCCGAGGGTGCCCTCATGTACCGACTCCACAAACGCTTCAGCGCTCTGGAGTTGGAACAGGCTTACAGCGAGATAGAGCAACTTCAGGTGAGCTGTGCCTGGGCCCGTGGCTGAAGCATACAGGGAGCGGGAGGAGTCAGGCTTACAGGGGGAAGGCTAGGAGGGTAGAAAGAAGCTAACTTCCTAAACTTAAAACCACCACAGGGTCCAGGACATTTTAAAGTGATCTCTGGGCTGACTCAAGGGCCACCAAATGTTTAGGTAAACTCGCTTAAACACCCCTCCAGTACGCCTCTCCTCTGAGACAGCAACCCACCAAGTCCCAAGCTGCTAGAATTGTCCTAAAAGGTCCAAAAGGTAGAAGAGAGGGGAGTTCTGTAGTGGGGTCTCCAGAGGTGGGGTACAGCTAGGAGCAAAGGTCTCATCATGAAGAGGGTGGGAGTCCTATGGGCGTGGCAGTAAAAGCATGTTGAGCTCTGTGTTTTGAGATCCATGTCTCTGCCACGCACAGACCCTCGGGGCAGCAGCTGTGGTGCTCCTCCCCATTTTAGATGGAGACTCATGGGATGTGTGCAAAGGGCTAGGTGTTTAGCCAGGACTCTGCTGTTGGAGCCTCAGAGCCTGGGCATCTGGAGTTGGGTGGGATCTTAAAACCAGCACTAATGTTGGGTCCATTCCCTCTCACCCAGGCTCAGATCCGGAACCTGACAGTGCTAACTCCTGAAGGGGAGGCAGGACTGAGCTGGCCTGTTGGGCTCCCAGCCCCTTTCATTCCACACTCTCGCTTCGAGGTGCTTGGCTGGGACTACTTCACAGAGCAGCACACTTTCGCTTGTACAGACGGGGCTCCCAAATGCCCGCTGCAAGGGGCAAACAGGGCAGACGTAGGCGATGCGGTGGACACTGCTCTGGAGCAGCTCAATCGGCGCTATCAGCCCCGCCTGCGCTTCCAGAAGCAGCGGCTGCTCAATGGCTACCGGCGCTTTGACCCTGCCAGGGGCATGGAGTACACCCTGGACTTGCTTCTGGAAGCTGTGACTCAGCGAGGGCACCGGCGCTCCCTAGCCCGCAGAGTCAGCCTGCTGCGGCCACTGAGCAGGGTGGAAATCCTGCCTATGCCCTATGTCACAGAGGCTACCCGGGTGCAGCTGGTGCTGCCGCTCCTTGTGGCTGAAGCTCCCGCCGCCCTGGCTTTTCTTGAGGCCTTTGCTGCCAGTGTTCTGGAGCCACGAGAACATGCCTTGCTCACCCTGCTATTGGTATATGGGCCGCGAGAAGGCCGCGGGGGCCCTGACCCGTTTCTTGGGGTGAAAGCTGCAGCAGCTGAGTTAGAACGACGGTACCCTGGGGCAAGGCTGGCCTGGCTTGCTGTGCGAGCAGAGGCCCCTTCCCAGGTGCGACTCATGGATGTCATCTCCAAGAAACACCCTGTGGACACACTCTTCTTCCTCACCACGGTGTGGACAAGACCTGGGTCGGAAGTCCTCAACCGCTGCCGTATGAATGCCATCTCTGGCTGGCAGGCCTTCTTCCCGGTCCACTTTCAAGAGTTCAACCCTGTTCTGTCACCACAGAGATCCCCCCCAGGGGTCCCTGGGGCCGGCCCCGACCCCCCATCCCCTGGCGTGGACCCCTCTCGGGGTGCTCCGGTCGGGGGCAGATTTGACCGGCAGGCATCTGCAGAGGGCTGCTTCTACAATGCTGACTACCTGGCCGCCCGCGCCCGGCTGGCTGGGGAACTGGCGGGCCAGGAAGAGGAGGAAGCCCTGGAGGGGCTGGAGGTGATGGATGTTTTCCTCCGGTTCTCAGGGCTCCACCTCTTTCGAGCCGTAGAGCCAGGGCTGGTGCAGAAGTTCTCCCTGCGGGACTGTAGCCCCCGGCTCAGCGAGGAACTGTACCACCGCTGTCGCCTCAGTAATCTGGAGGGGCTGGGAGGCCGTACCCAGCTGGCCATGGCTCTGTTTGAACAGGAGCAGGCCAACAGCACTTAGCTCCCCGCCCCTGTGCCTGCCATAGCCCCAGCAAGTGCAAGGTGACGGACAGATGGAGGGCTTGTCACTGTGTTTTTTTAAAATCAGAGAATGCTATTAAAAGTATCTTCTGCCAAACTGTTTTTAGGTCTAGGGCGAGGGGTAAGAAGAATAATCTGTGGGAGGGTGGTGGAGTTTGTCTGCAGGGTTCTGCTGCCTTCCCCTCTTTCCCTCCCTCCCTTTCCAGTCCCCAATGACCACAAGGCGGCTGTCTGATGAGTGACCTTTAATCCAGTCCTCCCCACTCTGCCTGCAACCCCACAGCAGCAGGGGAGGGAGGCCAGAGCCCAGGGCCTGTGCTGGACAGCGTGGCTGGCTGGTCCACAGTGATGTTTGCTCACGGGCTCCTAGGTGTTGCGCACGACCAGTGATTGCTCCAGCTCCTGCCTGCGCTGCTGGATCTTTAGAGGAAGTGTGAGCAAGGGCGGGGTTACAGTGATCCTGGTGAGTGACCAGGGCCATCCCTTCCCTGGAGGAGTGTGGGAGCCCGAGGCTGCTGCATGGGGATGTAGGGTGGTGGGCAGGTGATAAGCATAGGCAGCAGCAAAGACTGTTGGAGGGTGAGAAGCAAGGGTTCTCTAGGATTGGAGGAGAGGGAAGCCTCATGTGCAAGGACCTCCATTAATTACCTTACAGTAGAAGTAGCGGCTGACGGCCTCCTGGGACCAGGGCTGGTGGTAGAACTCAGCCCGACGTTCCTCTTCAGGGTTAGCAGCCACATCTGTCATCACCTGGGAGGGAGCATGGGGTCTGTCCTGAGTTCCCCAGTACCTCAGTGCCCGAGTTGCATGGCCATCTTTCCCTCCCCACGTGCGTGTCTTGGTGTCAATGCTCCCTGAGCCCTCTCTTCACCTTGAGGTCTCGGCTCTGAGAGCGGAGCAGGTCTTGGACGTAGCCTTTTGGGTCTCTGGAGAAACTTAGCATGAAGTCCCTCTGGATCTTGAGCTGGTTTATGGACTCAATCGTCTCATGGATCTACAGGTAGAAAGACAATTATTTCCACCTGACCCTGTGATGTGGGAGAGGAAAGCAAGAGGAAGAAGCGGGTGGGGAGACTCCTGCAGAGGGCAGCTCCCCAGAGCCTGTTTGCTTTGAGTAGTGAGGGGAGGGGTGGGCAGAGCCCAACTTGGAGGGAGGTCAGTTTCTCAAAGCAGGAAAGAGCTGTGTATTCCTCATGCCCTAGGCCCTGCTGTGGCCTGAGTGTTTTGTCCTCTCTCTTGGTTAATGTCCCACTCTAGCCCTGGGCTCAGGCGCACCTTACTGTCGAGCGCGCCGATCTCCTGCTGGTTGGCCGTGGACAGGAGAAAGCTGCTCATCTGCCCCTTTAGTGGCTCCTCCACCTCCACGTCAATGTCATAGCACGCCGTCTTCTTCTGGTCTGACGGGTCCACGCTGCCAGAGAAGCCCAGCCCTCGATGTCCACGGTATACCCCATAGAAACCCAGGGCTAGGGCACGGGTGGGTACAGGGAGCGGGTGGAGAAAGCAGGAAGGCTTTCCTCTGTGGAGGAAGTGAGGCCACCTCACCTGATGACATGGTTGATGACAATTGGGTCAGGGGGCAGCAGCAGGGCTGTGAGGCGCTGGGGAATCTCGGAGAACTTCAGGCGGGGACAGTCAAAAATCTGAAGCAGGGTTGTTGAGAAGGGGGGGTCATCCTTGTGTGTGTTGTGTGAAGAGACAGTAACTAATTTGGATCCTTCCATTTTGGAGACCACAAGAAGCTGAGAGCAAGTCAGGTTACTGGGTGGGCGTGGCAATGAACCAGGCCAGGGGAGGAGAAACACCAAATGGGAGGCCAGCGAGGACCCCAAGGATGTCTGGTTGTGGCTCCCTTCTACCACATTCCGTGAGCAAATTCCCTAACACCTTGGGTCTCAGGGCCTCCATCTCTAGAATTGGGGATAGCAACAATTCCCATTTCAATGGTTGTCATGCAGATGAGGTGAATTAGAATACAAAAGTGTTTGGAATGGTATATGGTAAGTGCTCAATAAATTCCAACTACTATTTCTACTCAGATTTATCTGCTGTGTTTATTTTATTTTATTTATTTTTTATTTTTTGGTTTTTACGAGACAGGGTTTCTCTGTATTGTTTGAGACTGTCGGTCCAGCCCAGCCTCGAACTCACAGAGATCTGCCTGCCTCTGCCTCCCGAGTGCTGGGATTAAAGGCGTGCGCCACCACCGCCCGGCTTGCTGTGTTTATTTTAAAATACATTAATAGTAATACTTCGGTAGAATTTTGCCATATCATTTCTGCAACAATCTGGTTTTTCTTAGCTGCCAGATACATGTGATGGCACAGCTTTCACCAATCCTCATGTCAGACACAGAACCAGAGGCAGAAAGAATAGCAAAGTAAATTACCCCAATTCTGGACCCAGGACTGGGATCCCGGGGATCCCCACTCCAAGTACCAAGAAGATTACATCACAGGATGCCGTTGCCCGTTCCCCCCAGGAGGGTTCCAAATATGCTTCCCTTGAGGAGCAGCTAAACAGGCTGCAGGAGAGATGGGGTAAGACCCTGCGCTGGTCTCCAAGGCCATGACCCTGACCAATCCTGGCATCCAGGAACTCAGCAAGAGAGCTGGCTGTCTTTGAGAGGCGCTTCTGCCCCCAGGCCCTGGGGCGCAGGACGCCGTTACCTGCTGGAAGTACTTGTCCCCGTTGATGTACTCCTTGTCGTGGGCGTCCTGCAGCCGGTTGGTCTTCACGTACTGCCACAGCGCCTGGACAATGGCGGAGCGGCTCTGCGTGTGCAACCCCAGCAGCCGGGCTAAGCGGGGGTCCAGTTTGAACTGGGGAGGCTGGGAAAAGTTTACCGGGACAGTTAGATCAGGGGGGGGGGAAGTACTGGACCCCAGGGACACAGGGCTTACGGTCCTCGGCAGTGCGCTCCCAGAGGAGGTGGGTAGGAAGAAAGGGCTCTTTGGGTGGCGTCTGCAGGTGAGGGGTGAAACCCACCTGATAGTCCAGCATAAGGAGCAGGGTGCAGCGCACACTTAAGTCCCCTGGCCTCTTCACTTGGAACCCATCTGTCTCCTGTGTTGTGGGCGTCCGGTGCCACTGTCCAGGGGGAGGAGCTAGGTCACCCACAGACCCATCCGGATTGATGGGGCCTAGAGCTTGAGGATGGTCCTCATTCCAGATCCGCAGCTTCTGGGGGGGGGTGGGTCTTGGGTTGGCAGGAAGGTGGCGACTCAAGGGGGGGAAGCTGTCTCTTACCTCAACGAGGTGGTTGTCGGGGCCATAAAGGTCTTTGTCCAGCTCAATGACCAAACTCTTGAAGAAGGAAGAGAACTTCCGCTTCTGCTTACTGGGCTGTGGGAAAGTGACAGGGACCATGGACACAGAACGGGCCAAGTTGGCAGCAGGCAAGTGGTATGCTCAGAGGCAGTCCTCTGTACCCACACTGTCCCCAGGCCCACCCACCCCAGCCAGCGCTGACTACCCGACTCCCAGTACAGACATTTAGTTCTGCCCTTGACTCAGCCCATACCCACCCCAGGACACCTGGAGAGACCTGGGCCAGGACGTACATCATCCAAGAGCTTCCCCTCTACCCGCAGCTCCCAGGAGGCAATGCTGCCATCAGAATCTTCAGCATCGGGCTTCGCAGGGTTGAAGGTATTGGAGATATAAAGGCGCAGCTTTCGCTTTTGCTGTAGAAATAGAGTGTAGCACAGGACAGGGGCTGTGAGCATTCACCTGGGGTATCCTGCTTCCTCCTCCTGGACAGGGCACTCAAAGCCCCCTTCCTGTCCCACACTAAGGCACCTTCATGGGCCTCTTCAGGGCCTCCTGGATGTCCACCCGCTTCCGCATGATGGTTTGGTCCAGCTTCCTCTCAAATGCTAGGAGGTCCATGTAGGCCTGGGACTCGGGGACCAGCTCCCGAATCTGGAGGAGGGACAAAGCAGAAGCAGGGCTCTATCAGTCTTGCCATGCAAGACGCGTCTCTGCTCTGCGATCACAGGACACAAGGGACATGTAGGGGAGCTGTCCGATTGATTCCAGGGTATGGAACTCTGAGGGTGCAGAGAAGACTTGTCCCCAGGACTCTATTATATAGCCTCATTGTGTGTGGATAAAGATTGCTTCTCCCTCCAGGAAAATCCATGCGTCTCATCACCCAGCAGGTGCAGTGCCTAGCCTCACCCTGTCACCTTCCTCAGATGGCTGGGAGGTGGCGTTGGTTGCCTCAAGAGCCACACCTGCTGCCCTTTCCCATGGCCAGGACTTCCCGCTACCTTCTGTTCCCCATTACCTAGCAGTCTCTTGTCCCTTCTTTGTCCCATGCCTTTCCGCCTCCGGACCACTGGCGTTCAACCCTCTTAACCTCCTCCCTCCAGCTCCTCTCAGTCCCGCCCTACCCTCTCATCTAGGGAGCCCCACTTCTTAATGAGCTTTTAAAACAAAAAGTGAGAGTGGCTTATGATGCTGAGCCCAAAGCACCCTCGCTCCTGAGGGAGGAGGGGAGGGCGGAGCAGCAGAGGGTGGGGGCCGGCTGGGGGCTGCTGTGAAAGGCACTCACCCTTTGAGGGAGGATTTTGTCAGCCATCTTCCTCCTCTTGGCACTGTACATTTTTAAAAGAAAAAACCAGGTTACCATGGCGACAGATCTGGGAGTAACGAGGCCACCTGCTAAATTATCCCGACATCTCCGCCCGCCTGGCTGGGGTTCCCACAGCCTGCTTGTCTGCCCGTCTGAGGGCTATAGCAATGATGTACTCCCCTTGGAAAGCAGGGTGACTGATCCTTTCTCTGGCCTGGGACCCCACCCCAACACACACACCTTATACCTCGCCACATACATCCTCAGGACCAGGGAAATTCAGACTTAGGAGGAACTAGTGAAAGAGGACATGTTGCCAAAAGATGACAGCAGACATGTTTGCAAAAAGCTGGGAGGGGGAGGAAAGTGGAGAGGAGACAGTGTTTGAGGACCCTCTTCTGCCAAGCAGGAGGTGCATGCCCAAGACAGCCTGAGCTCCAAGAAGGGGAGATGGCTCTTCCACGTGGTCCCTGGAGCCGTCGTGGTGTGACGCTGGTGGCACTTGGCACTCCTGCCCCTCTACGCTTGGAAGGGACTGTTTAAGGGCAGGTGCTTGTGGTCTTGGACCATTTGCCAACCAAGGGACACACCACATTCACAAGGACCCTGAAAATGTGCACGAGTGTTCTGTGTGAGTGTGACTCAACACTGGAACCAAAGGGGCTGGACCTAATAGATAGAACCTGGAATTTGGATGCTTCTCAGTTTCAAAAGCATCCCTGAAAACCCTTGGCTGGCCAAGAGAGCACACAGCCTAGAGGATAGCTCTACACTGCCCCCATGTGGCATTCCCATTCACTGCCCCCTCCCTATCGAGAAATCCATTCTATGGCTAGGTAAGCAACTCATTAAAGGAAAAAAACCAACCCATTCTTAGGCTGGGCAAGCATCTCATGAAAGGATTTCAAATAAAGTGTTCACACAAGACTCTTAACTTATACACAACAAAATCAAAGAGTTATTTGCTAAACAAGATAATGGTTCACTTTGTAAAAGAATTTATCATAGGATGCCTATAAATTATTTTCCTTGATGCGTAAAAACCACTTAATAATGAGGTAAAATTGAAATTATACCTTGTATAAGAGCCCATCTGTGTGCAAAAGGAAGCATGTGTGTTTGGCTAAATACCAATGCCCATAGGGATCTCGCCAACAGTCAGCAAGGTCCATGGGAATGCCACCAACTTCTCAGACAAATAAGCTGGTCCGGTGGCACGGGGACAGGGCCGGTCCCTCAGAGGGATTATAACATCTCTTCACACCCACTGCCAAGATAGGGGTGTGTGGAGGTCTGGAGGGGCTCTGATGAAGCCTGGGATTTAGGACTCTGGACTGGCAGGGAGGTACCAGAGGACCACACTTCAGAAAACACACAGCTAAAGCTCAGCCCTCAGTCTATTGCCAGCCCTGCCTTTCCCCAAAGCCTGAAGCATCATCCAGAACTTGGGGTAAAGGATGTGAAAAAGGATTTAGCAAGTGACAAGCAGAAGAGCAAGGGGTGCATGCAGAGAGGGGATACTGGCAGCTGACTGTCACAGTCTGTCTTCACTGTGGGCACACAAAAGAACCAGACCAGTGTCCCCTAAGCCCTCCCCGGAGAATACCCAAGCCAGAATGACTTGGTCGCTGCTGACATCCTTCGTCAGCTTCCCATACCCATCTTTCACCCACCTGGTCCCCGAGGCTTCTGCCTGCCCACCCCTGCACGCCCTTCCACGCCAGGGGGGCACTCACCTGCGGCTCCGCGCGGGGGCGGTGGGCACAGGCTGGCCCTGGCCCTGTGGCTGACTCTGCCCGGGCGGGGGCGCTGCTCGCTTGCGGGCGGGCTCCATGCCCGCGGGGGCCAGGCCGGGTCGCACGGCGGGGCTGCCCATGTAGGGGGAGCCCGGGGGGCCCATGGGCGCCCCCTGGTGGGGCATTCGGGCTCCAGACGGCATCCCGGGGCGCTGGGGTGGGGTGGGGCGGGAGGTGAAGCAGAAATCGGCGCCGACAGGTCAGATTCAGTCCCGACCCCCAGGCCAGCGTGCTGCGTCCCCGCCCCTCTCCAAGACCCGGGGCTGGTAACCCTGCGCTGAGCGAGGAGTGGGAGTGATTGGTGGGAGGGGCGGGGGCGCGGGAATCTGCGCGGCTCTGGAGGAGGGGGCTCGCAGTCTCCTTGCAGGAAGCTAACTGAAGCCAGGCAATTGCCCAGGGCATAGCCGAGCCTCGGAGCCGTGCAAGGTACCGCAAAAATGAATATTAATGGCGCCTTTCAACCTTTCAAAGGATGTTCACATCCGCACGGTCTTCTGCAAGCCAGCCAGAGCAAGTCTTTTCATCCCCAGTTGACAGATGGGGCAACTGGGGCTCAAAGAGAAACGCGACCTCGCCAAGGTCACCCCGTTCATCCCGGCAAAGGCAGCACCTGACGGGTGCTGCTTTCCTGATTTCCACAACCCACTTTGGGGCTTTGTATTTGAGCCCCCATCTCTCATTCAGCGCACCCGGTTTGGACCCTTGGTCTCAAACAATCCATTTAGCTGACTCCAGGTCTCTGACTTAGCCTGACTCCTTAATTTCATTTCTCCCAAGGTGACACAGAGGCTGGGCAAGGGCACCCGAGGGTCTGAGTTTTTCTGCGTGGCAAGTGGGGAACTGGGTTTCCAGCGGGCAGGGATGGTTGAAAGAAGCCGCATCCGTGTTAGTATCCATTTCCCCCTCCTATCTGCCTACATCAGAGAGACAACCCATTCCCCACCCCATCCTAGTAAGAGTAGAGCTTGGAGGGAAGCGAGGCAGGTTGTATTTCCCCGGCCACCTCCTCTGGGCTGTCAATCAAAACGGATGAGGTATGAATGCAGGTGTCCACTACTCAGGCCAGGAAAGGGAGTTGAGGCTTAGGGACTAATCAGCAGGTAGGACTGGCTCAGAAGAACGAGGAGGTGGTGTGTGTGTGTGTGTGTGTGTGTGTGTGTGTGTGTGTGTGTGTGCAGACCCTACTATTTAAACACCCTCATCTCAGGCTAGGGATGTAGCCTGGTATAGTGCTTTCCCAATACATGGGAAGCCCAGGGTTCAATCCCCAGCACCAATGAAAGTGCACATGCCGGCACACACATGTAATTCTAATCTCAAGGTGGAGACAGAAAGATCAAGACCAACCTCCCTATATAGTGAATCTGAGGCCAAGGTAGGCTACAGGAGACCCTGCTTCAATACATAATAAACAAATATGAAACACATCTCACCCCAGGACCAAGAGGCCCCCTGACCCTAACCCCCAGGCTTCCTGCCCCCCACTGCTTATCCCTAAGGTCTGCACCTTCAGTAGCAGCTGTCCCTGCCCATCTCTTCTGCAGTGAACCCAGCCAGTCCTCGAGTTTGCCTCCCCCATTCCACCTGACCCTGTCACTCATACCGCCAGTGCCACCGAGTGGAGGCCCAGGCCTAGCCATTCCCCACCACTACCAGGGGGGCCTTGGTGACTCAAGAACTGAACCTCCAAGTTGGCCATACTCAAATCCATACGAACAGCCTCTTCTTTGCTAGATGGGACTCTAAAGCAACTCCCCCAAGCAGCTAGGTCAGGACTGGGAACTCCACTAACCCACAGGACTGCCTTGGGAACAGCACCCCCGAGATCCCTGCGGCTAGAGGACAGGCTGCCACAGGGAAGCTCTCCTCCCTATCAGCTGCACTCCTATTCACCAAGGCCATGGATACTGTCTGGTTCCTGAGACGCACAGAGAGGAAGGGGCCTCCAGGGGCTCTGCCACCAGGACCACCATCACAAGAGGTCAAGATTTTGGGGGCCCTTGCCTCTCTCACTGAGAAGGTGCTTCCTGGAATCACAACCAAATTTGGCCATAGTAAATTTGACTGATTCTTCCCTCCATCACATGTCCCCAGGCTTGGAGCCCCTTACAGCCAGGCTCTCCACTGACTCAAATCAGCCATCTACCTTCTTAGGGTACCCTCAACCTCAGGCTCCTCACGTGTCTCCACATGTCGGTGGCAGGACAGTATAGTGTTATCCCTTTGATCTCCAGGCCTCATGTGGCCAACTCCATGCCTTCACACCTTTGAGGTATTAAGCTCATCAACTTCTGGTGGCTGAGCCTGCCAAGGGATCCCCTGACTCCTTTAACTTGGGGTCCATCTCTTAAGTAGGCCTCCCTCAGCTCTGACAGCAGGGCCAAGTCCTCAGGACCCTTCTGCTAGGATGCAGAGGTTGCTCAGCCAGAGAGCTTTTGCTCTCAGGTGCCTTCAGGGTCACCTGCTCCTAGTTCCTCAGACATAGCCAGAGTGACACTGTCCCAGTGGATGAACAGGACAACAGGCAGCCCAACCCTAGTGGCGTGTTCCAGTCGCCACCCCACCCCCACCCCGGGCAGGGGTAACACCTGGGCCACCAGTAAAAGAATGGACGACATGTCAGCTACAGAGGGGACCCACCTCTTTGGGGACACGGTGCCCACATCCCACCCTTTGCCCCTGACAAGAGCCCAAGCCGACGCCTCTCTTCCCTGCCGCCCGCGCGCCCATCCCCAGCCGACCGCTTGGCGACGTGTTCGGATGCCAGGGCGCCAGCAAGGTCCCAGGGTTGGGCCATGACCGTGCGCCCCCCAACCAAAGGGGTGGGAGAGCGGGAGCGCGCCGGCGGCCCCTCCCGATCATCCCTCCATTCAGCCCGAGCCAGCTCGCTCACCCTCCCCCGCTAACTTTCCCCCACTCACCACCCCATGGACCAGAAACTCAAAAAGTTTGCTTTTCGTGGCTTTGCGCGCCCCTCCGGCAACTTCGTCCGCGGCCATCGGGGTGGGCTCAGCGGCTCCTCTCACTCTCTCTCTCTCTTCCTCTTTCTTTCCCTTTTCTGCCTTTTTTTTCCTCCAACTCTCCCCTCTGAGTCCTGCTGGGCTCTCTCACACTTCTACTCGAGCGGAGTGGGGAGGGGGCCCCTTCAGGGCTGCCCTGACGGCCCACGGCCCACGCCGCCGCCGCCCGCCCGCCGCCGCCGCCGCCGCGGCTGCCGCATTCCTGCACTGATAAGACAGAAATAGTCCGGCGGCCCGGGGTCTGCCTGCGACGCGGCAGGGACAGAGCAGCCCTCCCGGGCACCCCGCGTGGTCCAAACGGCGCAGATAAGCGGCAAGACAAGCCGATGTGCCCCGAGGCTGTGAGATGGGCAGCGGCGCAGCGCCCAGGCCGCCGGAGGCCCACCGGCGGAGGCGCAGGGAGGGAACGAGCAAGGGAGGTGACGGGGGCTTGCCGGCCACCCTGCCTTCTCCACAAATAGTTTCTCGGTTAGGGAATTCGCCGGCAGGGCCAGGCAGAGACAGGCAGTTCCAACTTTCTTCCCCCAAGTGGCTCCTGCCGCATTTCTGAGGCCCTCTCCCCAGGGACCAGGCAGGCCAAGTAGGGAAACATTTGCTGGAAGGAATCTGGGGGGGAGCCCGAGCCCGGAGGAGGCCTCGCTCGTGTCCCGGGGCCGGCCGCGGTGGGTGTGCCGGGCTAGCGGGCTCTCGAGCGTCCGCAGATGTCTGCGCCCTTGGCTCGCACACCGTGTGTCTGCACTCTTTGTGGCACGGCGCGGTGGCTGTGGGTGTGCATGCTTATGTGCGTGCACTGACAAACGCCGGGTCTGTGTGCTTCCCTCCACGAGAGCCGCCGAGCCTGCGCGCGTGCGTGCGGGGCAGGACACGGCCTGTGTCTTTCAGCTCTGTGGGAGTCTATTTCTGGGCTTGTGAGTCTTTGTCTCCGTGTGAGCAAGCGAGGGCAATAGGGAAAGTATTTCCGAAAAGGGGACATGGATTGGGCTCCTGAGAACAGAAGAGTAAATGTGGGGAATGGTGCCGAGCCTGGATGGGTACTTGGGTGGGTAAGGAGGAAAGAGTGAGGCAAACAAGGCTTGATGGCTTTGGCATGGAGACCCAGGGAGGCTGGGGATGGCGAGGTCCGCCCCAGGACCGAAGAGAAAGCAGGAGTGTGGAGTGGGAAGATGAGGGAGCCCCAAAAAGGACCGTGTGGACAGAACTGGCCGACCCCGGAGTGGAGAAAGAACAGAAAGGAGGGGGCAGATCGTGAGATCCCTTGGCTGCGCTCAGGACCCGCCCATGCCAGAAGCCACGCCTGTTCCCACCTTCTGGAGGAGGAGCCTGCAGGCTTTGGAACAACCAAGGGTCACATTTATGGGCTTCCTGGGGCTGCAGCTGTCAGAATTCAGATGAGGGAGGGACAATGCCTGAGGGAATTTGTGGGAACACATTAAAGTTTGAGCCCTCAAGACCCAGCTTTGCACCGAGGGGTTCTAACCTCGGGCCTTCAGAATGTCTTCACTGGCCAGGACAGTGGGAATGTTCTTCCAGGAGTCTTTTCAGCCAGTACCTGAGTTTCCTACAGGTCCTGCTAGTATGCCTAGCTGTCATGGCCTTTCAGGTGCCCACTGTCACTGCGAAAGGTTTAGAGAGAACGTTTTGTTCAGATGTTGTGGGAGACACTGGTTCAGGGTGGGCTGACCAGCAGCCACAGGCTGTAAAGATAGCTGGAGTGGGGATCTGCGAGTGTCTAGCAGCTCACCTCCAACTCATCTGCTTGTCCTGAGGCTCTTCTGCCATTGAGTAACACTTCCACTTGCCCTCGGTGCCCCTCAGTCACACTACTCCTGGTTCCTGCAGGGGGTCTTTCCTGGCCTCACATCTTGGTCTTCTTCAAACGTCCAGTATCGTCTAACTTGTCTATAAACTGGGCTGGACTAATGCTCTTTGCTTCAGGTGCATTTGGGTTTGTGACTCCTGAGAGCAGAGCCTGGCCTTGGGCCCATGTTTTCCCTAGGCCTGGGTACAGAAACTCTACCACACCAAAAGCTGAGGACACGGGCAAAGCCTGCCGGGCCAGTGGATGCACCAGGCACGCCTGAAGATCTGTGGGATCACAGCTACCCCACCTCTACTTTTAGCAGAGCCTGGGAAACCCAGGCCTCGGAGGTTCTGGGAGTGGGGTAGACACCTCTCAGCTTTAGGAAGAGCTGGGTGTCTTCAACTTTTAGAGCTACCTCTTGGGAGAAGATAATAGATGGACTGGCACCTCAGCTTTGGGGGTGCGGGAAGACTGAAGGAGGGGTACCAGATCAGTAAGGTAGTCTTGGTGGTGAAGGCGATATGGGAGGTGGTTTCACCAAGGGCTGAGTGGATGCCAGTACTAAAGAGATGAAGGCATGGGCCAGGTCCATAGATAAGGTTCTTCTCGAGCCGCCCATCTAGGTAGGGGTATCATTACACTGCACGATTGGCAGCCATGGGCACACAACCCCAAACACATATCTAGGGGCACATATATGACACACCATCACAGGGACAAGGAGCCACATGGATTTGCACATACACGTTGACCTCCCCCACCGAGAAGCTGGTGTCACAAGCGAGCAGACACATTAACATGCTCTTCTAGGAAGTCCGGTGGGGGCTCATGGCCAGGGAGCCCTCCTCACAAAGGCTAGGATCAACTCAGTGCCACCAGGGCTCTAGGCAGCAACAGGCTACCCGTGGTGCCTGCGGAGAGCCCGGACTTCTTCCAACCCGACAGGGTGCAGGCCACACCCGGGCAGGCCTAGAGCGTGTCTGGGGCAAGGGGAGGGCGGCCTGCGCGGCGGCCTGGAGCCGGAGTCCCCCCTGTCGTCCCCCCATCTCTCCTTCCCTCGCAGAAGCACGACCAGCACCAAATGGCAAAGCGCCTCTCCCCGCGCAGGGAGCTCTGCGCCGCGGCCCGCGGGATGGACCGACCGCCTCGCCCCCCACGGTGCGGAGCGAACGGCCGCAGCCGGTGCTCTGGGGGGCCCGGACCGCTGGCCTGCACCGCCCTTCCTCGGCCCGCACCGGTCCCCAGCCCGGGCATGCGCGCTGCGGCCTCCCTCCCGGTGAAGGTCAGCCCAGGGCCCAGCTGCAGGACTCCACGGCGGCCAGGGGAGGCGGAGAAAGGAGGAGGGATGCGGGGGGAAAAGACTTAACTCCTTCTCTGCGGGAAGATGGCCACCTAGACCCAGTCCAAGCCTAGAGTCTTGTGCTCCCTCCCTCTGTGGAGGTCCCGATTGGGGACAAGGAAGGGGGGGGGGTTGAGGAGGAGGTAGGGAAGGGGGAATGGAGGGCTGGAAGAAGAGAAGGGAAGCTGGCTGGGAGAGGAAGGGAGGGAGTGGGGGAGGAACAAAGGAGAGAAGAGGGAGAAAGGACAGCTTGCCAGAGAGACCCCTTTCTCTTATCAGCTTTCCCTATAACCCAGCAGTAAAACTTCCCTCAGAGGAATACAATTGCCCCGATTTTATGGGGGGAGTGTAAAGAGACACCCATTAGAGCTCTCAGGGCCAAGATTCCTGATTTTTGTGACCTAACCCATCCCTAACCTAAGCCCACAACCTTCTCCTTAGGTCACTACATCCTGGGACATGTTAGGGGACCCAGAGTCTGATGACTAAGCTCCAAGTCCCCTAGGAACTCTGACTAGAACTTAGGGCCAGGCCCAGTCCCTAGACATGGTAGGAGACCCCATGGTCTCTGAGACCCCAACAGCCTCTACTCCTACTCCACTTGAGAGAGTCAGATACAGTCACACTGGCTCCCTTGCCTGAGTAGCTGTGTGCCTCCTGTCAGGACACACCTGTGCCCAGCACACAGTCTGCTGCTATAAGGGGGGTGTCTCTCCATGTAACTCTGTCTCTCTGTGTTTTGCATGCGTGTACACACACACACACACACACACACACACAGACAGAGACAGAGAGACAGAGAGACAGAGAGACAGAGAGAGAGAGAGAGAGAGAGAGAGAGAGAGAGAGAGAGAGAGAGAGAGAGCTAGCAAATATGAGTGAACAGAAAAACAAAGAAAAAAATAGGACACCAAAATAGTTTTGTGACCTTGGATGAGTTGCTGTTATCTGCCTGCTCCAGCTTCCTCAGGAGTAACAAGAGAGACTTGACCAGGGATTCCAGGGCCCTTCCTCCTCAGAGATCCAAAGATTCCTCAGACAGAAAAGAACTGAGGCAGACAAGAGGGAGGGAGGGAGGGAGGAAGCAGAAAGACATGGAGATGAAGCCCCATAGCCAGTGGGTGCTACTCCCAGAGAGGTCTGAACTGCTGTCAGCCACTCCTCTGTGAAGTCCTCGGGTTGCCCGGCCTCCCTCCCTCCTCTCCTCAGAGTAACACCTGCCCCTTGTCACACCTCACTTGTGCCCTCAACACCACACACCACACCATGGGCCTCCTGCCACGAGGGAAAGACCTTACCGCGGGGTCCCCAGGGTCCTGCGCCGCTGTGGGCAGGTACATGATAAAAGCTTAGCTGAATGCACAGCCCTCCTTCCTCTCTGCCTGCGTGGATTTACTCCGTCTAACGGGATGCTCCTTGACACCCCTCCTGCCCCCCCCCCCACTGCACACACAATGAACTGCAAACATCGGGAGCTGAGGCTGTTGGTCGCAGGAGGAGCGCAGAGCCGGCCTCTGGTGCCCTGAGTGTCCCACCGGCCCAGAGGGAAAGCACCCGTTTGGATTCACAGCCAGCTCTCTGGCATCCCCCTCAAGCCTCCATTAATTAGGTGGTCTCTTGGAGCAGGTCACTCCGAATAGCTTAAGGCGCTGGAAAAGCAATAATAAAAAAGGAGCCACCCAGGCTAGGTACTCATTTCTCTGAGGATATGGCAGGTGTGTAGGGTCATGTTTCTGTGGGGTCTCGAAGGGTGCTAGCCCACTGCACCCCAGGGTGGCTCTGCCTGTAGGCAGGATTGCATTCATGGTCAAATCAGGCAGTACCCTGGGAAGAAAGGATATGTCACGCACAGTCACCCCACCTCCTCCTTGATCAACACCCCACAGGTTTGGCTAGAGTCTAGGGCTTAGATATGAGAAGACTTGGAACTAAATTGTGGGGGTAAGGCATGGTCTAGATCTGGGCACACAAAACTGCAAGTTTTCCCCTCTTCTGGAGTTGGGGCCAGTGGCGTACTCTGGTCCCTTCTGTGGGGGCCAGCACATCATCACCAGCAGAGCCTCTCTCACTCTCTGAAGCTACCTCCGTCGACTTCACATAGCATCCAAATGCCTGACACTTTAAGGGAGCCCACCACTGCATGTCCCAGACTTCTTGACTATTTGATCTGTCTGCAGATGCCAGTGAAATCCTCAGTGTTTGTTGCTAAGAAGCTGAGAACCCAGATTCAGGAAGAAGCCCAGTGGTTTCCTGGAGGTTTGCTCATGTCCTCAATTCTAACAGTGTGTCCCTTGGAATGCCCTGTCCACCCAGGGAAAAACGCCTGTCCTCATCTCTGGCCAGGATGCCATTTGGTATCTCACTCTCCCCTGCTGAACTGTGGCAATGCAAGGAAGATACAGAGTGATGGGAATTGAACCATCATGTATGTTAAACCAATTCTCTACCACCATGCTACACTACAGGTCAACTTTATTACATAATGCACCATTTTAGCCTTGCCTGAATATACCCCTTAACTATCTTCCCTCCTCATCCTGCCATCAATGTCTCTACCGAACCTTTCCTGCCAGCAGACAACAGTACTGCTCCCCATCTGAAAGGACTCTCCTCACCCTATTTCTTACAGTTGCAACAAAACTTCTTAAGAGTTTTTCTGCATTTGCTATCTTTACTTCCTGAACTCAAACCCTAGTAATGTACATCCTACTGAGAGTGTCCCTGTCAGGGACACCAGTGACCTCCACAGTGCCACCATCAATTCCCAGGCTGTGTCCTGCTTAGAACCTACAGTATCTGACCAAGGAAACTGCCTTCTCCTCTGCTGTCCTGCCTCCAGGATGCTCTTCCTCAGGCTCCTTCTCTGTCCTGTTCCTCTTTCCCTCTCAATATTGGGGAACTGAGAGAGGAAAGAGGCTCAGCTCCTAAAGTCCTCCATTGGTCTGGTCCTGGTTCAGAGAGCTCAACTCACTCCTTTGGTCTCGAAGACATTAGCTTAAAGGCTGCAGGATGCCCTGGCCTTGGTGGTGAATGTCTCCTATCTAAATAACAATAGACTTGAGTTTATTCTCACCCTGAAGGCTAGGTGATGCAAGCAGCTATGAAGTGCCTGAGTCGTTCTGCAGCTGTGGAGTGTCTTTAGGATTAAGGGAAGTAATTGCTGTCTGCCCTTTATACATAATAGAAGTCTTCTGTCATTGTCTCCACCTTTGGTTGACTACTTAAGACGGTGTATGAGTAAACCGAGGCACATTCAGTATTGTCTCTGACTTTTTTTTTAAGCTAGCCTTTCCCGCATCCACACTTCCCCACTAAGGAACAGACCTGGGGCCGCTTGGCTGGTCCCGACAGCAGCTCCACAAACACAGTCTGTGACAGTCTCTCTTACTGGTACCACTACCTCCCGAAGGTGTTCTCACTAGGTACCAGGTGTTGACCTCTGAAGTTTTCCCATAACCCAGTTCTCTCTCCCAGTCTTGAGACTGCTATACCTAGTTATTGACTCAGCAGTTCCACTCAGCTCTTTAACAGACAGTTCAAACTTACTCCCACTGTTCTTCATTCTCCACTCTTTCCCTCTTCCAACGGCCCAGGCCCCCAGTTCTTGAGCCATCCTACCCCCCTCCCCTTACTCTCATACTTCCATCCAATCAGAAAAAATATTCCCCTGGCTCTGGATTCAAAATCCAACAGTTTCTCCCCTTTCTTCTCTGCTGTCCTGCCTCCAGGATGCCCTTTCTCAGGCTCCTTCTCTGTCCTGTTCCTCTTTCCTACTCAATATTGAGGAACTGAGCTCCTAAAGTCCTCCATCAGGTCTCACTTACGGGTACCACTGCTGCTATCCCCTCGGTCAAAACCACAAGTGCTAAGTGGTCAGCTTGCCACCCCACTTCAGACCCTGCAATCAGAGGGATGCCCTAAGCAGGCACACACGGTGAGCTGCATGTGTGTGTCTATGTGCACACAGGAAGAATGGGGTGCGGCTCAAGCCTTCCTGCAGCTGCAGTATCTCTAATGGTCAAGAGCAGGATGCTGTCACCCATGAGTAAGACTCACAGCTGAGAAAAGAAGCCAAAACCACAAAAGGGATACTTTGTGGGTGCTTCCCCCACCCCAGGCTCCCTCTCTGGTTTCCAGTAAGGCCCAAGTCCTGCAGGCCCCGTCTGCTCCCCACACTCTCTGCTCTGGACTCCTGACTCTCCCCTTGGGCTGCTCTCAGCCTCTTGTGCCGGTTTGGGGACCGGAAGTCAACCCAGGTATCATTCCTCAGGAACTGTGGATTTAAAAATCCTGGATTTTTAAAATCATTTGGAGCTTGCTGATTAGTCTAGGCTGACAGGCTAGCAAGCCCCAGAGAGGGGCCTATCTCTCTCCCCAATACTGAGATTGTGTGTGCTATAATGTCCAGGCTTTTTACATGAGCAAGAGATCAATCTGAGGCCATCATGCATGCCCTGTAAGCACCAAATAAGCTATCTCCATGGTTTCCTGGATTTTGTGTGGAACCTGGTGAAAGCATATGGGGTTGAAAAGCAATAGGGATGGTGTGGCATGTCCATGACAAAGGATCTAACAGTTGAGTTCTGCATCTCCTTCTATCTCCAAACAGCATAGTCTAAGATTGAGCAGAAATAGGTACTCCTGGCATCAAAGGCTCTGGTGGCAGCTAAGAAACCTCCCTGGGCCAGAGGGAGGAAACAGGCTAGGCCTGTGTTCAGGGTCTGAACCGGCTTAGTCTCCCACACTCTTCTCTATTGGTGGCAGCTGGTAGCAGGCAACAGGCCTTGTTCCTAGAACTGCCACTTGCTTGGTCACTCTAACCCGGCAATCAACTGTCTGGGGTCAGGGCTTTGACAACCTGGCCCCACTGCCTTGTCCTGTCCTGTCATCCTCTATGGTCCTAACCCACTGCCCTGGATGGAGTCTCTGCAGGTAGCATGGTGTGTTGTTCTGAGCTGATGCTGTAAAACATGTTTTCTCAACTTTGGTACCATTGCCATTTGGGGCAGGATGACAAGCCTCCTTAGCACTGAGCTATACTTCCTGCTCCAGAGTGACTTACTGTGGGAGCTCTCCTATGCACTGCAGGATGCTTGAAACATGCTGGCCTCCAGCATCTTCTACTAGACTCTTTCCCTAGGGTAATCAACAAAACACAGCCAGGCCCTGACCCCTGTCTCTGGAAGGAGGGGCTGCCCCAGGGTGAGAACCTCAGCTCTACAGTCATGTCTTGGGGCCACATCTGGCTCAGCACTGAGTTCTTTGACACCTCTGAGCCTCCTTTTCCTTATCTGCAACACAAGAAGCCCTGTCTTGACTCACAGTGGCCAAAGTTACAGAGAGGTCCAATGCTTTACCCCACACATAGCTACTCACAGTTCCCTAGTGTCATTGCCCTCCTGGGCTACCTCCCTTCATACTGCAGGCCCAGCTAATTCTGCTGCTGGCTGACCCCTGCTAGGCAGAGTGGCAGCAAAAGACCCCCAGAGAGCCCTTCAGCTATTGGGGAGTGGGAAGGCTGCACAAATGCCCTGGAGGGAGTATATGAGAAGTTAGCCAGGGCCCCTAGAAAACAGCCAGGCAATTACTCAGAATAACTAATTATGCTAGGCTCTGAGATCCCTGGGGAGTTTGGACTCTTCCCAAATCCTTGGACACATCCCAGCAGAGAACAGCCTAGGGCTACACCAGTGTGCAGAAGGGTCACAACACGGGAAGCCTGTGCCTACACCTTGAGAAGAGGCTGTGCCCAGTGACTGCAGGAAGGAGACGAACACTCAGGAGTCACATAGGAGTCTGTGCCCAGGGCATGACCCTCAGACAAACCCACAAGATCTGAGTTGGGACCAACAGAGAGGTGTCTAGAAGAAAGCTGGCCTGTGGACTCAGTGCTCCTCTACATACTGTGAGCAAGCGTCCATGCCAGGAGAAGCACCCCCACACCTCTGGGGACCCCTGTAGTCCCTGAATAGACAAGATGGGTAGAGGGCTTAGTGCCAGGAGCCTGTTCAGGCTCTGCAGAGGAAACAGGGACGCAGAAGCCATCTTGTGTCATCTGTGCAGAGCCTGAACTAGATGGGGAAGAGCCCCATTGGGATAAGGTAAGCATGGGAATTAGAGCACATGGTTCTGGGGCACAGAGAGAGGTACCCTTCTTTGGGAGAGGCACCTTGGGGCTCAGGCTTTATCTTGCTGAGGGTCTTCTGAATGATGGGATGGGAACACATGGCAAGTGTCCAGAGAGCTCGGTCAGGACTGAGCTAGTAAGAATTACAGCGGACACACAGGCGTCTGCTGAGTCAGGGACAGAGGCTGCCTCTGGTTTGTTTTCGTTTGTTTCAGGTAACCCAAGCAGGCTGAGAAATCTCTATGTAGTTGAGAATGACCTTGAACTTCTTCTGGCTTTCCTGCCTCTACCTCCTGAATGCTGGGATTATAGGTGTGCACCATCAAGTCTGTTTTTAAGGTGCTGGGCTTGAGTCTGGCTTGTTCCTGCTAGGCAAGTGTTGTACCAATTGAGCTGTTGGCCTCCTCTGCCTCCAGTGTCTGGCAGCTTTAGGCCATAGGCAGACAGGAGTGGGAAGAGGGAGTGAAGATGTCCCCAAATATTTAATTAGAAAACAAACAAACTCAGGGGTAAAGGCAGGAAAAGCAGGGTACAAAGCTAACCTCAGCTACACAGCAAGCTCTGTGCCTGGGCTACATTAGACCCTGTTTCACGAAAGAAAATAGCTGAGGGCAGGGGCTGAGGCGTCAAATCAAGGCCGAGGCTATAACTGCAATTCCAAACCCAGTAGGCACGACAGACAAGGGGCAGTGTGTCCCTGCATTCACACAGCCCCTCCACACCTTGGCTGCCAGTGGCCTCTGCAGCAGCTCACAAACATTCCACATCCCATGAAGCCATGTGTCTGTTCCCCAAGTTCTACCTGCAGGAAGGCCCCGTCTCCTTTCCCTTCCAGCTACATCACCAGGTGGCAAGCTGCTGGGTGTCTCAGGCCAGCACCAGGGCCCAGCGTCTCCCGTGTTTTTCTGTTGTCATTAACACCCTCTTCTCTGCCGCCCTCATATCCAGTGCAGGGGTAGGGTCAGGGTTCTGTCTCTTCCTGACCCTCCAAGTCCGACAGTACCATCTGCCTAGGACCCCATCTCTCCCCTGACCCCGTCTCCCGCCAACTTGTTTCCTATAGCATGGCCAGATCAATACTTAAAAGGTCTGACCAGGAACACAGTACATCCTTTTTAAGAACTGACAGTGGCCGGGCGGTGGTGGCGCACGCCTTTAATCCCAGCACTCGGGAGGCAGAGGCAGGCGGATCTCTGTGAGTTCGAGGCTGGGCTGGACCGATAGCCTCCAAAACAATACAGAGAAACCCTGTCTCGTAAAAACCAAAAAAAAAAAAAGAACTGACAGTGGTTCCTATCACACTAACCAAATCCAAATTCCTTGTCGGGTTCTCAAACTCACTGAGCCCTGTTACCTCAGAGTGTTTGCACACGTATGATCTGAAAGTCACACTCCTGAAGACAGATTTGGTCCCTGCACAGAGAGGAGCTGACATCAGCTCCAGCCTTGGCAGTGCCCCGAATGGCAGCAGCATTGGCCACGAGGTTGGGTGGCATAGCATACCTGCGTAGCCTGTCCCAAAGCCCAGGTGTGTGAGGGTGAGGGGGTCCACAATGAAGTCTCTAGCACAGCCCACAGCCCAGGCTGGCATCGGTGGGAGTTCCCAGGGTATAATGACGCTATCATCCCCTAAGTGGCCCCTGTGACAAGGAGGTGGCATGTGGCATGAGTGAATACTGGCAAAAGTGGAGATGTGTCCCCATCTCTGCTGGAGCAGCAGCATGGCTGGCTGCAGGATCTGTGCTGGGGACTCATCAGGAGGGGCAGCACTGAACACCAGAGTAACTGGTGTCACATGGGGTTCTGCAGGTTCCCACACGAGGAGGCTCAGAGCTAGGTAAGCTACCAGGATCTTGTTCTCCAGCACCTCAATAATAGCAGTGTGTCCATTTGTCCCTCAGGGCCTTGGTTCCCAGAGATCTGAGCACAAGACACTAGTCTCCCCAAGATCTTTCTGAAGGCACAGCTCCAAACACTGAAGGCAGTTACTGGGGGTTCCCTCCCCTGTGTGGATTGAATGGTGAGCCCCCTAATTCTGGACATGTCCAGTGAATCAGAATGTGAACTTAGAAAGAGAGTCTATGGGGTTGGCGGGATGGCTCAGCGGTTAAGAGCACTGGCTGCTCCTCCAGAGGACCCGGGTTCAATTCCCAGCACCCACATGGCAGCTCACAAATGTCTGTAACTCCAGTTCCAAAAGATCTAACACCTCCACACAGACATACATGCAGGTAAAACACCAATGCCCATAAAATAAAAATAAACTCGGGTGTAATCACCGGTCACAGGTGAGATCCTGATCCACTATGACCAGCGTGCTATAGGAAATGGAAACAGGCTCCAGGCAATGTACACGAGGGGTGTGAAGAGGCACAGGGAGAGGGGGCCTGCAGCTGCGTCTGCTGCTCCAGCTGGCAGCCTGGTGCAGGCCCAGCAGCCGGAGCACACTGGTTCCCTTACACTGGCACTCCTGAGGGTGGCTCCTGAGACACACTGCCCGTCCATTTGTGTCCCTGACCTGGAACCTGAGCACGGTGTCTATTCTCTGGAAAGCACTGAACGTCACACCTTAGACATGGGCATCCTAGTAGTGCGTCCCATGGCAGCACCTCAGCACACATACTGAATCTTGAGTATTCCACAGAAGCGTGCAATCACATGAATCTCCGTAAGCCTCGATTTCTTCCGCGTGAAAATGTGTGTGCCACCACCTTGCCTGGGTCAGTGTGAGCAGCATAAGCACATGAGATGGCATGAGACCATTGCCTTCAGGACGCAGGGCCATCACTGTGGCATCTTTTCATGCTTGGTACTCACACATCCCATAACCCAATGTGCCTTGAAAGCTCACACCCTTTCTCCCTAACACCACACTTGGGAAGCAGTCCCTCGGAATCAGAGAGAGAACTTTGGTTATTCCTGCCAATATGTCTTTTGGGAGAATCAGCTTGTTGCTGGACTGGCTGGGAGCCTCCTGTTTCCAGCGCTGACACAGTTACCATCTCCAGCTGTGTGGCATTCAGAAGTCTGAGGAATGTGGCAACTGTCTTCAGTCAAACCTTTGCTCATCTAAATCTTTACACTTACCTTGAAAAGGACAGAAGGTGGAGAAAGCCCCTTTACAGACTTCTCTATGCCCACTGGACTTCATCTTCTTTCAATACATACATAGGATTGTCACAGGGTTTTTTTGTTTTTTTGTTTTTGTTTTTTCGGGACAGGGTTTTCCTGTATTGGTTTGAAGGCTGTCCTAGAACTTGCTCTGTAGACTAGGATGGCCTCAAACTCACAGAGATCTGCCTGCCTCTTCCTCCCTAGTACTGGGATTAAAGGTGTGTGCCACCACGGCTGACCTTTTTAGCTTATAACACAGGGTTTCTCTGTGTAGCCAGGCTGGCCTCAAACTCATAGAGATCCACATGGCTCTTCCTCCCAAGTGCTGGGACTAAAGGCGTGTGCCACCAGGATCTTATTTTGTAGTTCAGGCTAAACTTGAACTCTTTTTTTTATTTATTTAAATTATTAATTAATTAATTAATTACTTTTTGAGACAGGGTCTCCCTGTGTAGCCCTAGCCCGGGACTCACTATGTAGACTAGATTGGACTGGAACTAACATAGATCTGTATGCCTGTGCCTCCTCAGTACTGAGAAATTGCCTTGAACTCTTGATCTTCCTGCCTTTGTCTCCCCAAATAGGCTTATAGTGCCACCATGTCCAGATCATCTTCATTCTTAGCAAACACACTGATAATAATAACATCTAGCCAGTGTTATGTCTGAGTCTTGTCTCAGCTCTGGTGGGACTACTTGTGCCACTGTAACCAGCAAAGGATACAGAGTGGGTTCACTGAGCACATGTCCTGCTTAGGGCCAATGGTTACACAGCCGCGAGCACACTGCTGCATCCAAACAGTCCTCCTTATACATCATACCCTACTACACTGAGAGATGCTTCACCAAGCACCTCCAAAAGGAAATGCGCTTCTGTGTGCAACTGGGCTAGGTTCTGGGCTGAGGGAGAGAAGAGAACACAGGAGGCACGGTGAGGGGGTTAAGTGTTGGTTTGGCCACACAATGTCTTTCAAAAATATTTTTTGGTATATATACATATGTATGCATGCATGCATGTGCAGCTCTCTGTGTCTGTGTAAATATATGGGCATATGTGTGCAGGTGTGTACACAGAGATCAGAAGAGGGCATCAGGTGTCTTCCTCTATCACTCTCCATCTATTTCTTTAAGGCAAGGGACTTGATTTTTCTTGGCTAAGTTGGAAGCTAGCCTGTCTCCAGGATCCTCTTGTTTCTGTCTCTCAGAGTTGGGATTCCAGGCATTCATGGATGCCTGGCTTGTTATGTGAGTATTAGAATCTGAGTCTGGCCCTCATGGAGCAGCAAAAGCTCTCAACTTCTGAGCCATCTTTCCAGACCTCACTCTGTCTGAAATATGTCTATTTGTTGCCACCTTTAAAAATTTGGGAGATTTTATAGGAAAAGTTAGGTCTCTAGAATCACTTAGAAATTTAGTGACAAGGTTCCTGAAGTCGACCAGTCCAAAGGGAGCCGAGGAAGAGTTGCTCCTTTCAGAGAGGCTGGTCCTTCTCAAGGGTCACATTCTCAATTCTCCATATTGCCTCATCATTCCTTATTTTAGGGGATGCAACCCAAATGCCTCTGGGGGCCCAGCCTAGCTATGATTATAAGAGAGTGGCCTGGGGGCTGGAGAGATGGCTCAGTGGTTAAGAGAATGTTCTTCCAGAGGTCCTGAGTTCAATTCCCAGCAACCACATGGTGGCTCACAACCACCTTGAATGAGATCTGGTGCCCTCCGCTGGCATGCAGGCAGAAGACTGTATCCACAATAAAAAAAAAAAAAAAAAAAAAAAACAATAAGAGAGTGGCCTGGGCTTTGAGCCCCCATGCTGTAAAGGAGGAAGGGCTGGGTGGAGAGGGGTGGCTGTTTGTCCTTTTGAGGACCAGCAGGGTTTGGGCACAACACGGCTCTGAGGGCCGGGCCGGATGTGGTAGAGACACCCTAGTTGGGACTCTTGCCCTGGCTGCTGGAAAATGATTTAGATTTTTGAGCCTCAGTGTAATTGTCTTTAAAGTGTTGGCAATTCTAACCACATTTACACCATAATGTTTTGAGGCTCAATTAAACCAGGAAAGAGTTTTAAAATCACCCAATAGACAAGCAACCCGGGCTGCAGCTGCTCACCCGCCTGCTGAGCTCTACTTCCTGTAGGTGCCCGTGTACCCTGCTCCCAGGGCCTGTGTGCAGCTGAGGAAGCAGGCAGGGGCTGGGGAGCCTCAAGAGCTGGGCCACTGCCCCCTGGAGGGGCTATGCCCCCTGGAGGGCTACTTTCAATGTCTGTAACTTAGTTGGAGGAGTGCTTGCACAAGGCTATGGGTTCATACCTGGGAACTGCATGAAGTATGACTGTAATGCCAACATGTGGGAGGTGGAGGCCAGCAGGTCAGAAGTTCAAAGCCATTCTCAGCTGTGCATCAAGTTGAGGCTACATGAAAACCTGGTTCAAAAAAAATGTCTCGGCATTTTCTTATGAATTAGGAGTCCTAACAGGGCAGTGGTGAAGAGAGGAAACTGAGGCAAGAGAAGGCCAAAAGTCATAGTGATGTTCCTTGCAAGACTGGGGTTAGTTAAAAGAAAAACTATTTAGGGACTAGGCACGTGACTCTGTGGTAGAGCGCTTGTCAGCAGAATGGTCATGATCCCAGCTCTAGTTCCCAGTACCACAAACAAGACAGAGAAAACCTCTACAAAGGGCAAGAAAGGAGTCCTCTCCAATATGCAGATCGAATAGACTGGGAGGTGTTGGTTATAAAGATGGACTAAACTAAGATCAATCCTTATATGAGAATTCAGGGGATAGGACAGGGTGAACGCCAAGCTGACCAGTGGTGCAATAAAGACACCATGAACAGATGTTGGGATCTGGAACCAAGGGAGCTAGTGCTCCAGGGCTTGCAGATGACACCTGCAGAGAGCAGGCCTGAATAAGCCACATGGGTACCAGGGTGCTCCCAGATCTAGTTTCATGCAGGGTTCTGCACTCACATGCACTGAGTCCTTACAGAAAGAAAGGCTTTGTGATCCATGTTGCAGATGAGACACTTTCCTTTGGAGAACTAATGCCCCCGACTCTGTGCATGTGTGTGTGTATGTGCATGTGTGCACAGGTGCGTGTGTGTGCGTGTGTGTGTGTGTGTGTGTGGTGTGTGTGTGGTGTGCGTGTGTGTGCGCGCGTGTGTGTGTGTGTGTGGTGTGTGTATGTGTGTGTATGTGGTGTGTATGTGTGTGTGTGTGCGTGTGTGTGTGTGTGTGTGCACTTACTGTGTAGTAATACTAGCCTTGCACTCAAGACTGAAGGTATGCATCACCATGCCCTGCCCAGGAGGCAGCGCAATCTTCTATGAGAAGTCTGTCCAGCCCTCAGGGGCCTCTCTGGAAGAGCAGAATCAATTGTTCCTCAGAGGAGACAGTGTGTAGGAGAGCAGTGCACGGGCAGGGGCTAGGAGCAGATAAGGTCTACTCTCTGCAATCCCAGAGGTCCAGGCCAAAGTCAGAGGGTGGGAAACTCTCCATCCCCATAGCAATCCTTGAACACTGAATGAGTCTGTCTATGGAGAGCCATCCTGACAGGGGAAGCTGCAGATAGTTGTTAGGGCCAAGAGCACAGGAATGGGTAGTGGGCAAGGCAAGGCCACTTTGGGGCCAGCTGTACCCAGAGGGACCTCAGCTCCTCTGAGTCAGGGCCTCTTCTGCCTCGCCCCCCTCCCCCACTGTCTCATTCATCAGCTCTTCATTCCAGGAATACTTTTCCTACTATGCAGAAAAGCACCCATGCTAAGTGTGAGCTCTGTGTGCTCTGCACTGAGCAGCACCTCCGGCCTTTGCATTTTCTTCAGAAGAGTCTGGGTAAGACAAGGGTAGTGATAATGTAGGGGTTACAGGGAGACCAAAGAAAACAAGAACAGAAACAAACAAACAAATCCAGCAAATGTACACTGTACATCTTATCTTAAGGAACACCACAGTTAGTATATTTAAATTTTAGCAGGCACTATGAGACTTTGCTGGGACTTCACTTCTAATCAGGGATGGGAGTAAGTCTGAGTGACATGTGACTGAATTTAATTGACCAGGAGAAGGGATGGAGGAAAGTCATGGAGGCAGAAGAAAAAGCAAAGAATGGCAAATTTGCAGTCGTCCTGGGCCATATGAGTCCCTGTCTCAGGGGAAAAAGAAGCAGATGGAATGGGGATAGAAGTAAAAAGTAAAAGTCAGTAAGAGGGTCTGGAGAGACGGCTCGGCAATTATCATCCCTGCTCTCGCAGAGGACCTAGGTCAGCTGCCAGTGTCCATCTGGTGGTTCACAACCATCCATGACTCCAGCTCCAGGGTTTCAACATACTCTTCTGGCCTCTGTGTATACCGGCATGTACAGAGTGCACATGCATACACACATACATACATGCAAGCAAAACATGCATACATATAAAAATAAATAAATCTAAAAAAAATTTCAAGCCAATAAAAGAGCGCAGTGACTGTCCTGAATGACAGATTAGGAAGAGGGTAGTGTGACAAAGGTCATTCCCAGGTCTGGACTTAAACACCAACATAGCTCTGTAGCAGTGTGACTGGCACACTACCACTGCCAAGGGGATCCTCCCCTCTTCACGTGTTCACAAGAGAATTTCCTTCTGATCCTCGGGAGATGACCCTGGATTAACCCTTCCACCCTTCTCTGTACCCCTCTTCCCTATCTGATAAGGGGAGGGGCATAAGGCTCATTGACAAGCCCATCAGGGGAACGCTAGGGCAGCTTTCCCCATGGTCAGCCCTGCTCTTTTGGGGAACCTGTATGGGACAGGCCATTTGTTCCTGTTCCCATGCTCCAGGTACCCAAGCCTCAATCAGGAAAGGGTGGCCTTCCACACTCTGGTGTCATGGTCCAGCCTCCTCCATTGGTCTAGCTTCCCTCAATTAACGAATCCCTGGACTCTAGGTCTTAGAGGGTCTGGGTTCTATTAGGAAGGAGTGTGGATGCCTGGCCCTCCTTGTGCCTCAACTTACCTGCTAGACATGTAATGATCTTTATTTTCTAGGAGACCATCTCACCCCAACCAGAAGGCAGTGACTCTGGACTTACCCTCAGCTTTGGACTAACCTTCCTCTGCACAATGTGGATCAGATACATTGTGTTACAATTCTAACACAGTCACACATATTAATGTAACAATTATTTCTTGAAAGTAGCAATCCCTTCTGCTAGTTGCTCTAACTTTAAAGCAAACAGATTTGATTTATAATGTGTACACTTCTTTTTGGCCTGCATGCATGTGTATATGTGCACCGCACACACGCCTGGCACAGACAGAGGTCCCAGGAAGGCAGTGGATCTCCTGGAACTGGGATCCCAGAACTGAACCTTGGTCCTCTGCAAAAGCAACAAGTATTCTTACCCTCTGAGCCATCTCTCCAGCCCTTAGACACTCAAAATTTTACCTTCAGGTTAGGCGCACTCCATAAAGATCCATCCGGCCAGGCAGCACAACACTCATTCCATTCCCCTAGCCCGAGGGAAGTTGCTAGACTTTGTAAGGTTTAGCTCACTTGTGACACTATGTTCTTTATATAACCCAACAAGGGGCAGGCCAAAATAACAGTGATTCGATCAAGTAGTTGGGTTTTAGCTTAAGGAAGGGTAAACAGGTTCACAGAACCACAGGGGTTTATGCTTACACTAGCCTCGCCCTGGGCCACAAGGCATTTCCCTCTCTATCTACCCTCAGTCCCAATTTTCCCTGCATCATTGACCTGGCAAGCCCCACAAGGCCTTTCCGGAACACAGTAGAGTGGAGGAACGCCTGCCTGCGGCACCTTCTCCTAGCTTCTCTACCCTCCCTGGGAGCACAGCGTTCCTCCCTCAAGGCTCCAGAATGTTCTTTAGTCTGGAGAAATGGTTCAAATGGGAGTTGATCCAAGTTTGTAAATTCCAGTAAAGGCATGTGCGGAACCATGCTTGGGAGGCACATTCTCAAATTCCCTAGAACTAAGTTTAGGTCACAAAGAAACTGGTTTCATAGCCGGGAAAGAGGGGAACAGAGTGTGTATTATCCCAAATGGCAGCACAGCTCCAGTGAACTCTCCCACAAGATCCCTTGTGAGTTTCCCAGCTTCCCCACATCCCTCACCATCAAAGGGTACTGGGGACAAGAGCCACAGTCCCTAGAAGAGTCCCTAGGCTTAGTGTATACCAGCAGCAGGCCCATGTTTATTCCTAAGGCTTTAGAATCCCACCAACTATCAGCGCATACCTCCCAGTGACACCCCTGCCATTAAATCTCACGAACACTTGCAACAGCACATCGAGTCCCTGGAGGCCAGCTGCCTGCAGCAGCTTCGTACCCAGCCACTGTGCAGCCCACCATCGAGACACAGGGGCATCCAAATGCCTGTACATGTGCCCTGGCCAGCAAAAGTCTGCCACCAAGACATGTGAGGGTTGATTTCATGTTCACGTGACTCTCAAATCAAATACCAAACAAGTGCCATGCTTTGCTAACTTATCCCTGGCAGATGGGGGGTGGGGTGTGAGTGTGCTGGGGCTTCTGCCTCCCCAGGAAGTATCTAACGACTTAGGGCCATGCTGGGACCAGTTATCACTGCCCCAAACCGCAGTCTTCTCAGACTTCCTTTCTTCCCCCACTGTCCAGGCCTGCAGTGAGATCATGTCCTTCAGGTAGTCACCTGTGGCCGCTGAGAGCCCCTGGAGGCTTAATTTAGTGCACCCCACATGAGCTGTGCTTAATGGAGCTTTTCACAGGATGGACAGTTTCTGTGTACCTGCTAAAGACCTCAGCAGTTTCCCACCATCCCCCACCTTCTGACTAACTAGAATTTTCAGATGTGGAGTCTGACCTGCTCCAGGACAAGCCTGCTGGATCCACCTGCATACCCATTTGCTTAGGGAATCTTTGCTACAACAGTCTCCACAGGCTTAGGAGGGGATCCCCTTGTCACCTGAGGTGCTGGTGAGATTGTGAGGATGTGGAAGTCCTGACTTTTCTGTGGGCAACAGAAGTGTGAGACTCCCAGTGTGGGAATGAGCATGCCCATACCATGCTCATTTCAGGGCTATGGGTACCAGTTGACTTGCTCACAGCACCGTATGGCTCTAACACTCTGAACCAGTCTGGACTTAACCAGCAGGCAAAGGCATGTACCATTGTCCTCTGAGCTGGGTCAGGTGTGTGTGTGTGTGTGTGTGTGTGTGTGTGTGTGTGTGTGTGTTGGAGGTAAGTGTTAGGAACAGCAGTTGGCCAGGGGCTTCCTCTTGCTCCACTCTGAGGAAGTAGAGGCTGAGAGAGAGAGGCCTCACTGCCTACACATGCCCCACAGTGTGAGGCCTCTGTTCCCAAGGAGCACTTCAAGCTGCATCCATTCAGGGCTCTCCTGATGTCCCCTCCTCAGAGGGCCACACCACCTGTGGAACTTCTTTTAGGCCCTTCCCATATCCAGGAAAGTTCTTGAAAAATGGCCTTTCTTTCCTATACCCTAGTAGGTCCCTCCAGACAAGCTGGAACTGGTGTGAGCCTGCCCCAAGTCCCCCTCCCGTTCTAGAGTGGAGGGTCCAGCTCCTGAGTACAGCTAGAAGCCTGCATGGAGGCAGAGAGGAACCACTACCGCCCCTTCCACTGTGAACAACCCCGTCTGACAGCTCTGAGAAGTCTGCTCAGCCTGTCTGTAGGCTGCTGAGCCAAAGATGTGTCAGGACCTTCAGATTCCTTCCAGATAATGGGGATCATTGAAGGAGAGAAAGGCATTGAGACCACTGGGAGTCATTTGTGTGAATAGAGAGGTGTGATACATCCAGTGTTCTGTGGATAGTGGGGACTCAGAAGAAATCAGATCCATAAACCTTTTCCAGATGAACTGTTTTCAGATTAACTTGTTCCTGGATCAGAGTGGATTTAAGAGGCAGGGTTTAGGGACTCCTAAGGAGATGAGGGGACACCTATAAGAGGTAGCAGAGATATGGCAGGAGGGACTAAATGACAGATGTCATCAGGGTCAGGAAAGTGCTCCATGCTGGGAGGGATACATAGAGGCACTGTGTGAACACTTGTGACCAGTGCAGAGGTGGGCAGACAGTTAGGGGTGGGGAGCAAGGCATGGCCAGAGCCTAGAGCTGGCAACTTTGGTCAAAGCTCCTGCTCCTAGGCTGGTAGAGAAGAAAGCACCTACCTGTACCACGGTGGGCAGGTGAAGACCTGGAGTCATAGGTAGCAGAGTCCTGCAACTGGGAAGTCATCCAGTGCCCCCTTGGTGCCCTGGCCCAGAGCCTGCCACGCCTGGAGCACCAAGGGCCATGCTGAGGAGGATCTGAAAGGAGAGGGCTGTGGGAGGTGTGGCCTGGGCCCTGAGCCTATTAGGGCAGGCTCTAAAGGGCCCTGGAGGGAGGCTAGGTTGCAGGCCTCCTTTCAGAGGAGGTCAGCAGGTCTGGAAAATATGGAAAATTGAGCAGAAGGGGCCAGGCCCTGGGGCCAGCACAAGCCAACCTGAGGCCAGGGAAACTCCAGGAAGAGCATAAGCGGGAACGGTGTGCGCCTCATGCACACAGACGTGGGCACAAGACAGAGAACTTCAGCCAGGAGCTGAGACCCCAGGCAGAGACCCAGGCAGGGTTAAGCCAAGCATCAAGTCAGCCCCAGGGTGAGCAGGTAGGCGGTCACCTGCACTCAATCAACAACTTGCTGCAGGCTCTCCTGTACCTTCTGGGTTCACCCAGGGCCTGTGGCCTTCCCCTACTGGGAAGAGCAGAAGGGCCCCAGGCCCCAGGCTCCAGGCAAGAGAGTACAGTGCCATGGGGTGGGGTGGGAGGCAGGTTGAGAGTGGTTCAGGAACATGCAGGGTATATGGGTGGAGACACGTTGGCCAGGGATGGAGATGGAGAGAGACCCAGCTGAGGATGCTGAGGCCTGTGATGGGAGAGCCAAGAGGGTCTGAGGGAGACATGTGTGAGGGGGGCAGGTGCCCTTAGGCAGGTGAGGACAGGGGATAACTTGAATGGGAGAGGGCTGTCCAGGAAGGAGGGTAGCAGGTGGAGTCTGAGAAGATGCCAGGCAGTGGGCGGGAAGGAAGGTGCCAGGTAGGGAAGGAGTGAGAGGGTGCCAGACAGGGCAAGTGGGGAAGGCTGCCAGGAGGAGCAGGTGGGAACATGCTAGGCAAGAGGGCGGTGCCAGGCAGAGGGGAGGAGGGCGGTGCCAGACAGGGAAGGGAAGGTGCCAGGCAGCAGGTGCCAGACAAGGGCGGGGGAGGGGATGCAGGTAGAAGGAGGGCAGGAAGGGACCAAGTAGGGGTGGGAAGAGAGGGTGCCAGGTAGGAATGAGGTGTCGTAGATGGGACTGGATGGGAGTTGGCTGGAAGGGGTAGTTCCAGAGTGTGCAGTCAGGGAGAGTGCCAGGTAGAGGGAATGAAGAGAGTCAGGAGGGTGGCCAACGCGGGCAAAGAGGGAAGGTGACAGCAAGGAAGAAGGAGGGTGCCAAACAGGGAGGAGGGGACTGGCCAGGTGAAGGGAAGATGCCAAGCAAGGGAAAGCAGGGAAATGCCAGGTGGGTAGAGGAAAGGGACGCCAGTTAAGAGGAAGAGGGATGCCAGGCGGAGGGAGGATCAGAGATGCCAGGCGGAGGGAGGAAGGATGCCAGGCAGCAGGAAGAGGAGTGCCAGGCAGAGAGAGGAAGAGGGATGCCAGGCAAGGGGAGGAGGGATGCCAGAGAGCAGAAGGAGGGATGCCAGGCAGAGGGAGGAGGGGGATGCCAGCGGAGGCGAGGCAGCACTGCCAGTAGAGAAGGCGGGGGCGCTGGCGCAGCGCGGCTGGGAGGCGGGTTTGCCTAGGGCCGTGGGGGCCGCGCGGGTTCGGGTCGCTCACCTGCTCCCTCGGGACCCCGGCCCGGAGCGGGGCTGCCCGCCCTCAGCTCCGAGCTCCGACTCGACTTGGCGCCTGCGCTGCTGCAGCCTGGAGCGGGGGAGGCGCAGGGAGCGTCTGCAAAGAGCTAGGCACCTAGTAATGAGTTAGGGATCGGAGTAAGAAGCTTTGCCCCATCCAATAGTGCCGGTGATCTTCAGCTCTGACCCCTGAGACCAAGCCCTTGCCAGACCTTGACCCATACGTGGTGAACTTCAAGCTTGTGCACAGATATCTTGTAAATGCACCTGCGCACCCATATTTCACAATACACTCAAAACACTCTGACTTCTCACTTCTCCATACTAACCGTATACCCTATGGGCATATACACACAGCTGTGAGCTTGCACACAGTGGGAGCATTGTGAGTGCTGCAGATGTTACCTAAGGAAATTCCCTCCTCTAACAGTGTTCCAGTGCACACTATGGCGCCCTTGCAGCATTTGAGACCCAATGGAGATCTCTGGTGTAGCTTGACTAGTTGACACAGACCTCAAAAAGGCCACTCAGAACATAGGGCCAGCCAAGCCTGGTTCTTGCCTCTTGTGAAGTTTTCCCAGAGTTCCACCTCCAATCACCAGACTCCAGCTAGCAGAGTATCTGCAGGGCTTAACTCTGACTTGCAGAGCAAATGGGCTCAAAGAGTTGGGCAAGGGCCAGCATCTGTGGGAAGAAGCCAGTGAAGAGGAACAACAGATAGGGAGAGTAAGCCTGCTAGATGCCCGGGAGCAGAGGGCAATGCCCCTCCCCTCAGGGATGCAGCATACAGCAGGCAGCTGTGGAAGAGACTGAGGTCAAGGCTCTACCCTGCTCCCTTAGGTTTGCAGCTGCCCTAAAGGCCTGGCCACTCCACTTACATGATGGTCCCTTGAGCCCTGAGCCCTGAGCTCTGCCTGGCTATGCTGTCCCTGGGCATGAGTAGAGCTCTTCCTTCCTTCCTTCCTTCCTTCCTCCCTCCCTCCCTCCCTCCCTTCCTTCCTTCTGTCTTTCCTTCCTTCCTATCGTCTTAAAACTTTAATCTTAGCCAGGCAGTGGTAGCACACACCAGACACAGGCAGATCTTAGTGAGTTTGAGGCCAGCCTGGTCTACAAAATGAGTTCTAGGACATCCTGGACTGTTACACAGAGAAACCCTGTCTCAAAAACAAAACAAAAAACTTAAATTGTGGAAAAAACCAGACATAATCAAAAATGGCATCTTTTCAAAAGATTTACTTTTATTGAAATTATGTGTATGTGTGTGGGTATGTGCGCATGTGTGAAGGTAGCTACAAAGGCAAAAAGAGCGTGTTGGACAGCCTGGAGTTGGAGTTACAGGCAGTTCTGAGCTGCCTGACAAGAGCCCTGGGAGCTAAACTCTGGTTTTTCTGCAAGAGCAATACATGACTTAGCACACACACACACACACCACACCACCCCACCCACACACCACACACACAACACACACATACACACAACACACACAACACAAAACACATACACACACCACACACACCACATACTCACACACATACACCACACACATCACACACTCACATACATACACCATATACACACACACAACACACACACACAAACACTCACATTACACACACACACACACACACACACACACACACACACACACACCTTGGAGACAGGATGTCATGTGTCCCAGACTGGCATCATATCCGCTATGTAGCAGAGGGTGCTCTTGAACTCCGTTCCTCCTGCCTTTACCTGAAATCACAGTGCAGGCACCCTTTCCTTCTGACCTTTGACTGTAGGCTGTGGCATTGCTCTTCTGTCCTTCCACTCAGAGCTGGCAGGGAAGCCATCCAAGATGGGTGTAAGATGACGAGTGTGACACCTTGACATTTCTGAGTGGGTCAGCAGGGAACAATGTCAGAGAAACCAGTGAGATTGCCACAATGCTTACAACCTTGGCTGCAAATTACTCCGAGTCGCTCTGCCACTCTGGACAGGGACTCTGTGATGGAACCAGGGAGGCATGTCAGCCTGGGTTTCCTGGCCACACCTACCACCTGACACCAAGAGGCAGCTCCAGGGAGACAGGGCCAGCACCACGCCCTGAGATGCCTGTGCTGGGGGGGGGTCAAGGCCGCTAAGGAGGACCAGGCCAGTGTTGAACTAGGCTACATTTAGGATGAAACTGTACCTGGAAACACTACTTTTATAGTTAGAATTTGGAAACAATCTGAATTTTATCAACACATAACAGATCATGTCAGCTGAGTGACAAGCATAAACAGGTGCCTGGAAGATAAATTACTTCATGCTCTCTAATGTTATATAGATAAGAAAATATATATTGATCTAGAAGGATCTCAGCTACAAGTCAAGGGGAATCAGAACATATACAGGACAATGTGTAAAGAATACCAGCATCTGTGAGTGTGAGCATGTGCAGCATGTGTTGTATGTGCAAATGAGTATACGTGACTTGTGTGCTATGTATATTTGTGTGTATATCACATACAGTCTGTATGCAAAGCACTACTCCAGAAAGATGTCTCTTACTTCCTTTTTTCTTTTTAAAAGAATCTTTAATTATATTTTATTTATTTATTCACTTATTTGTGTGTGTGTGAGTGCATGTGAGCGCCTGTGCTTATGCACATGCCTGCATTCATATGTAGAGGTCAGAGAACAACTTTTTTTGTTGTTTTGTTTTTGCTTTTGTTTTTTGAGACAGGGTTTCTCTGTATTGCTTTGGAGGCTGTCCTGGAATTAGCTCTGTAGACCAGGCTGGTCTGGAACTCACAGAGATCTGCCTGCCTCTGCCTCCCGAGTGCTGGGATTAAAGGCATGCGCCACCACCGCCCGGCCAGAATAATAACTCTTAAGAAAAAAAGAAAGACAAATAGCTACTATATCTGATATGGTTCTGAGATAAAAGAATAAAGGAGTAACCAGTGAGATGACTCAGTGGGAAAGGCACTTACCCTACAAGTTTGGCAACCTGAGCTTAACTCCTGGAATCTCAGTAAAGGCGGAAAGAGAGGACTAACTCTGCCAAGTTGTCTTCTGACCTCCATGTGTGCACCTGGCACACATGTCCACATACATGAATCATGTCCACACACATTAAATAAACAGATGAAAGAGTAAAGTTGGAGGGCTCGTACTACCCCACGCTAATGCTTATTGCTCAAGCTTCACCATCAGAACCCTGGGTGACAGGCGTAGAGGTGGACACAGATGGACAGAACAGAGCAGAGCGCCTAGAGACGGACCAGCAAACGTGCCCACCTATGCTTAACAAGGGTCCAAGAGTGATCAGCGGAAGAGAGCTGAAGCGAGCAGACACCTAAAGCCAAGAAAGACCCCTTAAGTTTCTGAAACTCTGAGCTCAGCAGGTCACAAATGAGTGCAAAAGAGAGAAGTGTGAGACTCTTAGACATTTATTCTATCAACAGCACCTTTGAGACCAGGACTCAGTGAAGAATTCCTAGACTTGATGATTGGGTAAGTCTGATAGATTGATTTTCATTAAGATAGAAAGTTTGCTACAAGACAGGAGAAAAAAAATAGATGTCATGTATCAGACAGGAGATTGCACTTAGGATACAAGAAGAACCTTGAATTCAGAATCAAGGGGGATACACTAATAGTCCAGCTTAGAAAATGAGCAAGACAGACACAGTCACTTCCTAGCAGGGAAGTAGCTCCTGTAAGAGCAAGTGGTGACTGAAGCCTTTGCACACCTGGCAGAGCAGCCAGACTTGCAGCTAGTGCTGATTGAACGTGGAAAACCACACCACATCCTCCAGGTTGGGGTGTAAATGGGCAGAGCACTTCAGGAGAGAGTGTGGCAGTTTCTTACGACTAAATATTTGTTAACTGGGTGTGTGCAATCCTGAGCGTTCATCATAGAGAAATGAAATCTCACATTCACCCCAAAACTTGCCTATGAACATGTTCACAACAGCCTTGTCCAGGATAGCTCCAAACTGGCCCTTAAGGAGCTAAGCCCTTCAGTGGAAGAATAGCTAAATGGGGGACATTACTCAGCAATAGAAAGAAACATTGTACTGATAACACATAGCTATGCAGGGGAATCTCAGGATAACTGAAAGTTTGTTTCAATTTTTTGAGTTATTGGAAAGTGAAAAAAACGAAGTGAGTGAAAAAAAGTTACACACTGCATGATTCCATTTATATAGCATGCTTGAGATGGCAAAATTATAGAGAAGGAAACCATGTTAGTGGTTGCCAGGAGTGAGGAGGGGTGTGGAAGGAAGGAAGGAAGGGGGAAGGACTGCCTGAGAAGGAGATGCCTGTCCTCTACATTGTTGATCTGGGCTGATGATGGCTCCTGAAGCATAACCCACATCCTAATGCCCAGAACCTGTGCCGTCTATTCTGGAAAGGTCTCTGACTTGTTACTAAGCCAAACTCTGGAAGATCCCAAGAACTTTCAGCCTTCCTACGTGACTGCCCCTGCCTTCAAGGGGGACTGAGGCCAAACTCTGGAACAGGAGTGTGCAAGCCCCTCTAGGCCTCTCTCAGTACTTGTAGTGGTAGTGATCATCTCTTTTCCTGGATATCCATCCACACCCATCTTTGTTGACTGGAGTCAGGGTCTTGCTGTACAGCTCCGGTTAGCCTTGAGCTCATCCCCTTACTGCCAAGTACTAGGATGCCGGTTTCAGCCAGGTCTCCTATACAAATGGGCAGGTATAAGCAGACAGCTTCCCCCAAGTTCTGTAAGCTGCCCTAGCAAATTATCCAATGGAGCAGGGCAGAGGAGAGATGACTTGTAGCCAGTCAGTCAGAGCTCAGATAGACGTGACAGCCTAGAACTTCCAGTTAGCATCTAAAGCAGGACTGTCTTGTGGGACTCGCCCCTTAAGTTGCAACCTCTGACACTGTGTCCTGGTAGGTAATATTTGTTTCCTGTTGCTGTGATAAAAACAGAAGGCAGCTTGGAGGAGGAAAGAGTTCATTTCAGCTTAGTATGTAGTTCATCAGGGAAGGAAATCAAGACAGGAACTTCAGGCAGGAACCGGGGGCAAGAACAGATGCCCACTGGGCTTTCCCTCCTGTCCAGCTCAGTTTGCTTCCTACCATCCAGGGCCCCTGAATGTGGAAAGCACTGCCCACAGTGGGCTATCAAGAAAATTCCCCCAGAGGCTTGTTTAAAGGCCCAAGTAATTGAAGTTCTCATTTCTCAGATGACTCTGGCTTGGGTTGGCAGAAATCTAACCAACACGCATTGTCAACTGACTTCAATTGGAGGATCCCTGAAGCTGCTCAGAAGACCAGAACTGCCTGGTTGACAAGGAAGTTGTCACAGAACTGCTTGGTTGTTCATGGTTGTGACAGCCACCAGGATAGGGAGCGGCAGCGTGTTTTTAGCGCAGACATCCCGGGACAGGAGAGAGGATGCTGCTGGTATGCTCTGCCAAGGAGACTATTCTACAGAACAGCTTGACTGACCCTTGGCATGTGGGCTTACACAAGAGGCTGTATTTTCTGGGAAAGTGTCCCTCTGAACCACTGAGCAGAGCCCAAGTTTCAGGTGAGGGAAAGCAAGAGTTTGTAAAATGGTTATAATGTAGAAAAGCCAAATGAGGCATTCCTACCTCCAGCCTTGACCCTTGGCCCCTCTGGTTCCTAGATGGGTGTTTCTGGTCCCTCCTCTTCAAATCTCTAGCATCTCTACCCAGGTTTAATCTCAGAGCAATGGAGCGAGTGTCTTCTGGGATACCCTGTCCTTGAACAGACTGGGAACTCTGCTGTGGGGAAAGCAGTCAAGTTCCTTGGCCCTCAGGTTTCTATTCATCCCTGAGTAGACGGGCAGAGTGAGACCAGTGGATTCCATGGGTCTCATCGCCACATGCATTTCCCCATCGTGAATTCTTGGGTTGGAGACGATGCGTGGGTTACCATGACAACATATAGGGCATCTGAAAATCTTCAGATGGTGATGCTGGCAGGAGCTGTGTAAGTAGGGAGAGTGAGGATGCCAGCTGCCTTCACGAGGGAATGATACACCCGGAGTCAGCCTGTCCCTGGGTGGCTGGCTAGCCTCTCCCCATGTAGAAGGCACACCATCAGGGCTCAGGGCTGACCTCTGCTCCCCTGTAGCAATCTGAGAATTTAACAGCGATACCTCCGTAAGCTTTAGTGAAAGGGTCATGCCTGTGGAAGGCTTGGAGTGATGGAGAACAATCACAGGACAAAACTGTGATCTCATGAGCCTGACTACCGACTTCAAAGACCTTTCCTGCAGTGGGTGTCCCCATGGAGACTGACAGCAGCCAGGTATTTCCATGGGACATATCCATTCACATGCTGTCCCCTCTCCATCCGCAGACTTGCTGTCTGCAGCCATCTAGCCTCAGAGTTCCTGACCATCATGTCAATCTTCTGCCCACTGCTCATAACATAGAGCCACACCCCAAGCCCTCTTGTCTCTAAAGCAAACAATCACAGTTGTGGCAGACTCCTCACAACAGTTTCCAGGGAGGCCTTCCCCGTGGGCACGCAGCTCCATCCAGAGACTGTATGCTGCAAAACAGTTTGGCTCCCTCCTCTGCCAAGCAGGAACTCCCCAAGAAGCCAGGCTGTGAGTTGAGGAAGAGGCAGGTATTGTCAGGGTCCGAACCACTGCCCCAGATTTACTAGTGTCTTTAGGTTCACTTGCATCTAGTCTCCCAGGTACAGTTGCCTTTACTAATGCCATGAAAACCACCTATCCCACTCTGTGGTTCAGAGGACCAGATAGACTCTTGGTGCATGCTGAGCGATCCTATCCTCCTGGTACTTGCAACCCCAAGAACTCTTTGTCTTTATGGGGTCAGGGCTCAGATTTCCACACTGGTTTAGTCTTTCCAAGGCTCATCATTCTTTATTACATGACAGTGTTGTTTCCATCTGGCTTCCCTTTCCCTTTCCCCCAGTAACTCATCTTATTATCCTCTTGAATGCTGATCTGTTTGTAAAATTCTGTTTGTTTTTATTTAAAATCTTCATGGGTATGGTGGCACCAGTCTATAATCTTAGTAACACTGGAGCCTGAGGCAGCAGGATTGCCTGAGCCCAAGAGTCCGAGATCATCATAAGCAATATAATGAGAATTTTCTCTTAAATTTTTTAAATTCTGCCGGTGGTGCACACCTTTAATCCAGCACTCTGGAGGCAGGGGCCTCCAGAACTCTGTGAGTTTGAGTTGAGACCAGCCTGACCTACAAGAGCTAATTCCAGGACAGCCTCCAAAGCCACAGAGAAACCTTGCCTCAAAAACCAACCTCCCCCACCATGACATTTTAAATATGTTAGTCAATTATTGCTACAGGGTCTCACCATATATTCCTGGTTGACCTAGAGCTTACCATGTAGATCAGGCTGGCCTTGAACTCACCAAGATCTGAGTGTGCTGGAATTAAATGCATGTGCCACCATATCTGGCCCCTTTTTCCCCCCAAGATAGGCTTTCTCTGTTTAGCCCTGGCTGTCCTAGAACTTGCTTTGTAGACCAGGGTGGCCTAAAACTCACTGAGATCTGCGTGTCTCTGCCTCCTAAGTGCTGGGATTAAGGCATGAGCCACCACCACCCAGCTATTTGGTCTTTTTTATTTATGCATTTTCATTTTAAATTTGCCTTTTATTCTTGCAGCCCTGTGTTTCCTCTCCTTGGGCTGTTATTAAGATCTCTCTGACTTTGCCTTTTGGCAGTATGATACAGTGGAACAAGGTGTGGCTTCTATTGTATTTCTTCTACTTAAGAGGTCATATAGGACTTTGTATCTTCCTGTGGCTTCGTTCTTTCTTTGATCCAAAAGTTCTCTCTCTTTCTGTAGGTGTGTAAGAGTGATGTGTGTGTGTGTGTGTGTGTGTGTGTGTGTATTCAGGTGCATGTGTGCATGTATGTAGAAGCTGGAGACCAACTTCAGTTGTCTTCCTCAGCCATCCTACCTTATTTTTTGAAGACAGGGCCTCTCACTGAACCCAGACTCAGTGACTGGCTAGAACCTGGGATGAGACTCGGGACACCAGGCTTGCATAGCGAGGGCTTCTTACCTGCTAAGACATCTCAACCTCTGTCTTGTCTGCACCATTGGAGTGACGATGTCTTGCATGCTGACCTACATTAGTGGACAAATTCCCTGATTTGCTCCTCTAGTCTACCATGCAATCTCTCTTCTTGAGTCTTAATTTGTTATTTAATTCACTTTTTTGTGTGTCTAGTATTTTTTCTAACAGCTTTGAGAGACAGTTGACATATACCAAATTTCAAATATTTAAATATATAATCTGATGACTTTTACCACCATCATCATAATCAAGATGGTGAATATATCCATCATCCCCAGAAAGATGTGTCTTTTTGTGATCTATTTACTTATTCTCCCATCATCTCTAGGCAAGCACTGAATTATCATTATAGTAATCTGAATTTTCTGGAAACAATCACCTAGTATCACTTTTCATTTTGCTTCTTTCTCTGGACATTGTGTGGGAGTTACTGTGTATTTGTATATATCAATAGCTTGTTGGCTTTTTTTTTGGTTTTGTTGTTTGTTTGTTTGTTTGTTTTTCAAGACAGGGGTTTCTCTGTATCATAGTTCTGGCTGTCCTGGAACACAGTCTGTAGATCAGGTTAGCCTCAGACTCACAGAGATCCCTCTATCTCTGCCTCCTGAGTGCTGGTATTAAAGGCATTCGGCACCAACGCCTGCCTAGCTTGTTGTTCCTGTTGCTGATTAGTATCCTGTATTTGCCTTTTGATGAAAATTGGAATTACTGATAGTTTAGAACTATTTTAAAAGAGTTGCTGTGATATCCTCATACAAGTCTATTTGTAGAACTGTATCTTCATGTCTCTTATACAAATGTTTGATGAGAAATGGGTGAAGGTCACTGGGGATATGACTCTGAAGGTGTATCCTGTCCCTGGCCCCTTCCTCTCTGTCTGTTTCCTAGCTGTCCTGAGGTGAGCAGTTTTCCTCCATCGTGCCCCTCCCCCCACGGTGTCTCCGCTGACTACAGGTGTAAGAACAACAGCGCCTCTGGCGGTGATTAAGTCTGAAACTGGGAGCCAAAGGAACCTTTTCCTCTGTTAAGTTTCTCCTGTCAGGCATTTTGTCACAAAGACGCAGTGGCTTACGGAGTATGTATTTCATCTTCTTGTTAACTACAAGCTGTTGTCTAGTGTCAACTCTGTCTGGCAGTGTGCGAGGGTCCCCTCTGCTCTGTATCTCTGCTGGCAGCTGCTATAGTCAGCTCTCTGCATGTACAGCGTAACTTACTTGGATTTTATTCTCATTTTTCTTGGTGACAGGAAATACTGATCGTCTTTTTATATATCTGGACAGGTGTTTATTCAGAGGTTTTCTTCTCTCCCTCCCTCTTTAAGAATGCATCTGGTGGCGTCTAGATACTGTATTTGAATAAGAGGCTGTGGCTGATACTATGTCTTAGTGTTACAGTGGCAGACAGATGGACTATAGCCAGGTCATCCTGGCCGAGTCAAAGATGGGCTTCAGGCCTTGGGCAGGCTGGTTCCTCCTTGGTATGTGCTTACTCCTACACTGCTGCCCCCAGCATCCTTAGCTGGAAGCCAGTGCTAACTAGAGATTTCTTTTTCTTTAAAAAATTCCAGTGTGAGCCGGGCGTTGGTGGCGCACGCCTTTAATCCCAGCACTCGGGAGGCAGAGGCAGGCGGATCTCTGTGAGTTCGAGGCCAGCCTGGTCTACAAAGTGAGTTCCAGAACAGCCTCCAAAGCCACAGAGAAACCCTGTCTCGAAAAACCAAAAAAAAAAAAAAAAATTCCAGTGTGTGTGTGTGTGTGTGTGTGTGTGTGTGTGTGCATGTGCACATGCATTTGTATAGCCATGAATAGCCATGATAATTCCCTAGAGGTCAGAGAAAAACCTGTGAGAATTTGCTTTTTCTTCTCACACTATGTGAGTCCTGGAGATCAAATTCAGGTTCCTGGGCTTGGTGGCAAGTTCCCTCACACACTGAGTGTCTCACCAACAGAGTTATCCTTGTGACAATATACCTGAAAAACAGCAAGAAAGCAAGCATTTATTTTGGCTGGTGGATTCAGAGGCGTCGTCCACAGTCCTTTAGTTTCTTGGTTTTGTTCCTTAACGTGAGGCCAGTCATCTCAGAGATGGGAATGTGGGCAAAGCAGCTTCCGCGGTGGCCGACAGGAAATGGACAGTCAGAAAACCCACCTCCAGTCTTTCTCCTTTCCCCACTTCATACCGTTTATGTCCCCAATCTACAGGATGGCGACGCCTACATTTGTAACAGGGGTTCTTCCCCAGTGAATCCTGCCTGGAAATGCCCGGACCCAGAGAACTGCCTCACCAGTCTCCTGGGTGATTCTCAAGCCAGTCAGGTTTAAGGGCAAAATTAACCACCCCAAAGCCTAGTGGGGGGGTCACATCCTCTCCACCTGACCTCTCAAGCTTCAAGATGCTGAAGTGAGCCGGGCGGGCGTGAGGATACACCCTTTAATCCCAGCGCTCTGGACGCAGAGGCAGGTGGGTCTCTCAGTTCCGGGATAGCCTGGTCTGCACAGAGAAGCCCTGTCTGGGACAAACCAAACCAAATGCTGAATGGCTGCTCTCAAGCCACTAAGTTCAGCTGTCTGAAACTGGGAGCCAAAAGAACGTTTTTCTCTTTTAGGTTACTCTTTTTTTTTTTTTTTTTTTTTTTTGGTTTTTCGAGACAAGTTTTCTCTGTGGCTTTGGAGGCTGTCCTGGAACTCACTCTGTAGACCAGGCTGGCCTCGAACTCACAGAGATCCTCCTGCCTCTGCCTCCCGAGTGCTGGGATTAAAGGCGTGCGCCACCAACGCCCGGCTTTAGGTTACTCTTGTCAAGCATTTTGTCACATTTGGTTTCTTTTTCCTTTTCCAAGAGACCAAGGAGACTGAAGGAGCACCATTGTGGGTAGGGGACACAGCTGGAACCTTCCCCCAGCTCCAGAATCCCAAGGACATCACGCTCAGGAAACTCTGGGTGGATCCTGTAGATCCGTGGAGTCTCTGAACCCCAGAGACCTCTTTCCACCAGGCTCCCGCAGGTGAGGATAAGGAGCAAGCGAGGAGGTGAGTCCTGCCCTTATCTGGGATAGCCTCATTCTTCAATCAGAAAGGTGGCCCGGGCAGGGAGGGAGCGGACAGGCATGCTGCTGGAAGAATGGAGACTGAGGGACTTTATCACACCCCAACCCCACTCCCCGCAGCCTTGAGCAATCCTTCCACAGCTAGGACCCTCGTGGGACCTTCTAATTCTGGAGCCACCTCCGTCTCCTCTCAGAATGCCTTGCTCGGGATCGCGCGCCCCCTAGCGGGCACCGTGGGAGAAAATAACCGTGCTCCTCTACCCTGGTTTCTCATGTCTTAAGACTGCTAAAATAAGCCATGGTGGCGCTGGCCTTCAATCTCAGCACTCCCGAGGCATCTCTTGGGAGGGATTAGTTACCCTGGGATGGACCCTGTGTCTTTACATTTTAATTTTAGCTTTTTTCTAGAGCTAGGGATAGAACCGGGGTCTCACACATGCTAAGTAAGGGGCTTACTGCCCATCTAACATTCTTTTTTTTTTTTTTTTTTTTGGTTTTTCGAGACAGGGTTTCTCTGTGGCTTTGGAGGCTGTCCTGGAACTAGCTCTTGTAGACCAGGCTGGCCTCGAACTCACAGAGATCCGCCTGCCTCTGCCTCCTGAGTGCTGGGATTAAAGGCATGCGCCACCAACGCCCGGCCCATCTAACATTCTTAGCCCTTGGAAGAATTATTATGGATAAAGAGATGAGTCAGTTGGTAAAGTGCTTTACAGATTAGGACCTGAGTTTGCATCCCACATCAAAAGCCCCTTGTAATCCCAGCACCAGGGAGGCAGAGACAAAAGGACCCTGGGGCTTGCTGGCTAGCCAATCAGCTAGCTCCAGAGTTAATGACAGATCTTGTCTTATAAAATAAGGTAGAAGTCGATTAAGGAAGAAGCCTAATGTCAACCTCTGGCCTCCACACACTTTTCTCCAGAAGATTATATATATATATTTCTGGCTGGCCTAGAACTTGCTATGTAGACCAGGCTGGCCCCAAACTCACAGAGATCTACCTACTCTTGTCTCCTGGAGCTGGGTCTTGCATTGCCACTCTTAGCCCTGCTTTTTACGATATATGTATAGGACTGGAGAGACGGCTCATCCGTTAAAGGATAGGCTCACAACCAAAAATATATGTATAGTCAGGGCTGGGAATGCAGCTTAATTGGTAGAGTATTTGTCCAGTACAAAGATCTGGGTTCGACACCCCCCACCACCACATAAATCAGGCATGGATACAGCACTCCAAAGGTGAAAGCCAACCATCAGAATTTCAAGATCATCCTCCATTTTATAAATTCAAATAAGTTTAAGGCCAGCCTGGAAACAGGAGACCCTGCCTCAACACAAACATTTCTATATTGCCATCATAATCTTGTCTTTATAAACCATGCTATTTTCTTAATTTCATCAAATATGTAATGTTTATACATCAAATCACAGCCAGGAGGAGGTGGCACACACTGTTAATCCCAGCACTCTGGAGGCAGAGGCAGGCAGATCTCTGTGAATTCGAGATCAGCCTGGTCTACAAGAGCTAGTTCCAGGACAGCCTCCAAAACCACAGAGAAATCCTGTCTCAAAAAATAAGACAAACAAACAAAAATCCATCAAATCACCTTATGAATGATTTGGTTTATTTATTCACCCATTTATTTATTTTGAGACTTGTATTCCTGGTTGGCTTCTAATTCCATTTGGAGCTGAGGACGACCTTGAACTTCCTATCCTCCTGCCTCTGCTTCCCCAGTGCTGGAATCACAGGCATTTGCCACCACACTGGCTTAGGCAGTTCCAGGGCTGGAAACTAGGGCCCCAAGCATACTTATCAAGCACTCTGCCCCCTGAGCTGCATCTCCGCCTTCTTTTTAAAATTCCTTTTATCTTGTTTGTTTTCAGATAGTCTCACTCTGTAGCTCTCAAGCTGTCCTTGAACTTGAGTCAACTCTCTGCCCGAGCCTCCATGTGCTGGAATTACAGGCGTGAACCACCACACTCAGTCGTAAAAGTCTTTTTTAGGTAGATAGGGAGGCAGGCAGGGCAGGCTAGACCCAGGGGATGGAGGCCAGCAGCCACCTGGGAAGGCACAGTCTCCACAGCATGGTACCAACCTGGAAGTAGTGGCAACGCCCCTGAGAGTGTGAATCGTGGGCTCTGGGAACTGGGGATTGGCTGTTTCAAAAATCATTGGGAGCAACGTGAAGAACAGGAAGAAGCTCGAGTCCACCATCAAGATGTGGGTATTCAAAGAAATGGTCAACGGGAGGAAGCTGACAGGTATCGTTAATAGAGACCATGAAAATGTGAAGTGCCTGCCTGGACACAGGCTACCAGAGGATGCAGTGGCCACCCGGAGTCTCAGCCAGGTTGCTGGTACTCGCTTCCCCACGCCAGTTCATTGGAACCATCTGTGATGAGATTGCTGACACAGCTCCCAAAAAGGCCCTGGGCCTCAGCCTCATCAAGGGCATAGATGAGGACCCGGGGGGCCTGCGGCTGGTCTCTGACACCATCCGAGAGAAGGTGCGCCTAGATGTCAGCCTGTTGATGGGGGCCAACGAGGTGGCTGCGGGGCAGTTCTGCAAGACCACCATTGGCAGCAAGGTGCTGCAGAATGGCCTTCTCTTCAAAGAGCTGCTGCAGACCCCTATATTCCAAGTCACTGCTGTAGAAGACACGGTGGAGCTGTGTGGAGCTCTGAAGAACATTGTTGCCATAGCAGTCGGCTTCTGCGGCAGCTTCTGTCAAGTCTGAGACAGCACCAAGGCCGCTGTCATCCGCCTGGGCCCCATGGAAATGATTGCTTTTGCTTGGTCGTTCTGCAAGGTCCAGGTGTCTATGGCCACTTTCCTGGAGAGCTGTGGGGTAGCTGATCTTGTCAGTACCTGTTATGGGGGACGGAACCGCAAGGCAGCCCAAGCCTTCGCCAGAACAGGAAAGACTATTGAGGAAACCTGGAGAAGGGGATGCTGAATGGACAGAAGCTGCAAGGACCACACGCCTCCGCCCAGGTGTACCTCGTCCTTAAGCTACGGGCTGCTGGGCACGCCTCTGCCGTCGGCAGCTGGTCATCAGGTCTTCCACGAGGGCAGACCAGTTGCCGAGATGGCCTCACATCTGCAGAACCACCCAGAGCACAGGGAAAGGGAGCAGGGTGTTGGCCAAGCCCTCCCTTGTCCATCTCAGGGTCAAATGGGAACCGGGGCATAACCATGAGATGTTTGTCTTGGCTTTCTCCCAGCTTGGATGCACACAAATTGTATGGCTTCATTTCTGGGTCACGAGAGACAGATCATTGGCTGATGTACTGGGTAACAACTACACACACACAATAAATGTGAAAAAAAATACAGTTGGTAGATTGAATCAGGAGTCCAGTAAGGTTCGGAGTTTTTACGTTGTATGTGTGTGTGTGCCTGTTTGTGTGAGTGAGGAAGCACGCTGTCTGGCCTTTGTGGGTGGGATGTGTGTTTACATACGTGTGTGTGTGTGTGTGTGCGCGCGCGCGTGTGTGTGAGCGAGCAAGTGCATGTTGTGTGTGCATGTGTGTGAAGGAATTGGATCATCTGGACACATCAATTTTATGGCTTCGTTTCTGGGTCACGAGAGACAGCTCACGTGGCTGATGTGCTAGGTAGGTAGCAGCTACACACACAATGATTGTGAAAAATGTTCCCCGTGCCTTACTGGCCTCCCCACAAAAACTGATATCTTCCTCCCTGGGGAAGGACGATTCTCGTGTGATGTCAGCAGCAGTGGTGTCATTCCTTCAGTGCTTGGTTTTGTTGGGTGGTTCATTGTTGTCAACTTGACACAAACTAGAGTCACCTGGGAAGGGGGCGCCTCAGCTGTGGAATTGCCTCCTTTGGATTGGCCTGTAGGCATGTCTGTAGGGGCGTTTTCTTGACTGATGATTGATGTGGGAGGGCCCAGCTCACTATGGAAGGCGCCATCCAGGGCAGGTAGTTCTGGTTTATATAAGAAAGTAAGCTGAGCAAGCTGTAAGGACCATGCCCTGACTTCCCACAATGAGGAACTGCAGTCAGGACACATAAGCTGAAGAAATGCTTTCATCTGTCATTTGGTTCTGGTCAGTATTTTATCACAGCCACAGAGAGCAAACAAGGACAGATATTGGTACCAGATACAGACTATGGCTGTGACAGACCTGACCACATTGTTTCGGGGAGAATGGTGGAGGCCTTTGGAACTTTGGGCTGGAAAAGCCATTGAGTGCTCAGAGTTTAGAAAGCAATGCTGAAGACAGCAGAGGCCTAGCCTGTGACAGCTCAGAGGGAAGCAGAGATTCCGTCGGGCTGCTGTGTGATATTCTGATTTAAGCATCTCTGGTTCTGGTCAGCTTGGCCTGGAGTCAGCTGTGATTGACAAGAGAGCAGCTTCACTGGAGAGAAACTTTTGCTTCTGCCACCTGTAGCAGGTGGCAGAAGTAGAGGGTGGGGCCATCCAAGCCTGTGGAGGCCAGACATCAGACACTGAACTGGTCAAAATGGCTGGAGTCTGGTTTCGCTTTGGTCTCATTCATTCTACCCTCCTAGAATAAAAAGTTAACTTTTTTTATTTAATAGGATCCCAAAGTTAAGAGACTTTTTGTTTTTTTAAGAGACATTGAACCTTTATAAAGTAGTGAAATTTTTAAAGACTGTGGACTTTTTCTTTCTTTTTGAGACCAAGGCTCTGTAGACCAGGCTGCCCTCAAACTCAGAAATAAGTCTGCCTCTGCTTCCTGAATGCTGGGACTAGAGAAATGCACCACCATGTCCAGCGGGGCTTTTAAAGTTGGACAATGGGTTTTTGTTTTGTTTTGGTTTTTCAAGACAGGGTTTCTCCGTAGGTTTGGAGGCTGTCCTGGAACTCTCTTTGAAGACCAGGCTAATCTCAAACTCACAGAGATCTGCCTGCCTCTGTCTCCCGAGTGCTGGGATTAAAGGCATGCACCACCACCTGGCTGGACTATGTTTTTTATATTGTAGTATTAATATGAAATATTGGGGGTAAATAAGACAGGAAATGTTATAGTTTAATAGTGATATGTTTGTGTGCTAGCTGACAGGGGGTCAATTGTACTGGTTGGTTTTTTGTCAATTACACTTGGGAAGAGGGAGTCTCAATTAAGGAATTACCTCCATAGAATCGGCCTGTGGGCATTTCTGTGGGGCATTTTCTTTTTTTAATTAATTAATTAATTGATTGATTAATTGATTAATTATGTATACAGTTTTCTGTCTGCATGAATCCCTGCAGGCTAGAAGAGGGTATCAGATCTGATTACAGATGGTTGTGAGCCATCATGTGGTTGCTGTGAATTGAACTCAGGACCTCTGGAAGACCAGCTAGTGTTCTTAACAACTGAGCCATCTCTCCAGCCCAGGGCATTTTCTTGATTGCTGGTTGATAGCAGAGGTTCCAACCCACTGAGGGCTGTACCCACTAGGCAGATGGTCCTGGGTTGTATAAGAGATGATGATGAGCGAGCCATGAAGAGCAAGTCAGTAAGCAATGGTTTCTGCTTCTGCTCCGGCTTGAGTCCTGGCCCTGATTTTCCTTCATGATGGACTACAACTGTAAGCTGAAATAAATCCTGTCCTCCCTAAGATGCTTTTGGCCATGGTGTTTATTCCAGCAATAGAAAGCAAGCAAGGACAGTGAGCCCAACACTTTGGTTGTCTTCCTAGCTCTTCTTTTATTGAGTAGAGGAGGAGGGATCTCTTGGATCTCTTGGAGCTCCCCATTCTCTCACTCCAAACTGCACCATGGGCCGTGCATCGATGAAGGAGGGGTGGGCTGCTGGGGTAGACTGCACCACTTTGCCGCTGGTGCAGCTGCCCCCCAGGTGATGAGATCTGAGACAGCTGCCCCCCAGGTGATGAGATCTGAGACAGCTGCCCCCCAGGTGATGAGATCTGAGACAGCTGCCCCCCAGGTGATGAGATCTGAGACAGCTGCCCCCCAGGTGATGAGATCTGAGACAGCTGCCCCCCAGGTGATGAGACCTGAGACAGCTGCCCCCCAGGTGATGAGATCTGAGACAGCTGCCCCCCAGGTGATGAGATCTGAGACAGCTGCCCCCCAGGTGATGAGATCTGAGACAGCTGCCCCCCAGGTGATGAGATGATAGCTCCCACTCCAGCCAGGAAACTTTCCTGTGTCCATCAACACCGTGGCCAGACTGAGCTGAGGTGGGGACACACTGTCTGGATGAGGAACAAGGGATGAAGGTGTTTTGGTTGAGTGCTTGGGTTTCTCAGTCTAGCAGACTTGGGCTTCAACATCAACTTCCCCGTTCACCACTGAGTCATCTATACCCTGAGCCAATCACTCACCTCTCCAGATTCTGCTTCTCGTGGGTCCCAAACACACCAGGTCCTAATAGCACAGACCTTGCCTAGGTTTGGAAAACGGTGTTTTCGGGCAAGATTAAGTTAAGGATATTGGCACAGGGAGACTACTTTGAATCTCCCAGGTGGGCTCTGCATGTCACAAAGAATGGTCTTGAAGGAGACACCGAAGGGGAATCTCTGCTCTCTCCCTCTCCCTCTCCTCCCTCTCCTCCCTCTCCCTCTCCTCCCTCTCCCTCTCCTCCCTCTCTCTCTCTCTCTCTCTCTCTCTCTCTCTCTCTCTCTCTCTCTCTCTCTCTCTCTCTCTCTCTCACACACACACACACACACACACTGTTGGGGAATAGGTGCTGCTTTTATTGAATATGTAACATATTTACAGGTGAAGCAGTGGCTTTTAGAGATGGACAGGCACCTAGGCTGAGGTCTAGGGAAACTGGGTTAGCCTTTCATTCTACTACTCTGTCTGATTTTGTATATCTATAAGAATTTTTCCATTGAAAGCAATACCTCTCTATTCCAGGGGAGGATTTGTATAGGACAGCGGTAGCCGGCTGCGCGGGCTCTGGCGCCACCTGGCCTACACCTCGGGAATGACTCCCTAGGAAGTTCAGACCAGTTTGAGCTTGGGTCCTGCACCAGCCAAGAAGGAATGCCCTGGCCTGCCTCAGGCTTACTTGGTGCTGCCTGCCTCTTTGGCTCCTAGCCCAGTCGCATTCTCCCGGGGAGCATGTCTAATCCTCAGGCCCCACTGCCCATTGGTACCTTCATAGCTCTTTCCACCTCACTGGGAATCTGCTTTTTAGTAGATCTCATTCAGCATAGACTATGGTTCCCCTTCAGTATATACTTCATGGCCTCCAAAGCTGCAAGTTTGAGAGGAGACAAAAGCAGAAGATCCATTCATGATGCACAAGTTGGAATTTTGTAAACAAGGACTGTGATTTTAAAAATAGGAAATAAAATTAAGGATAAGACATCTACAAAAATATACAAAAATTTCCCTGTTATAGATTGAAAAGTCCTGGTCAGTTCTCAAGTGAGTAATAAAGACCCATAATATGGCACGTGGCAGTGACAATTGTGGGTGGTTGGGAAGGACCTGCTTGTGAACACAGGACAGAGCTGAACATCCTTACATAGCCTGGGCTGTGAAAGATGCGTCCATCATGGCTTCCTGAAGGAGGGGAAGCCAGCTAGCTTGCAGAGTATGGGCCCACAGAGAGCAGGGCTGCACAGCTTGGAGCTCGTAATGACCCCAAACTGAGTGAGTTCTCATCACACTCTGAGTGAGTACTCACCACACTGAGTCAGGAGACCTTGATGATCAAATAGGGTTCCACCCCAGGAGGGTGGGGCCTATCACTGGGCTGGTTCAGATCCTTCAGTAACAGCCAGGTTCCTTATCTAGGCTTGTACAAAGAAAACAATGTCCTGCTACTGTGCTCAACCTGAGTGTTACTCCACAGTCAAGGGCCTCAGGCACCAGGTACAGCTGATAAGCAGGCCTTTCTCATGCCTGCTTCCTCAGGAGCTAAATGGTACAGGGTTCTCTGAGGCTCTCCCTGCTGTCTCTGATACAAGCTAAACCTTGGCATCAGAAGGGACCTCAGAGCCACTAATCAAGCAGAGTCAGTGAAGAGATGGGATTGACCCATGGTCCCCTCCATAGGACAAATGGTTTTCAGAGCAAACCCATGAGATACTTCCATCTGAAGGTCTCCTGCTAAGTCCTGGGGCCATTACAGGGTGTCAACCAGTTGTAGAAAGAGGTAAGGTGTGTGTGTGGGTGCCATTTGCAGAGTGGGACTGCACAGCTGTGGATGGATGTTTGTAAGCTTGCATCGAAGGAGCTGATATCTGATTCTCCAGGCCAGGTCCTCAGCCCTAGTCCCTCCCATGACTACAGGAAAGTCCCTGAAGAGCCCAGAGTTCATCTTCCTGAGTCTCCACTTGCAGTAACAACTGCTGGTAAGTGCAGCCAGTAGTAAATGCTCTTGGAGGCTGGGTTAGCTCCTGAAGGCAGCTGTGCCTGTCTCGTGCCCACCCTTCTGTGGCTAGGTGCTTCTTTGTTAAAGTGTGTGTGTGTGTGTGCCTGCATATGTACACGTGCAGGTGAGCATGCATGTGAGCATGTGTAGTGTCCAGAGGTCGTTGTCAAGTGTCTTCCTGGGTCACTCTTCACCTTGTTTTTAACTCTTAACACACTTTTATTAGTTTTAATCATCTGTCTGTGTGAGTGTGCCTATGTGGGTGCTGGTGTCTGTGGAGGTCAGAGGAGTGAGATGCTCCCTGGAGCTGGAGTTACAGGCAAATGTGAGCCACCCGGTGGAGGCAGTGGGAACAGAACCTGAGTCCTCTGGCAGAACAGTGTGCACCTTTAACCTCCAGCCCCTTTCCACCTGGAACTGGCTAATTCGCCCAGCAAGCCCAGCCCAGACATCCTCCTGTCTCAGCCTTCCTGGTGCTGGGATTACAAGTGCACACTGCCAGGCCAGGCTCTTTTTTTTTTAATTTTTTACATGGTTACTGGAGTCCTATACTGACCCATGGTCAGTTTAGATGTGGCATATGTTGGGTTAGACCCATGGGCCAGGGCACACTGTGTTAGCTTGTTTTCCATTACTGAGATAAACACCAGGACCAAAAGCAATCCGGGAGAGGAAAGAGTTTATTTGGCTTACAGTTCCTGATCACAGATGATTACTGAAGGAAGTTGGGACAGGAACTCAAAGCAGGAACCTGAAGGCAGGTACCGAAGCAGCGGCCACGAGGGAGTGCTGCTTACTGGCTTGCTCTGTGTGGCTTGCTCCACCAGGACCTGCTGAGGCATGACACCACCACAGTGAGCTGGGCCCTTACATATCAACCATTAATCAAGAAAATGCCCACAGACTTGCCTACAGGCCAATCTGATGGAGGCATTTTCTCAATGGAGGTTCCCTCTTCCCTGATGACCCCAGCTGGCATCAAGCTGACAGACAACCCAGCACAGTGCCCTGCCCTTCCTTGGCCCAGTGATGCTGCCCTGAACCCCACTTTCTTGTCTGAGAAAGGACGAACCGTTCCTGCTCTCCCCTGGCCCCTTTGCCAATCCCACACCATTTGCATCTGCAGCCTTTTAGGTCGCTTAACTTGTAAATTTCCCGAAATAATTCCAGCTCTGTGACGCCCAGAGTCCTGATTGCAAGCATTTAAATGTTTTAGCATTCTGTGCACCGCGTCTGAGAGGTGTGGGTGCCGCCTTCACTGGGGGCAGTCAGAAGGCATGTGAGCCCAGATGGGCGTTCATCACTTCTCCCCTCACTCTGTCAAAATATGGACAAAAGCAGCTCAAGGAGAAGGTTTGTTTGGGCTCATGGCTAGGCATGCAGCCCACCGAAGCAGGGGAGCCTGGAGCAGCTGGTCACTTTGTATCCGAGCAGAGGGAGATGATGCAGGCATTCAGCCCACTTTCTACTTGTTACCTTTTATTTATTTCCTGTTGCCATTGTGGCACCCAAGCCCATGCTGTGGCACCATCCACAGTCAGGGTGGGTCTTCCCTCCTCAGACAAATCTCTCTGGAAACATCTTCACAGACATGCCCAGAGGTGCGTCTCGGAAGATACTGCAATCTGGTGGACAACAAAGGTTAGGCATCACGGTGTCTTCCCGCTCTGTCCTTGGGACATCAGCGAGCTCCTACACCACTGTAGCCGGAGAGTGCCATTGCTCCCACTAGGTTCAACCACAGGGTTACGGCCCCTCATCTTATTAGTAAAGGATACCTCATGTGGCCCACACTTCCCAGCTCCAGGCCCCACGGGACAATGAACCTCTCATGTGGGACAATGGTTAGCCTCTCCTCCTCCCCAGCTTCATTCCCACCTTTGTCTTGGGTGGGCAGATCAGTGAGGAAAGACAAATGGTAGGGTGTTTCCCCGTCTCCCTTCCTCCTCCATGACCACCATGGGCAGCAGCATTGTGCCCTCAATCCTCAGGCCCCCCCCATACCCACGGTTATAGTTCTGTGTCCTGATAACTCTGGCTCTTCCTTCAGGCCTGGATCAAGTCACCAAGTCCCAGGGGGCTCACATTCCAGCCTCTCTAAGTCCCTAACAAATGAACTCAGACTTGCTAACATCCGGTAATTACTGTCTTGTGCTTCTAAGGAGTCAAGAATTCCAAGAGAGTAGAGGGAGGGGCAGGTTGCCCCTGCTCTGCCAGGCTGGAGACACCTGGGAAGATTGGAAGGGGGGAGTGTGTGTGTGTGTGTGTGTGTGTGTGAGTGTGAGTGTGTGTGTGTGAGTGTGAGTGTGTGTGTGTGTGGCTGGGAGTACGTGGAACCATCTTCTCTCACATATGGTCTGACATCTGGGCCTGACAGTCAACCAGAAACCTACATATGGCTCTTCACAAGCTCCCTGTGTACCAGCTGGCTTGGGCTTTCTCACAGCCTGGTGGCTGAATTCCCAGAGACAGTACTGTGGGAGTCCATGTGTATTTATGCTGCAGCCAGGGGCAGTTACATGGTGTCCCTTCCCCTGTGTCTCCTAGTTCCAGGATGTCAAGACTGTGGTCAGTCAGTCATGATGCAGTCACACCAGGGGCTCAAGCCTCCTCCAGTCACTTGCTCCCAGCTTGGCTGTTTAGTGGCTGCTGGGACACCAAATGGGTGAGTTTCTGGCATTTTCTGCTTCTGGACAGAAGTTTGACTGAAGAAAAGATTTTCCTATATCTGCAAAGAGAGTTGTTTGATGGCAGAAGAGGAGCTGTAAGAACCAGGCCAGCATTGAGCCTAGAGGAAGGAGGCCAGATTAAAGTCCTTACCTTCTGGCTGGTCTGTGGATGGCAATGTCGGGGACACCATGCCTGTACCCCTTCAGCAGAGGGCATATTAAAGACAGTGTGTGTTTTTCTTTTCTTTTCTTTCTTTCTTTCTTTCTTTCTTTCTTTCTTTTTTTTTTTTTTGAGACAGGGTTTTTCTGTGTAGCTTTGGAGGCTGTCCTGGAACTTGCTTTATAGATCAGGCTGTCCTGGAACTCACTCAGATACATCTTCTGCCTTTTTTTTTTAAATAAAGAGATTAATTGGGTTCATAGCTCTGTGAGGTCAAAGGACTACAGGTAACAATGGCCTTCTTGCTGGCAGAATCCTGAGGGCATCCTATGTACAGCAAGCAGGACGTGCTTGCGAGTTCTGGTTACTTCCCTCCCCCCCCCCCCAGACAGGGTTTCTCTGTATTGTTTTGGAGGCTGTCCTGGAACTCACTCTGTAGACCAGGCTGGCCTCAAACTCACAGAGATCCTCCTGCCTCTGCCTCCCGAATGCAGCCTTTTAACTGCTGTTTCAAATGTTGTTTTTTCCCAGACAGTGGTGGTGCATGCTTTTAATCCCAGTACTCAGGAAGCAGAGGCAGGCAGATATCTGAGTTCCAGGATGGGGGGTAAGGGTGGGAGGGGGTGGAGGTGGGGGTGGGGGACTGGCTACATAGTGAGATCCTATCTAAAAAAAAAACAAAATAAAAAAGTTGTTTTGCAATGTTTTAATACATAGAAAAGGTCAACTTTGGATATGGGGTATATATCAATGGTATCTCCTTTTGTCATCTTTAAATTCAATTTGATATTAAAAAGACCTGAGACAGAAACTGTGAGTCAGCAGAGCTGATTCTGACATGGAGGCTGCTGGTGACAGAGAACCCTTAGCTCTTATAGAAAGCAACCTTTAGGGCTGGAGAAATGGCTCAGAGGTTAAGAGCACTGGCTGTGCTTTCAGAGGTGTTGATTTCAATTCCCAGCAACCACATGATGGCTCACAACCATCTATAATGAGATCTGGTGCCCTCTTCTGGCCTGTATGCATGCATGGAGACAGAACATTGTATACATAATAAATAAATAAAATCTTTTTTTAAAAATGTGTCTAGCATTTGATTATTCTCATGATACCTCTAAGAAACAAAAGTGTTTGTAAATTGAAATTTCAGGTAAGGAACCCTGTGATCACATATCTACTAAAAAGTTGTCTTTGGACTGAGTTATCATTATTATTAAGAATGAGTACATTGTTAAAGCAACTCAGGGTTGTAAGAGGGCTTGGAGGAGAAAGATGCTTGCACCAAGCCCAGCAACACGAGTTCGATCTTAGGGACCCACATGGTAGAACTGACCCCCACATGTTGTTCTCTGGTCTTTATATGTGTGAGCACCCACTCACCCCACACAGATAATAAATAAATGTAAGTAAAACTATAGTTATGTGAAAATGTTTGCTGAGCAACTGTTAAGTGTAAGAAGTAACATTTTATTCTTTATTATTGAAATACTTCTCTTGATGGATGAATGAGGTTTTGTATTTTCTTTTTTTTTAAGATTTATTTATTTATTACATATACAGTGTTCTGTCTACATGCACCAGATTGAATAGATAGTTGTGAGCCACCATGTGGTTGCTGGGAATTGAACTCAGGACCCCTGGAAGAGTAGTCAGAGCATCCAGCACTACTCATATTCAATGTATAACAGTTTATAAGAAACAAAAACAGCTGTGGTGCCCTACACTGTCTAGAGATGGCTTTCTAGTTCAATGCTTCCCTCAAATCCCACACCTCAGAAAGAGCATCAGAAGCAGTTTGGCGAAGTCACATTTCTACAGCCCAGCAAGCTGGGGTTGTGACACAAGCAGAGTCAGGTTTTGATTTTTAACGTGAAGCCTCCAGTAGGTCAATCATGTCCCAGTGCATGTCCTAAACCTAGGAGTATGTAGTCAGCACAAGTTGCTCTTGGTGCTTTATAGAAGGGGAAGGCAGAGGAGGAGGATGAAAAGATGATGATAAGAGTGACGACAACCAGCCGGGCGTTGGTGGCGCACGCCTTTAATCCCAGCACTCGGGAGGCAGAGGCAGGCGGATCTCTGTGAGTTCGAGACCAGCCTGGACTACCAAGCGAGTTCCAGGACAGCCTCCAAAGCCACAGAGAAATCCTGTCTCAAAAAACCAAAAAAAAAAAAAAAAAAAAAAAAAAAAAAAAAGAGTGACGACAACCCTGGGACTGGAGAGCTGGCTCAGCTGTTAAGAGCACTTGCTGCTCTTGCAGAGGACCTGGGTTCAGTTCCAGAGCCCCACACAGTGGTTCAGAATTCCAGTAACTCCCGTTCCAGGGGACCTGACACTCACAACTGGACTCCGAGGGTACCAGGTACAAACTCAGAGCACATACATACACACAGGCAAAACAAACACATAAAATAAAATTTTACAAGGACTCTCTGTGAGGAGGATTTGGGAAGAGCTAACAAAATATTAAAATTCTCTAAGAATTAATAAACAATGTATATATTTCAAAAATCTACCCAAGCTATTAGACCAAAACCTAGGATTGTGTCAGAGATTCAAAACTAGAGTACAAAATTTGAGGGCTGTGAGTTTCTGAAAATGATTCCCCTTTGAGTCACTTGTGAGGCTGCCCAGAACCATCTAGAACTCTAACAACAAGAGCTCATGACCCAACCTTCTGGAATTGTTTCCTGGGATCAGAGCACTTCCTAGCCAATTTGTTCCCAACTTCTCCGCCTCTGCTGGAGAGGATGCTGGAAATCACAGACTCTTGATCAATTCTCCCTCATAACTTACTCCTCTATTCATGCCACTTATGCTTCCTTTAAACACACAAGCAAACAAACAAGCAGAGTTATCTGAAAGGAGGGAACCCCAAATTGGGAAAATGCCTCTCTGAGATCGAGCGATGGACATTTTCTTAAATAGCAATTGATGGGGGAGGACCCAGCCCATGAGTGTGGTGCCATCCCTAGGACAGTGACCCTGGATGATATGAGAAAGCAGGCTGAGCAAGCCATGAGGAGCAAGCCAGTGAGCAGCACCCCTCTGTGGCCTCTGCATCAGCTCCTGCCGCCAGGTTCCTGCCCTGCTTGAGTTCCTGTTCTGACTTCCTCAGTGAAGAGCAGTGATGTGGAAGTGTGAGCCCAATAAACCCTCTCCTCCCCAGCTTGCTCTTTGGTCATGGTGTTTTGTTGTAGCAATAGAAACCATAACTGAGACACCCACTCTCCAGTTTACCAATTTGGCCAGACTGTCTAGCCAGTGATCCTCCAGGAGCCTTGCTGTGTCTGCCTCTCCAGGACTGGGGTCACAAGTGTGTGCCACCACTTGGGAATAGGAGTGGATGGGTGTCTCTCTGTTTCTGTTGGTTTTCCTATGGGCTCTGGAGACTGAGCTCGGGTCTTCCTGCTTACACAGCAAGTTACCAGCTAAGCCATCTACCCAGAGTACCATGCTCTTTGCTTCTTCCTTCTGAGGTCTCCCTGTAAAGCCTTGGCTGTCCTGGAACTCATCATAGATAATAGGCTGGCCATGAACTTCAGATAACCGCCTTCCTCTGCTCCCAAGTGCTGAGTAAAGGTAGACACCACCATGCCCTCTTCTCTTTCAGCACTTGCTACAGTTGGTGAGATAGACCTTATTCAAAGGTGGCTGTGACAACAGGTACAGGGATGGCCACAGTGCAGTCTTGCAACAGGGAGAGAGAGGACTCAACTCCAGCTTGAACCAGGACAAGTGGGAGAAATGATGAAGGAGCCGGCAGAGCTCAGTGGGTGATGAATGACCAAGGAAACATGAGAGTTTTTTTTTAACTAACCAGAGGGGATTCTGGAGTGAACTGGGTGATGAGATATTGGGGTAACCATACACTAAGGGCTTCAGGGTTTCACTAAGCTGATCTCACAGTATTCTTGCTCTCAGTAGATTCTACAAGGACTGAGAAAGAAGCCCAAAGTTGCTGAGGTTCAGAAAGTTCTCAGGAGACAGAATATTTGTCATAGAAAGTTCTGGAGAAAGGATGGAATCAAAGATTAGCATGATAGCTTTAATCATCAACTTGATGCAGCCTACAGTCATCTGGGAAGTGTTTCAATGAGGGCTAGTCTACATTGGGCTGGACTGCCAGGGACCTTATTAGTTAACCGATGTGGGAAGACCCAGCTCACGGTGGGTGATGTCATCCCTAGGCAGGAGTCCTGAGCTGTATTAGACTGGAGAAACTGAGCTAAGCAAAGGAAAGCAAAGATGCACACATTTCTGTTTTTCTGCTCATTACTGTGGATGTGCTATGGCCAGCTGTTGGAAGTTCCCGTGATAACTTCCCCCGAGTGACAGACTGTAACTTGGAATTGTAAGTCAAATAACCCCTTCCTCTCCTATGATGGTTTTTGGTTAGGTTATTTTTATCTCAGTCTTGGATATGAAACTAGGGCATGAGTGAAAGTGAAAGCCCACCAGACTGAAAACATGACTCATCACACAAACTGCCCCTGGAATTGCCTGTAATTCTCTTTTATAAGCAGGAAAGTCAAGATGAGCTTTACTTTTTAAGTCCGTTTCCTCTTCTATACAAAACTGACTTTTCATACGTTATAACCCAACCTGACAGAATCAGCTATTAATGGAGACAGATAAACAGAACACTCTGTCACTTTTCATATTTTTTGAGCAAAAATCAACCCCAGGATTGAATTGGGCTGCTATACTGAGGGCAGGTAAGCAGAAGGAAAGTTCAACTTGCCTAGATTCCTTATTTACCACTACAAAAGCACGCTCTTTCTTCCTTAGGTCTCCCTGTAAAGCCTTGGCTGTCGTGGGACTCATTGTGATACCAGGCTGACTTGGACCACCAGAGATTTGACTGCCTCTGCCAATGTGAGGGGGTGGGGGCTGGGGGCAGAGAGGTACAGCTGAGAGCACTGGCCACTCTTTCAGAGGACCCAGGTTCAACTAGCTCCCAACTCTCTGTAACTCCAGTTCCACGGGGTCCAGTACCATCTTCTGGCCTCTGTGAACACTGCACCCACATATGGCACACAGACAAAACACTCAGACGTAATATAGAACCTTTGGGTTAAAAAACAACAACACACCTGCCGGGCAGCGTTGGTGGCGCACACCTTTAATCCCAGCACTCGGGAGGCAGAGGCAGGTGGATCTCTGTGAATTCGAGGCCAGCCTGGTCTACAGAGTGAGTTCCAAGACAGCCTCCAAAACAATACAGAGAAACCCTGTCTCGAAAAACAAAAAACAAACAAAACAAAACAAAAAGATAAAAAGAAAAAAATTAGGCAAGTGCCAGGATAGGCTCAAAAGCTACACAGAGAAACCCTGTCTCAAAAAAACAAAAACAACAACAACAACAAAAAACTTTAGAAAACCTATCAGATGAGTAGTTTATGCCTGTAATTCCAGCATTTGGGAAGCTGAGGCAGGAGGACCGATCTGAGTTCCAGGCCAAATTGGGCTACACATGAATTCTAGGGTATCCTGTTTCAAATAACAGAAACTACAAAATCAGTCCCCAGCCGGGCGTTGGTGGTACACGCCTTTAATCCCAGCACTCAGGAGGCAGAGGCAGGCGAATCTCTGTGAGTTCGAGGCCAGCCTGGTCTACAAGAGCTAGTTCCAGGACAGCCTCCAAAGCCGCAGAGAAACATTGTCTCAAAAAACAAACAAACAAACAAAAACAAACAAACAAAAAAAAAACAAAATCAGGTCCCTCACAGTCCTGGAGACTGGGAGGGCCGTGTCAAGGCACTAGCAGATTTGGTCCGGTGAAGGCCAGTGCAGGCTTCACAGGTGGCTTCCTGTTGTGTTCAGTGGCTGACATTAGGAAGGTGTCCATCTCAGGCCTCATTTACACATGCCATAATTCTAGCTCCCACCTCTCAACACCACCATCTTGGTCAGGAGTAGACTCAAGATATGAGTGTTTTCAAGAGGTAGGGTGTAGGAGACACTTGTGCTCACAGATAAGCACTAGGGAAACCAGGATGCTTAACTGTTGGGGACTGCTAGAACCTTGAACAAAATGGAGTCTGTCAACCATTTCTTGGCCTTCTGCCTACGTGACTGCGAGCACACATGCCCTTGAGACAAAGGAAAAGGCTAACCATAAAAGCTAAATTTACACAGGGCAGCCCACCCGCCTAGCCAGGGGGAAGTAACCCTTACAGAGCAATTGTCTTTGTTAACAAAAGGTTAAAGTGTTCCTTTGAATACTTCCTACCCCTCCCTAATTCCTGCACCTGACTTATGCTGACAAGCATTTGTGGAATGCGACTGATGATTGATGGAAAATTATAGCTTTGTCTTTACCGTATTTGGTGTATATTTGAGTTGAGACTTGATTGACATGCTTGTACCACCCCCTGAGGTTCTTCCTCTATAAGTACCAGCTCGCCCCAAAAATAAACGTTCTTGATCAGCAAAAGTTGTCTTGAGCCTGCTTCCCTTAACCTCTTAAAGTTTACTTTTAAGATCGGATCTGCTCATGAAGGCCCAACAAATTAGTAGCGACCCTCATCACCTCATCCCCGCGGGTCGGGGGTCCTCTCCGGGGGTCGCACTTAACTCCCAGGGCTGTCTCTTCAAAGGGAGAGATGTATAACCTGTTTTCTGCCTAGAAGGCTGGAAGAAGAGGTGGGTAACAGCCTGGTGATCTTTCCACTCTTTATAAGACTGAAACCATACCAGATCCTCCCCCAGACCTATAAGATGTCACATGTAGTCAATCTGTAGAGCCCATCTTTATGGATGAGGTCACAGGTGCTTTGTAAAGAGTTTGATGTAAACATACCTTAAGCTTTACTACGCAAACAGGATTGATTTAATTATCACCAGGAAGCCTTTTTCCAAAATTGTGCTGTGCTTCAATATGTCTAAAATAAATGGCCCTGCGGTGTCAGACTCTACAAATTTAAACCACACCAGCTACTGAGTCATGCTGAACCAGATTTCCTTCTTGCCTCTGCTGGTCCTGGTGTTTGCAGGGAGCAACCCCCCCTCACTGTATGGGGAGGAGGAGACACAAACATTCCACACATATCCCTGTCCCATGTCCAAATATGAGTCACTCAGCATGAGGCCTGGTAACTGAGCTGTGTCCTTAGCTGCCTGAGTATCTCTCCATCCCTGAGGTCAGACTGTTATCGTATGAACACCACGTTCTCATATCAGCACAGATAAAAGGATGCTAAAAAAAGAAAACACGTTTTGCTTTTGCCTGTTTACCTTCACTCTTGCTAGCAAATTCTCCTACCTTATCACTTCCTCAGCTGCTGTGGTATTCCTTCACTGATATCAGAACTTATTTATTTGGCTTCCTGTATAGACTGGAGACCAGCAGCTCTCTAGTAATCCTCTAAGCCTGCATTATCAGATTGGAACCACTACATACCCAGTCTAATGGACTGAGCAATTACTGAGTTTTCTCCCTGTTATAAGACAGCCACTGAGTTAGACACTACTCAGAAAAGATCAGGGAAGCCAATCTGACAAATCGCTCACCACTTTTTTTGTTTTGTTTTGTTTTTCCAGACAGGGTTTCTCTGTGTAGCTTTGGAGGCTGTCCTGGAACTCGCTCTGGAGACCAGGCTGGTCTCGAACTCACAGAGATCTGCCTATCTCTGCCTCCCGAGTGCTGGGATTAAAGGCATGCACCACTAATGCCCGGTGACAAATCCCCTTTTCTTTTTTTTTCCCTCCCCAACCCGGACAAATCCCCTTTTCAATAGATATTCTTCTGTTTTTTCTTCCAGAGAACTGACTAATACAATGTTTTGTAAACAGGTAAAGAATCTGAACAGACTTTTCTTTGAAGATGATGATGATCAAGACACAAACAAAAAACAAACAAACAAGAAGGACACAAACAAAAAGATGCTCAGTGCCTATAGTCAGTAAGGAAATACAACCAAAACCACAGCGTAGTACTGAAAGACCCCAGGCGGGGGACTTTCACGGGAGGGAGACCCGAACCCAAGGAACACCGAGGCCACGAGCTTGGATGCAAACAGCAAGAGGCTTTATTGATAATACACGGGTACCCGGGGCGTCTCAGTCTCGGGAACTGAGAGCCCCGAGCTGGGGACTCAGGGGTTCTTTTATAGCAAAAAGCGCAGTACAGAAGCGAGAAGCCTAGTTACAGGACCCTGATTGGGTAATTTAAATGAGGCGGGGGCTCAGAACGAGGTTTCTCTCATCTGGACAGAGAGGCAATTAAGGTTTCTCTCATAACTCAATTCTCGGCCTTGGCCCTATCTGAAGAACAAAGGTTTCTGTGCCTGCCCAATCTTTCTGGGCTGGCTGTGCAGACCATAGACACCTGGGCCCCTATCTGGACAGAGATAGTAGTGACTATGCAGCTGTAAAGACCTTGAGCTGAGCTTCCTTCTGATCGAAAAAATGACTATTCGGCTGATCTGTGGGGGAAAGGAATTTTCCATAGGCCTCAGCCACCTGTGCTGGGCCGGGGTCTTTCATTCCCCCATTGCTCTTGTAACTGAATGAAATCTTTCATTCAGAGGTTTCTGCCATCTCGAAATCCCTTTGCTTTAGCTGCTGGTATTGTTGAGTCAAAACCAGTGATTGTACAATTGATAACCTTTCCTTTATGAACTGGATCAATCTGTTTAAGATGCATGGCCCAATCATCAGAATCAGAAATATAATGATCAGGGGTCCCATAATAGTGGATATGAGAGTCGAATACCAAGGGGACCTGTTATACCAATTCTGAAACCATCCCTGTTGGGACTCAATTAATTGGTGGTACTTTTGGCGTCTTTCTTTTATTTTAGCCAGGTTATCTCTTACCACTCCGGTATGGTCTGCGTAAAAGCAGCATTCTTCTTTAAGGGCCGCACAAATTCCCCCTTGCTGTAAAAATAAGAGGTCTAGTCCCCTTCTGTTTTGGAGGGCTACTTCTGCCAGGGAGGACAGAGACTTCTCCAGGGCAGCGACAGACTCCTCTAAAGACCGAATATCTGCACGCATTACTTGTTGTAGGAGTTGGAACTGTTTAGTTTCCTGCAGTGCGGCAGTACCGGTTCCTATTCCTGCTGCTATGCCTCCCATGGTTAGTCCTCCTAGTAGGATGGCAGTAGTGATGGAGATAGGTTCCCTCTTAATGCGGCCAGTACTTATCATGTCATAGTCAGAGGGGTGGTAAATTACCTTAGGCCATAATTCAATCAGAACACAATAGTCAACGGTGGCACCTAGTACCGTGGTGGAGACACAAGGGGTTAATCCAGTGTTGCATGCCCAATATGTCCCATTGGGGGCTATCAAGTAGCGGCCACTTTGGGGCAAAGGCTCAGTGGCATTGCATAGTCCTTGATGCGTGGTGGGGACTTTACCTATACATATAGCCCCTTTCCAGACACTTCTGAGATGGTCAATTTATGTTGCATGACTGCCCCACAAAGTGCCCCGGCTGTGGCCTGTTTTGTATATTCGCCCACAACCGCTAAGCCTTCATAATAGGGAGGTTGCGGAGTCAGACAAAGCCAGCATTCCTTAGTCTTATCTGGGCGAGTTAAATTCAGAGTGGCATATGTCCCTTTAATTAGGGCTAATATTCTATCTCCCGTGCCTTCAAGGGGGGGACCCGAGGAGGGGGGGTTTGGGAGTGCTTTCTGTAGGCGCGGGAGCGGCTGTGGTTTTAGGCAGGGTCATGGGCCTGGTATCAGCCTTGGGCAGAGTAGGCTAGGCTGCTTTTGATCAGCAAGGACCTGATTAGGGCCTATGGCCTGTGGATTAACCGGAGCCACCTTACATCTGATTGTAAAGATTACCCCCTTGTCTGGCCCGTACAGATACCAACGCAAACCCCAAGTATACCCAGTCTGCCAGTCCGGGGCTTGCTTTCCCTACGCAGTGAAGGAAATGGCAAGAGGCCTACCTATCATTCCAGATTGTCCTTTGTCCCAGCCTCTGCGTACCTGTATTTTATCCCAGGATGAGGATGGCCTCCAATATGCGTCCCCTGTAGTCTCGCACCCCCAAGCTGCACAGAAAAAGTAGTCATATCCCCCACATTTCTGGGCCTGTTGCCAGGCATGCCCATCTCGGGGGTGGACATAGAAGTCCTTTGAACTTAGCTGCTCTCTGGCTCTTTGATCAACACACCCGGGGGTGGTTTCTCTGGAGTCCATGAGTGCACGTCGACGTCTGTAAAAGTGGGAGCCACTGGCGCATGCCTTTGGGTGGCAATGGGGAATGTCCTAAGTGTCCAACCCTGCTACCAAATCACAAAATTCAGGCCATAGAGTAGGCCACCATGTCCCAAGTGCATGTGGTTCCGTGACAGCATAAATGACCTCCCCCACTTGGGAGAGAACCTCCCAGGTTAATTTATAAACGGTATGGGGACTGGAGGCCACACCAGTGTCTGATTTTATGAGGAGGGCTATTAGCAGGAGGGAGAGGAGCGGGTAAGTTTTATTTTTAGAGGATTTTGAGTGCGCTGAGCCTTTCATCCTGGGTCCGGATCCTCAGGGAAGGCAGCTTTTACGTGCCAGGCATGTATCCAAGCAGCAATCCCGTCCACCTTGAGAGCAGTAGGGGTGGTCAACAGGACCGTGTATGGTCCCTTCCAGCGAGGTTCAAGGTTCTTAGCCTGGTGGCGCCGGACCCAAACGCTGTCTCCCACGTAATAGGAGTGGGGGGACAATAGGGTGTCTCCTCTGGTCTCGGTAGGCTTGGGCCAGAGGCTTCCAGACTTCCTGCTGAACCAGCTGGAGTGCCTGCAGGTGAGCTTGAAGAGAGGGGGAATTGGCATAGTCAGAAATATCTTGGTCAAAGAACTGAACAAAGGGAATGGTGGTTCCATGTAAAATCTCAAAAGGGGTGAGGCCATGGGGGCCCGGTGTATTCCGGGCACAATAGAGGGCAAGGGGGAGCAAGAGGACCCAGTCTTTAGTGCCAGCTGCCAGCGATAATTTAGTTATAGTCTCCTTAATGGTTCTATTTATTTGTTCTACCTGTCCTGAGCTTTGGGGTCAGTAAGCACAATGTAATCTCCAATTAATCCCCAACAAGGTGGCCACAGACTGACTTACCTGAGAAACAAAGGCAGGCCCGTTGTCTGTCCCCAATACCTGTGGCATTCCGTAACGGGGGAAGATTTCTTCAAGAAGTTTCTTGGTGACCACCTTTGTTGTCTCGTGCTTGGTGGGGTAGGCTTCAGTCCATCCCGAGAAGGTGTTAACAAAAACCAGGAGGTCTGTGAAATCTATTTCCCAGTGCACCCCAGGCCGGTGCCCACGAGCTCGAGTCCCCATGGGTAGCTTTAGCCTGGTCATATTGACACAGGCGCAGGCATCACATTGCTCAGTCACTTGTTTTAGTATTTCTTCTATTCCCAACAGGTAGCGAGTATTTTCTTCCCGGGCTAACAGTTCTCGCATTTTCCTGGAGCTCAAATGAGTGAGTTTGTGTAGGCTGTTAACCAGATATCTAGTCATTAGGCGGGGAAGGACAGTTTTCCCTTGATAGGTCCAGAGACCATCATGTACTCGGGTCGCCCCCAGTCTTTTCATGGCCTTGATGTCTTTTATCTTATAGTCCCATGACGAGGAGGTCTTCTCGGAAGCCTCATTAGTTACAGGGACTACAGCTGCCTGGAGGAGGTGACTGCTGCTTTTCATGGCCAGGGCAGCCTCCCGCGCGGCCAGGTCTGCCCTCCGGTTTCCCCGGGCGACTGGACTGTCACCTTTCTGATGCCCTGGGCAATGTATAATACTGAGGGCGGTTGGCAAGTGCAGAGCCTCTAAGAGGGCCAGGATTTCCTTTTTGTTTTTAATGTCTTTGCCCTCTGAGGTCAATAGCCCCCTTCGCCTATAAATTTCACCATGGATGTGAGCGGTGGCAAAAGCATAGCGGCTGTCTGTGTAGACAGTGAGTTTCTTACCTTCTGCCAGTCTCAGGGCCTGTGTCAAGGCAATCAGTTCTGCTCGTTGGGCTGATGTTCCTGGCAGCAAGGCCTCGGCCCAAATTGTTTCTGACTCAGTTGTCAATGCAGCACCGGCTTTCCACTCTCCTTGATGTACAAAGCTGCTTCCGTCCGTGAACCAGACAAGGTCAGGGTTGGGAAGGGGTTGATCCGTGAGGTCAGCTCTCGTCCCATGGACCTCAGCCAGGACCTTGCAAGGAGTAACGAGGCGGGGTTCAGGGTCACCGGAGCCCCGGAGTGAATTCGGTCCTTGTCCAGCAACAGAGTCTGGTAATGGGTCATCCTGGCATTGGTGAGCCAGCGGCCCGGTGGCTGCCTGAGCATAGATAGTCAAAGGCTGCCCCAACGTCAATTTGTCAAAGGGTTCAGTCAGATCAGGTAACCCCAGAGCTGGGGAGCTGAGCAGAGCCTTCTTGATGTCCATGAAGGCTTTCTCCTGGCTCTCCCCTCAGTCAAAGTTGTCCTGAGATTCCCAGGTCTGCATCCTGCCATTCAAAGGCAAACAGTGGCTGACTGTCTTTGTGTAATCGCAGGCAGAAGAAGGCATCCTTTAAATCCAGGACTGAGTATCAAACATAGTCAGGTGACAGTCCACCCAGGAGGTTATAGGGATTGGGGACCGTGGGGTGTATGTCCTCAACCCGCTTATTGACTTCCCGGAGGTCCTGGACCGGCCTATAGTCATTGGTTCCTGGCTTCTTGACTGGCAACAGGGGAGTGTTCCAGGGGGACCGGCAGGGGGTTTGGGTCTCTGAAAGGTCCTTCTTTCTAAGTGAGGTCCCCTTCGTCCCTCTCTCTGCCTATCCTGTCTCTGCTCTGCGACTACTGTGGCCAACAGTTTAGTCATTTCTCTGTTACGCTTCTTGTCCCTTGCTATCCTGTCTCTCTCATTTCCTGTCTCTGACATTCTGTCTCCATCTTTTCTCTCTCTGTCTGAGCTTCTCTTTTCATAAAAAAATGCGTTCTGTCTCCCTCAATACATCTGGTAGTGTATACCCCTGTCATATGGGTTATACATTCTGTAAGCTTCCTTAAGTCTTTCAAAAAAAAATGCGGCTGGCGATTCCTCTGCCTTCTGAACTATCTGTCTTACCTGGGCCAAATTTATAGATTGCTTATCCGTCTTTCGGAGACTCCCTACAAGCAACTGGCATTAAAGACATTAGATGGGTCCTACCTGCCTCAATGGTGAAGTCCGAGTCTGGGCGGTCGAGGGGAGAAGCAGCATCAATTTCATTTGGAAGCTGCGTAGGTTGTCCATTTGTCCCAGGAACAAATTTTCCGGGCTTCAAGGAGGACCCGCTATCTCTCCTCCGAAGTTAGGAGGACCTGTAAAAGCTGTTGGCAATCGTCCCAGGTGGGGTGATGGGTAGTAAGAACCGACTCCAATAGATCAGTCATTCTCACAGGATCTGCTGAAAAGGAGGGGTTATTTTTTCCAGTTATAAAGATCTGAGGCAGAGAACGGCCAGTACTGCAACTGGCCATCATGGCCCGTCCGGAGGCAGGGCAGTGGAATGAGCGGCTGCTCCCTGCGGCCTCGCAGTCCGGAGGCCAGGGGGTGGGGAGAGGAGGAGGAGTGACCTCCTGGGTGTACAAAGGAGCGCACCCAGGGAGGAGGGTCATAGACCAGCACTTCCCAGGTAACTATATAGGGTACTTGGTCCGGGTGGCCCTGGGGTCCAGGATCCATGACTTTCTCTTTCACCTGGAAAATAATTTGAGGGTTAAAGGTGCCATCTCGTGGCCAGCCAACATCAAAAGTTGGCCATTCAGAAGAGCAAAAGGTGATCTTTGCTTCTTGCGCACATTGACAGTCCGGTTACGAGCATCTCGAGAGCGATGACAAACGACATTCAGACGGACGAACAGATAAGAAACAAAAACAAACAGATTTTCGCTGCGCGGCTTTGACGAAAGTCAAAAGCAAATTCAGATCGGGGACGGGGGCCTTGTGCTCCCGTCCTTGTCCCCTATCAGGATGGAAACTCCCTCGGCCAGCAGGACTTCCCCAAACAGACGGGGCAGATTCCTAGGCATCTACCCCAAACAAACGGTTCCTTAAGAACCCCAAATACAAACGGGGCAGATTGACATCCACCCCTACAAATGAGTACTCCAAATACAAACGGGGCAGATTGACATCCACCCCTACAAATGAGTACTCCAAATACAAACGGGGCCCCCAAACAACAGAGTACTCCAAACGCTACCAGGACGTCTCCTGGAGCTCACAAATGCATACAGCTGTATACTACAAACGCAGGCGCAAGAAAATAACAGGCATAGACAGACAGCAGACAACAGAACAACAGAAATTTAGTCCGGACAATTCTTACCTCCCAGAAGTGGGTCGGTGGTCCCTGGGCGGGGTCTCACTTCCCGGCCAACGCACCAAATGAAAGACCCCAGGCGGGGGACTTTCACGGGAGGGAGACCCGAACCCAAGGAACACCGAGGCCACGAGCTTGGATGCAAACAGCAAGAGGCTTTATTGATAATACACGGGTACCCGGGGCGTCTCAGTCTCGGGAACTGAGAGCCCCGAGCTGGGGACTCAGGGGTTCTTTTATAGCAAAAAGCGCAGTACAGAAGCGAGAAGCCTAGTTACAGGACCCTGATTGGGTAATTTAAATGAGGCGGGGGCTCAGAACGAGGTTTCTCTCATCTGGACAGAGAGGCAATTAAGGTTTCTCTCATAACTCAATTCTCGGCCTTGGCCCTATCTGAAGAACAAAGGTTTCTGTGCCTGCCCAATCTTTCTGGGCTGGCTGTGCAGACCATAGACACCTGGGCCCCTATCTGGACAGAGATAGTAATGACTATGCAGCTGTAAAGACCTTGAGCTGAGCTTCCTTCTGATCGAAAAAATGACTATTCGGCTGATCTGTGGGGGAAAGGAATTTTCCATAGGCCTCAGCCACCTGTGCTGGGCCGGGGTCTTTCAGTACCACTACTTGCTCATGAGGATGGCTGGAATAAAAAAGAAAGATATTAGCCAGGCGTTGGTGGCGCATGCCTTTAATCCCAGCACTTGGGAGGCAGAGGCAGGTGGATCTCTGTGAGTTCGAGACCAGCCTGGTCTACAAAGTAAGTTCCTGGACAGCCTCCAAAGCCACAGAGAAACCCAGTCTCAAAAAAAAACCAAAAAAAAAAAAAAAAAAGAAAAGAAAGATATTATCCGGGCATGGTGGTGGCTCACACCTTTAATCCCAGCACTCAGGAGGCAGAGGCAGGTGGATCTCTGGGAGTTCAAGGGCAGCCTGGTCTACATAGAGAGTTCTAAGACAGAGAGAAACCCTGTCTCAAAGAAAGAAAGGAAGAAAGGAAGAGAAAAAGAAGAAAGAAAAGAAAAATATTGCTGAAAATATGGAGAAACTGGGACACTTCTGCCTTGAACATCAGAGTATAGAAGGGGATGTTGCCATGGGCAATGGTGTGGCAGTTCAAAAGATTAATGGGGGTTGGGAGGATGACTCAGTTGGTAAGAGTACTTTCTATGAATACAACGAGACCCAAGCTTGAATGTTCAGCATCCACATAGAAGTCTGGCACAGCCATGCTTGCCTGTAACCTATACATGAGGCATGGAGGTGAAGACAGGTGGATGCCACGGCCTCCACAGTCAGCTAGCTTAGTCTAAATGGACTTCATGCTCTGTAAGACTGTGTAATGTATGAGTTGCCAACTTCACAAAATCTAGAGGCACATGGGAGATGGGCCTCTGGAAGATTATTCTGGTTTTGTTAATTGAAGTGGGAGACCAGCCTACTGTGGGTGGTACCACTCCCTGGCTAGGATCCTGGGCTGTATGAGTGGAGAACGGGAGCAGAGCAGCAGCACACATTCATTGCTTTTGGCTTCTTGATTATGCATGTGTGGTGGTTTGAATAGGAATGGAGGCTGGAGAGATGCTCAGAGGTTAAGAGCATTGGCTGCTCTTCCAGAGGTCCTGAGTTCAATTCCCAGCAGACACATGATGGCTCACAACCATCTGTAATGAGATCTGGTGTTTTCTCCTGGCAGGCAGCCATACATGCAGACAGAACACTGTATACATAATTGTAATGTGTCCGCCTGGGTCCTGCAGCTGTCTCAGCCCCCAAATAACACATGAAACACTATATCAATTATGAAGCTGTTGTCCATTTGCTTGGTTTCTTATTGACTAGCTCTGACTTAATTATTAACTACTACTAATCTGACTATCTCCACATGATCTTCTCTTAATGGAGAAAAGGGTCGGGACCTCTTACTTATCCCATTTCATACATTGTGACTGACTGTGCCTCTGTTTCCCAGAATCCTCCTTGACTCCTAGTCCCACCTATCTTGCTTCCCTATTTGCCAACAGTGCTTTATTTAATAATCCAATAAGACAAACTTATACACAGAAGGACTTTCTCCTATCATCTATTCTTTTCTGTCTAAATAAAAAGAAAGGTTTTAACTTTAACATAGTCAAATTGTATATAACAGAGCAGTTATCAAGTAAGAACCATAGTTACAATATTTAGTCCATTAACATTTAGTAAAATTTAAAGAAAATATTTTATCATCTATACTATCTGTGTGAGTCTAAAGTCTTATATGTAACTTATCTTTTATCATACTAAGAAAAACTATAATTATAACTAGCTGTCTTCAACTCCATCAAAGACTATAGAAGGAGCTGGGCGTTGGTGGCACATGCCTTTAATCCCAGCACTCGGGAGACAGAGGCAGGCGGATCTCTGTGAGTTTGAGACCAGCCTGGTCTACAGAGCAAGTTCCAGGACAGGCTCCAAAACAATACAGAGAAACCCTGCCTTGAAAAACCAAAAAAAAAAAAAAAAGGCTATAGAAGGATAAAATATAAACACTAGAGACATCTCGCTACCTGGACAGTCATCCGAAGTTCCTCTGTAATGTTGGGGCATCCATCTTCAGCCCATAGGCCACAGTGTGTCTGGCAGACTTCTCAGCAAAGCAGGAAATTTCAAACTGTCCATCTGCATTGGCAGTTTGTCAGTCATTTTTCTGTGTCCTGCAGGATTTCTGGCAGACTCTTCCATGAAGCATGAACCCTTCAGGACTGTCTATCTTGTTTTGCAAGTTTAGTAGTCACTTTTCTGTGGGTCCTGCAAATCCAGTTTATACAGCAACAGTCAAACAGTCCAGGCACGAACAGTTTCTTATCCAAATGGCTAATCTTTTCATGTTGAAAGCAAACTCCATACGAGTTTCTTTGATTCCCATCTTCCTCTCAGACATAATTGGTGTGTCAGGAGCAGTTATGTCTTACTCTCATGAAAAATCCTAAGCCATTTAAATGCTATATATTCTGTAGGTGTTTGAAAGGTTTGAAGAATATTTATCTACCTTTTTTTTTTTTTTTTTGGTTTTTCGAGACAGGGTTTCTCTGTGGCTTTGGAGGCTGTCCTGGAACTAGCTCTTGTAGACCTGGCTGGCCTCGAACTCACAGAGATCCGCCTGCCTCTGCCTCCCAAGTGCTGGGATTAAAGGCGTGTGCCACCAACGCCCGGCTTATCTATCTTAAATACATCTCTGTATATCTAGAAAACCTAACTTACCTAACTATAAGTTCTGAGTATTATAACTATCTATAATCTGTATTTAATTATGCATTAGGTTTTAAAAGATCAGCATAAACACAATACTTACACAAGAGGAGACATATACATATCACAAAATTGACCTTGAATTTGTATTAATAAATGAAAATCCATACCAATACAAAGCATTCATTTCTTTATCATATTCCCTTTTTTTCCTTTAGAAAGAGATTGACTGCAATATTTACCGATTGGGAATGTGGGCGTTGTTCATCCCAAACTGCTTCCTGCTGATTGGGGGCACTGTCCATTCCATGGAGATCATGACAAAACACAGAAACCTGGCTAAGTCCTTATTTCTGTGGTCTGTACGGTGTATCATCCCAGCTGTTTCAGATGCTAGACTGCCTGGGACACTGCTTCAGGCGGTCTTGCTTCATCAAACCATAGAAGTCTGGAAGGAATCCACAGCTTTTCCTTTTCTGTGGAACACAAAACCTCTTTTCCAAAGTAACATGTCCTTATACTTAAAATTTGAAGTCAAAGCATTTTGAAAATATATAAGTTGGATTAATTTAGCAGTATTTATAATAAAGTATATTTTAGCAGTTGTTCCTTCCTTAGCAATTGAACAACTGAAAAACACAGTACCATACAGTATCCAGCTTCTCTGTGTATTTTCCATCTTTACGTGGCTTTTTTATTTATCTATTATTATTACTCTATTTCTTTTACTTTTATTTATTTTTTTCTCCGAGACAGGGTTTCTCTGTGGAAATCTGCCTGCCTCTGTCTCTGGAGTGCTGGGATTAAAGGCGTGTGTCACCACAGTCCAGCTTCTGTATTTCTTTTTTTTTTTTTTTGGTTTTTACGAGACAGGGTTTCATTGTATTGTTTTGGAGGCTATCGGTCCAGCCCGGCCTCGAACTTACAGAGATCCGCCTGTCTCTGCCTCCCGAGTGCTGGGATTAAAGGTGTGCGCCACCACCGCCCTGCAGCTTCTGTATTTCTTTTACCACTATCCTGTTTCTTTTTCTTTCCCAAGACTATGTATATTTTTAAACGCATTGTAAACCTTTCAGAGGCTTTACTTTATCTGAATCTGACTTTACTGTGTGTCTTTTCTGGCCATGTGTCTTTTATCTGCTAAAAATCGCGGCTGTTTTAACTGATGTCTTTCCAAGATGGGGGGTGGGGAGAGTAAGTTTACTGTCAGCACTGGCCGAGCAAGTCTCTGCTTGTCTCTAGTAAAACAGAGCCCACCCAAGAAAGTGCTGCCACCAAGAAGCCATGCTTCTTTCTGTTCTTCTGTTTCTAAAAATCCCTTTTTAAGCTTTTGTTAAGTGGAAATTTGTGCCCCAAGTCCAGCCCATATGTAATATGTAGTCTTCCTGACAGCTGCCTGGGTCCCGCAGCTGTCTCAGTCCCTAAATAAGACACGAAACACTATATTAATTATGAAGCTGTTGGTCATTCGCTTGGTTCCTTATCGACTAGCTCTGACTTAATTATTAACCCATAACTGCTAATCTGAGTATTTCCACGTGGTCTTCTCTTACCGGAGAAAGGGTCGGGACCTCTTACTCCTCTGGTGTCCTAGATTGTGAGTTACTGAGCCTCTGTTTCCCAGAATCCTCCTCGACTCCTATTCCCATCTATCTTGCTTCCCTATTGGCCCTATTGGCCTATTTAATAAACCAATAAGACAACATATGCACAAAAGGACTTCCCCCAACACATAATAAATCTTAAAAGAAAAAAAAAAGTAATGGTCCCCATAGGCTCATGTGTTTGAATGCTTGGCCCTTAGAGAGTGGCACTATTAGGAGGTGTGGCCTCATTGAAGTAGGTATGGGTTTGTTGGAGGAAGTGTGTCACTGTGGATGTGGGTTTTGAGGTCTCATAGTCTCAAACTAGGCTTAGTGTAGCATTTACTTCTGCTGCCTGCAGATCAAGGTCTAGAACTCTCACCTACCTCTTCAACAGCATGTTGACCTGCATGCTGCCACGCTTCTCGGTACGATAATAATACTAACTCTGAAACTGTGAGCTAGCCCCAATGAAATGTTTTCCTTTAAAAGAGAAGCCACGGATGGGCAGTGGTGGCACATGCCTTTAATTCCAGCACTTGGGAAGCAGAGGCAGGTGGTTCTCTGTGAGTTCGAGACCAGCCTGGTCTACAAGAGCTAGTTCCAGTACAGCCTGCAAAGCCACAAGAAACCCTGTCTTGGAAAAAAAAAGAATAATTCTTTTCTAGGCATTGGTGTGCATGCCTTTAATCCTAGCACTTGGGAGGCAGCCACAGGTGGATCTCTGTGAGTTTGAGGTCAGCCTGGTCTACAGAGCAAGTGCCAGGATGGGATCCAAAGCTACACAGAGAGACCCTGTCTTGAAAAACCAATAAATAAATAAATAAATAAATAAATAAATAGATAAATAAAAGAGAAGCCATGGCCATGGTGTCTCATCACAGCAATAGAAACCCTAACTAAGACAGCATGCAATGTGTCCAGCTGCTTCATGCTCTTGCTGTCTTGTTTTTGTGGTCTGTACTTTAACCCAGAATAAACCATTTCTTCCTTAAGTTGCTTCTGTCAGGTATTTCTTCTTTAATCATAGCAACAGTAAAAGAAACTAAGACTCCCAGGCTCAGAAAATAAGACGGAGCGTATAGAGGGCGATGCCCAATATTCTTCCTTGGCTTCCACATGTGTGCACTCACACGTTTGCACTACCCCATGACTAAATGTAGGGTTACCATATGAACCACCAACTCCATTCCCAGACAGACATCCTAGAGAGTGGAAAAACCCTTCTCAAAGGAAAACTTGACATTAGTGCTCACAGGCGTGTTCCCAACAGGGGAAGCTATCCCAGAGTCCCTGAACTGTTCAATGGACAAACAAATATAGCACGCTGGTATAGTGGAAATCATTTGGCAACAAGAAGGAATAAAAATCAACATGGACTACAATGTGGATTAACTTTGAAAATGTTGAAGTCAGTAGAAGTCAGTTGTAGAAGATTATTGTATGATACCATTTGTTCTCTTGAGATGGGGTCTCCCCACGTAGTTCAGGCTGGCCTCAGACCTGAGCTCTCCCTCTATCTCCTAAGTGCTGAGAGCACAAATATGCTGCTGGTTCTGTGTGAGATCATATTCACAAAATGCCAAACCAAGCAAATTTATGAAAACAGAAAGTAGTTTAGTAGCATTGGGGTCTAGGAGAAGGCAAGGCAAGAGGTAAGGGATGAGCAGTGTTTGAGTTGGGGGAATAAGTTTTGTGGTGCTTCTGGATTTTTGTTGGTCAGACTAGGTCAAGCGCCCTTGAATTAGAAATCTTCTTGTCTCTGCCTCCACACTCTGGCATTATAGGCAAGTGTCACCATGCCTGTGGGATCAGGGTTCATTATAGGCAAGTGTTACCATAACTGTGGAATCAGGGTTCATTTTGAAAGTGACAAAATGTTTTAAAAGTATTTGTGGTCATGGATGAACAATTCTTCAAATATACTGAAAATCATTGAATCACATAACTCAATTTTGAATATAAGGTTTATGCATTATACCAAAGTAAAAATGCTTCAAATCTGGAAATATATGCTACCTTGACCTCAAGAGAAAACTTTAGAAGTCTGTACAAAAAGACGGATTTACAGAAACACAGCAGAGTGTCTTCAGGATCTATGCGAGAAAGGGATCAAGTTTCACTTCACTAAGTCTGTTACTTAGTTGCAAAGAAGGAAAGGTGATGGCCTTAACGATTTGTTTAGAGCCGTAGCAGTTATCTACAGATACTATTTTTTTTATTAACTTTTTTTTTTTTTTGGTTTTACGAGACAGGGTTTCTCTGTATTGTTTTGGAGGCTGTGGTCCAGCCTGGCCTCGAACTCACAGAGATCTGCCTGCCTCTGCCTCCCGAGTGCTGGGATTAAAGGCGTGCACCACCACCGCCCGGCTTTTTATTAACTTGTTATTTGGGTTACTTATGCTTGGCACCGAATGCTGTGTCTGTTTTTGCTGCATAGCAAACTACTTGCAAATTCAAAGCTTAGAATAATAACTTGTTTAGCTCCAGGTTCAGAGGCCAGGCATTTCTGGACTGATTCAGTGGGTCTGTGCTGGGCTCTCCCATGTGTGAGTGGGAAGCGTGTGCTGAATGATCTGATCGCTGTAGCTTCCCTGGCAGGCTGATAGTTGACAAGCTCCTTGCAGGGGTTGCTTATGCTCTCCTGCAGGCTAGTCCAGGCCTATTCACACAGTCTGCAGCAAGAGGGGGCTCAACACCAGAGCATTGTACCGTTTCCTATAGCATTAAAAAAAAAAGGCCTTAAAAAAAATTCCTGCTTGGATTGTTTCCTCACCTAGACTTAAAGACACATTCCAGCTCGTGGATTCATCGGTATTTTTCACAGCACTGAGCAAAGGAGACATCCATAGATACTGTATTCACGGTGGCAGTCCGTGGAAATGGGAGGCCTGGGGACCTGGGAACCTACCTAACTTCACTAGGAGGGGACCCTGGTGGGATTGCAGAGGGTGGTGTGAGAATCCTTCGATTTAGGGGGACGCCACCTTAGTCCTAGTGGAGGGAAGACGGGAAAAGGTCCAGGAAAACAGGTCTTCTCCGACCCTCTGTCAAGGTTTCTGGAGAAACAAAGCCAAATTCAATTTCGTCTGACCTCAGAAAAACTAGGTCTCAGGGAGACAGCGTGCGGGACCCGGTGCCCGCGGCGCGATGAGATTTGCCCAGCCGCACTAGCTAGCGTTCCTCCTCATGCCCCTCGACCCGCTCCGAAAACTCCCAGCTCCCGCCTTAGCCCCGCCCTCCCACCTAGCTGCTCCGCCCACAGGCCCCTGCCTTCACCTTCTCCCTCGCCTCTCCACATTGGCCCCGCCCCGCCAAGTACGAGCCCCGCCCGCGGATCGCCTGACTGCGATCTCCGCCTTCGCTCCACCCCCTCCACGCCCCCTCCGTATTAGTCCCGCCCCGCCCACAGCCCTCCCAGCCTCCATCTTCGCCCTTGAACCGCTCCACACTGGCCCCGCCCATTAGGTGCTAGCCCCGCCCACACTCGCGTCTTCCCAGCCGCCTCTCTTCCCGCTCAGCCTACGACTCTCTGGGACCCGCCCCTCGGCCCGACCCCTCCTGACGCCCCCGCCCACGACCCGCCTTCCGGACTGCGCGAGGGGGCGGGGCGGGGGCGGGGCCGGCTTCACCCGGAATGAAAACAAACGGCGGCCTCTGCGGCATCCGGGCATTTGGCAGGTCACGGCTGGCGCGGCGGTGGCGCAGGTGAGCCGTCTGAGTGGGGAACCGGGCCGGGCCTGGTCCTGGGCGGGGCGGTTGGGTGGACGCAGCGATGCAGGCTCGGGCGGGAGCGGGAGGAGGTGGCTGTGGCCCGAGGGTAGGGACCGATACCTGCCGTCAGCCTGAGCTACGCTGAGCGGATCCCTGCTGGGCCCATGCTCTCCCCGCCTGCCTCCCTCGCTCCTGTTTTGAGTACGAGGCCCCAATCGCGCGTTGTCTCTGAGAGGGAACAAGTGTTGGATATGCGCGAGTCTGTAGGCCATCCGGATTGACCTATTGCAGGAGTGAAAGTGAAAATTTCAACGTCAACTCCTAACGTTTCCCTTTCGGTTCTGGGCGCCGATATTCAGGACTTAGGAGTCTTCCGCTTTATGATGTGGAACACCCAGCTACATGCACAAAACCTGCAGTTCTCCAGTTAAAACGGAAAACCGAGCTCTTAGATTGTCTCTCTTTTGACCTAACACCTGTTATTCTGTTGTCTGTAACTAGAGTCTCACTCTCTTGAAGACACTGATTTAATTTATATATACATATATATGTATATGTATATGTATACACACACACACACACAGTCTCACTGTGTAGCCGGGTTGTCCTGGAATTGTCTTTGTAGACCAGGCTGGCTTCGAACTCATGGGAGATATGCCTGCTTTTGTTTCCCTAGTTTTGGTATTACAAGCGTGCAACAGTATGGCTGGCGATGGTGGTTTTTTCTTTTTTCCGAGACAGGGTTTCTCTGTATTGTTTTAGATGCTGTCCTGGAACTTGCTCTTGTAGACCAGGCTGTTCTTGAACTCACAGAGATCCACCTGCCTCTGCCTTCCGAGAGCTGGGATTAAAGGTATGCACCACCTGGCTGGTTTGATTTTTTTAAACATTCTTATGTTAAACCGGGCATAGTGGCTCACACCTTTAATCCCAGCACAGGCATTATAATCTCTGAGTTCAAGGCCAGTCTGGTCTACATAGTGAGTTCCAGGACAGCCAGAACTGAGTAGTGATACCCTGTGTGCTAGCTGGTTTTGTGTCATTTTGACACAAGCTAGAGTCATCAAGAGAGGAAGGAGCCTCAATTGAGGAAATGCCTCCATGAGATCCAGCAGTAAAGCATTTTCTCTATTAATGATAAATAGGAGAGGGCCCAGCCCATTGTGGGTGGTACCAATTCCTGGGCTGGTGATCCGGAGTTCTATATGAAAGCAGGTTGAGCAAACCAGTGAATAGCACCCCTCCATGGCCTCTGCATCAGCTCCTGCCTCCAGGTTCTAGGCCTGTTTGAGTTCCTGTCCTGACTTACTTCAATAATGAACATCGATATGGAAGTGTAAGCCAAATAAACCCTTTCTCCCCAACTTGCTTTGTGACCGTGGTGGTTCATCGAAGTAATAGAAACCCTAACTAAGACACCCTGCCTCAGAAAAAAAATGGATGTTTTGCAGACCTGGCAGCAGTGTTGAAACATAGATGAGGGTTTTGATAGCCTTTTCTCCTTTTGTCGACAGTGGACTGGTTACAGTCTGCAAAGTAAATTATCCCTGCCACCCTCCTTATGAGGTGCAGTGATCCTTTCCTCAGAATTTTTGTAGATTTCAGTTCTGTGTCTGGTGGGTTAAGTGACTGTGTTTGCAAAGCAAATGTTCCTAAGTGCTGATGTGTCTTGCTGTGAGGATCAGTTTGGGAGTGAGTAAAAAAACACACAGTGTGCACTTGCACACACACACACACACACACACACACACACACACACACTCATTGTTCATCCCATTCCCCACCCTGATGACCTGTTTCTCTCAGACAGATCTGAGCATTCTTTTAAAAGGAATAATGTTTATGTCACAACTTGATTATGTTCAGGAGGCTGTGGAGTATTAGCCCTCCATAGGGAAAAAAATAAACATTTAAGTTATATTTATCCATACATTTGTGTACTCTGAAATTCATGTTCTTTAATACGGGGTGAGTAACTTCCTCCTTTGTTTGATTTGGCAAACCTTGAAACACTTGACTACACTTCCCAGCAGCTGCCAGCTCTCAGCAGCTCACCCACCCCTTGGAATAGCTGTGCTGGGGTGAGATGCCGCCATAGCTCCCTCCTATGTAGAGAAGAGAAGTTGCATGCCAAGAGCATGCAGCAAGGGCTTGGGAGACAAAGTACAGAGTCCATTTTTGAAGGCAGATGTCCCATGCCAGTTCTGGCACTAGTTCATGTTGTGGTTTTACAAACCTAGGGCCTGGGTTTCCCAGTTGTAAAATGATCTAGCCACTGTTAGATTGAATAATAGATGTGGATGTGCTATTGTACTCTCAAAAGTGCCAGTGAAAACAAAAACAACAAACTTTGTGAGCCAGGTATGATGGCGCATGCCGGTCATCCAGGGCAGCCTGGGCTACAGAGTAAGACCTTGTCTCAAAACAAGAATAAAACAACAAAAAGAGAAATAGTGTAGTGTTGTAATTTTTAAATTTTTTTTTGAGAACTCCCATTGCCTCCACTTCCCAAGATCTTAAAGATCACCACACCTAGCTGACTCTTTAGTTTCCAGAGTTCAGCTATATAAACATTTATTATTGGTAGTTCACAGTTCAAACTAGCTTTTCTTTGTGCTTAATTACCACAATGCTTAGTCTTTGGTTTTGAGTTAAAGCAGCCAAAGTGTGAGAAAATTTACAAGCTATATATTGGGTTACTTAAAATAATATCTTTTTTTAATGTGTATGTGGTTATGCGTGTATGTATGTCTGTATTCCAGAAAAGGTCCTTCAATCCCCTGGAACTAAAGTTACAAATGGTTGTGGGTTCTGGGAACCAAACCCAGGTCCTCTGGAAGAGCAGCCAGTGCCCTAACCCTTGAGCTGTCTGGCCAGTCTCTTTCTTTGTCTTTCTGAGAATAACAACAGGGTAAGAAATGTAGTGTAGGGCACAGGCCTAGTGTGTGTAAAATCCTGGCTTGTTCGCTCCTTGGATAGAAAACAGGAGTGTAAACTACTCCTTGCTACATATTAGTAAGTTTGAAATAGACATTTTAAGCTGAGTGTAGTAACGTATGCCTTTAGTCCCAGCCTAGAGCTATTGGCTGGTGATCTTCAAATTGAGTTCCAGGACAGACAGGGCTACAACACAGAGAAACTCTTACGGGGAAAACAAAACAAAGCAAAATAAAACAAAAGGACAACAACAACAAAAGAAACATTTTATATTGGCTTACATACAATTAGATACAGTAGCTTAGGTTAAACAGACAGGCACAGAGGGGAACTCCATTAACTGTGTAGAACACCTCTGTGGATTAGGTAATATGTAAAGCATTTAAAAATGTGATGTGATTTATTGATTTACAGTTTTACTTTCAAGGATGGCGCAGAAGAAATATCTTCAAGCAAAATTGACCCAGTTTCTAAGGGAAGACAGAATTCAACTTTGGAAACCTCCATATACTGATGAAAATAAAGAAGTTGGTTTGGCCTTAAAGGTATTTTTCTTTTAATATATAAATCTTTTGCAGTGTCATAACTTCTTTAGTAAATACTATTCTGAAGTTCCCAGAAATTATAGGCACAGTTGTGAAAATTTTTAGAAGTACCAAAACCTTTAGTAATGAACAAATTTAATTTAAATTTAATTTTTAAAGATTTAATTTTTGCCGGGCTGTGGTGTCGCACGCCTTTAATCCCAGCACTTGGGAGGCAGAGGCAGGTGAATCTCTGTGAGTTCGAGACCAGTCTGGTCTACAAGAGCGAGTTCCAGGACAGCCTCCAAAACCACGGAGAAACCCTGCCTCGAAAAACCAAAAAAATAAAAAAATTTAAAAAAAAATTTTTTTGGGCACTAAAAGTAGAACCCAGAGCTTCACACATGCTAGGCAAGCTCCTTACCTACCACCAACCGGCACCCCCAGTCCTATTACTGGCATTTCATTCTTTTTTTTTTTAAGATTTATTTATTTATTACATATACAGTGTTCTGCCTACAAGCCAGAAGAGGGCACCAAATTGAATTGTAGATGGTTGTGAGCCACCATGTGGTTGCTAGGAATTGAACTCAGGATCTCTGGAAGAGCAGTCAGTGCTCTTAACCTCTGAGCCATCTCTCCAGCCCGGCATTTCATTCTTATGAGAATGTTACCTGATTCTCCAGTCATTACATTAGTCACCTTAACCATAATGAAGTAGCTGGGCAAATGAAGTTATAAAGACAAAAAGGTTATTTCAGTTCATGGTTTTGAAAGTTCCTCAAGCTTGAGTGATCCTGAAGCCTTGGAACTTTGTCAAGGGTGGCACATTATGACAAACCTCGGGGCAAAGACGGGGCTGTGCCGCCTGTCCTGTGAAGCACAGCACACGCACTCGTGCACGGCATGTAATGATTCATAATGAGAACAAATGACTGCAAACTAGCCCTGGTTAGGTTAGTGTGCTCCAACTTTTCTAAAATGCTTTACTGTGAAGTAGTGTGGAAGCCAGCAGCAACCTCAGACTCCTGCAAATCACTGATCAGAGAGGTGTGAGCCAACCTCACATCTCAGGCAGACCACCCAACCACACACCTCAGCATTCCCAGCGGTAAAGGAGACTTCTCACCTGAACCAGGAAATTGAAAAGGAAGGATGTGAACAGTTGGCTCCCATAAATCCCTTGCTGGCCTTACCCTCAGGGACCTTCCTACCACCTGCCAATAGTGCCACCCTGGGTATTGAGCCTTTCACACAGAGCCTTTGGAAGATACTCAAACCTTGGCACGTATGTGGTGTTTTTAATGCCATCTGAACTTGCTTGCTATGGTGTCTTGACTTGAGAACTAGTGAGACATAATGAAGACGCTGACCTTATCTACAGTTCCTAGCCTAATGAAGCATGGTGCCCTAGTGGCTTGGGGGAGGGAAGAAAGAAGAAGCCTTGATGAGAAGCTTGACACTTTGTGTTTCACCCTCTAGCCACAGGGGGGAGGGACTAATTGTGACTTTCATCACCAGTGGCCTGGGATTTAGTCATCAAGCCTGATAGCAGGCCTCCATTACAGATATGTAAATGAGGGGCTCTCAAGATTCCTGCTCTAAAGCCCAGGAGCTGGGACAGTAGCTCACTGTTTGAGGCAGGGACTGCTCCCAGGACCCTTGCAGGCCTCACATTGTCCCTCCAATCTCTGTTCTCTTGTAGCATTTGTGGGAAACTAGCCTCCCAGAACTTGTCCTGAGTTCTGAGTCATTGTAGCAAATTGTCAAACATGAGAACCCTGTACTTGGTAGCCAGTCAGTGAAAGTAACCTGGAGACTGCATGCTTGGCACCTGGTGCCAGACATGAGGGTGTACCCTGAGACCTGTGGAGTCGAAGCCTAGGTAGTGAGTATCAGGGGCAAGTGGAACTGTTGGCTGAGTTAATTTCAGAATTACCAGCTGTGGTAGTCAGAATGTAATTGGCCCCTATAAGCTCGTAGGGAGTGGCACCGTTGGGAGTTACCTTGTTGCAGTACATGGGAGCTTGTTGGAGGAAGTGTGTCACTGGGGGCGGGCTTTGAGGTCTGTCTGGCTTAAGCTTTGCTCAGTGTCACAGTCACTTCCTGTTGTCTTCTCATCAAGATGTAGCCGGCACCATACTGCCTGCCATGATGATAATGGACTGAACCTCTGAACTGTAAGCTGCCACCTCAGTTAAATGTTTTCCTTTGTAAGATTGCCATGGTCATTGTGACTCTTCACAGCCGGGTGGTGGTGGCACTCGCCTTTAATCCCAGCACTTGGGAGGCAGAGGCAGCCTGGTCTACAAGAGCTAGTTCCAGGATAGCCTCCAAAACCACAGAGAAAAAGAAAAAAGAAAAGAAAAGAAATCCTAGCTGAGATACCTGCTGTCAGGAGAGAAAAATATTCTTCCTAGGTAATTAGGGTATTGGTTGGCAGGTAGGTTGTTTTGGTGTTCTGTTTTGGCTTTTTGATTTGTTTGTTTTTCAAGACACAGTTTCTCTGTGTAGCCTTGGCTGTCCTGGAACTCATGCTATAGAACAGGCTAGCCTCCAACTCAGATCCACCTGCCTCTGCCTTCCAGGTGCTGGGATTACAGGCGTGAGCCACCAACACTCAACTTGTTTTGGCTTTTGAAAACAATTTTCATACAACCTGGACTGGCCTCAAACCCCTTAGGACCTTGGACTCCTGATTTTCCTTCTCTGCCTCCTGAGTGCTCAGATTGCAGGGGTGCTCTACCATGCTCAGGGGTCATTAGAATTTTTAAAAGTGATTCTTTCTACATTTATTTATTTTTGGGTGAGTCGTGTACACGGGAGTCTGGAGGACAACCTGCAGGAGTCAGTTTTCTCCTTCTCCAGGTGGACTCTGGAGATGGAAAGGTCCTCAGCCTTGGTGGCCATCCTTCGGGCTCTGAAAGTTTTTTATTTTTCAAAATTTCTGTTTTGTAGTGATAAAAATGATATGTATTTCTGGGCTCAAAATAAATAGAGCTGAGCCTATTTGTACACATTAGAAATCCCAGAACTCTGGTGGCTGAGGCAAAAGGATCACCAGTTCAAGGACACTTAGCTTGTACACAGTCATGCCTTCACCACTGGATGAAGAGATGTGTGGTTGGGTGATATGCCTAAGATGTGAGTTTGGTTCATACCTGGCTAGTGATTTTTAGGAGTCTGAGGTCACTGCTGGCTTCCACATTACTTCACGTAAACTGTTTTATATGGTGATATCTTGCTTGTACAAATAAAACCTGTCTGAAGGTCAGAGACTGGAGTTTACCACTAGCTAACCTAACCAGAGAGATCTGGAGGTCTGTACAGACACACAGGAAGTGAGATTGCTGGGCAGAAACTGGATATAAACAGGGAGAAACAGTAACTTGTTCTACCTGTGTGCTGAGACACTAAGGAGGTAAGATGTGGCTGTGGCTTGCTCCTTCTCTCTGATCTCTGAGCGTTTTCCTTTATATATGACTCTGGGTTTTTATTACATAGATCAATCTAGAACTCCATTTATAGTTTTAGAAAAGTTGGAGCACACTAACCTAACCAGGGCTAGTTTGCATTCATTTGCTCTCATTATGAATCAGTACATGCCGTGCACGAGTGTGTGTGCTGTGCTTCACAGGACAGGCAACAAGGACATTAAAATGGTTACTTCCAGGTCTGGAGAGATGATTCAGCAGTTAAGAGGCTTGCAGAGGAACACAGTTCAATCCCCAGCACCCACATCAAGAGGCTCACAACTGCCTATAATTCCAGCTCCAGGGGATTTCTTGCCCTCTTCTGGTCTGCACAGACACCTACATATGCATGGACACATACACATATGAATAGTGAAAATAGACCTTTAAAACAGCCCCTTCATCACTGGGTAGAAAGAATTTTTTTTTTTTTTTTTGGTTTTTCGAGACAGGGTTTCTCTGTGGCTTTGGAGGCTGTCCTGGAACTCGCTTGGTAGTCCAGGCTGGTCTCGAACTCACAGAGATCCGCCTGCCTCTGCCTCCCGAGTGCTGGGATTAAAGGCGTGCGCCACCAACACCCGGCAGAAAGAATTTTTTTTTTAATTTCACTGTGTATTTTATCTTAAGAGGTGACTGATTTATGTTTGGTCCATCATTGATCAAAGCATAGTTATATAGCACATGAGTAGTCTTAAATACAGAAATACAAAGAAGATAGTTTTATAAACTAGATATGGTAGACATGCCTGCAGTCTTAGCACTCAGGGTGGTAGATGTTTAGCACACAGGAGGCGGGAAGTTGAGAAGTTCAGGGTCATTCTAGGCTGACCTATCTCAAAGAATATATTTTAAAAATATAGTAAATATCATTGATATTGATATATGCTTCCCATCTTCTAGTGACTATTTTAAATGTATTATAAGTACACACACACACACCCCAAAACCAAGGGGCTAGAGAGATGGTTAAGAACACTAGCTGGTCTTCCAAAAGCACTGAATTCAATTCCCAGCAACCACATAACCATGTGATGGCTCACAACCGTCTCTTCTGGGATACATGCAGGCAGAACAGTGTATACATAATAAATAAATATTTAAAAAACCAAAGCAAAACCAAAAAAAACTGACAACCAAATAAAAAAGGTTGTTTATTCTGTCTTGATCTCACACAGTTTGAAAAATTAGAATTTTTTGTTTTAAATTTTTCCCATCCAATAACAATGAATAGTTCACTGTTTTTAAAAGTTTTTATATTTATTTTACGTGTGCATACTTTTAATGCATATATGCACCACATGTGTGATTGGTACCCTTGAAAGTCAGAAAGAGGAAGACTTTGGATTCCCTGGAACTGGAGTTACAGATGGTGGTGAACTACTATGTGGGTGTTAGGAACCAAACCCAGGTCTTCTGTAAGCAACAATTCACTTAATCACTGAGCCATCTCCAGCCTCCACAACTTAAAAAAATAGTTGTGTGTGTGAGAGAGAGAGAGAGTGTGCGCGCGTGTGTGCACATGGCACTTTATGGAGGTGAGAAGTCAGTGAGGGACTTGGCTCTCTCCATCATGTAGGCCCAGAGACTGAACTTGAGGCGTCAGGCTTGGCTGCAGGTACATCTCAATGGCCCTAGTTCACTGATCTTTAAAATATTTCCTTAATGTATTAAGGTCACAAGGGTCTCAGTCCTCCTTTCTGTCCCCTGGAATTGTCCCAGTTACTCTCACTTTGCCTTCTGAGCCTATTTTCACTATTTGTGAATGCTTTAATTTCTCCCTGAGCCCTCCCTGAGAGCCAAGGTTGAATCTCAGTTTAGTGGGGCCTCACTTGTCAGAGTCGTGTTGCTTTGGGGATTTTTTTCTCCCAGTGTTTTTCCTCTGGAACTCTGCTGAGCTGCAGTCTCTGGTTTGTCCTCCTAGGACCTTGTTAAGAAGTACTCTGACCGGCTAGAGTGCTGTGAGAATGAAGTGGAAAACATAATCGAGGAAATCCGTTGCAAAGCAATTGAGCGAGGCACAGGAAATGAACACTACCGAGCAACTGGGATCGCCACAATTGAGGTGTTTCTGCCTCCAAGACTCAGGAAAGTGAGTTACTCTGTCCAGTGCATATTGAGTGCTGTAATCAAGTTGTTGGTTTGTTGGTTTGGTTTTTTGAGACAGGGTCTTTCTGTGTGGTCCTGCTATCCTGGAACTTCATATACATACCAGGCTGACTCTGAACTCCCAGAGCCTACTTACTGTCTCTGTCTCCCAAGTACTAGGATTAGAGGTATGTGCCAAATGCCCAGTGAGCTGTTGTTTTTGTAACTCTACAAGCAGAGCGCTTAAGGAACTCTAGGTGTCGAATGGTGATGATGCAGATGTATCCAGGCACGTTTAAGGTAGGCTTGTTCTTCCAAACGTAATCCCAGAAGTGGGGCATGGTTGTGCACACTGTAATCTCAGCACCTGGAAGGCTGACGCAGGAGGATCCTGGAGTTCAAAGTTATCCTCAGCTGCATTGCGAGTTCAAGGCTCGTCCAGGATACATGGAAAACATGTCTTGAAAAACAAAAACAGTGTCCCATGAGCCAGTAAAATGGCTTAGCAAGTAAAGGCTCTTGTCATTAAGCCTAACGACGGGCGTGTTCCTCAGAGCCCAAATGTAGTAGAACTGACTCCTGCAAGTAGTCTTATGATCACAAATGCTCCATGGCGTGACAGGGCTGCATAAGTAAATGTAGTTTTAAAAATTAAGAAAAACACCCTCATGTACAGAGCTGTGTGTTAAGTTTGTACCCTTTCTAGTTTAATGATTACAGATACTGAGAAGTAGGGCTGGAGAGATGTCTCAGAGGTTAAGAACACTAGCTGTTCTTCCAGAAGACCCAGGTTCAGTTCTCAACACCCACAGTACAGCTCACAGCCATCTTTAACTCTAGTCCCAGGGTGGTCCATGCCCCCTTCTAGCTTCCTTAGGTGTTATACACACATGATGCACAGACACACATGCAGGGAAACACCTGTACATGTGAAATAAACGTGAAGGGAAATAAGTTTTAAGAAGTCAAAGCAGACAGCAGTTTTAGAGCCCTATTTAGTAGGACACCCTGCAGAAGTCCATCCTTCCTATTCTGATGGGTGGAGGGCAGTCGGCTAAGTGCTGGACAGGGCTGAACCTACCCTTGGGTAGTGTCCTGTCGCAGGGCCTCATCCTCAGACAGTGTTTGTCACTATGCTTTTATGGCAAGCACTTTGCAGTCTTCTCAGAACCAAACAATGTTGTATATTCTCAGAAGTGAAAGTGGGTATGTGGGCAGGTGAGGTGCTTGCCAAAAAGCCTGTTGATGTCATTGGGATTCCCCAGTATCCACGTAAAGGCAGGAGAGAACCGATACCACAACGCTGTCCTTTGATCTTCACAGGTATGCCATGGCACACCCATATGTCCCCTTTGCCCCATCATAACACACACACACACACACACACACACACACACACACACACACACACTTTTTTTCAAAGGCAGGAAAAAGCAGAATACGTTTATTTGTACTGGAGAGATGGTTCATGTTAGTAAAAGTACCTGCCATGCAAACATGAAGACCTAAGTTCAGATCCCTAGAATCCATATAAAAAGCCAGGTGTAAGGGTTCCTGTTACCCTACCCCTGGATGGGTAGGTATAGGCGTACAGGAATGTGGATGGATCCCTAAAGCTCATTAGCCAGTGAATCAATGAGAGACTCCATTTGGGAGGAAAAAAAAAGAAAGAAAAGAAAGGGAAGGAAGGTAATCAAGACATCTGTCATCAGCCTCTGGATTTCATACACATCACACATGCACACTCACAATAACAGGTACCACTACCACACATGAAATATAAGAATAAACTGACTGGCGAGCATTCCCAGTAGCACCACTCACGATGGCTAAGATGGAGACAGCCTAACTGCCATCAGTGGATGTGTGGATAAACACATATACCCACGCCACAGAAGACAGCTGGTGGTACAGATACACAGCACAACACTAATAGACTGTAATATGAGTAAACCTCAGAAAGGTGCAGAAAAGGCCTGATGCTATATGGTCTGCTTCAGTGAAGAGTCCAAAACAGACAACCTTGTGCACAGAAAATAAATGGTTGTAAGGCTGGGAAGAAGAGGGATGGGTATAGGGCAGGTGCTAAGTGGGGAATGTTCAGAAATTCCATTAAACATTTCCTTGTCTTAAGATTTTATTTTTATTTTTAATTATATGTGAGTATGTGTCTCTGGGTTTGTACATGTAAACAAAGTGCCCCCAGAGGCCAAGAGTAAATTAAATTTGATTCTTGGGGCTGGATTACAGTCGGTGTGAGCTGCCCAAGTAGATGTTGGGAAGTGAGCTTGGGTCCTCTGAAAAAGAAGTATATGCTCTTACCACAGAGCCACCCCTCCAGTGTCATGAACTTTGATAATAAGAGTGGCTGGTCATGTGACAAGTTCCACTGGACAGCCCTACCTATTGCACTCAAGGGACACTCAGGTCACTCTTGTCAGTCTGTGCTGGACTGTGTTCAACATGCTTCTCTTTCCAGGCAGTGATTTGTCCTTAAGTAGAAACCAGAGTTTACCTCCTCTCACAGTACCTTACAACCTCACATACAGGGTAGCAGTTCAAAGAAGTGTCACACTCAGGGACATTTTGTTTTGTCTCTTACCAACAGGACAAGAAAAGTTTATTGGAGACCCGGTTACATGTCACTGGTAGAGACCTGAGGTCTAAGTGAGTATCTGAGTTCTGTCTCCCAACAGGTCTGCCCCTCTTACCCTGGTTCATTGAATGCTCTCAAGCTGTCTTGTAAGCGAGGGAGCCAGCCCCCTATCGCTGAAGAAATGAAACCTGACAGGTGGGACAAGAAAGAGGTCATGCTGGGTTCACACTGCTAGATAAGAGGCAGCATGACTGCCTGAGTGAGACCTGCTCATGGGAGCTTCTTGGATACAGTGCAGCTTTCAGAGGGTTGCAGCTTGGGGCCCACAGAGGAAGTACCCAACTTGTACCTGAGTGAGTGACTGAGGAATGGAAGCAGGAGCCATCTTTGCACTGAGCAGAACATGTTTTATAATTCCATTCTTTTTTTAGCACTAATTGCTCGCTGTGACCTCCAGCAAAGGCCAGCCAACCCAAGTGTTCTTCAGCTGATTGTCTCATGTCTTTAGCTTCCATCAGGGATGCTGGAGAATGAGGAAGCATCACTCATTCAATACCCACAAGTAGACAGTGGTGTAGGACAGCTCTAGTTACAGGGTTCTCAGAGGATGCTGGGGGAGTATTACTCAGATGCACAGCCCTGTGGTCCTCAACTCGGAAACAAGTTTAGAAAGGGCTTGACTCACAGCTTCCAACTTTATTGAAAAGTCATGTTTACAGGTCAATGGGTGCATAGCCTGGGTGTTTCTAAGTAAAAAGATATAAAGTGGCAAAGTGGCCATCATGACCCAGGTCTTCATAGAAGGTAACAAATAACAGATTTCTTTTTTGCACCTTACACTGTGTTTGTTTTATAGAATAGCTGAAACTTTTGGATTTCAAGAAAATTATATCAAGATCGTAATAAATAAGAAACAACTTCAACTAGGTATGTCATAGCAAAGAATGTATCTGATGTATATATAAGTAGTGACTTTCCATTTTTTGTAATTTTTTTCTTGCTTTTCCTCTATTGAAAACTTCCTGGCCATGTTGCATTTATTATCCAAAGTCAATTATGTTAAAAGTTTACCATAATGAAAATGTAAAGCAGAAAAGGACATTACTATAAATATTCACAGTCCTGCTCTGGCTAGTGGGGAAGAAAGACATTTATTTCAGCCACATAGAATATCCCAGAATGGAAGTCTGTGCTGAGAGGAGGATCTGGGTTACTCAATAGTTCTCTTTATGGGAAGACAAATGACCATGAGAGAGACAGATGGACAAGGCCACGTTATTACACTACTAACAGCCAAGGAAACTGTGTGTGGGGTAGAGACCTTTCTGAATGTGAAGAGTAAATGGACCATGCAAGTCTTCTTAGTAGTGAGTCTCAGCCAGGGAAGACAATTTCACCATCCAGGGGACAGTTGACTTTGTGAGGAGACAATTTTGATTATAATTAATTGGGAGGTGGGAGCTGTACTCCTATCATTTACTGAGTCAAAATCAGTGACTGCTGAATGCAAGACAGTCCCCCATCACAAAAGCCCCATGTGACAAGCATCTTCCCAAGATGTTGAGTACTGCTGAGAATGGAGTTTGTCCCCAGAGAAATGGGAGTTACTGATAATGCAGAGTGGCACATGGGGCAGTGTGATTCACAGACCCCGGCTGCAGTCTGCAGGAGGCATGAACAGAACCAGAGATACATGATACATTATCTCTTTAGCAGCCCTGGTGGTCCACCAGGTCTCATGGATCTTCAGGGAAATCCTAAGTTTCACCTCTCTCTCTCTTTCTCTCTCTCTCTCTCTCTTTCTCTTTCTCCCTCTCACTCTCTTTCTCTTTCACTTTTCAAGACAGGATTCCTCTGTGTAGCCCTGGCTGTCCTGGGACTCAATCTGTAGATCAGGCTGGCCTTGAACTCACAGAAATCCACCCACGTCTGCCTCCCGAGTGCTGGGATTAAATGCTTATGCCACCACCGCCCAGCTGAGCACTCAGTTTGTATTTCTAGCACCCATATGGTGCTCTTAATCATCAATAGCCCCGGTTCCAGGACATCCAATGGCACATGTGTGGCATACCTATACACATGCAGGCAAAATATTCATAGACACCAAGTAAAATAAGTCTAAAAAAACTGAAAAGAATAATGTGAAGCAGCTGTTAAGGAAGACACAGATGATGACCAATGACCTTCACACCCACCTTTCACAAAAATCTAGTCAGGTGGGCTTTGTGAGTTCCAGGATAGTAGTCAGGTGACTTTCCCTCTTGCCACCTCCTTTCCCAGGTGGATCTTGATTTTTGTATTTGAATGTTGGGATGGCTGTCATTTCTGAACAAGAAACACAAGAAGAGGAACACTGCAGAGGAGTGCAAAGAATAGGAGTGCAGAAAGGACGGAGCTCTCATACAACACCCACAGCTGTTTGTACGTGACTCAGGAAGGAAACCCAAGCTGATCTCAGCTTTCAGGGTTAAAGGAAGATGTCAGTGTCCGTCTGTGTGGACATACCTTTTTCTTTTGTGTATGTGTATTTCAACATCATGTTTTTAAAACTATTTTTAAGGATTATTTATTTATGTATATGAGTGCTCTGTCCTCCTTGTAGATCTGCAGGACAGACGAGGGCATCAGGTCCATCACAGACGGTTCTGAGCCATGTGGGTGCTGGGAATTGAACTCAGGACCTCTGGAAGAGCAGCTGTTGCTTTTAACCACTGAGCCACCTGTCTGCCCTCAACATCATTTTTACTAGGTTTGTCTGTAGTGTTTGGTTAACCTATTCACTGGACTGGTTCTTCCCTCTTGTTCTGTTTTGTGGGTTTCTTCTGTTCTTGCCTTTATTTCTACTCATTGCAAGAGGAAACTGCATCCTAGAAAAGCAGAAGCTGAGTTAGGTCCATGGGGTGGAAGTCAGGCACCTATGGCCTCTGCTTCACCATAACCAGAGCTGGTCTCACTGTTGACACTGCACTGTGACTTCTTGAGCTAGTTATTTCTCAACTAGAGGCCAGAAAAGTTTGTATATTGGCTACACTTTGGTTTTCCTTTTATGCTGCCTGGCATAGTGCTATCAAGTTATTTACTCAGTGGGGTGAAGAGAGAGAAAGTAAGAAAGAGTGAATGTGGCCTACTGTTCTACAAGTGTGAATGCAGGTTTAGAATTTCGTTTTCCAGGCTGGTGAAGTGCTCAGTGGGTAAACAACACTGGCTACACAGCCTGATACTTGAGTCTGGTCCTGGGATTCCAAATGATAGAAGCAGAAAAGTGGCTCCTACAAGTTGTATACAGACAGACACATGCATACATGCACATACATGCATGCACACATACGCACTCAAAAGTAAATCAGTCAATCAATTAATTAATAAAAAGAACTCCATTTACTGTAGGAATCTTGCCCAGGAAGCTTGTGTGACAGGCAATTCTGCTGTTCCCAGGGAAAACGCTCGAAGAACAAGGAGTGACTCACAATGTAAAGGCGATGGTGCTTGAGCTGAAACAGTCTGAAGAGGATGTGAGGAGAAACTTCCAGGTAGAGGAAGAGGAGCAGAATGAGGCTGAACTGAAGGAGAAACGCATTCAGAGAACCAAAAGGGGATTGGAGATCCTGGCAGAGAGAGGTACACAGAATTTTGACTTTTCACCTCCCCCCATCGAGACAGCTCACAGATAGAGTACCATGCTTCTCATGGAGTTCTCCATAGTATGGTATCTCAAATGTTGTCACTGTCACTGGACTGTGAATTAATGAGACTCCTATGGCTTTGTTGCAGCGGAGATGGTGGATCCGGAAACAATGCCTTACTTAGACATTGCAAACCAGACGGGCAGGTCAATCAGAATTCCTCCTACTGAAAGGAAAGTAAGTACAGACATGGGAGGCTTGCTGGGTTGTCAGAGCAACCAGACGGGCGGAGTCAGTCCCAGAAGCCTCTTAGAATGAAGAGTTCTGACTAGGGATCGAGTTCATTTGAGGGTTTTTGTTTTGCTTGTATCTTTTTGGTATTTAAATGACAGTTTGGGGTAGGCTTCACTATTTGAATTAATCTGTTTAAAATTAAGAATTAAGAGCTGGGTAGTCAACTGGAGAGACTGAGAAGCAAACCCTCCTTTAGTACACAGTCTAAGCTATTGTTACCTTTTGAAAATGGATATGTGAAGCTCAAGAGGTCACTCAGCAGTTAAGAGCACTGGCTGCTCTTCCAGAGGTCCTGAGTTCAATCCCAGCAACCACATGGTGGCTCACAACCATCCGTAATGAGGTCAGGCAGAGCACTGTATACATAATAAGAAAATGGATTTGGAGGGCTCCAGATGGCTTAGCAGGGGAAGGTGCTTGCTGTCTAGCATAACAACCCAAGTTCCATCTCAAGAACTGACATGTTAGTAAGAAGACTCCTGAAAGCTGTCCTGTGACCTCCACACATGTGCTATGACACAAATGTGCATGTGTGCACGCACACACATGTACACACACACACCCACACACTCTCTGTCTCTCTCACAAATACAAATAAATGTAAAAACGTTAATTTTGTGTAGTGATACTGCTTGTGGAGGTGGAGAACGGGAGAGTGACACTGGAGACCCCAAATCAAAAACAAAACCACAACCAAACATGAGTGTGTGGTGTGCTCAGTTACTTATTTGGACAGTCTTGCTGCGTAGCTCAGGCTGGCCTCTACCTGACGGTCATCCTGCTTTAGCTTCTCACTGCCACACCTGCATACTCCTTAGAAAGGCCGTAACAGCTGCTGCTCATCATGTCCAGTCTTGTGGGAAACTAGAACTAGATCTAGACCAGCAGGTGGTAAAAACAACAACAAAAATACCCTAATAAAAGTGAGGAGTTGATGCTGCTCATGATGTCACCCAAATTGACAGTCTAGCTACATGGCTTCAGTGAGAGAAAGCTCTAATTATAACAATTAATTGTTTTTTGCCTTATTTTTCACTAGAAGTAATGTGATTTTTTTTTTTTTTTTTTTTTTTTGGTTTTTCGAGACAGGGTTTCTCTGTATTGTTTTGGAGGCTGTCCTGGAACTCGCTCTGGAGACCAGGCTGGCCTCGAACTCACAGAGATCTGCCTATCTCTGCCTCCTGAGTGCTGGGATTAAAGGCATGCACGGCGTAATGTGATTTTTAATTTGTTTTATTAATGCTTTTCTAATTTTGTTTGAAAGCTGTTTTTAAAATTCCACATTTTTTCCTAGGCCCTTATGTTAGCTATGGGATACCATGAGAAGGGCAGAGCTTTCCTGAAGAGAAAAGAGTATGGCATAGCCTTGCCATGCCTTCTGGATGCTGACAGGTATTTCTGGTAGGTACCTTTGTATTCAACAGCTGCTAGTGTAAGGGGGAGGCCCAGGTTGTTCCTGCCTGTAACTTCAGACCGATTTTCACCGCACAGTGGTTTGCTGGGAATGAGGAGCTAAGGCACACACTTGTTTGTGGGTGTGTCCTCCTTTGTATTTCTAACTGACTCCTCCACTCGGCCATTCATTTTCACCCAGTATATAGATACAGGCTCTGTGCCCCAAGTATGCTGCCACCAGAGCTGTCCATCACACTGTTGCCTCCCTTCTTCTTCCAAGTGGTGTGGGCGCAAATGGTGATGAGCCGCACTGAAAACTGCGACGCTGTTGCTCTTCTGCAGTCACAGCTGGGTTTCTCTGAAAAAGAGTGTTTTGCCTCATGAGCTGTCATTTATGCTGAGGTGCAGTGTTCATAGGAAGAAAGCCTGGCTCCTTTTGCCTTATTTTGTAGTTTTCAGATTTTGTTGTTCCTCAAAGGTTATCAAACTGAGGTTTGCTTTTTTTTTTTAATTCATCAATATTGACTGGTGAAGCCAGGAGTGAATTCCTACTGTCTCAGTACTTGAGAGGTTGAGGCATAAGTTATAGTCCAGTCTAAGCTACCCTGCAGGCACTTGTCTCCAGGGGAGTGGATACACACACACACACACACACACACACACACACACACACACACACACACACACACACACACACACACACACGTTTTTAAACATGGGCTTTAGCACATCTAATCTGATGTGCTTCATATATCTGTGTTTAGATTCTCCATCTTTGGCTGGCCCTGGTGTCCTTTTGCTCTGTTGCTGGTAGTCTCTGCAGTTTCCCAAGATTCCCAGTCCCTTTTTGTGGAAATGGTGCTTAGAGAATGTTATCCGGGCATGCTAGATGCTTGAAAGAGATAAAGCTGGCTTTGGGAAATGGTCAAGAGTAAACAGCCTCAGTGTGGACTTTCTGTTTGGTGAATTCCCATGACAGTCATGCACATGTCAAGAAATGAACACAGATGTTTATGACAGTTTCCCTGCTGCAAAGGTCAGTGTTGCTGGATCTTAAATGTGTAAACCTCAAGATAACTTATACAAAGAGGAGACTTATTGTTGCAGGTGTTTGAAGGAGGTGGGGCGAGGCTGGGAGGAATGAGAAGGTGGTCTGGGCTCTGGGGTCTTGCCTTGCCTGTCTCTGTTGCTTCATCTGCTTCTTCTCTTCTGATGCAAATGCTGGAGACTATGCTGAGTCCTTAAAATTGAGAGAAGTTTTCACGTCTGCATAGTAGAGAAGATTTCAAATGTGTGTGGAGGGAAAGACTGCTCCAGTGAACTTACACAGGCTCATAGTTTGGCTTTAGTGGGCATTAAGAAGTAGTTGGTCTTGATTCTTCTCTGTGAGCCCTTTCAACCTTTTCTCCCTGGACAAATCACTTAGACGATTTTCAGATTTCAGATCCCTCGTTAAAAACAACCATGTTATACCATGATATACCAACATGTCACTGAGTAGCAGGCATAAAGAATAGTAACCATTAGTGCCTTTCAAGTGTATAGAGTCATCTTCCCTTTATGACACACTTGCACAACGTGACCAGCATATAAAGAGCAAGGGTTACTGGCTCGTGGTGTTAGGGTTAGGCCTGCAGCCTCTCGGCCCCCTTGCTTTGCCATGTTCTTCTGTCTCTACTGCTTTATGGGGCAAGTCTGTGGGTGGCTGAGGAACTGAGCTGTTCATCTCAGAGAAAGACCGACCTCTCACAGTTCCCCTCAAGGACACCTCATAAAGACATAAAACATTTCCACCAGGCGCCACCTGTAAAGTTTCCTCAGTTCTAGTGTAACCATGCTTATGCCCAAGCTGTTCTACATGGCCCCTGGGGAACAGTGCAGATAGAATGGCAGAAAGTTGTCTTTCTTCTGTCAGCTTATCTGCATCCTTGTGGGAGATCTCTTCTTCATGAAGGATGCCAGCTGTAGCAGAGCTCCAGTGCTGATGGAGGAAACCCTGGCGGTGGCATTCCATTTTCTTTCCTGACCTTTTACTCATCTTTTGTGCAGTGGCTAGTATGTAAGGGAAGCCCCCTTTTCCTTGTGGGCGCGTGCCTGTGTGGTGCTGCTTACCACTGAACTGTTCCAGAAACCTCTTTTCCTGCTTGAAACTAAACATGAGAGTTTTGTTTTCAGCCAGCATAGAGCAGCAGGACAGGATTTACTCTGTCACGCGAAGGACCTGGCAAAATGAAGAAATCAGCAGCTTCCCAGCAGTTCAGGGCAAGCAAAGACAGGCAGGGCATCACCTGAGTTGAGGTAGAGTTAGGGATCCAAGCAGTCAAGGAGGCCTATAAGTGCCTGAGGTTTCTCTTGAGTCTCCATGGAGTGAGGTAACCAGCATACACATGGAAAGAAACCACCCACTTCTGGATGGAGAACACTTAGAAGTAGCAGGTACAACCTTGGTACCCACTGAGGATCAGGAGCAGTTGATGTCCCACCAAAAGGAATAGAGAACTGTGTGCTCATGGGGCAGCGCATGGTGCTTTTGGAAGGGTATTGTCTCAGCAGGAGCCCAGAAGGTGGCTGTGGTCCCACCCAGCCTAGCCTCAAAGCTTTCCGTGAACAGCAGGCTTTGGTTACTGTTTTCACATAACACTAATGCATCCCTAACGAGACTCAACATTTAGTAATTAAAACAAACAGTGCCCGTGTACAAATCTATAGCCCGCAGTGAAATGAAGAAGGGAATCAGGCAGCTCCAGAAGCAACACAGAAGCTAGAATTAGTCGCCAAGGACACTGAAGCAATAGCATGAGCAGGTGAGACAGTGGGAGATATGCAGAAGACCCTCATTGAAACCAAAGATATAAAGTAGATCGTGTCCACAAGGGAAGAGCGTGGAGTGCAGGATAAGTGTGGCAGGAAAGAAGAGTAGTAAATGTGAGGAAAGGGCAGTAGAAGTCTTCTAACGTGGCATAACAGATTGTTAAGAGGTGGGCAGAGGCATTGGAAGCTATACCAAGGCACATGGCAGTCTTCTTCCTAAAAAGCAATAATAAAACAAAGAATGACCTTTTAGCCAACTTTTGTTGGAAAAAGATACTTAAGTTTAGCTTATCATTCTTGAAGTTAATTCTCTTTACAGATTACTTATACTTACTAGGACAACATAAAGAAATTCTACTGAGCTGGAAAGATGGTTCAGTGGTTAAGAACACTGACTGCCCCAACAAAGGACCCAGGTTCAGTTCCCAGCACCCACACTGAGTGATCCTCTGCCTCTGCCTCTGCGTGCTGGAAATAAAGGTGTGTGCTACCATGCCCAGCTTGATTTCTTGAAACTAATAGAATAAAGCATAGCCCTCTAATAGAAGACCTGGGCTTTGATATGTTTTTGGGTTTTTGTTTTTGAATAGGAATATTAAAAGAGGCAGGAAAGAAAGCATGCAAAAACACTGTTATGTGTGTTCTTGCCCCAACTAGACTGTGTACAATTTCATGGGCTGATGACAAAATCCATTTGATTGGGCTCCTGGCTGAGCACATATCAATGGCCAAGGCGGGAAGCTCATATTTAACAGCACCTATTGGAAGCAGATGGGTGAAGCTTTGGCGTTATCTGTGTGAACTGTGTAGTTGTGATGTTTTCCACTATGCATTGAGTATTAACACAACTTTAAGTACAAATAAATAGTTCATAGCAGTGTCTCCATTCCTTTCCCTGTGTCTGGCTCAGCCTATCCATGGGCCCTCAGGAGTCAGCCTGGCAGTTAGCCTGGTATTTCCCAGACTGTTTTCCCCAACAAGAAAGTTCATGGGCATGACTGTGTTGTCATAGCTGTCATCAGCTGAGGCATTTTCAGGAAGTTGGGGGCTTGGGGTGTCTTTAAAGTCATATGTCAACCTTCTGTGCATGTTAGACTTTCCCAGGGAAGTTTTAGTGATAGGACTCCAGCTCCTGGTGTGGAGAACATTGTGACTTTTGCCCTAATTAGAGCCTCAGCATCAGTATCCCCAAAGAAAAAGACTCCTGTGTCTTGGTAATTGTAATTCACAGCCGAGATAGGAAGCCACTATGTCCTGGGCCAGATGCTACAGTGCTGCTGTTGAGAACCCTAATTTCTCTTTCTATATTCAGAGGATTCATATTGTATATAAAGGTCCCATTAGTTAATCCTAGAAATGGAGCAAGAGCTGAAAAGCTTTCTGGGGACCCAAAAGGACTGAAGGGCTCTTCATTGATGGGTTCCTTCTCTTGCAGTGAGTGCAAAGAGCTGCTGGACACTGTGGACAACTATGCGGTTCTCCAGCTGGACATCGTGTGGTGCTATTTCCGCCTGGAACAACTGGAGTGCCTCGATGATGCAGAGAAGAAGCTGAACTTGGCCCAGAAGTGCTTTAAAAACTGTTATGGAGAGAACCACCAGAGACTGGTCCACATAAAAGTACGTGACTCTGATTGTCTTTCTCGAGCCCACTTAGGGGCACATCTGTTCCTGTCCAGATGTGGGAATTGCTGCCAGAGGTGATTCATCTGGGCAGCAGTGTAAAATACCTATTTCTAAACCAAGACTTTAGCATGTATTAAGTGTTTCATAAGTCTGGCTGGGGTTTATTTTATTGGTTTGATTTGAAACAGTCTCATGTGGCCCAAGCTGTCCCTGAACTTTTAATCCTCTTGCTTCAGCCTCCAGAGTGCTGGGATTACAGGGACACACCACTGTGCAGCTTAGTCTCGCTGCTTCTATGGTGGCTCTTAAAGTCAGTTTACTAATTATGGACCCCTACTGTCAGTCACTGACCAGGAGAGAACCAGTGCTTATTTGTGGCTTGTAGCAGTGGGGACAGGTGTTCTGGCTGGTTCCTTCCATGTGGAAGGCACTGGTTGGGAATGTTCCCAATGACAGCCATGATGCCCTGGACATTCCAGTGCTGCCACTTTGATCCTGTGGAGAGAGGGACAGTTACAGCTGTGAGAGTGCTATCCTTCAGTTGGAAATGAGACAGCTTATTCTTTTTCTCCCAATAACTTTAGGGAAATTGTGGGAAAGAGAAAGTGCTGTTTTTAAGGCTCTACTTGCTTCAGGGGATTCGAAACTATCACAGTGGAAATGGAGAGGAGGCTCGGGAGTATCTCAACAAGGTAAGAAAGGCCACTGGGGCTGCCCGAACCCGCGCCTCGGTGACTCATGCTCAGAGTGACCCATCAGGGCCCTGAACCTCCCTCCCATCCTCTCCTTCATGTACAGCATGAACACCTGTATCTGTGTGGGTTCAGGCAAGATGCTACACTAAGGACACTTCTAAATGACAGTGGCTTTAATTGAGTGAAGTTTCTGCCCTGCTATCTAACGTCTTGAGGTGAGCAGGCCAGGCCAGAGTTCTGCAGGTCTTGGCTCCTACTGTTCCTGCTGGTGCCTGTGCCTCCAGCAGAGAGGGCCAGGGGTCAGAGCAGACCTTTACATGAAGAAGAGACTGTGCAGTTGACACAGAGACCGCCCGGCCAGCTCAGCTGCAGGGGAGAGTGACAGATGCTACAGCTCAGACTCGTCAATTTTTCCCCTTTGGTTTGAGATAGGGTCTTGCTCTCTACCCAGATGGCCTTCGCCTCCTGATTGCTGGGATTACAGGCATGCACTACTGCTGCCAGCTAAACCCAAGAATGTATTCGCTCTGGCACGCCTGCAACACTCAGCCTGCCTGCTTACGCTCGGCTTGTTATGCAGGCAGAGCTAGTGTTATCTGTTTTCATTCCTGGTAGTAGATAGGTTAGATAAGCTTACTTCGTCACAGTCTCACATGCAGTAACTTGCATTGGTGGCCTGATTTCAGGGTTTCAGCCTCGCTAAGTTGCTACTGTTGTGTGAGTCTTCTGTCGCTTCCTGTTTGTAGGCACGCCAGCTCTTTAAAGAGCTGTACATCGATCCGTCAAAAGTTCACAACTTGCTGCAGTTGGGGTTCACTGCCCAGGAAGCCCGGCTTGGTCTGCGGGCTTGTGATGGGAATGTGGACCATGCAGCCACTCACATTTCCAACCGCAGAGAGGTAAGTTTTCACTTCGGCACTCATGAGGCTTGGACCCTTTGAAAAGGTTAAGAAAAACAGTGCAACTTTTTTTCTGAACTGGGTAGGAAAAGACTGAAGAGGTGAAAAGGTGTGAACAAGAAGGGACTCAGATCCGGGCCGGGGGCCAGAATATGTCTGTCCATCCTTCCTTCTTCCTTCCTTCTTCCTTCCTCCCTTCCTCCCTTCCTCCCTTCCTTCCTCCCTCCCTCCCCTTCCTTCCTTCCTTCCTTCCTCCTTCCTTCCTTCTTCCTTCCTTCCTTCTTCCTTACTCCCTTCCTTCTTGCCTTCCTCCCTCCCTTCCTTCTTCCTCCCTCCTTCCTGCTTTCCTTCCTTCTTCCTCTTTCCTTCCTTCCTCCCTTCTTCCTTCCTTCCTCCCTTCCTTCCTGCTTTCCTGCCTTCCTTCCTTCCTTCCTTCCTTCCTGCCTGCCTTTCTTCCTTCCTTCCTGCTTGCCTTTCTTCCTGTCTTCCTTCCTGCCTTCCTCCTTCCTTCCATCCTGCCTTCCTTCCTTCTTCTATCCTGCCTTCCTTCCTCTCTCCTTCCATCCTGTCTGCCTTCCTTCCTCCCTCATTTCCTCCTTCCTTCCCTCCCTCTTTCCCTCCTTCCTTCTTCCCTCCCTCTCTTCCTCCTTCCTTCCTGCCTTCCTCCCTCCCTCCTTTCCTCCTTCCTTCCTTCTCTTTCTCCCTTCCTCCTTCCTTCCTTCCTTCCTGCCTTCCCTTTCTCCCTTCCTTCCTCCTTTCTTCCTTCCTTCCTTCCCTCCCTCCCTCCTTCCCTCCTTCCTTCCTTCCTTTTTTTTTTTTTTTGTTTTGTTTTGGAGACAGGTTCTCATGTGGTGTAGGTTGGCCTCAAGCTTACTATAAAGCCAAGGGTAACCTTGGACTTCTGGCAAGCAAGTGTCTACCAACAGAGCTGCATGCATCCCCGACAGATTGTCTTAATCACATCAGTTTTGAACCGGGGCAGCTTCCTGTCACAGTAGCAGGTGAAGCCAGCAGTCTTCTCTCAGGATGTCGTGCGATACCATATTGTATTTCTGGAAGTTATTCAAAGGTGACTACACACAGCCTGTGAGGCCACTGTGGTAGTTTAGGATTGCCTTCTTGCCTTGAAACATGTCAGATCATAGAAACAAGGTCTTAGAAGCTGCAGTCATTTAACAAGCTCATAAAACAAAGCTTTAGAATTCTAGAGTTGGAAGGGAGGGACCCTGTCATACCCTGTTGTACAGCAGAGGACCCGAAGTTCAGAGAGAGCTGGTGATAGCTGGCAGTCTCCCAGGGCTTTCCAGCCAGACACTCTTCTTGTGTGGATCCTGTTTCCAGGTGACCCTGAAGCACAGCAGCCCATGGGCCACAGAAGGGACAGACTACAGCAGTCACTGTGGGTGCGGGCCCATGGGTTAGTTGTGTGATGACTGTCAGCAGGGCCATGGGTTAGTTGTGTGGTGACTGTCAGCAGGGCCATGGGTTAGTTGTGTGGTGACTGTCAGCAGGGCCATGGGTTAGTTGTGTGGTGACTGTCAGCAGGGCTGTTCAAAAGCCCCCTTCCACAGCAGTCATCCCTGGCTGCTATTCTCGTCATGGTCCCTGGGACTTGCTGAGGAGTCAGGGACTGGTCAGGCGAAGCTGACGCTGTGCACTGTCTAGTTGAGCACAGCAGGAAGCATGCTTGCTGACATAGCATTCCCACCTTCCTACTGCTCGCCACCAGCACAGTTGAGTGGAAAGCCTCGGTTGTCAAGTGAGTTCTTTGAGAATATGATGTAATGCTTTGTAGTTCATAAGTCATTCTCAAGTGGTGGCATGATTCGGTTGTACACATGGTTCTTGTGATGCCACTGGCAAAGGTGGTTCTCATTTACAGTGAGGTGTCTGTGGTTCAGAGACTGCCTTTGAAAGGACAGTAGGGAGGGCCAGTGAGGGGACAGCATCAGTGTAAGCTTGCTGTCAAGCCCGATGATCTAAGTTTTATCCTCTGGGCCCATGTGGTAGAAGAGAACTGACTTCTAAGGGTTGTACACACACACACACACACACACACACACACACTCACACATACACACACACACTCACACATACACACACACACACACACACACACACACACAAACCCACTAAGATTTAATAAAAAACATTTCAGAATTGTTGGGTTACATAAGACACTGAGCCCTAGCACCACAAATATAAATGAGCGTGTATACATGTATGTGTGCAAACACATACATGTCATACATATATGTGCTTCTGAATTATGTTGTGATCTTCAGAGAAAAAGCCCTGGAGAGAGTGATTATTTTAAGGTTATGTGGCTTTTGCTTATACTGCATTTGTTTAACTCTGTGAAGCTGTGTTACTGTGCCTGTCTAAAACACCTGGTGGTCCTAATAAAGAGCTGAACGGCCAATAGTGAGGCAGGAGCAAGGATAGGTGGGGCTGGCAGGCAGAGAGAATAAATAGAAGGAGAGAGAAAAGAAAGAGAGGAAGACGTCAGGGGCCAGCCAGCCAGCCAGCCAGCCACAGAATAAGAAAGAAAGTAAGATATACAGAAATAAGAATGATAAAAAAGTTCAGAGAAAAAAGGTAAACAGAATAATTTAAGATAAAATACTGGCTAGAAACAAGCCAGACATTCATAACTAAGAAATAAGCCTCCCTGTGTGAATTATTTGGGAGCTGGGTGGTGGGCCCCCCAGAAGAAGCCAAAAAAGGTAAAAAGTCAAAGGAGTAAAACCTCACATTACAAAAGGTGGGTTCAGTGAGTTGGTGGTCACTCACGCTGCCAAGGACCTGCTTCTGTCTCTGTCCCTCCCCTGGGTGTCATCTGATCACACCCTGAATCCCTCCAGTTCCTGTGCTTCCTGCTGATGAGCCAGCTGCCCTGGGTGCCTCCCTGACGCTGCTGTGGGCTGAGACCTTTCAGCTCACATCTGGGAGCTGGTGGGCAGGAGATGTTGAGAAGACACTCGTGGTGTGCCACATAAGAGGCACTCCTGTGGGAGCTCAAAGTGTGAGGTGGGAGTTGCTGTCTCAATTCCTGCAGCTCTAAATTTGTCACAGAACTAAATAGAACAAGTCTTTCTTTTTACAGATGTTAGGGATAGAGCCAGGCAACCACTCTACCCCTAAGTGATGTTCCTAGTCCTTGATATGAATCCCCAGGTAGGTGACCTTCCACCCTGACAGGAAGCTCTTCTGCCATGATATTGGAGCTGCTTACCTGTGGGACCTCCAACACTGCAGCACCTAAGAACCTGCGTATTCTTATGCTGGGTGCTGGCTTCATGAGGTGCTGGGCTGATTCTGTGTTTGCACTCCTGACCTCAGAGCCCAAACCTAACCCTGTCCCTGTGCCTCTTGCCACTTTTCTCAGCAGGAATAGGTAGAGGTTCCTTGTTTGGTAGTTCACCAGTCCTGAGATCTTGAGATACCCTGCAGAACCCCAGATTCCTGCTCCACCTCCAACCCTAACTCAGAGGGACTTGTTTTCCTAAAGGAACTGGCCCAAATAAAGAAGGAGGAGAAGGAGAAGAGGAGACGCCGCCTGGAAAATCTCAACGCTTTGAGAGGAATGGGCTACTCCACACATGCCGCCAAACAGGCCCTTCACCAGGCCAGAGGCAACCTGGACGATGCCCTGAAGGTAACACTTCCGGACTTAATGAGCAGCTGGCTGCACCCCACTGGCCTCCTCTGGGTTGACTCTACTCCCACAGCCTTGTGCACTCCCCTCCTGAGTCTTTGTGTAGATGAGGCTGTGAGTGCTGTCAGTTTTGCTGTCCTCCTGCAGAACCAGAATGATGGCCCAAGGCACAGTCTAACTCTGTGCTGTCTAACTTGAAGGGATTGGTCACATTTCAGTGTAAATTTTTGAATAAACTTTTGTTTTTATATCTGGGTTTGTTTTTGTTTTTGTTGTTTTGGATTTTTGAGACAGGGTTTCTCTGTGTAGCTTTGGAACCTGTCCTGGAACTCACTCTGTAGACCAGGCTGGCCTTGAACTCACAGACATCCATCTGCCTCTGTCTCCTGACTGCTTGAATTAAAGGCGTGTGCCACCACCGCTCGGCTAAACTTTGTTTTTATACCTGTTTTTATTTTTTGTGGTACCTCTTGGCAAAGGGTCTTTTTAGAGAAATACCCAAAGTAACAGCGTAGCAGTACCTTGACCTGTCTTGGTCAAGAGGTACAGTTCTCAGGTACTGCTCTTAGGTGCTGCCCTCAGGGGCCACAGATCTGTGATACAGAGATGAATGACGGGGGCAGGGCAGAAGCTGGTCCTGGGAGTTGTCCTCTGGATAGGAGCTCTTGGGCCGAGAATATAGAGCTGGTGATGGGTCTGGACAGATAGACAGGGACAAGGTCACTGTGTGCTACAGGCAACAACCCACCTGCACCCATCATTTTTCCTATCCTCTGCTTTAGAAAGCCCCCCACTGTGTGCGTGTGCGCGCGCGCGTGTGTGTGTGTGTGTGAACGCGAGCGCGCGCCTATATCCTGGAACTCGCTCTGTAGACCAGGCTGGCATCAAACTCAGAAATCTGCCTGCCTCTGCCTCCCGAGTGCTGGGGTTAAAGATGTGCGCCACCGTGCCCAGTTCATATATGTATCTGAAATTCGGATGTAATTTGAATGTGGAGTTCAAGGTTTTGTATTATACAAATATGAAAAGCACAAGAAAGTCTAGCCGACAGAAGAAACCAGTGAAGCAGTTTAAGTAGCTCGTGCAGCTGGGGAGATGTCAGTTATAAAAACTTAACTTAGATCCCCAGAGCCCAAGTAAAAATGCCAGGTGTGGTGGGGCACATGCTCATACTGGGAAGGTAGAATCAGGATTCCTGAACTCACTGGCCAGCCAGGAGTCCCCTTTCCTGCTTCAGGGTACTCTGCACAGCCCACTGTGACACCATATACTCATTTGTCCCTCAAGTAGATAGGTGTGGGCTGTGGGCCTGCATGTGAGATGTGGTCTGCATGGCTGGTAGTTAGTGTGAATAAATGATGTCCTTGTGCTTTCAGATTCTCCTCAGTAACCCCCACATGTGGTGGTTACAGGATTCAGACCCTGAAAACAATGGCCGTCAAGCAAGTCCTTCCCGGGAAAGCATCGACCAAGTGAGTGACAGGTGTATCTTACCCTGGGCAGTGCTGGCTAGGATGAGGAGGAGGAGGACAGGATGACGTGTGCTCCCAGGCTTTAAGCAAGGCCTGCCATCCCAGAAGGACCTAGGATATGTAGTGGGGTGGATGTGGGTAGAGGGCTCTGAGTGAGGGGTGCTTCTGTAGGAGGGAAAGGGGATGGGCATGGTGGTGCACCTGGAGGCAGAGGCGGGTGGTCTTTGAGTTCGAGGCCAGCCTGGTCTACAGAGTGAGTTCCAGGACTACATGATGAGATTGTGCCTTGAAGGCAACAAGGAGATGGCCTGCAGCAGGAGGCACGCTTTACCCACACTCTCAGTTGCCTCTTTCCCATTCTCCACTGTTTATATCAGCCCTGTCTCTGCCTGTGACCGACAGGCTCTCACTGTGTTCCGTGAAACTCAGGAGACTTCCCCACACTTTAGCGTGTCCCACTCTACCCATGGTACGCAGACACTTTCATGGCACTTGCTTTCAGCACCAAGGTGGCCAGTCCTGAGTGAGTGCCCAGCCCTGCTGAAGTCAGGTCTTTAGAGCCCTTTCTGCATGGTCTGGTGTCTTCTGGGGCTGAAAAGGGACTTGCCAGAAAGGCCAAAGGATGCATGCATGCATGCAGCATTCTTAATTATACTTACCCAAGAAGCAAAGTTGTCTTAGCTGTGCTGCAAGGTGACCAGAGCATGGGTGTGGTGGTCCACATGACAGTAAGCTGAGCTCATGGTCGCAGTCCTGACCCTGTGGTCTCTCCTAGCTGGTGTACATGGGCTTTGACACAATGGTGGCTGAAGCTGCACTCAGGGTGTTTGGAGGCAATGTCCAGCTGGCAGCTCAGACCCTTGCCCACCATGGAGGAAGCCTTCCTCCTGACCTGCAGTTCTCAGGAGAGGACTCCTCCTCCACTCCATCCACATCCCCGTCTGACTCTGCAGGTAGGTCTGAGGTCTGATGCCTCACTGATGGCTGCATCCCCGAGTTTGAGCTGATGGCAGCTGTGAGCCTAAGGCAGAGGCTGACCTGGAAGCTGAGGAGGCGTCCCTAGACTTCTTCCAGGACAGGGAGGCTCCCAAAAGCACGGTCAGGGCACCTCTCCTCCTGTGATCTGCTTATCTCTGGTGTTTTCACACAGGGACTTCTAGTGCCTCAACAGATGAAGACATGGAGACAGAGGCTGTGAATGAAATCCTGGAGGACATTCCGGAGCATGAGGAGGACTACCTGGACTCCACTCTGGAGGATGAAGAAGTCATTATTGCCGAGTACTTGTCCTACGTAGAAAGTATAAGGTCTGCTGCAAAGAACAACTGAACAGAAGTAAGCGCTACTATAAACTCTGTCGTTGAGAATGGTGAATGCAGCTCTTCTTTGTGTTCCTCTTGCTTTCCAACGGTTTGGCTCCAAGTAGGCTTCTTCCTCAGGTACAGGGCCCCGGCGTAGTGAAGAGAGGCTTTGTTGGGAAGAGGACAGTGGAGGAAAGGGAATCCCTGGCTCTGCTGTTCCTCTTCTGCCTCCAGGTCTGTACCCCTGACTCTGCCCTCTCGGTTTCCCATTCAGATCTGGGAAGCAGGGAAGTCTGCAGAGGGACGGGAGTCTGTCTCCTGTCCTCCTCTGAGCTAGCCTCCCTCCTGCGCACTCTTCCTCCTCCCCTGCTGTCGGAACTGCCCTCTCCCACCACTGCCTCCGCTGTGCAAGCTCCGCTCAGCCTGTGCTCACCCTGCCTCACCCCTTGACTCCTCATCCCAAGTGCTGTGGCACGAGGAGATATATATAGCTGCAATCCCATACCAAGTGGTAGCGGACACCTTGACCCTGGAATATCAGGGTTTTGTGCTCTTAGATCAGTAAAATCTGTACTTAACAATTCAAGATTGCAAATCAGAGTTTCTATGCATTCTCAGTTCCTCATACAAAGTGAAAGTCTTTTATTAAATGGAAGTTTTTAATGCTAACCAAAGCAACTTACTGTTAATCGGTATTTCTAGATTGCTGTCATAGAGAATTCACTGACAGCTAAGAGACCTCTGAGGTTGAGGTGTTGCTTTCTCAAGAAAGTCTCTTGTTGGGTTGTTCTGTAGCTGGGTCACAAGACTGTCCCTAAAGGGGCCTGTCAGCATGTGGTTGGTTCTTCCTGGGTATGGACCAGATGGGTAGCCTTCTGACACCTAGGGCATGGCAGTAGACAGGTGTGGTATGCTCAAGTGCCACCGAGTTCCTGAGACACACTCATTTCACCTGAAGTCTTGACAGCAGACTAGCCTGAGCAAGTAGCATTGTTTCTTGCTTTTTTTTTTTTTTTTTTTTTACTATACATATTTATTTGTGTGGGGGATGGGGAAAACATGCCATAGCACAAGTCTGGGCATTCAGAAGACAACGTGTGGTAATTGGTTCTCTTTCCACCATGTGAGTGCCAGGGACTGAACTCAGGTTCTCAGGCTTGGTGGTAAGTCCCACTCCCTGATGAGTCATCTTGTTAGCCCCTCTCTGTTCTTTGGAAGTGGATGATGCTGATGGAAATAAACGTGGAGAATGCAATTGAATGTCTTTGGCCTAGTGCAGTAAGTTGCTTCTCGGTTGTTCACGTTTTTCATTCCATTTTGTGTGTTGGGACTGAGTGGACTGTTACTCAAAAGCAGCCTAGAGGCTGGAGTGTGGCTCTGCAGCAGAGCCCTTGTCGGGCCTCAGCATCAGCAAGGTTCAGCTATGACCAGGAAGGAGTGAGTCTCAGCGAGGGGCTGTGAAGCAGGCCACCAGAGTGTGTGCCTTCACAAGTGCAGGGTGGGGCAGGTTGCCTTGAAACTATTGGCTAACCAGACCCCATCCTGGGCATGGTGCCAGCTGTGTTTTCTGGATTCCTTACTGTTAAATGTTGTTGAACACCAAAAGCAAGGGCATCACTGCCATGGCAGCATGTGTCTGCTGCAGAGATGCAGTGTGGGAGTGGGCCATGGGCAAGCAGAGCCAGCAAGATGTCCTTGCCTGCATAGGGTAGTGGCCATAGGGGGGAGCTGAAGAAGGGAAGGGCTCATGGCACCAGAGTGGGGTTTGAGAGAGATTCAGAGAGTCAGAGAGTATTCCAGAATATTCTATTATGGACACAGGTTCTGTTATGGACAGGGTAGGAGGAAGAGACAGGTAAGGGTGACTCATGAGTTGGAGGGAGATGGTTCTGGGTGCACGAAGAGTGTGTTGGGACAAAAATGAAGAGCCTGCTGAGACTTCACAGAGCCCCAAAAAGCAGGTGGGGACTTGACTGGAGGTGGCAGAGCACCCACAGGTTAGAGGACCAGGGCAGGCATGGAGCATGCTTATGGGGGATGAAGTCATCCTGGAGCTGTGTAGTGATGTGTTGGGTTTGGCCTGATGTCATCGATGCTGATCACATCACTTGAAATTGTCTTGTGTTGGTAAAACTCCCATCCGTACCTGTTTGTTCTCCTGGCCAGGCATCTGGTAGAAAGCTCTGTTCCTCCTCCTGGCCAGCTGAACATGTGTCACAGATACCTGCTTCCTTCCTCTCAAAGGCTAAGCAAGCACTCTACCACTTAACTACAGTTCAGTCCTGGTGTGGTGGAGGGTGCCTCCGGCTCAGCATCCAACAGCACCACACACAAGCAGGCCACGGGTGCTGGGGAAAGAGTAGGGGTACCCTCATGTCCTCAACACCAAACCAAGGCCACTATGCTTTTTTTTTTTTTTTTTTTTTTTGGTTTTTCGAGACAGGGTTTCTCTGTGGCTTTGGAGGCTGTCCTGGAACTCGCTTGGTAGTCCAGGCTGGTCTCGAACTTACAGAGATCCGCCTGCCTCTGCCTCCTGAGCCACTATGCTTTTGAAGTAGAAACCCAATTGGTTGTGCTGGGTCAAGGCAAAATATTCTAGTGTTTTCCCAAGAACACTTTGCAAAATAGTGTTTTCCTAAGAAAACACACACAGCAACCTGTCACCAACACCACACTGAGGGAGGCTCCCAGCTGGCACCCATGCTTCCTATACCATCTCTCTGGCAGGGTTCTCTGTAGCGAAGATAACAACAGTTTAAATAAAAAAGGCAGGGGAACAGGCAATGGTTGTATAGGTACAGACCTTTTATCCCAGCACGAGAGAGGCAGGGGCAGGCTGATCAAGGACATTCTGATCTAGGTGTATTCCAGGACAGCCAGGGCCCCAAGCCCTGTCTCAAATAAGCAGGAAAAAGATTTATTTTTACTTTTAAATTGTATATGTATCTGTTGTGTATAGCTGTGTACAGTGTGTGTGCAAGTGCCAATGAGGCCAGGAGAGGGCGTTTTATCACCTGCAACTACAGTTACAGGTGCTTGTGGTAGCACACACAAGTGCTGGGAGCCAGACTCTGGTCCTCTGCAAGGACAGTATGTGCTCTTAACTGCTGGGCCACCTCTCCACCCCACACTGGTGTGTGTCCAGTGACTCTACCACATCTGGAATAGTGCTGCCATTTCTGCACAAGATCAGGTGGCCCTATCCAGCTGTTCAACACCACACCTTGACAGAAAGTTCCTGGATTAATGTCCAGAAATGGGTAGGCACTCCAAGGCAGGGGTCTCCTGTCAAGCAGGCCAGTTGAAGAGATGGTTCCTTGTTCCCTGGCCTCTCCCAAGGCTACTGCTGTATAAATGACTTTAGTTGATAAGCCCTCTTCTCAACCAGAAGGGGAGATGATGACCCAGGCCAGGTATCAGGGCACAGCTGTGGCAGGCCAATAGGCCTCCAAAATGAAACCAAAAAATGACACTGGAGCACTTTGAATGACGTGTATTTGAGTTCTTCAGGAGGGATCTTGTGGCACACAGCCTGCCAATACGACATGACTTTTGTAAGAAGTCCCATTTCCTCAGCAGGGAAGGCCTGGCAGCACAGGCTTCAGCTGTCAGAACTGGAGGCAGGCCAGCCGAAGTTCTGCCTTGGCTAGAAGGGTCCTGGTGGCAAAGCCTTGGTTCAGAGCATGGGAAAGGCACCTTCTTTCACAATAGGGAAGGTCTCTAGGGCAAGTGCATTCCCTGACACAGCCCACTGCACCACAGAGTGCTTGGGAAAACCCAAGAACAGAGAAGCAAGCCAGGCCACAGGTTTCAACCATCTCTCCAGGTACTTAGGCTGGCTGCAGGGACACCGGGGCTGCACAGGCCACCTTGTTGCTAAAGAGGCGTGACAGGCTGCGCTTGGCTGCTGGCCTGCGTGGCAAAGGTGACACCGACTGGAGGCCACGTAAGTCCCAGAGGCGCAGAGCACCATCATGAGATGCTGTGTAGAGCACTTGGCCATGCACCTGTGGGCAGGCAGGACAGCATTTGCCTCCTCCCTGTGGGAGATCCCTTGCTTCCCTGGGGCATTGCGGAGCTGGGCAGGGAGAATCCTACCTGGAGGCAGTTGATGACAAAGGTGTGGCCTCGGAACACCCTCTGCAGCACTCCTGATTGGGCATCAAAAGCCCGGGCGCAGGCGTCCCCACTGCCCGTGAACACTGTGGACACACAGCATTACACTGGACCCTTCCTGGCTGCCACCCTGCCACCTCCCCAGGAACAAGACAGGGTGAGAGGGTGGTGTGACATCCACCTGCCCTCAGAGACGTCCTAAGGGTCAGGTGGGAACATCTGAAAGCCTGTGTGTGTCTCAAGGACCTCTCAGGGGCAGGTGCCCAACTTATGCCCTACTGAGTTAAGCAGACTCCTCTGCCTCAAGTTTCTAGGACACTCACCACATTTTCCAGGCTCTGCCCTGCCTACCCATCACTTGTACCAGGGCCAGCCAGAGCCCACTGTCCTCAGGAAGGAATGTGGCTTGAAGCAGAGCCCAGATCCCATCCGATTCCCTCCTCGGGTCTTCTTCTGTCATAGCTTGGCTTGGTAGTGCTCAGGCATCAGAGCCCCTGGAATCCTTGCTGAGACAGATGGCTGAGTGCCACCCAGTTACTGGTACAGTGAGGGAGCCCATGATTCCTTTTTTAATCAGTACTGGTGAGGCTGGAGATGAGGGGCTCCCCAAAGTAGCCAACTATGGGAGTTCAGTGGTTCAACTACCATCTTACACTGACTTCCCCAGAAGCTACCCCCTTAACAGGCCAACAGTTCACATGGCAGACAATGCAAGAAGTGTGGAGAAAACAGAGAAAAACCATGCGGTGGTGCCTGCTAGCAGCGTGACTCAGGTGGCAGGAGGGACTGCAGGTAGCTGGGGTGGGGATGGGGTAACTAGCTCCAGCTAGGAGGTAAGAATCCTGGGCCCCACACCCTTAATACCCCTAGTGAGAGAGTGCTCCTGGGTATCAGTTCCCAGCAATCCTACTTGCTTAGTTTTAACTGTCAACTTGACACAACCTAGAATCACCTGTCTCAGTGCAGAATTATCTAGGTCAGGGTAGCCTGGGGCATGTCCTGATTGTTAACTGAGGTTGGAAGACCCTGAATGTGGGAACATCATTTCATGGGCTGGGCCCTGAACTGATAATCGAGGAAAGTGAGCATGGGTGTGTGCGCTTCTCTCTGCCCTTGACTACCAGCTGGCTCAAGCTCCTCCTGCTCTGACCTCCCTACAACCTGGAATTGTAAGACAAACCCTGTCCTTCCCCATGTTGCTTTTTGTCCAAGTGTTTGTGATAGCAACAGTAGAAACCCCAAGGCCCCCTGTATTTGCCTCTCTAGACCTGGCTAAAGCCAGCACCTCTAGGCTGCTCCCTGGTCAATTTTTTACATATTCCTGCCTTTGTCTGCACATAGTTGCCCTTTTCTTAAAGCTTGAGGGTGCACAGGGCCCCAGGGAGGGAGTTTCCTTGCTGGGTCTCCTCGGTTTCTTCCTTGCCTCTCCCCAAACTTCCCAAAGTAATGGTGCAGCCCCGTGGGGCTGTGGGGCATCTGGAGTAGACAGGGCTGGGAGCAGAGCCCATTCTGTAGCCCTGTTGGCAAAGACCAGGAACCAAGCTCTGTCATAGTGAGAGGAGCCTAAGGGGGAGTGGCTTCAGGACAGCTGTGCCTGTTGCCACCAAAGGAGGGGGCACAGGAGGCCACCTGACAGTATCTGGGGTGAAGCACTCTGTGTGTAGTTAAGAGAGAGGTTCCTGACTAGGGAGCAGAACTGTGACCACACTAAGGGAGGTAGGAAAAACAACTTCTAGGGCACACATTGGACTCAGCTATCTAGTCTCTCTTCACTTGGCACCTCCGCATGAGGTCAAGTTCATTTTCCACTGGGAAGATGCTTATAGGCCCAGCCCTGTGGGAGTCTAACATCTGCTTCTATTAGGGGTTCGTGAAACTAAATAGGAAGGGGACACCCATCAGTGAAGCTGAGGAGAATGAGATGAAGGGACCTAGGGATGACCATTTGGGACCTAGGAGACAAACCCCACAAACCACCCACTTCGGACACCAATGAAGTGGAAAGGTAGCCAGGCTCAGTGACAGCAAATCATGCCGGCTTGGGAGACAGAAGAGACAACCAGAAGAGGAAGGGAGGGTGGGCAGACTGGAGTGGTGTGGGCAGTGCGGGACAGATCACTTACAGGTGCCTGCGTGGTACTTGAGGGCGCTCACGCCGTGTCTGTGTGCCGGGAACGTGCGCACCCTCTCCCCTGTGTCAGCCAGCCAGCACTTGACAGTCCTGTCTGCACTGCCTGTGTACAAGAGCCGGTCTGTGAGCTGTAGGAAAAGCGGGAGGGTCAACTCATTGGCCTTGATGGTCAGGCAAGCCTCAAATCATTATTTACAAGGCGGGAAACATTGGCAGGACTCAATGGGGAAAAGCAGGGTGACCCCAGAAGGTACTTCCCAGTGCAGCACCAGTCAGTACTGGTTTGTCTTTCCCTTGGTGAATCTGGGCCCAGAAGGCAGAGCGTCCTCAGCCCTAGAAAGCCCTGCAGACCCCAGACAGAGCCACACACTCAGCCTCTCCGCTGGCTGACCCTTCTCCACAGGCTCATTCGCAAAGCCTTGGTCCCCAGCTGATGGCACTCATGAGAGGTAGCAGAGCCTCTAAAGAGTTGGAGGACGTGGGGAACCCTTGTTACTAGTTGGCGTAAACAGAAGCCCTCTGCCAACACTGTTCTCACCCACAGCAGTGCCCCTCCCCAGTCCTGCTAAGTCATGCTCCAGGTGAGGGTCAGGCCCACTTCCACACTCAGCCCAGTAGCGTTTGTTAGGTCAGAGAACCGGTGTCCAAGACTATGAAGGCTGACAGGATATACAGCAGCAGAGACAGTGTGTTCAGACCCTTGTCGCACTCCTAAAAGCTGAAAAAGTCCTGGCTCTAGGGGAAGAAAAAGATTCCTGTCACCAGAGACAGAAACTCAGCTCAGGAAATAGACACAGATCAGGCCTTAGGGCATTTTTGTTGATATTATTTTTGTGAGTGTATGTATGTAAGTTCATGTTCTCTCTGTCTCTCTGTCTCTCTCTCTGTGTGTGTGTGTGTGTGTGTGTGTGTGCATGTAGAGAGACCAGAGGTCACCCTCTGCTGCCCCTCAGGCATCCTGAGCTCATGAATTAGATTAGGCTGGCTGGGCAGCAAGCCATAGAGATCGACCAGCCCCTGCCTCTTCGGAACTGGGGTCCCAGGCATGTGTCCCCACACCAGCTTTCCTACATGGTGCTGGGGTGGACTCAGCTCCTAGGCGTGTGCAGCAAATGCTCGGGCCATCTCCCCAGCCCTGTCTGTTTCAGACGGGCTCTCACTGTGTGGCACAAGCTGGCTTCACATTCCCTCCTGGCTCCCACAGCACTAGGATTCCAGGTGTTCCAGTCACACTTAGCTCAAGCAGGCTCAAGAAGTCCCTTTCTCTGCCCAGTCACTTTCGTGGCACCTGCTCCCTTTGTGGACATTTTCATGAATCTTCTTAGTGTCCATTTTCCTGGCAAGGTCTGCACTGCTGAGATCTGAATGTGTCTCTCACAAAGCACTGGCTGGACACTTTTCCCAGTGCAGGAGAGTGGAGGTGGGCCAGAGCCAGCTGTAGTGGTGCACACCTTTAGTCCCAGCACACAGGAGGCAGAGGCAGGCGGATCTCTGTGAGTTCAAGGCCAGCCTGGTCTACACAGAGTTCCAGGACACCCAGGAGTACACAGTAAGATCCTGTTTCAAAATAAGCTAATTAATTAATTAATGAGTGTGGGGTTGAGGATGCCTAATAAAAGGTGTTTAGTGAGCTGGGCATGGTGGCGCACACCTTTAATCCCAGTGCTCAGGAGACAGAGGCAGGTGGATCTGAGTTCAAGGCCAGCCTAGTCTAAGAGTGAGTCCCAGGACAACCAGGACTACACAGAGAAACTGTCTTGAAAACAAAAAAGAAAAAAGTGGAGACCATAAGACCTCTACCAACTCCACTTGTGAGGGAACTGGTGGACTGATGCTGTGATGGACTGGCACTGTGAACTAAGACTATTGAGGGCTCGATACCGTGAATGGTTTGAAGCTGCGAGTTCCCCCTCTTCCCTTCTGCCCACAAAAAGACATGCAGTCTGGCAGCAGCTGGACAGGTCTCACCTCCAGACAGATGACAGAGCCCTGGTGCTCCCGGAAAACCCGCAGCTGCTCCCCACTCAGGATGTCCCACGCACGGACGGTAGCATCAGTGCTGCCTGTGAAGGCTGTGTGGCTGGACACATCTAGTGCCAGGCACAACACTGCACCTGTGTGGCCCCGGAGTGTCTGGTGGCAGCAGCCACTGGCCACCTGCCACACCTTGGCTGTGTCATCCGTGCTGCCAGTCACTAGGAGCCCGCCACCCATGGCTGCCTCCAAGCAGGGATCACTGGGCAGGTCCTGGGGGGCAGAGTAGGCTAGTGTCAGCACACAGTTGCGGTGGCCTCGGAACGTCTTGGACTCTTGCCCTTTGTCCACGGTCCACGCTCGTGCCGTCCGGTCATAGGAACTGCTGAAGAGCTGGTCATTCGCAACTAGGATCCTGTGGGTAATGGGAAGGGGTTGAAGGAAGCCACCTGGCCCTCACAGGCCAGCCTTGGCACTGAAGCTGACACAGCTTTCAGTCTCTCTCCTGCTCCGCACTCTCTTGACAAGGTCTAGTTCAAAACACCACACGTCACTGTGTCACCCCTCAGCCATCCTTCTTCATTTCTCAGTTCTTTCCCTCTGTGACAAACCTGCAGGCCTGACCTTTACCCTATCAGGGACCGTGTCTCTGGTGCAGGGACTCATATAACACTGTATTCAAGCCAGATACATAGGAGGAAGAGAGGACACAGGGCTTTCTGTTTAAAATAGGAAAAAGCCATACAGGAAGCTGAGGCAGGATTGCCTTGAGTGCAAAGTCAACCTGGGTTACATAATAAGTTTGTGGCAAGCCCAGGCTATAGAGTGAGACCCTGCCTCAAAAAGCAAAACAAATACAAATATCTGGTCCCCTTGGGAAAAGTCCAGATACATAAAGCAGGCTGGTAAGGCCATTTCAGAGTACCCACCTTGAGGGCTAGAAGGAATTTAGATGCCCCTTTGCACCAGACTGTCCTCAGGGAGACACAAAGACAGGCTGCTGTATGGGGTGGGCCTCTGCTGTGGAGTCTGCCAGCAGGTCCCACAGGAACACACACTGCAGCTCCAGGGCATAGACCAGACTCCACGTACATTACTGACAGGGCAGGGAAGTGATGACAGGGAACTCTAAGTATGAGGTATCAGAAGGGGCTTCATGCAGCAGGCAGACGTGCCACGCTGGCAGGGTGGGGGGTAACTATTGACAACCTGTTCTCACACTGCTAAATTCTACAGCCTCCCTGAAAAACACATTTGTCTTCAGAGAACTTTGCGCAGAGCTTCCAAGGGCCTGTTTACGCGTCCTTGTTAAGAAGTCTTGACTTGGCCCAGGTGGTGATGGTGCACGCCTTTAATCCCAGCACTCAGGAGACAAGAGGCAGGTGGATCTCTGCGTTTGAGCTAGCCTGGTCTACATAGTGAGTTCCTGCTCTGTTAAAAGTCAAAAATTCCCATGGAGGGCCTCACCCTCCCTGGGGAAATGAGGGGATAATGGGGGAGGTTGGGCAGAGGGCACGGGAGGAGGGAAGGGAAAGGGAGAGGGACCTGGAACTGACTTGTGAAGCAACCTTGTTTCTAATCTAAATTTAAACAGGAAAAAAAAAAAGTCAAAAATTCCAGTTGACAAGAACCTATGTTGTTCTGAGGGCAACCCTTAGGGGGTGCTCGTGGGGCGCTAGGCTTCTCGATTGTTAATCTTGTCAACTTGATGATTTATGATCACCATGGAAACCGCCTCTGGTACCTCTGACTTTCTGGATTAGGCTAACTGAAGTGGGACACTCCATTCCTAAGTAGGTAGCACCACTCCATGGACTGTGGTCCTGGGCTGAATAAAAGGAGAATAACTGAGCACAGCACGTGACCCTTTGCTCTCTGATTGAGGGTGAGATGTGACCAGCCGCCTCCTGCTCCCGCCGCCATGCCCTCCCTGCCATGATAGACTGGCTCCCTGTGGTGCCTTTTCTGGAGGTGGGGAGGGGGGGGTCAAAGCAATGAGGAAAGAAATTAATACAGGGGTTAAGTGGGCCCTGGGCAGATGTCACCCAGTGTACAGTTGGGATCCTAGGCCATCAAAGGATGGTGTGCAGGACTCTCACACACATAGCCTAGCTCTAAAAACAGAAATGGGTTCCAGCCCCCCCCCCTTTTTGGGAACACAGTCATCCAAGTATGTCCTTGGTGTTATGGACTTGGAAGAGCCAGCCACTGATGGAAAATAGTGTATGTACGTGTGTGTTTGTATATGCTGTCTGTGAATGTGGACTGGACACACAAAGTGTGTACAAATGGACATGTGTGTGTGTGTGTGCGCGTGTGTATGCTTGATGCATCTCAGTTATGTGTTGAGTATATGTATGTTTATATGAATGCTCTTGTTCATATATGTACATTTGCATATATGCTATATGTATGTATCCATGTATATCTTTGTGCTGTGTTGTGTATATTATCTTTGTGTGGGCATGGATACTATATAGAGCATAGTTGTTTAGAGAAGCTTGTGACAGTTCTCTGGTCAGCAGCCTGAGGACAAGCTGGTCATCTGAGGGCATCTAGGTGGACTCTCACCCACCTAGGTTGGCTTCTAATTGTTGGATGCCTGTTTCTGGTTTTGGTAAGACAGTTGTTTGTGTGTGTGTTTGCGGGGGCAGCGATTCTGAGACAGGGTCTCCTCTAAGCCAGGCTGATCTGGAGCTCATTCTGTAGCCCAGGCTGGCCTTGAAGTCATGGAACTTGCACTACCTCAGTTTCCCACGTTCTGGGACAACAGACACAAGTTACCATGCCCGGCCAATGACAGACATCTTACTGGGAAAAGGCCAGTTTGAACTGTGAGAACTGAATTATCCTTCTAGATCTACCATCTCCTGCAGACACCTTCAGACTATGGACCCACCTGTGATGTGGCCTCTGGAGCCAGGGTTAGCTTGAGTAGCTAATCTGCCTGTCTGGAGGCCCACACAGTCCCCTGGCTGCATAATGTCATCTCCTCTGTGTCCACAAAGAAAGGCTCTTGGGTCTTTCTCAAGTAGGGCCCCTCCTATCAACGCGACTTCAAGGATCCCTATGCTAGGCATCTACTTGGGACTTGGGAGCCCAGGACAACTATTGTGTGTCATAAAAATAACATTAAGTTGATCTGGCCAGCAAACGAATTTCCACTGCTCAGATCCAAAAAAACTCAGATCCTGAACACCACTAGGAGACCTTCAGCAGCCACACAAAAGGGAGTTGAAAACACCCCGTCTGCATCCTCCTCCTCCTCTGAGCCGTGCTCTACCATTGGTGCCGTGTAAGCAGTCTCCTCTGGAATCTGCTCCCACCAGGGGTGCTGTGGTTCCCACACTTTCCCACACCCAGAGGGGCAGTCAGGGCTGTGGCTCCCGGAGGAGTACACACTAATGTGTGAATGACGCCTCTTTCCCTTGTCTCCTCTGCCCAAAGTCTCTGCTGCCACAAGCAGCAGCTACACTGTTCAGGGCCAGTCCCACATGTCTGTCTTCCTTCCCCATGTCGCCAGGCTTGGCTGACCTGTTCACGATGGACGTGTGCCCTCGGTACACCTGCAGACACTGCCCGGTCCTGACATCCCATCTCCGGATGGTACAGTCGGCACTGCAGGTGAACGCAGCTTCATCCTCCAGCTGGCAGAAGGTCACATAGCTCTCATGACCTACAACAGAGAGGAAGTGTGAGCTGGCCACGTTCCAGCTCTTGTTTCCCTATGTGTGCAAGCAGATAAGAGAGCAGGAGAGCGTGAGCAGCTGAGACAAGTCTGGAAGAGACTACCCCTCCCCTCTCCCCTACAGACCGGGATCTTACTTTGTAGCCCAGGCTAGGCTTGAACTCACAATCCTTCTGCCTCAGCCTCCAGGGTGTGCTCCAGATCCCAGAAGCAAATCTCCATGTTCAGTGAGACTTTTGTGACTTTTTTTTTTTTTTTTTTTTTGGTTTTTTCGAGACAGGGTTTCTCTGTGGCTTTGGAGGCTGTCCTGGAACTCCCTTGGTAGTCCAGGCTGGTCTCAAACTTACAGAGATCCGCCTGCCTCTGCCTCCCGAGTGCTGGGATTAGAGGTCCCAGCTAGAGACTTTTGTGACTTTTAAACACCCCCTGTCTCTCTCTGTGTACCAGATATATACACACACCTGCTCTACCACTCTCTGTGAGTTCCCGTGAGTCTCTCTCACTGAACCTGGAGCTAGGCTGAATGAACCCCAGTCTCCATCTTTCACAGCATTAGTTACAGGTTACAGTAGTTTGCAAAAAACCACCCTCAGATTTTTACATGGGGATCTGAACTCAGGTCCTCAAACTTGAGCAGCAAGCACTCTGATCTATTGAGCCATCTCCCCAGGGATCTGCTTCCTCATTATTTTGAGGCTTTTTCGTGTAGCCCAGGCTGGCCTTGAGCTCCTGATTCTCCTGAATCAACCCCCCACCATTGGGATTAAAAGCATGTGTCACCACACCCAGATCTTTAATCGCATTTGAGAATTTCTACTTCATAGCTAGAGTCAAGCAGACAGGAATTTTAGCAATCTCTCAGACAGGATCAAGCTGATTAACTTTTCTTTTAGGTCCTGGTTTAAGCTTAGCTTGGAAGAGCTTGACTTCCTGGATTCTAAGAAAAAGAATCGTAATAAAAGCTCTCAGTCTTCTGGGAGAGCACTTGCCAGGCTGCTTTGAAAACAATGTGAGGATTAAGTAAACCCTTAAGAAATGGCAGACTGTGTTTCCCTGAATACACAAGTTGATGAAAAAGCTGAGGGCAAATCTGTTTGGCAAAACACAGCCCAGATTTTTTGCCAGAGCTTATAAATATTTCTTAAAGTTGTCAACAAACTTCCCTTGAGACCAATCTGCCTCACTCTCCCCAAAGCCTCTTAGGAGCCGAGGTACCCCAAGAAAGGCAGCTAAGATGTGTCAGATGTACCAGGCACTGGCATGGGCATGGCTCCAGCCTCCCTAGTGACTCTGTACCTCCCATGCCCCCTAATAACCCTGGGTGGGCTTCGCCACCCATCGCCCCTAAGGACCGTGAGCCAAGGCTGGCTGAGGCCCACATCAGCTGCTCCTGCAGCACCCAGCTGCTGACACCCCATCTACACAACGGGTCAAGTGCAGGAGCGAACTGTAAGTTGAAGGATGGAGAAACACTTGAGACCACGTGTAGCTATTGAGTCATGGCAGCCTGACTTTGTGGAGCCCGCAGACGAGGCTGCTGAGGTGCTGAGGTGTGGAGGGCTCTTTATGGCACATTAGGAAGAGAGGGACTGAACACACAGATGGAAAAGAAAAGAGGCAATAAACGAAAGAACCAGTTTTCAATGCAAAACATCCTCACCTCTCACTGCAAGCCAGGTTGACCTAGCAGGCCCTGCCCTCTGCAGCCAGGTACTGAGCTAAGTAAGACTCCCACAGCACCCAGGACTCTACTAAAGGTAAGCCCTCTCCAGTCCCTATAGCTCACAACCCATTCATGGGTCAGAGACTGCCTGCAGAGGGCCTGGACTCGGCTATGTCTGTTGCCTTACCCATTCCCCCAAATCCCCACCCCACCTCAGTACACTGTAACCAGTGCCACCAGAAGACAGATGGGCCAGACCCAGGGCTGGTGGGGTCACCACAGAGGGTGGGAGGAGCTGTGTCTGCCAGCTCTGGGCCCATCACCTCCAGGGACCTTGGCTTTCTGCTGTTGGAATTGTGCAGAATAAGCAAAAAACGCTGAGCTTCAAGTAAATATTTTTGAGGGGATAAAGAATGCAGATAAGATGCATGCACAAGAGCAGGCCTCGGGGCTCCTGCTGAGCCTCGGTCCTCGCCTCCCTAGGCACTGAGGGCTTGCCAAGATGTGCTGTTCCTCCGCACGCAGGAAGAGCAGCCCAGGACCCAGGGCTGCAGGGTACCCCAACCACAGCGAGCATGAAACAAGGCCTCTTTTCCCGTTCAGTGCCCCAGGGTCACACAATAAAGCACTTGGTGACGGGGTGGCACTACGCAGTAACACTTCCTTACCCCACTCTCAGAGAACAAGCAGGGGTTGTGATCTGTAGAGAAAGGTGCACTTGTCAGGTGACCTCTGGTCCTCCCACTCCCAAAGATTTCACACAGTGGGAGACTTTGGGCCAAAATGTTTCTCTGGGCTCTGACACACAGGGCAGCTGTGGCCCTCTGGTCTAGGTCTCCTTGCCCCAGAGGAACACTCTCTACAGCTGTAGCCAGGCTGCTGTGACAGGTCTCCCTGGCTCCACTTTATTTATACTCTGTCCATTTGGTATCGTTCCCTTCTCAGAGGCTTGTGAATCACCTGCATAAAGGGAGCCAGGAGCCCCTCAGCAGGTGACATCCGGCACTCAGAAATGCCACAGTGGACATTGTCAAAAAGCACCATGGTCTATCTGCAGGCTGTCACTCAGAACTGAGAACCACATCAGGGTTCCTGGGTTTCTGTGTGAGAATCCGGCCCACTTGTCCCCAGCCATGTAAGACATGGCCTACTCCCTCAGCTGCAGCCCCGCATGGCCCCCGCAGCCTCACTCACCACTCTGTCACCTCTCCTTTAGCCTTCTGACAGACAACAGGGAGCCTACCACTCAACCAACAGTGGCCTCCGAAGTGCTGTCATTAAAACAGATGACATCTTCACGGAATTCTTGAGAAAATATTGATTTGCCTATGTTAGCGGCCCTCCAAGTACTACTCTATGCCGTTAGGGGCTGGACAGACAGCTCAACAGGTAAGACATGCATGCAGGCAAAACATTCACACACATAAGATAAAAAACTAAAAATAAATTTTAAATGAATGAGTTGTTAGTCACAAGAAAAAAAAACAGGGTACCTTATCTCATTCAGTCCTTACCTATATGCTTTTTTCCCTGACTCTCTCAAGGTTAGCAGCCAACACTTTGCCTGGCCCTGTCGCAGGAGAGTGCCCTCTGGAGCTTGCAACTGTGCGTGGCTCAGAGCATGCTGAGAACAAAGAAGGGTGTGGAGCATCCACAGTGGGCTAGAGCCTTAAGGCCAAGTCCCTCACTCCATCCAGAACCAAACAGGGCTGCACAGACATCCCAGGTCAGGATCCAGTGTCATCAAAGACATGGATTTCCACAGTGGGATCTTTTTTTTAAGATTTATTTATTTATTATGTACACAGTGTTCTGTCTACATGTATCCCTGCAGGCCAGAATAGGGCACCAGATCTCATTACAGATGGTTGTGAGCCACCATGTGGTTGCTGGGAATTGAACTCAGGACCTCTGGAAAAGCAGTCAATGCTCTTAACCTCTGAGCCATCTCTCCAGCCCCCCATAATCAGGATCTTATACTAGGAGAAAAAAAAGTGTCTTTGTCCCTTTTGTCCTGGCACAGTTTTGAATGCTAGAGTCTTAACCCTGGTAAGAACAGCCTTGGAGGGTAATCTCCAACAGTTTCTCCTTCAATGAGGCAGCTCTCCACTGGGCCAGGTCAGGAATCCCTCTCTGAAAAGTTGTGTTAGATTGTGTGACTGACCACACAGCTGACAGGGCCACTAAAGCAGGTGTGAAGGACGCTAGGTGCCCGTCAGAGCTGGGCTCAAGGATGGGCCCTGGAAACTAGGCAAGACTCAGAGCTGTCTCGGGATAAGCCACTGGGCCAGAACCAGCCTGGGAAGCCCAGACTCTCTGAGGAGAAGCCTCCCTGACAAACAGGAGTCCCACTGGAGCCATGGGCGTAAGCCCTCCACAAACAGGCTAGCTGTGTACTACAGCCACCAAGAGTCTGATGAAACAGCAGTGGGAAACACCAGCCACGCCTGGCATGGTGTAGGGACTCAATTCCAGGTATCTGGAGATGGAGACTGGAGGATCAGGAATTTAAGATTAAAAGGTGAGTGTTCTGGCTGGTTTTATGTCAGTTTGACACTAGCTGAAGTCATCTGAGAGAAGGAATCTCAATTAAGAAAATGCCTCCAAAAGATCAGACTGTAGGCAAGTCTATAGGGCTTCTTAGTTAGTGATTGATAGGGGAGGGCCTAGCCCATTGTGGAGGGCACCATCCTTGGGCTGGTGGTCCTGTGTTCTATACAAAATCAGGCTGAACAATCCATGGAGAGCAAGCCAGTAAGCAGCACTCCTTCATGACCTCTGCATCAGCTCCTACCTCCAGGTTCCTGCCATGCTTGAGTTCCTGTCCTGACTCCTTCAGAGATACACAGTGCTGTAGAAACAGAAGCCTACTAAACCCTTGCCTCCTCAGCTTGCTTTTGATTGTGTTGTTTCAATACTACAATAATAACCCAACTAAGACAATGAGTTTGAAACTTGAGGGTGACATGAAACACTCCCTGCCTTAAGAAACCAAAATCTCAACTGGGTGGTGGTGGCACACACCTTTAGTCCCAGCACTCAAGAGGCAGAGGTAGGTGGATCTTTTCGAGTTCGAGGCCAGCCTACAGAGTAAGTAAGTTCCAGGACAGCCAGGGCTACACAGAGAAACCTGTCTTGAAAAAAAAAAAACAACAACAAAACCAAACAAACAAAAGACCCCACAAAGAAAAAGAAACCAAAGTCAAACAAAAAGGCAATTCCAAGGTTCTCTGGGGAATGCTTGGAGCCAGGCCCAAGAACCTGCACTCCTGAAACCCCCAGGAGTTTCTTTGGGAAACAATACATGTTTTACTTATGCTAACAGCTCTCCTATGTAGGGTTGTCAGTGAGTGCTGGCTGTGCGGGGAGGAATGTGGACCAGTTTGTAGCCAACTCCCCATCTTCACACCAGTTCCCAGGTGCCTGTCAATTCAGGGTTCCTCCCTTTGAGGCCATGAGCTAGCTACCTTATTCTGTTTTCACTCAACGCTGATAGTGTGGGAATGAAGCAGTTTTGAGGCTAGCATTCTGTCTTGCTGGAAGGGCTGGAGCCAGGCCACCCAGCATTTGCTGATGGTGGTAGAAGAGCTGCAGATAAAGAGCCGTACCTTGTGCAAAAAGCTTGGCAGGCCCCAAGTCTGCAGGCATTACTCACTGCAGTGGCCGACAGCAGGCTGAGGGACTCCACAGAGCAGTGTGCGGAGCACCCGGACAAGGCTGCCCAAAATGCGAACAGTATGAATCCATGAGTGAATACCTGAGTGTGTTATACATTTATGTGCACGAAATTACTTGTTTCATTTTAAATATGCAAGACAGACGACCCCATCTCCCAGAAATTTGAATCAATCCTTCCCTTTCTTCTGGCCATACCTGAGATGAAACAAAAAAGAGCTGGGGGAGGGGGGCTTGAGGGAGTAGTTCAAGTCCCTAACAAGGTGACACCGGTTCTGTGTCTGGACTAGGGTCACAGTGTGAAGATAGTAGATTCTCAACAACTTCTATTGTTACAATGGAAATGTCGGCCAAAGGTTACCAGGTCAAGGAGTGCGACAGGAAATATTCTTTAGGGTATGGGCACGACTTCTTTTTGTTTGCTAAAAATTGTTATCATGATAAGGATTGCGTGGGACCGGTTGACAAAACGATCTTGCATTAGGGCGCGCGCCCCTTGGTCACCCACACCCAAGCGCCCCACCAAGAGCTCAAGGGTTGGGTGAGCTCCCCGATGCAAAGGAACTAGAGCTCTGCTCTTCCAGAAGGGGACTGCAGGCCTGGAAGAGTGAGGTCCCCGGTGCGGGGCAGGTGAGCATGAAGAAGCTGAAAGGGTCGCGAGCATGCGCTCCCGTCTACCTTGTAGGAGCGCGCAGCACTGGCCGTCCGCGGTGCTCCAGAGGCGGGCCGTGCCGTCCTCGCTGCCCGTCAGCAGGCGCTGGCCGTCGGGGCTCAGACTCAGCCAATTGATGCCCCCGCTGTGGTCCGCACAGACCCTCAACGCCGACCCGCTGCTCCCCATCTCGGGGTGGGGCTAAAGAGGCGCTGTTGCCGGCTAGATAGCAGTGCTCCAGCGTCCGCTCGTGGTCCTGGTGGGACCAGGACCGAGAGCGGCCATCGTGGGGGGGTCCTGGCACCCCACTCCTGCAAAAGCTCGCGGTATGGCGGGGAACGGAACTCTGACTCTCCACCGGTATCCTCGGCTCCCGCGTCTCCGATGCAGAGCTCCAGGTGAGACCACCCCTCCTCTGAACCGTCTCGGGACACAGGGAGTCCACCTTGCCTCGTGGTGCACCCGCCGGGTCTGAAGCGCGCCGAAGAACCCGAGAAGCGGAGCGCGGAACAATACATTCCAGCCTAGCTCCTCCTCAGAGACCACCCCTCAACCTGTCCCCTCCCACTTCTCCGGCCGCGCGCCAACCCCCACCCCTAGACGCCCTAGACGTCCTTTGGGAACAGACCTGGGATGCTACTCTGGTCCCCATTTAGGGGCCGCTTCCACGTGCTTCACGTGCGACCCTTCCAGCTGTTTACGCTGGATTCTGCCTTGCCACTCCAGCTGTCCCTATTCCCTGAGCCCGGGACGAGGAGGCGGTCTGGAGTCCCGAGGGACTCCTGGTGAAGGGCGGGGGCTGAGGAGGAAAGGACACACACCGAATTCTACTGGACTGGGCAGGAGAAGGCTGGATCCCGGCCCTTGGGTGTGGGGGACAAGTCCAGATGGGGGAGGTCAGGTTTGCCCCTCCCACATCCATCATCACCCCACCCCCTACGCCCTCAGCTGGGCGCGCGCCTCTGAGGTCCCACTGAGGTCTGGAGGAATCCTACACCCGGCCCACAGCCCTCCCGGAGCTCAGTCGGCTGGTTCCCATTAGAGCAGTTCCGGGTGTCGACTTTGCTGGGGGGCGGGGAGGGTGACCCCCCCACTCGGATCCTCCAGGTCCTAAAGGTAGCAGGGTTTCTCGAACCCTCCAGGGCTGTTTTTGGAGTTCGAGAGGCAGGAAAGAGATGGATTTAGGGAGCCAGCCCTCTGGATCATGAGATGACCTGTCCTGCCCACTCTGGCTGATCTTGTTCAGTTCCAAGAAAGCCCCAGAATGGGTTCTTTGGAACAGTCGGCTTTATTCCCCGAGGGGCACAATCAAATAAATGCATTTTTCCTCCCCTGAAACTTTCAAGTCAGCTTAGGAGACTTTCTGACGCTGAAGAGCCAGCAGAGGGTGTTAAACAATGCTTTGATGAGATATTAAGTATGGAGGCAGGAGACTGCTGGCGACCACAGAAAGGGTAAAGGACTCAGGAGCCAGAGTGACTCTAGGGGCCTATCCTGAGTTCATCTGGTACCTTAACTTTTAGAGGGCCTTTGCCTCATCCAGTTGTGAAGACTGAAGACCGCTGGGTAGCCGGCTGCACAGGTGAGGTCAGGGGGCATTGTAAAGGAGTTGGGGGGCAGCCAGGGCTAGGTAATGTGAGCATATTCACAGCTCCCAGAGCCTGCCCAGTAGTGGGTCAGGCAGGACAGCCACCTTGGGGAAAAGCAGCCTTCCAAGGGGTCACATGGTATGAGCAAAATGGAACTCGCACACTTCTGGTTTGCCCACCAGTCCCCAGGAAAACAGCGGTTTGCTTCCTCAGCCCCCAGCCTGCAGAGGAGGCAAATGCTATCAATCCCAGAGCCCACAGATCACAGTCTGCTGAACTCTGCCTGCTGCTCTATCCAAGATGAAGCGTTGGTGTCCTTGCTCCCTGGAATCCTCACGGCTGGGCACTTCTGTGGATGTTAGAAGTGAGTTCAAGGTTGCGAAGAAAAAGACCACCATTCCGACTGAAGTGTGTGGACCAGGCAGACTTCACTCTTGATCAGCAGGTGGGAGCTGTGTCTTTTTTCCAGTGACTGAGGTTGTTCTAGTCCGTGAAGATTTGAATCATGGGACATGCAGAAAGAAGGAAAGGGGTCATTGCTCCAAGCCATCAAGTTCACAGTGTATATAGATCAGGGGCCTTTAAGTAGACAAAAGTTTTACTGGGTGGAGAGGATTAGAATATTTGCATAAAAGTCTAACAAGGTGGGGAAATAAAAATATCTTAATTCCTTGTCCTAAGTACAAGTTTTATAGTATTTGGTAGAAAAGGCTCATATTTGATGTGTCTTCCAGTGGAGTTGAGCACCATGAATGAACTTAATTTCTCAGGGAAGATCTGTACCCAGTGACTGTGTGGTTGTGTAGTTACTATGTTGTCTGGGGTCATGTCTCTGCCCTTTTCCTATACAGAGTAACTGGAAAATCCAGCAAGATTTTCCTGGAGACAAGAGCGTTCGACACGGCATCCAGTTCCTCTGAGCCTGGAGTCTTCTCCGCCTAGAAGCAATAAAGCTTGAGCCCCAGAAGCCAGGTTAGGCTGCAGCACATCTGACAGCAGCAAAAACCGGTGTGAGTGTGGTCCCAAGCCGCCAACCCCCGCAGGAACCTAAACACTGTGTGCTCTGAGAGCTAACCATTTGCCCGGTGTAAAGCACCATAAAAAGAGGATGGGGAAAGGCGGAGGGAGGGGGCAGTCACATCCAAGAGGCAGAAAGAAAAGTCAGACTGTTCAGAAGAACCCCAGCATCAATGGAAGTGACCATCTGGTCCCAGGGAGTGCCCATCCCTAAGGCCACACAGATGGCAGCAATGTCCACCTGTTGGGAAGACTGACCCTCTGAGGACTCTATGAGAAACATCTAGAATGGTGATGTTCTCAGGATGGGAGGTAATAGAGGGAACCACCTTTTGGGGTCCCTGTCGTGAACACACAGTGTCATAAACATAAAGGACACATTTGTGTCTTCCCATAATGTCCGAATGTATTGAATTGCAATAAACTCACTCGGTTGCAATTTCAGTGGGGCAGTTTGCCAGATTAGCCTCCCAACACACTCTCCTCGACAGTGTGGGACGAGACAAACACGGGCTTTTGTCCCAGTTTCAATTATTAATGTTAACTTTCAGATTATGTAATACACATCGTGTGTGTGTGTGTGTGTGTGTGTGTGTGTGTGTGCACGCACATTTACATAGGTTACAGAATGGATGCAGAAGGGTTAAAGAGGCAAGAGTTTCGAGGAGGCCTGAGATACCAAAGCTGGGAAACTGATAGCCATGCTGACTGTGTGGCGTGAGATATCAAACTCTCTCCGGAGCTGTTATTGTAGCTGCAAGGCCAGAGCTGAGCTGTAGAGCTGAGCCCAGCTGTGGCTGTGACAGGGCAGGACTGGGCACTGAGTCACTAAAGGCTGTCGGTCGAAGGACAGCAGATCCAGAAGGATGGACACCACGACAGAGAGACCAGAGTAGGCTGTGTCAGCAGAGGGCTTGAGCTGAGCTGAAGCCCTGGTGCAGGGAGCAGCAGGAGTCTCTGCACATCAGGAGGCCAGATGCCAGTTCCCAGTGACGAGTTATACCTTTTTCTTGTGTGTTCAATAACTTCTAGGGCCTGGTTTTCCTGACGTGGCTTTACTGTGTTGCTCAACAGTACTGCCTTACCCCATTAGACTCATACAGTGGCCCTGTCCCCAACCAGAGTGTCATTTTTCAGCGTGTATCTCATGGGTTATGCCAGCAGATACACAGTCATCCTCCCTTTGAAATGGAGCTCAAAAGGATGGAATCTTTCAGGTCAAGGCAAGTCCGAAAAGCCATTGTTTTACATAATATGGACTAATTTAGGGCAGGGCCCAGCTGGATCTCAACAGACCCACAGGGTATTGTTACCTGTTAGCCTTGTGGCAACTATTCTTACTCTTGTGGTACCAGATGCCTTACTGGGAATGAAAAGAACCAGTCACCATCATCTTCTCTGAGTACTGACTGTGTTCCATGTACTGTGCTAAGTACTAGTTTTTTCAAGGAGATGGAAATTTTCCCTGTTTGTGAGTTCTTCCCCGCAGGAGAGCTCAGGGCCTCCAGAAGGATGCCCCTCTATGGTTCCCACCAGGCCTAAAGTGCAGGAGCCAAGAAATATTCTAGAGACGGGGCTCACGGCAGCACAGAAGTTGTCTGGAGAAAGGCAGGAGACAATTATTATAATAAAATGTCAGGGATGGCTACATCCTCCTTTCGAAGTAACATCTCAAGGCGCCTGTGACTGTCACCATAAGGACAGTCCTGTTGATGGGTAACAGTGCTCAGGCAAGGGCCTAGGGAGGGAGGATTGTAATAAGATAAGGATGGTGTCTAACGATGGAGGATGCAAAGTACTTGGACCTCTTTCATAAGGATGGGCTCTGTTCGCTGAGAGCCAAAGCTCAGAATGCGGGCCTAGAAAATGCTCACGATTGGGAGGATTCGGGATGCACAGGATAGTAAAATGACTGTCAGTGTATTGGACAACATCCACTCCGGCATTCTGGGTGAAAAGACAGCATTTCCTTTCCTTGGGAAAAAAAAGTCGGGTGGTGATGGCCGAACAAACCTCTAATCCCAGTTCTTAGGAGGCAGAGGCAGGCAGATCTCTGAGTTTGAGGACAGCTTAGTCTACAGAGTGAGCTCCAGGACAGGCAGGGCTGCATAGAGAAACCCTTTCTCAAAACAACAAGAGAAAAAGTCCATTCTCCTTCCTATGGCCACTGATGGCCCTTCTGGGCAGGAGAGCATATGGGCACAGGGTTGGATGTCTAGTCTGCACATGCGCAGGACTCTCTGTGGTCACCCCACATCCGGCCCTGGAATGTCAGCCATTTCTAGGTCTCTGACCAGGGCTGTGTTCTGTGGAGAGCAAGCCAGCTGGCAAGCCTCCCACCACCCACCCCAGATTCCCCCTTTATCTTCTGCAGCCTCTTCCCAGGGATTTCCGAGAATGCAGCGCTGACTCCGCAGAGGGCTGCAAAACTCCCAGCACATAAGCTCTGCTCCCATTTCCGGCCAAGAGGGATTGACAGGGACCTGTCTGCCCTCCTCCTGCTACCCAAAGAACCAAAGCCAGACTCACAGAACAGTTGTTTTCAAGACATAAGACATTCGGCGATGGAGGACAGTAATCCCAAAGGATGGGGAAGATGAGGTCCAGGCTACCACTGGGCTGGCTTTCTGCCTTGAGAGACTTCCAGACCACAGAGCAGGAACGGGGACCCTGCAGGGGACTTCCTGAGTGGGGTAAACAGTATTTGGGGCAGCGAGGTGGCTGCTGTTGGTAGGACAGAGCAGTGAAGAGAGAACCCCACGAGCATGTTTCAGGCCCCAGGGTCCCGCTCCCGCAGCCATTATTAGTTACATTCCATATGCTTAAAATTCTAAGGGCCAAGGATGTGCTCAGAACACTCGAGGCTCCAGGTTCAAACCCCAGAACCCCATCCTTCCTCTTTCCTGAAAACACTGAAAATATTGCAGCAGTCCCCAACTGAACTAGAGATGGGGCAGGCCTTTAATCCCAGCCCTTGGAATACAGAGGCCAGCCTGGTCTACAGGATGTATTCCAGGACAACCAGGGATAAACAGAGAGACCCTGTCTCAAAAAAAAAAAAAAAAGACAAAACAAAACAAAGATGTCTGAAATTAAGCAACAACCCTGGATGGGGTTGACACTTGATTAGATGTAAAAGAAGAACGTGAACTCAGAGACAGTACAGTGCAGACCTCAGGAAATGAGACATACTTGAAAAAAAATGCAAAACAATACCAGTGACCTAGAACAACTTCAACCATTGTGAACTGTGTTACCAGAATCTTAGGAAAGAGAACAGAGAGAGAGAAAACAGGAATCAGTGGTGGCAAATCCAGAAATCAAAAGATCTCATTGAACCTCAAGCACAAGAAGCCAGGAAAATAGGCCAGCAAAATGGCTTAGCAGGTAAGGGGACCAGCCACCAAGCCTGAGGTCATGAGTTCAGTCCCTGGGACTCACATGATGGAAGGAGAGAACTGACTGATGTCCACTCACAGACACAGACATAAATACAGACAGGACTGCAGCTGCAGAGATGGATCATCTAGTACAGCATTCACTGCTCTGCAGAGGACCTGGGCTCGGGCCCCAGCGCCCATGTGATGGCTCACAACTCCATCCAAGCTCTAGTGCTTGGTCTGAGGTTGCCTTCTGACCTCCATGGATACTAGGCATGCACACAGCACACATACAAACATGCAGGTAAGATATTCATACAATAAAATAAATGCATAAATAATATTAATTAGTCTTGCAAGATGGTTCAACAGGTAAAGGCACTTGCCACCAAGCCTGGAGACCTGAGTGCAGTCACTAGGGAACCACAAGTTGTTCCCTGACCTACACATATTGTGCCATGCACATACCCACCTCCAAAATGAGTAAATGGGTTTTGTTTGTTTGGTTGGTTGGTGGTTTTTGTTTGGTCTGGTTTCCCAAGAGCCAGGGCTTCTGTGTGTAGCCCTGGCTGTCCTGGATCTTGCTCTGTAGGTCAGGCCAACACAGAGATCCCCCTATCTCTGTCTGCCAAGTGCTGGGATTAAAGGTGTGAGCCACTGCCATTTGGCCAAAGTGAAATGTTTTAAATTTTAAATAAAGTCTTTTAAAATGTTTTTATGCTACATGGTACAGATGAGGCTTGTGATGCACACCTGCAATCCTGGGGCTGCAGAGACAGAGATCCCTTATACATTGAGCAGCTGACCAACGTAGTGAGTTCCAGGCCTGCTGGGGCTACACACCGAGACCCTGTCTCAGTAAGAAAAGGAGACGTGAAACCCTCACCACAATCCAGAGAACAGACTAGTGACTTTCAACTTATTCCTTCTGAGTTTTTGTTTGTTTGTTTTGTGCACATCTGCCAAAATATATCCAAATTCCATCCCAGGCAAAGTTGTCCCACCCTCACACGTATGGTAGGGCTTCTGGTTTGAAGGAATATGTGTGAGAGAGTGTGCGCCAGTGTGCACATGGAAAGCTGTTAGTGTGTGAGTGTTCATGTATGTTCATGCAAAGTGAGAATGTGCTTGTATGCTTGAATGCATGAATGCCGTGAGTGTTCTTGTGTGCACGTGGATGGTTTGTGGGTGGGTGTGTGCTTCTTGAGAGTGTGAAAGCATGTTTGTGTGCACATGTGCATCTGAATATCAGTGTGTGTTTATGTGTGTGACCATATGTGTGTAAAGTCATATGTGTCTGAGTGGGAGGGACTAGGAGGGAGCCCTGCAAACTGCATCTGCTTTTCCTCATTCCAGAAGCTCTCACTGCCCACAGAACAAAGCTGCGGCTTGCTCCCTGTGGGGGCTCTGAGCAGAGCTTCATGCTGCTGGGCTGCTCAGCCTCCACAGGCATTCCCCCCTGTGCTCAGGGTCCTCTCTGCTAGGCCTTAGAGTCACCACCACCACAATACTTGTGGCTCAAGGCATCACAGACTTGGGGGGTAGCAGCAGAAAGCTGAGCAGGGACAGGGACAGGGCTTTAGGAGGCTACCTAGGGCAAGCAGGAGAGTGTCTGGTGACATAGAGGATAAGGGAAGGAGACCATCAAAGCCTAGCATGGGTGCTGGGAGCCAAACTCCCAGCTTCGGCATGAGCAGTCTGCTCTTACCTGCTGAGCTGTCTCTCCAGCTCTGGTAACTTTCATATTTGATAGAAAATTTTTAGGCTCTGTGATCTACAGCAGAGTTTTTTGATTTTGTTTTAAATTTTGTGTGCCCACATGTATATGTATGCTATGTGCATGTTCATATGGGTACATGTTTGTGTGCGTGAGTGCCAGAGTACACATACACATGCCACAGCACATGCGTGCAGGTCAGAGGACAATGTCAAATGTTGGTGCTCCCCTTCTGTCTTGTGCTGTATAAGTCAGACCCCTTGGAAAGCTTTGGAAGCTTTCTCTTCCTCTGCCACCCATCTCCCTGGAGGAGTGCTGGGTTACAACTGCAAAGAGTCTAGCTTTTGCATATACCCTGGGTATCCAGACTCAGGCCCTCATGCTTGCACAGCAAGCACGTTACACACTGGTCTGCCTTCCCACCCCACTCTGAATCTGTTACGGTTGTGTTCTCATTAAGGAGCAGCTGGCCAAGTGGTGCATCAAAGAAGCAGTACACACCAAGTCTGCTATGCATCACAGGATCCCCAGAGCTTGAGCTCCTTGAGACAGTGAGTGTGGGCCGGGGCATCTTTGCTTCACCCTGTGATGTTCAGAGATTTAGGTTCAAATATCTTCTAACACACTAATAGTTTTATGTAAGACTGGCCGGTCAGCAAACTTTGGGGACCCTCCTGTCTCCACCTCCCCAGTGCTGAGATTATAGGCATACATCACCACACCTGGCTGGAGACATAAATGACTTCTAGGTTAAGAGCATGGCTGCTCTTGTAGAGGACCCGAGTTCATTTCCCAACACCTGCCTTGGGTGGCTCACGGCTGTAACTCCAGCTCCAGTGGGATGGGGGCTCTGGGATCTGTAGGCATCTGTACTCATCTGCACACACACACACACACACACACACACACACACACACACACACAAATCTTTTTGAAAAAGAACGAAGCAGAAAGCAGAGGCAGGCAGATCTCTGTGAGTTCAAGGCCATCCTGGTCTACAGAGGAGTTCCAGGACAGGCTCCAAAGCCATACAGAGAAGCCCTGTCTCAAAAAAAAAAAAAAGAAGAAGAAGAGGAGGAGGAGGAGGAGGAGGAGGAGGAGGAGGAGGAAACCAGACTTTATTTCACAATCTCAGGATACAGTTTATCATTACAGGGATAAGACGACTGTAGCAACTCCAGGCAGATGTCACATTGTATCTACCCCGGGCTTGCTGCACACCACATTCTTGACATATTTGAAAGTGTCTTCATTTATGATTTTCTTGGCACAATCAGGGGTCTTCTCCAGGAAAGAACATGATGACTTGGTGATCAACTGCTCACCTGACCTTGCCTTTTCCTGTTACTGTTTTGAAGTTTTTCTGCTCCAGAGATCTCGCCAAACATCATTTTACTTTATATTGTTTTTAGTGTTTCATGATGTAGTCCAGGCTGACCTCAAACTCATGATCTTCCTGCCTCAGCTTCCTGAGTCCTTGAACTACAGGGCTACACAAAGAAACCCTACCTCAAAACAAATAAAAAAAGTAAGGTATGATGGATACCTGTAGTTCAAGGACTCAAAAAAAGCTGGCCTAGTCCTACCTAATCTTAAACCCTGTCTCTATTGACAATGGCTGCCCCCTCCCACTCAGGGTCTCTATCCTCACCCAGGGAGTATAGACCTGTGGTCTAACGGATTAGAGCACTTAACCACAGCTGACTTAGTACCACCGACCACTCAGACTGACCCACGCTCTCAGCAAAGGGCTGCATACCCACAGGTTGGACCTAGGCTTGTCTCCCTGGATCCACCCCAAACCAGCGAAACTCGGCACATCTGCCAGCGAGGATTCCCCACACACACTAAGAAAGGAGCTGCGCACTCCACAGCTGCTGACGCTATCCACCCTTCCCCACACGCATGCAGAGAGGTCACAAGGAAAGGTTGCAGCTGGTCTCCACAGGATTGTACACCACAGACTGCGTGGCATGTCCACAGGCAGCAGGGAAGCAAACAGCCTCTTTATAAAAACATCCATTGTACAATTAGGCTCAGCGAAGATGGAAAGTCACGTCTCTGTGTCTTTGCTGAAACCAGACCGTGGAGGTGTCGGCTGAGCAGGGCTTGGGAAAATTGAGTTAGGCTCAGGTATCTACATCTTGCTCTGCAGTGGACTTCACGGAGGTTCCTAGGCAGTTAGGGCACCCTTCCACACTCTATGATCAATGGAAATCATTGAGATCAAAAAAGGTGACAGATGCCATCAGGACTGTGTGAAGCACACCTGGGGCAAGTAAGAGCCAGTATATTGTCAGGGTCAGGAAGGGGCTTCAGTACCTCAATTACCAGCCAATGGCTCTGAGTACTTCCGCAAGAAGAGTGAAGCTTGTGTTTGGCGCAAAATCCGCAGCATATCAAATCCACATGGCTACTGTGGCTGGGCGGGGGCCCCGCTCAGCGACAGTAGCTAGACATCGGTGTGGGCTTCAAAGCAGAGGATTTCCCTGTGGCCTGACCAGGCCCGATAGACAATGCCTGCAGATCCCTGATCAGCCAGGGCTCTGAGGGATGGTGAAGACTCAGGGCTAAGGGCACAAGGAGGTGGCTCTATAAAGCCCCAATTTTCCAAACCACGAGTGGAGACAGAAATATGAGAAGCATGTGCAGCACTAAGTGCTCTCAGCCTCAGCCCATCGACCCCCTGGACGGACTTCAGATAAATTGCACAGCGGCCCACAGGCTCTGTAGTGGGAAGCTTGTTTTTCTTCTTTCTGACCAAAAGCAGATTTGCTGACAGATTAGCAGGGGGCTGGGGTGACAGGGAGGTCACCCAGGAGTGCAGAGCTGTGTGGAGTCTGTAATCATGCTAATGAGGTTCCTGAGAGTTGAAAGGGAGGCTAGTCCAGGAGGAGACCCTGGGACTGGCTGGCGGGGCAGTAGCTTCCGTTTGACTCCCAGGAGGAAGCCCTTTACTGTGCACCTGTGGATACTTAGGCACGGAGCATATGTGAATGAGAATTCGGAGTCCTGCTGGGACCCAATCCTTCTCCCTGCTCCTCTCAAGAATAAGGTCACCGAGCTGGGCATTGGTGGTGCACGCCTCTAATCCCAGCACTCGGGAGGCAGAGGCAGGCAGATCTCTGTAAATTCGAGACCAGCCTGGACTAGCAAGCGAGTTCCAGGACAGCCTCCAAAGCCACAGAGAAACCCTGTCTCAAAAAACCAAAAAAAAAAAAAAAAAAAAAAAAAAAAAGAATATGGTCACCGGCCCACACACCATAAAATGCATCATCTCACCTTGACTGGGCACACGGTCCATGGCAGTAGGTACATGCGTTCTGTCATACACCATCATCCCCTCTCATAGGGTGTTTGTGTTACTTAGTTGTGTGGTTTTTATTTTGTTTTTAGACAGGGTCTCACTTCTGACTGGTCTGGAATTGCAGTGACCTACTCTGTTTAGGAGGTCTGCGTCATCACACTTACTTTTTTTGCATAAAAAATCCTTTATTTACAGTTCAAAATTTAAACAAGATGTTGGTTCTGATCTGTGATACTTCCAGGTCTTGGATCACACATTGTGGAGGCAGGGAACCAAACACAGAGGCCAGTGCAGCTTATCAGACACAAGGGAGAGCGCCATCCCAAACCTGGTTCAGTCTTGGTCTAGAATGCATCTTCCCATGCTGCATCACAATTATTTTTTTGCATTTACGTATGTACAGTGAAGGTAGCAGATAAGGTTGTGTTTATTTCATAGAGTAAGAACAGGCCAGCATAGGCTTTTGATTTTTTCCAAGTTCATGCCAAATATGCCAATATATGCAAAGTGTAGGGCAAAGGATGTGAATCTTGCCTGCTGTGGAACCTTAAGCAAGTGACTTGTCTGACTCTGTACCACTCTCATTTGTCCGGGATGATAATAAGCACTGGAGCTATTGTATATGTTAAGTAATGTTGCATGAGTCATATCTACCTCAGAGCCTGGTATAAAATAAGTGCTCAATAAATGCCAGCGGGGCTCTGCCCTCCTCAGAGGTGTTGGTGGGGGTGGACAGTTGTGGCAGGGGAATCTGGCTTGCAAGGACAGGGCCCTGGCCTCCTCCAGGAAGGCCTTTCTGGCAGATGTGCTCACCGATGGAGACAAGCTGGCTGAGCTCTCTCCTACAGAGAAGTCCGCTGCTGTGACTGAGAAAAGAAACACTCAGGCTTGCCTCCAAACAAACTCCCTTCCCAACGGGAAGCAGAACACAGGGGAAGGTATGTGCTCTGTGTTTCAGTAGATTCTTCAGGTTCTTGGCCTGAGTCTCACAGGGATGGAGAATCGACTTGGGGCCTCTCAGTTCACACAGCTTTGGTGACTTCTCAGTGGTTTGCAGTGAAAAAGTCTTGGGGACACACATTCTTTCTGGGAACTCATGGCAGAAGGTGACTCTGTTTCTCTGCCAAGCCCAGAAAGAGCATAATAAGAGCATAATGATGTTTGTTCTACCTAGAACAATCCTCTATTATCCGGGGATGACTCGGTGCCCTCCCAGTACACTTCTGGGGGTCACTCATCTTTGCCCCCGACCAGCTCCTGGTGAAGCACCATGCTGGGTGAAGTGAGTGATCTTTTTTTTTTTTTCTGGTTTTTGAGACAGGGTTTCTCTGTATTGTTTTTGGAGGCTGTCCTAGAACTCGCTCTGTAGACCAGGCTGGCCTCGAACTCACAGAGATCCGCCTGCCTCTGCCTCCCGAGTGCTGGGATTAAAGGCGTGTGCCACCAACGCCCGGCGAAGTGAGTGATCTTTAATGGCATTGTTTTTTTCTTCGTTTCTTTCACTGTGGGGAGGTAGAGATGGAGATGGTGCAGGAGAGGTGGGAGACACTGGGCTGGGGGGGCTTTGGTCTGCAGGCCGAGGCAAGTAAGTAACCCGGGCCACCATTACGTCTGGGAAGCTCCCCTCCAGGAACTTTTCAGTTTTCACTGGGGAGCTCGGTTGAACAACCACTGGCCTTCGAGGGTGTGGACTCTTACCAGAGACCCCCTGCCTAGGTGCACGAGTATCTTTCCTGGACAGGCTGCTCTCTCCTTCCATTTCTAGGAACATACTCTCCAGATTTATACCCAGCCCCAAGGCGGGCTTGATGTCTTGCAGCGACCTTGTCCCCAGGGAAGCTCCGTATATTGGCACCTGGAGCAGCACGAAGGAAGGCGGAGTGATACTTTGCAGAGCAGACCTTGCCTGGTGCCCCTGACCCCGAACTTCTTTCTGGTCTTGGTTCAATGCATTCCAGAGCCCTGACTCCGCCCCTCCTCTAGCACCTGGCCCTGCCCCTCTCCACATCAGCCCCACCTCTCTCCCCCTGGGCCCCGCACCACTCTTTCCCCGGCTCGCCTCTTCTCCCCGCCCAGCCTACCCCTCTTTTCTCCGGTCCCGCCCCTCGCCCCCCTCTTCCCCAGCCCCCCAACTCTCCGCCCCTCCTCTAGGGTAGGGTCCCAGGCAGAGGAAAACGCCCAGGCTGTGTCCTGCTCTCGGGCGCCCTCTTGTGGCCCTGGGCCTGGGGCTGCAGCCGTTCTAGCTAGGCTTTGAGAGCGGAGCGGGTTGGCTTCGCTCCACCAGGCTTCCACCTGCCGGGGTGGGGTCCCCAGCCTGTGAGTGACCCAGAAAGGACTCCGAGGCCGGCCAGCACTCCGCTTTCAGGATCTTTATTGCCTCCGTGGGCCGCACGTCCCCAGGAGGGACTAGAAGAAGTTGAGCACCCTGCGGAGCGACTGCACTCGCGCGCTGTGGGCTTCCCAGTCGGAGAAGCTGCGGAAGTCGCCCCTCTCCACCACGTACATGCGGCCGCGGTAGTTGGGCTCCTCGTAGAGGACCCACCTGAGAGCCAGGGGAACCGCAGGTCAGTGGGGTAGGACAGAAAGGGGACTGCCCACTAACTGACAAGGACGGGAATGCACTCTGCCCAGTCACGCTCCAAAGGGCCATTTGCACACAGGACTACCGACGTAAACTACCGACGTATCCACTTGGCCAACAGCCCTAGTAGGGCCTGTGCTCCAGTGCAAGCGGTCTGTGCTGCCTGCATTGCACAGAGGAGCTGTAACCTCCAGGACATGAGGTCTAGCAAGGGCACCCTCCGTGGGTGGTGTGTGCGCACCATACCTCTGGCCATTTACAGCCCAGGGGTTGTGGTGAAGGTGAAGTACACCATGGCCCAGGGAATGGGGAAGACTGATGGAGACGATCAGGAGGCTGGTCTCTGCCTGGGAACAAGTGTAAGGAAGAGATCCTCCTCAGCGTCTAGACCGGCCCTACCCATCTTGTAGCCATCCCCGAGACAAGTGTAGGGCTGTGCGTGTGGGGCCCAGGGAAAGACGCCATGTGTACCCTCCCACTTGGGGCAGGTTTGGAGGCGGGGCTAGGAGAGCTTTAGAAAGTTGGAGAGGGGCCTCCAGGCGGCACCGTGGTCAGTGGCTGGCCTTGCATTTCACTTCAGTCTTTAGCTCGGGCTCTCCTTCCCCCTCTTTCACCACGGTAGAAAACAGCTTTACTCTGGGCCACGTGATCTCATGAAGCAGGGCCCCCTGGGCTGTTCAGACCTCTTGAGATTCTTGAGACCCATGTCACAGGACTACTTGGACTTCTCTTAGTGGGGATCCCTCTCTCCCCCAGTTTGTCTTAGCAGTTCGTGCTCGCTGCTCCCAAAAGACGCAGCCATTCAGAGAGTGTTCTTTCCGGGGAACAAACACACTGGGAATCTGTGAGCCCAAGGTTCTGAACTAAAGAGAAGGAGAGAGACTACTAAAGGCCACACAGCCAGGTTCCCCGCGGCGGCTCTCCACTCCCAAATCATCACAGGCCCCTCCCTTCCTAACCTGACCCTCCGCTGATAAATGGCACAGTCTGGCTGCTGGGGTTGGAGACTGAGGAGGGGGAGGTGCTGTGGGGACATTCTGGAGACCGGAGCAGGCCGGGGTCGCCTAGCTTTCTTAAAACCACAGCCCCCTCCCTCGGGTCTAACCCTGCCCTGTTCTGTAGAGCCTTGAGCCACCTTGGAGCTCTTGTGGACATCCCGAAAGGACGAGGGAGCTGACTGGGCATGACAGCTAATTCTCTGGCCCTCACCTGCAGCTCCTGGGGGAAAGCGACAGAGCAAGGGGTCTCCTGAGAGCTGACTCACTGGTTAAGAACACTGGCTGTTCTCCCAGAGGACTCAGGTACAATTCTCAGCACCCACATGGCAATTCAGAACTGTCTAACTCCAGGTTCAGGGGATTCGATGCCCTCTTCAGACCTCTGTGGTCACCAGGCAGACACGTGGTGCCCAGACATGCGTGCAGGCAAAACACATTATAAAATGAAAATAATTTTTAAGATTTGAAAAGGGGGAGTTCATGCCAGCTCAATCTGTTAGAATGTTGGGAGAACGTCCCTGCTTTTCCCTCACATGCCCTCTAGGGCAGAGATATGAGGGACAATTTACTCTTGAGCTGGCATGGAACCCAGAAGGAATGTTTTTGGCACACAGGAGGTGGTAAAGGGTCCCTGCTTCACTGCCTGCCAGATCCCAGAGAGGGCTCCTGGGACCTAAGGCATCACCACTTGGGAAACCGGACAAGGTTTCATGTCACAGAAGAATTAAGGTCACCGAAGACAAAAGACAAGCACATCTTGGACCCCAACACAGAAGCCCACCATCTTGTCCCCCACCTCGTGACCACTACTGAGCCTGGCTCTTCCCAGGAAAGTGGGCATTAAAGATTATGTGCCCCAAGCCTGGCTGTGGTGGTGCAAGCCTTAAATCCCAAAACTTGGGAGGCAGAGGCAGGCGGGTCTCTTGAGTTTGAGGCCAAAAGAATGAGCTCCAGGATAGCCATGGCTACACAGAGAAACACTGTCTCAGAAGATAAAACAAAACAAACAAACAAACCAAAACCAAACCAAACAAAAACCCCTCCAATCACAATCAGAGTTCACACTCCTGCCTTCCCTCTCCCTTGATCCCCAGGGTTGGCAGGGGGATTGTGTCTTGGGTCTTAGGACATCTTCCACACAGATGTGATGAGACACAAGACAAGTTGTTTTGTGCTCCTACCCTGGACTTGCAGGTATCCTCAGCTTAGGGGAGCCAAGGTCAGAGATGTGGGAGAAATGATGACTGCAGCTCTGCTTGGAGCACACTTTGCTTCAGCTTGTGTTTCTGTAAAATGGGGATGACATCTCCAGAATGGGCAGAAACCCAGTGAGGTGTGCCTGTATGTGTCCAATGTACAGATTCTCAGGGAGCCCCATGTGGCAAGCTCTGGGCTCTTACAGCCGGTTTGGCCTGGGGAAGACAGGCAAAATTCCCCTGCGTTTATCCATCCTATGAGAGCTTCTTGAAGCCCACGTCTCCAAAAAGCTGGTGAGGGTTGTTTGCCAGCAGGCAGAGACATCTAAGTCTGGGGTCATCTGAGCTGGGAGATGTACCCCCTCAGAGCAGGTGGCACTGCTGCATAGCTTTGTACCCCCTAAGAGTAGGGGTCCTGCCAGGTAGTCTAGTTTCATGGTTTCCTAAGTGCTCCTTTGCCTGAGGCCCTGTGACCTTCCTGAAAGCCAGATGTGACAGGAGCTGTTCCCTGCTTGCCTGGAGCAGGTGAGGCAGATGAGGGCATGTGGATGGGGGCACCATGCCCACCCACGGCTCTGACACCTACCCGCCCTACCACGCCTGTCTGGCAGTCCCGCTGTACTCACGCTCCATCCCCATACACCTTGATGGCGTTGACACAGCTCTTGGCCCAGCCCCGGCTCTGCAGGAAGGGGCAGTCTTCCACGAACTCCAGGCACTGGCCTGTGAAGTTGCAGCCCTCGAAGATGTCTATTCGGAAATGTTCTCCGTGCTCCAGGACCCAGGCGGGGGGGGGAGAAAAGGAATACTCCAAGTCGTTCCTCCCCATGCACAGGTAGGATGGAATATGGAATGACTCCCAGCTCTGGGCTGCACTGAGATCCAGTGAGTACCCCCCACACACACACACTTTATTCCACAAGATGTGGTAGGAGAAAGGGTTCTATTACTCTAAAAACCTAAAGCACAGAAGTGGTCCAATCTCCACCTTTTATAACTAAGGACGCAAGGTCCAGTGAGGGCAAGGCTGTCTAGAGGCCAGCACTTTAAGACCAGAGCTGGAGGTCACTGGCTCCCTCTAGGCGTTCCACGTGGCGGATTCATGTCCCAGCATATCCATCCTCAGTTTCAGGCCACAGGCAGGCTTCCAAATGATAATATTTTAGAAGTGTAATAGAACCCTTTATGAAAACACTAAGCCAAGACATCTAAAACAATGATTCTCATTTGTTGAAGTCCCTGCTGGTTTCAACATCATAATTCACTAGCACCAGAGTATATCTCCCTGTGTAATCCCTTCCCCCAATGCCCAAAGCAGAGAGAAGGCCCCCTCTCCACTGGCCAGGTTCCTATGAAGCCTGGGAGAACTCTACAAGAACAGCCTTCAGAAAATGTCTTGTGTATTTTTCATATAAACAGCATTATGCAGGATCCAGAGCCAACCATTCTAATGTCTCTCTCCAAATGCCCACATCCTGGCAGAGACATTAGGAAAGCATTCTTCCAGTGGAATGCGCCAGAGCCCAACTGATTCTGGAGCAGATGTAGAAAAGAAAAGAGGCCCCATGCAGAGTGATGCCTATCCAGACTCCTCAGATGTTGGCCCGAACCTGGAGAGGCATCCAGGATGCCCTGGCAAGCCGACACTCTTATGAGAGCAGCCCACATTGGTTCCCAGGATCACCCAAAGGACAACACTCAGACCTGTGAACTGAGGACCTCACTCCTCAAATCCCACCCTAAGGAGTCTTGAGAGAAACTAGACAGAAAGGGTCTTTTTCTATGGGCAGCAATGCTCCTCCTTTGCTCTCCTTACACACTTCAGGCCACAGCTCTGCAAAACCATCATCTGTGCAAATCGAGAGCTCTGTCCCCCTCAGTTGTTCCCAAGTTCGGAGTGTTTAAGGCCTGCACAATGCTACCAGGGAACCTGCATGGGTAGATGCTCAGCTCAAGGCAGCCTTACCTTGTGTAAGTATGTGTTCGTGTACACAGGAACATACCCAGGCGCACGTGTGAGCATATGGAAGTCAGTGGGCAATGTTGGGTTTCTTCCACAATTAGTCTCCACCTTACTAAGAACTTTTGTCAGTGTGCTGTGCATGTATGTGTACATGCGTGTGTGTGGAGATCAGACAATACTGTGGAGTCTCTGCTCTCTCCTATCTTCACATGGGTTCACATTGGGGACCAAACTCAGGCTTGTATGCCTTGTCCATTATGCCCTCCACTTTATTTATTTTTTTTTTAGAGTCTCTCCCTGAACCAGAAGCTTCTAAATTTGGCCAGTCTAACTTGGTCAGCAAACCCCAGGGATTATGCTGTGCTGGGGTTACAAGTGAACCCTCACATCTGGTCAGCAAGCCTCAGGGGTTCTCCCCAGTGCTGGGATTACAAGTGAACCCTCACATCTGGTCAGCAAGCCTCAGGGGTTCTCCCCAGTGCTGGGGTTACAAGTGAACCCTCACATCTGGCTCTTCATGGGTTCTGGGGATCCACGCTGAGGTCCTCATACTTGCGCAGCAGAGACTTTACAAGCTGAGCTATGTCCCCAACCCTTCATTTTACTTTTGATGAGTGCATCCCTACTCAGTGGCAATGCAAACATATTTCCAGCCTTTGAAATTTAGCTACATGCTTGGTTCAGAAATCTAAAAGGATTCATTGGTAACTCCCAGGGGCTTTTGTGTTCTGTCTCCTACAGCATCTCATACTCACACTAGTGAGTCTGGACAGGGCTCTCTCAATTCTTAAGGTTTTATTGTTGGGAGGCGCCCTGACTGAATGCCAGGGCGACCTTCTGCTGCCTGAGCTGGAAGCTCCCAGTCCCCAGATGGAGTGACTCACTCACCATGCCCACAGGCCGACAGGAGCCCATGTGGTCATTGTGGCCATTCCAGCGGAAGAATTCAGGGTAGTCACCATGCTCCAGGATGAACTGCTGGCCTCGGAAGTCAGGGTGATCAAAGCAGACCCAGGCACCACTCTCCACACGTATGGAGTTCACTCGGTTCATAAAACCTCGGTCCTGGAAGTTGTCACAGTTCCCAAAGACTTCCAGCTTCTGCCCTGTGAAGTGCTTGCCCTCATAGAGAGTGATCTGGAAAAGCCAGATGAGAGCTTGGGGTCAGGGTCCCATCTGACCTATACACACACACACACACACACACACACACACACACACACACACACAGGCATGGGTGTACTCAGCATTTGTTTTGTTATATTTAACACTCATAATGCATTAAAGGACATGTTTTTTAAGGTGTGAATGTCATGCATAAACAGTTGTCATAATTCAACATTGATTTTTCAAAAAGTGAAGTTCCTAATACTGAAATTCTGGTCACTCAATAACTCTTTGGTCTCAGAAAGAGTCTGAGTCAGCAGCTTCTCTGCATCTGTGCCCCACATAGTCAGTGGAACCCAGACCTGCATCCCTGCTCATTGCAGTAGATGCCTGTCACTATTTGCTGATGGGGCAGAGAGTGAATGCGCATTAGCCAGCAGGCTGATGCCAGACACGGCTCCACTGGGCTCTCCGTGGAGCCGACACAGGGTCCAGCTATCTAGGTGCCCACTTGAAATAGGTTATTTTCAGACTGTCACTGTATTTGTTAAACTCAGCACTTGCTTGTCTTATATATAACACTCACAATAGCATTAAAGGAAATGTTTTCTGAAAGCATAAATACCATGGGGAATACCCTCTGCCTCCCGAGTGCTGGGATTAAAGGCGTGCACCACTACCACACCCGGCCTCAGCATTTATTTTTCAGAGAGTGAAGTTTCTAATGCTGGAACTCCTCAACTGGAGGGGAGGAATCTGTGGAAGCAGGGTTTTTAGGAGAGATCTAAATGTCACGTATCTCTTTGCCTTTTCTGCCCCCATTCCCAGGGCCCTGCTTTTTTTTTTTTTTTTGAGACGGGAACTTAATTATCCCAGACCAGCCTTGAACTTACTATGTGGCTAGGGATGACTTTAAGCTTCTGATCCTTCTGCCTCCACTTCCTGAGTGCTGAGAATACAGCCAAGACCTCCACGCCTGGTCTATGCAGGGCTGGGGTGGACCCCAGAGCTTTATGCCTGTTAGACAAGCACTCTAGCAACTGAGCTGTAGACTCGGAGCTTTCTTTTTCCTGTGCTCTGAGTAATAGACAGGTGTCAGACTTTATGGACCTCTTGGCAGTTCAGGCATAGTGTCCCGTAGTAATAGACAACTTACAGTAATACTGCCAGGTTGCCATTGTACCAAACTAAACAGGCGAAGCAACGGTAGCCTACAAATTCACTTCCCACCATAGGAAATCCAATCACTCAATAACTCTTTGGGACTCAAGCACTATGGTCTCAAGGACTCTTATAGGAATGAGGTCATACCACCCAGAAACTGTGCTCACTCTGGTTTCACTAATGTTTCCCCCTTTTCCAGAGGAATACAGTGGCAAGTCCCTGTCCCTTGAGTTAAGGTGTTTTGTGGGATGGATGTTGGTGAGCCAGAGCAACACTGATTTGGGGTTCTTCCTTTTCTGCTCTGCCATGCTGGTGCTCTTTGTCACTGAAGCACTTGGCAGTCCATGCAGACAGATCAAGGTGTCCACCAGGCGTGCTGGGAGCGTCTGGAGGCCAGAGAGGTCCTGGAGCAGCCAGGACCTGGACACTAGAGGATGGCAAGGGAGAACCACATTGGTGGGTGCCCTTCCTGCATAAGGCAGGTCTGGTTAGGGCCTCTGGGAAATCCTGGGAGATCTCAGCATTCAAAGGGTTTGGAGGTTCCCTTCGATCTCCACAAGTTCAAAGCACCAGCCTCAAGTCACATGGGGTGAAAAGATCCCGGGGAGGAGGAAAGGGGGGACAAAAACACATTTTGGGCACTCTGTAGTGAAGAAAAGACTGCAGGAGATCCTCGACCATAGGGACCATCAGAGATTCACCACTCAGCAGCATCCGGCCTGACGACGCCCCTCCTGACTAGGGGATCCCATAAAAGAGGGCTGGGGACAGAGCGACCTTTCTACTCCTCGCACTCAGCCAACAGGAGGAGGTCGCTCCTTCTCATTCAGAAATAAAGCCAACTTTGCTTGACTTTGCCAAACCCAAAGAGCATCTGGGATCAGTATGCACCTGCCCCGCCCCCACGCGCAGGGGTCCCCTAAGCCGCTGGCCGCACTCACCTTCCCCGAGCACTGCGCCATGGTGTGTCGCTGGCCGCAGCGGGACCCAGTATATACTCTGTGGCGCCTGCTGGCTCAGCGCCGCCAGGGACAAAAGATTTGCTTGGCCCGGCACCCGCGCGTTAGTGCTGTCGAGCATGCTAAGCCGGCGCCATGACCTTCCCGCCGACCCAGTGTCACACACAAGTGACCTAGTCCTCCAGTGCCTCTGGATCCGACCCCTCCTGCCCTGACCACCATTGCCCCGCTGAGTCAGGGCAGCAGCCGTCTTGGGAGGATCCCCTCAACCCCTTGTTTCGCCCCCCAGAGCTGTGGCTCAGTGTTTCTGCCCTGCACCGTTCATCTTTCTCACCTGGCTGCAGGCTAACACGGTATCGACTTTTCATTTATTTGTTTATTTATATGGATAACGGATGGAGTTCTAACTTCCCAAGCTTACCTGGGGGCGGGGCAACAATAGCCCTGTGTACTTCTTTACCTGATGCTGGGTACGGGTGGGTTCCCAGACTGTTCCTTCAGGCACTTACACCCCGCCCCCCAAGATCCCAGGTGACACCGGCCTTGACTCCTGCTGCCTGCAGTAGGAAACCTATGGTATTCTGAGTCCAACTGGTCAGTACCGGAGCCCTAACTATAGACCACCCTGGATGTCAAGGATCTGTTTACAGACTAATACACCAACCGTGCGGGGTGTAGGAATTTGCCAGGCCCACAGGTACTTGGAGTTTATTACTGAAGCCTCAAGAGCAAACACACAAACTGCTGGGAAACTGAGTTAGTGGTCCTAGGAACCGCTCTAGGATCAAAGGAGAGGGAAGTGAGGGTGTGGGGGGGTCTGAAGAGGTGCAGATGAGCCGAAGGGGGCTTCTCGGGAATAGTTTTGTGGGACACTCTGCTTCCATTCACCAGTACTGTACAGATAACCTTGCTCTGGGAAGTTACCTAAGGCAGTCAGGGAACCACACCATCACCCGGTGACACCGGCTCACACTCTCCCTATGGCCTTCACCAGCACCCATGCTCCCAAGCGCACCTCACTGTGTCTGTCTGTCTTTTATGCTTCAAGGCATAAAATTAGAGTAGTATTCTGCCAATCTAGAAGAAGGGTGTGTGTGTGTGTGTGTGTGTGTGTGTGTGTGTGAGAGAGAGAGAGAGAGAGAGAGAGAGAGAGAGAGAGAGAGAGAGAGAGAGAGAGAGAAATCTTACACTGTCTGGACAGTCCAATAATGGCTGCCTACCTATTGGCTGTTCAGCTTTTTATTAAATCAATCTTCACAGTGTACAAAGATTTTCACCGTTTTTGCCTAAATAAAAATGAAAAAAGGTTTTAATTCTATCACAATAAAACTGTATAAATAAGAACAATTATCAAGTAAGAATTGCATTTACAATGCAACTGTATTTGGCATATTTGGAGAAAATACCCCATTATTCATTCTAACTTGATGAGTCCAAAGCTCTGTACCTAGTTTCTCTTCTCTCATAACTAAGGAAAACTGCAACTGTAACTACCTAGTTTTCAACTCCATCAAAGACTCCAGAAGGATATAATATCTGAGTAAATAGGAAGTTCAGTGCAAGCTACTTCCAAACCTATAGAAACGACAGACCTCTGGATGCTGGGACAGAAACCCATGCTTCCTTTGTAATGTTGGGGTATCCAATCTTTAGCCTACAGGCCTAGAGTGTCTGGCAGACTCTTTTACTGTTTTATGAAGCAGGAATTTTGAAGTAACGTCCCACCTTGGTTTGGCAAAGTTCAGCAGTCACTTTCCTGTGTGTTCCATGGAATGTCTGGCAGACTTTTCTATAAAGGACTGTCCCACTTTACCTTGGTGAAGTTAGACAGTCTTTTTTTTTTTAATTTGTGTCCTGCTTGACCAGCATACTGTCAGTAGTCAAGGCAAGAGCAGTTTCTTACCCAAATAGCTAGTTTTGCCACAATGAAAGCAAACTCCATATGAAGGCTCTTCAATACCCATCGTCCTTTTATGAAGTAAATTGGTGCTCCCAGGAGTAGATGTGTCTCACTGTCATGAAAAGTCTTATTATAACATTTTAAATGTCACATTCTGCAGGTCTTTGGAGTGTTTCAAGATCACCTATCTGTCTAAAATATATCTCTGTTTGACCTAAAAAAGCACACCTACTGTAACTATAAGTTTGATTGCTATAGGTGACTAACTACTAACTTGTATTTCATTATTCTCATAAATAGTAATAATAACTTTCAAGGAATAGAAATTTATATTACATTGTTAAATGAGCTGCACAGGTAGCCTTAAACAAGAGTAGAAACACATGTGTAGTATATTCTGACAAAAATGACCTTAAATTTTTATCAACATACAAAATTTCATGCCAGTGGAAACTTTCAGAGTAGTGATTGTTTAGAAGTAGGCTTAGCAATCCACCCTTTTGTCTCATCATTTCTACATTGTATCCTCCCTTTTTCTCTCCAGAAAGAGATCCCTGAATCTAATCTCCTTTGCTCAGTATCCTCCCTGACTATGACCAATAAAAATTTGTAACCAAACCCCCTAAACAATGACAAATATCTATAACCCATCAATTCACCAAAAATCACCCACCCCATCTCTTGGGAATGTGGGTGTTGTGTTCTCTAGACTGCTTTCTGTTGTCTGGAAGTACTGACATCTTTGGGGGGCCCTGAGAAAAATAGGATAATGGTCAGGTCCTGGCTGAACTAGTCTGTGAGGCTGGACTATCTCAGTCAGCAGCCTTGAAGCTGTTTTGGATGCAGAACTCTGAGGATACTGCAACAAATGCACTGAGAGGCTGGACCACCTGGGCCACCCATTTTCATTAGTGTCTGGTCCTCTTCCTCTGAAAACACATAAACTTTCAAAAGGTATGTATGTATGTATGGACTATGTGTTGTACACAAGCCAGCCAAAGATGATTATTTGTTTTATGTTTGAGTAGGTAAAATATATGCCACCTGTCTTGTAGTTTTCTATGTTTATTTCTTTATGTCTTCAGCCAGGATTTTCAGGGGTTCTTCCCCAATCAAATCTGATATCTATCAACGCTGAGTAAATCCACAGCCTTTCATTTTCTATGGAAACAAAAGCATAATCTCGTCCCCAAAATAACATATTTCTTGACTTACATATTGAAGTTAAAACTTCTTTTTGGTTTTTCAGAACATATCTTTTTTTTTTTTTTTGGTTTTACGAGACTTTCAAGGCTGTCGAACTCACAGAGATGCGCCTGCCTCTACCTCCTGAGTGCTGGGATTAAAGGCGTGCGCCACCACTGCCCAGCCAGAACATATCTTTTTTTAACTTTACTTTTCTCTTTAAAGATTTTGTTATTTATAAACTATTTACAGATAGTTTATAAAGAAAAGCTGACTAGAAACAAGCCAAGTTAAGACCAGGCATTCATAAAAAAGAATAAGACTGTGTGATTTATTTGGAAGCTAGGTAGCAGGCTCCCCAAAGAGCCAAAGCATTAAAAACAAACAAACAAACAAACAAAACCCCCAACTACAAGCTCTCAAATCATGACATGGAAACTTAGTATTAATTATGAAAGCTAGGCCAATAATTTAGGCTTGTTTCTAACTAGACCTTATAACTTAAATTAACCTATTTCTATTAATTTATGTACTGCAACATGGCTCATGTATCATGGAAATATTAAGCTACACAAAGTAGGGATGTCCTATGATATTTTATTGAGGGAGAAGTCACTTACATGAGAAGCCAAGAAAGCCAAGAACCAAAGCTTGCTGCTCTCCAAGACTCAACCAGAACTCAAAGAGAGCAAGTCTCCTTCCCCTCAGCTCTTTTATCCCCTATGGTCTACTTACCTGTGACTACGGCCAAATGGGCATGGTCAGTGCTATGGGTATGTAAGATCTCTCCCTACAATTCCCCTTTTAGTCTAAAGAAAAGATTAGACTTAAAACAAAACTAAATTGTGTCAATATACAAAATGTCTCAAAAACAAACACATATAAAGCATATATACATAGAAGATGATAAACAAATTATAATCTACCTATATCCTATCCTAAGCTTATCTATTCCATCTAAACCCTAAACTTATCTGAAAGAGATACCCAAGTCTGAACACTTCCTTCCAATCCCAACCCTAAATAATTGAAAACTAACTCTAACAGGTGTAATGTCAACAGTAGGAAAAGGGGGCATAGGATTACTTCCTGCTGAAATGGGACGATGATAACCTCATGGGATACTGTAGGAAGAAAATATTAGTGTAGTTAAAGTCTCAAGCAGACTAGCTACAGCATTTGTACCCAGTCTCTGGCGGGAGATGCTTGATTGAAGTTCTTGGCTGAAGTTCTCATTTTGATTGAAGTTCTTGTCTGAGGCTCTGGCCAGAGTGTAGAAGGTGCACCATATCAGTTAATTAGTCTGGAGTTGTCTAGAGCGATGTAATCCCAAACCAGTTTCAGAGTGGTAATTTTCAGCTCAGATGCATCAAGTTGGATCACGTGGAATTGATGAAGTGGGGCCCCATTTTCTTTCCGGAGTGTTTAAAGATTGCTGTTAGAAAATTCTTTGTTCTCTGTGGAAAACGCAAATGTTAATGTCAATAAGGAAATTTCAACTTTTATACGTATGCATACCAGGAAAGGCAACAATAAGGAAGATAGTAAGTATGAGAAATTAGACTTTCTGAGAAAGAATGGAGTATAAGCAAATGACAGTCCATAGATTTTGTTTTCTTCTGTCTTACATCAATTGGCTCCTTGATACAATACAGAAACTCTGAATTTTATATTAACAACATGCTTGGATTTAGAGGAGGAGAGCCATATCCAACTCCAAAGCCAGCTTTGGTTTAAGTGAATTGGGACCAAAAGAGTATTAGGAAGTAAAGATAAATAGAGACATATTGACACCAAATATCAGATTCTTCTCTGTTTAATAGTTCTTTTGGCTACCCATCCTCTCTTCTTTGCGTATCCACATGTTCAGTATCTTCTCACTGTTTGGAGATGGATTTTCTTGTGAAGACAAGAACAAAACACTTCCCTTTCCTTTTGTGAGGTCTCGATTTAACTCGTGGAATATGACTTTGTGGATGAGCTGTCATCTTTCCTCCTCCCTAGGTTTCTCCTGTTCGGATCGAATCTTGATCAAATTTGATGGAATCCAAAGCTTTTCTTCTGTGGAAACAAAGACGAAACTCTTTCCCCAACGTAGCACATATCCTGGTTTCCAAAATGAAGTCATTACATCCTTAAAATACACTGGCCGATTTAGTTCAGAAGGTTTTCTGTAGTCCAGTGTCTTTCTGCAGATGTTTGTCTTGTCTCATTAGAAAGTTTAGTATTAATAAAGTATGATGTAATATGTGTTTGGGGGTCTTTGTTCCTCCTGGCTGTGGGATTGTGTGGTATACCAGCTATGTGCTTTATGTTATAATATGTGAAAAACTGTTACAATTTGCTGGAGACATATGCTGGAGCATTGTCAGTTTTTATTTGTGCAGGTATACCCATAACGACTATCACCTCTAAGAGGAGTGTGATAACAGAATCAGCCTTTTCAGAGCTAAGAGCAGTAACCCATTGAAACCCTGAAAATGTGTCTATTGTATGGTGTACATATTTTAAACTTCCAAATTCTGGAAAGTGAAACACATCCATTTGTCAAATTTCATTTCTGCTAATACCTTTGGGATAACTGCTCAAAGGTGACACCTGCTGCTGCCAGGACCTGGCCCAGAATGTGGACAAAGCTGCTGGACACTGGAAAATTGATTGCACTCCGTTTGCTGAGACAAAACAAGGCCAGTCTTTTCCATGTCCCTCTTCCACAGAGAGAAAGAAAACTCACCTTACAGGCCTGGTAAAGATTGATGCTGTTCCTGATACTTGTGCCTCCAGTGCTAATAGAGGAGACTTGGGTATGGCTGTATATGGACTGGTACCTGGCACTTTTTAATAGATTCGGAGACTATATAAAATTTATCCTTCTCAGATATCTAAAAGTATTAATAGTTGTCAGCTTGACATCAGGCAGCCAAATCCACAAGACTATAGTCAGCTTGGTAGCTCATTTTATTTATATAAAAATCAAGCCTTAATATGTCTCAATAAGGACCAAAGGATGTAAATACTTGTTCAATCACAAGCTCAAGGTTTTTAAGTTTATTTTGGTTATCATCTAAGTATAAACTTAAAGGGCTTTTCATCAGGCCAAAGATACCTCTGTCCAATTCATACCTGGCTCCCTGGACAGAAGACAAATGTACACTACTAGCACAAATCTGTAGTTTCTACTAGGACACAAAATACAGATACCCAGATATCTGCTTTTTCTACAATGTAGATTTCAGTACCAATTGATAATGCTAATGCACCTATAACCTTTATGTCCTTTTGTATAACAAAATTTACATAGGCTTCAGAGGATCAAAAGTCATACAGCTTGGATCCACTTCTCACAGGTCAAAGAGGACTCCAGATAAATACAGCCAGTTATCCCACCTGTCTGTTCCTGAGAATGAGATTTTCTCTTCTGGTCATGGGATTCCTGACCTTCCTGATCACTAATACTATGGGTCTAAAGAGTTTTAACTTCTGTTCCTAGTTTTAAACATGTCTTAAACAAGTTTCCACTTCTGGCAAACACATCTGAACATCAGTTGCTGACCACAGCCTGCTCCTAAAGACTGCGAGCCCTAGACTTTCTGTAGATGTAAACCAGTTCAGCTGATGTGGACACCCCCTGTCTCTTCAACACAGTCTGCCAATCCAGTGCTCCTGGATAGATACCCCATTGCCTAAATTCCCTTTTTGCTTTTGACTTGCATTTCAGCCTTCTTGGGTCCCCTAACTGCGCTCCAAAGTCAGCAAGAAGTAGTACAGAAAAGAATACATCGCCCTCTTTTCCCTGGTTGAGATGCTAAGTCAAAAGAATTCCCTTAATAAGGAACAGTATAATAAGAGAGGGAGGCATATGTGCCACTCTCAAAGAGGAATGTTGTTTTTATGCAGACAAGACTGGGGTAGTAACTGAAACTCTGGATAAACTCAAGGAGAGACTAACTGTTCGTCAAAAAAAGAAATTTAAATCCCAATAATACTGGTATGAGGGTTGGTTTAACAAATACCCTTGGTTCGCTGCACTAGTCTCTACTCTTATGGGCCTCCTAACCTTTGGGCCCTGCATTCTCAAACAATAATTCAAGCCTTAGTCCTAACTCAACAATACCATGCCCTCAAACAGACGGATCCATAAGTAAACCTTAAGTAGAGAGGGCTAGACAATAGGTATAAGATTCTACCTATGCACAAGAACAAGGGGGGGAATGAAAGACCCCTACCCAGGACCCCCTAGGAAAAGAAAAGCAAGGCCAGGCCGTTGCCTAATGAAAAAACCCAGACCAGGTGCCTCGCCCAGCTGGCAGGATGTCAAACAGGATCTGTGCTCACCAGAGCAGTCATGGGATCCGGATAATCATTGCTGAAGTGTGCCAGGGTCTTTTATGTGGCAATACCAGGATACCTAGTCCTTGGCAACTACCCCTGCCCCCAGTTGTGTCTATGATCACCATAGTAGTCATGGGACCCGGATAATAATTGCTGAAGCATGCCGGGGTCTTTCATGAGGTAATACCAGGAAACTTAGTCCGTGGGAACTACCCCTGCCCCCAAGATGAGCCAATGAAATGCCTGTTGCTATGCTGATACTTATGTAACCATTAAAACTCTATAAATATTGTGCTCCCTGCAAGCCCGGTATGCTCTGCACCCGAGTTGCAGTAGCATCCGCAGGCGCCTGTGTACTCAATAAATCACCTCTTGCATTTGCAGCCAGTGGTCTGGCCCCGGTTCTTGGGCAGAGGGTTCGGTTCAGTGCCCGGTGCTTTGATGCCGAGGTCTTTCACTATATATGTCTTCAACTTTTTCTTCTGTTTATGTGGCAGAAATATCCATTTTAATATGATATCTTCCTTCTGCATCAAAATCCCTGAGAAGTATTCTCTAGATGATAAAATAACCAGAATGCAGTCTAGTTTTGGATCCACAGGGTCCACATGTGCTTCTACTATTCTCTTTTCTACCCATACTAATTATTTTTCAGCCTCAGCTGGTAATATCCGTGAACTATTTAAGTCCTTGTCTCCTTTTAGGGCCATCTTTTGGTGTTTTAAATCATGCCTTTCTACTCCAGTAATATCTGTTGTTGAGAAATCTCTCCTAGTAGTTTCTGAAGGTTGTTAAGAGTCTGGTAGTGATCTTTCCTGATCTGTATTTTATGTGGTCTAATTTTTTGTAGATCTATTTTGTAACCTAAATAATTAATAGAATCTCCTCTTTGTATTTTTTTCAGGGGCAATCTGTAATCCCCAGCAAGGTAAAATTTCCTTTACTGCATCAAACATCTTTTCCAACGTTCCTTCTTTCAAATCTGCCAGCAGTATGTCATCCACATAATGGTAAATTATGTATTATGGAAATTATTTACGAATTATTTCCAAAGATTTTTACACAAAATACTGGCACAAAGTAGGATTATTTAACATTATCTGTGGCAAAACCTTCCATTGAAATGTCCTAACTGGTTGAGAATTGTTATAGGTAGACAGTGTGAAGGCAAATTTTTCCCTATCTTTTTCTTGTAAAGGTATAATGAAGAAGCAATATTTTAAATCAATTACTATAATAGGCCATCCTTTAGATATTAGAGAAGGCAATGGCATCCAAGCCTGTAGAAAGCTCATAAGCTGAATTATTGATGGCTCTCAGATAGTCAACATCTCAGATAGTCAACATCCTCTATTTACCAGACTTCTTTTTGATCATAAACACAGGGGAATTCCACAGACTGGTAGATTCCTCAATATGTCCAGCACTTAGCTGTTCCTGAACCAGCTTTTCTAAAGCCTCTAGCTTCTCAGAGGTCATAGGCCATTGCCCTACCTAGACAGGTTCATCTGTTAGGCATTTTAAGGGTAGGGCTTTTGGTTTCTCTGTAGGTATGGCACTAGTATCCTGTTTCTGTACAGCCTGTATGGTTGGCATCTGTTTCCTGTAGTGACTTACAATATTCTTTCTACCACCAAGAGCTTGTTTATGATTCATATCTGACACCAGAGGAACGTTAATCTGGGTATTCCATTGTTGCAAAATATCACGACCCCAGAGATTTATAGCAATGTCTGCGACATACGGCCTCAGTCTTCCTCTTTGTTCTTTGGCCCTATACCGTCAACCCACCTCGTTCTTTGTTTTGCTTGAGATAGGGTCCCAATCCCTAAGAACTGAATGTTTACTTCTTGTAGGGGACATCTTGAAGACCAGGTTTTTTGAGTTATGATGGTGACATCAGTGCCCATGTCTACAATGCCAATAATCACCTTATTAGTTACCCTAACTGCTAGTTTGGGTGTGTGATCCTGTATAGAAGTTTGCCAAAATATACATTTTTTTTGTTTCCTCCAGTTACGTTTTATACATCTTCAGTAGCTAATCTATCATCCAGAGTGGTATTATTCTTTATAATAGGCAGTGGATCTTCTAATTGTACTGGGAGAGATTGTCCTCCACTGTGACTGGAATGACTGGACCAATTTTGACATGGGGACCTTCGAAAGGCCCCCACAGCAAGTTTCCTGACTTTAAAAGGTTATCTTGTCTCTCTGTGGTCAACCTATATTCATTGGTCCAGTGTCGACCTTTGCCACATCTCTTACATAATCCAGAAGGCTGAGGCCTTCTGTTTGAATCATTCCTAGGAGGAGCATTATTTCTAGGAATGCCTTGCCTACAATTTCTTCTTAGATGTCCTATTCCACCACAGTTAGAAATCTGTCTCTTTAAACCTCTGGAGATTGCCTCTCTTACCCACATTTCTATATCCTCATGGTTAGGGCATTTGGCATCTTGGTGCCTCTTCAAACCTTTAGAAATTGCCTCTCCTACCCAAGTTTCTACATCTTGGTCTTTATATTCAAGGTTAGCTGTATAGAAGACCAAATTCCTCCAATGGTCCTGATCTGATTTTTAATATCCAAAGTACCTGTTTGCATTGTGGATTTGCATTCTCATAAGCTAGAGTTTCTATAGTATTTTCCTAGAATCTGACTCAGTTACCTGTAATTATACTGCTCTGGACAATCTTTGTAAGAACTCAGTGAACCTTTCTCTTGGTCCCTGTACCATTTTGGTATAGGCTTCTATCTTCTCTCCTGGTTCATGAACCTTATCCAAAGCATTCAGAGCTGCTGTATGGCATAAAGACAGCCTGAGCCTGTGGGACAGCATAAGGACCCTCACCAAGAATCTTTTTTTTTTTTTTTTTTTTTTTTTGGTTTTTCGAGACAGGGTTTCTCTGTAGCTTTGGAGACTGTCCTGGAACTCACTTTGTAGACCAGGCTGGCCTCGAACTCACAGAGATCCGCCTGCCTCTGCCTCCCAAGTGCTGGGATTAAAGGCGTGTGCCACCAACGCCCGGCCCTCACCAAGAATCTTATCTTGGGGAGCTTCATAGCCTTTCTTTAATCCTTGATGCTCAAGTGCCTTTGCATCTTCCCTCCATAAAGCTTTCCACTGTATTTGAGATGAATTTTCTAGCACTGCTGAGGCCAATTAGCTCCAATCCCTAGGGGTCACTCTATTCGAAGTTGCCCATGAATTCAGGAGCTCCCTGACATAGGACAAATGAAGACCATAAGAAACAATGGCTTCCTTGATTTCCTTCAAATCCTTCATCTGTATTGGCTCCCACTGATAAGCAATGAAGCCATTTGGGTGTTTTTTTTTTTGTTGTCGTTGTTGGTTTTTCAGTCATAGATACTGACTGAATCAAAGACCATAGTAGAGGGCATAACAACCTTAGGGAGGTCTTCCAGGCATCTGAGAGGTGTAGGGAAACCTCTGTCATGACCTGTTGCGTGTATGTCTGATTCTGATGTATCATATTGGAGTTCATCTGAGACCTGCAATCTATTAATCATTGTTTCTCTGAGTGCTTGAACTTCTTGGGTTAAAAAAAATTCTAAGCCGGGCGTTGGTGGCACACACCTTTAATCCCAGCACTTGAGAGGCATTGGCAGGCGAATCTCTGTGGGTTCGAGGCCAGCCTGGTCTACAGAGAGAGTTCTAGGACAGCCTCCAAAAACAATACAGAGAAACCGTGTCTCGAAAAAAAAATTCTAAGGACTTTATCAAGTCAGTCAATTTTTTGGATTCATCATTTATACATGATTCCAAACATTTAATATTCACATCCTTAGATATTCTCTGAATGGCATGTAAGTTGCCTTCTAGGAACAGTGTTCTATCTGGTAGCCAGTCATTGTCCTCAGACATTGAATGAATTGTTTCAGTGAGTTTACCAGTTTGATGCTCCAGTCTTTGAGTTAACTGAAGCTGGGCAGGAATGAAGGGTGCAAAGCACAAGGTTGCTCAGTGTGTACTCAGGGTCCCCCAGCCTGGAGATCCACCCCATGATCCCGAGGGCCCAGCCTGGGCATAGCCACCTACAGGCCATCAGGGCATGAACACATGAATGAATGAAGGACACTTGTATGCTCTGTGGTCAGGATCTGCTCTAGAAGGACAGCCTGTTTGAGCTAACTGGGAACCATGCCTCTGACTCCCCTCCAGCCAGACACATGTCCCCCAATTCCTGCTCCCCCCTATTCTAACGCAGAGAAATGAGCTTGAGTCTTTCTCCAACGTTAGGGGTCAGGCACCTGCAGAAATGGACACAGGACTTGTCCGGGGAGGAAAGTCTGGAAGGCAGTCTTGGAGAACAGTGGCCATTATCCTTCCTATACTGCAGGATTTGGGAAGTGACAGGTGCTGAAGCCTGCCCCCTGGTGGAATCTCGGTAACTACATCCCAGGGAAATTACTTAGCACAGTGGTGGGAGACTACCACAGTCTGTCTGTCTGCCTGTCCAGCGTCTTTCTGAACATCTGTCCTTCCTTTCCTCATCCCTCCCTCCCCCCCTCTCTTTCCCTCTTCCTGGGACAGGGCCTCACCGTGTAGCCCTGACTGGCTGGAGCTCCCTCTGTAGAATAGATCTGGTCTGCTTAGCTAAGTCAGTGGTTGTCAGGCTTCCTAATGCTGCAACCCTTTAATACAGCTCCTCATGTTGTAGTGATCCCCAACCATAACATTATTTTTGTTGCTACTTCATAACTGTATTTTGCTGGTTATTAATTGCAGTGTAAACATCTCTGTTTTCCGACGGTCTTAGGTGACCCCTGTGAAAGGATTGTTAGGTTCCCAAAGGGGTCATAACCTACAGGTTAAGAACAGCTGAGTGTGTCTGGGGTTCTTTGTTGATCACGTTTCCTTTATTCTCTCTAATGGATACATGCAGACATCTTGGGCTCTAATTTGCATGTAAAGCACAGATTTTTGAGGTCAGTCTGTGAGTCATCATCAGATGAGAAAGTGTAAGCTTAGACGAAGTGGAATGAAGAAGCTAGATCTAAAACAAGCGTGTGAATGGATAAGCTCTCGTCTTCCTAACCCAGCAACAAGCTGGAGTGATGAGAGCTGTAAGTAGCCACAGAGGCAGAGGCAGGAGTTTTGTATTCAAACCCTCACTCCCCTGCTTGTTTGCTGTGTGACCTTGGGCATGGTGGTAGTCCATGCCTCATTCATCACACTTATAACATGGAGATAACAATTTGTATCTCGTAGGACTGTTGGGCAAATCACTAAGTGTACCTTAAGTCCTGGTTAATTCCTGTCTGCAGGGTACACTGTAGGACCTCAAGTGGTGGCACAGGCCCTTAACTCAACACTTGGGAGGCAGAGACTTTCCCCAGGCTCCAGATTCACTGAAAGACCCTGTCTCAAAAAATAAGAACGATGAAATAGGTGGTGGTGGCACACCCTTTAGTCCCAGCACTGAGGAGACAGAGATAGATGAATCTCTGTAAGTTCAAGGCTAGCCTCGTCTACAGAGCGAGTTCCAGGACAGCCTCCAAAGCTACAGAGAAACCCTGTCTCAAAAAACAAAAATGAAGGAAGACACTTGATGTCAACCCTGGTCTCTGCATAGGCGCACATAAATAAACACAGATGTGTGGGCGGCACACACACACACACACACACACAAATATGCAGTACAACTTTCACTAGCACCCACACAAAACTGAAACTGGACCATTCAACTGAACTTCCCATTACCTCTTCCTGCAGGCACCCTCCCCTTTAGACTGTTTGCTTTGAGACAGGGTTTCTCTGTGCATCCCTGGCTGCCCTGGAACTCACTCTGTAGACCAGGCTGGCCTCAAACTTAGAGATCAACTTGCCTCTGCCTCCCTAGTGCACCCCCCCAGCTTGTGACTGGTTTATTTCAGAGAGTATAGTGTCTTCCAGATTTATAGATGTCAATTTTCTTCTTCTGAAGAATGACCAATATTCCACACACAGGGATATCACATTCTTCTTACATGTCATTGAGGGAAGCCAAGGCAGGAGCTTGAGGTAGAGAACCACAGAGGAATGCTCACCTTCAGCCATCTTTCTTAGAGTCCAGGTCCTCCTGCCTAGGAGGTCCCTCTTCCCAGGCACATCAAGTGAACAACTTTGACGAGCATTGCTGGTGGCCCCCAGGCCTGAGCTCCTGTGAAAGTGGCTGCTGGATGAACATGACTGTGTGGTCATCTCGGGATCTCAGGGACCCCTGTAAACTGTTGAGCATCAAAGAAGAGCGACAGCAAAATAAAACCATTCCAGACTTCGAGACCACTCACATTTAGCACCCCCAGACTGTCACTAAATGAATCAGAGAATGATGTACACAAGAGGGAGCCCAGATGGAAGAAGTGGGATTTGAGAGACAATAGCTCAGACAGTGATAAAATATGCTGGTTACAACTGGCTGGAACAGTGGGATTGCCCCACGGTGCTGGGTGTCTTCCTGTTCCTGGGGCCTCTTTTCAGATCACTTCCTACCCCAAACCTGGAGAGGGAAGCAGGAAGGAGAGCATGAAACATATCACAGGGCAGCAGGACACGGAGCCCAGTGTCTCAGGCAGGAGAATTCAGGGTGGAAGCCGAGTCTCTGGCTGCCCCCGTGGGCTCAGCTGCCCTGTTTTCAGCTTGCAGTTAAGGAAGCAAAGGGAAGTAAAGCACAGAGAAAGGAGACTCGGAGGAGACACAAAGGGTCCAGGGATTTCCCGGAGTCTGTCTTGGGTACAGACGTGTCATTCAACAGGCTGAAACGGATATGTGGCACTAAGCAGGTCTGGGTATGGTCCTGTTGGAACTGCTGGTATCATTTCTTGGGAGTTCCTTCTCTGGCTGCTCCCAACTCTCAGCCTTTCTTTCCTTTGGATGGGACTTTTGGAGAATATTTTAATTAGGGGAAATCACTTGGCTGGCCTGGAACTCCCTACACTAGACCAGGGTCTGTACGCCTCTGCCTCCCAAGTGCTGGGAGGAAAAGACAAAGACACCAGGTGGCCTCTCCCAGCTGAGAGCAGGCTGGCCCTGCCTAGGCCTTTGGGCAACAGAAAGAACCATGTGAAGGGTCTTGATTACTGAGATCACAGTATTTGGAATCTATGCTGTCTTTTGTGAAAGTACATAACATAAAAACACAGAGCCGTGGGACCAGTGATGGCTCAGTGGGTCTAAAGGGTTACTGTCAAACCTGTGGGTTACTGTCAAACAAACCTGACAACCAGGGTTCAATCCTCGGAAGCCCCACAGTGGAGGGGTGAACCACTCTAGAAAGTTGTTCTCTGGCCTTCATACACACAAGTAGATAAAAATGTAACAAAAAGTTACACTAAACACAAGAGGATCAGTAACACACACTACTGTCTTCCCAGCTAGGAAGACTGAATCAGAGCTGGGTTCCCAGGCAGCCGCTTGATAAACCAACCAATCAAACCTGTGGGAGCTATCCCGGGACCTTCAGGACCATCACTCCACTCCTCCCGATGATGAACCAAAGTCTTGTCACTACAGCTTGCCCAAGCTGGTGGTCCTTGGCTGGGACACATTCTACTGCATTGCGATAGCCATTGGGGACTGAGTTCTGAAGCTGAGCAGGTCACCTGATGAGTGGATAAAGGAGATTTGTGATTCTATTCCCACTGCAGCAGTCTGGTGCTCTTGATGCCACGGGTCAGACTGCAACGAAGGGTTTTTCTTACCCTTTGTAAGCTTGTGTGGAGAGGTCACTTGTGGATGCGGAACTTGGGAGCGAGCTCACATTGCAGTAGGAAGTATGGAGTCACCCATCATGCTTCACAAACTAGTGAGGACTGAATTCTGATGAGATCTCAGGATGGCCATCAACAGTCACTTATGTGTTTGTCAAAGGCTCTGGAAACATTCAAGTTCCTGATCGATGCAGTCCCCAGCACAGTTTTATGGAGAAAGAGCAGAGTCCAAAGGAGTTGCCCAAAGGCACACACCGGATGCAGAACTGAGGTACTCGAGTCTTTCTTAGTCCACTACTGAACTGAGGGGCCTGGGTGTGAGGCTCAGCTGTTTTGAATCATGATGCTTTCAATGGGCTAAGAACGGAGATCTCTGCCCCCCGACCTACAAGCCTCCCCTCTGTAAATAGTGAGGTTACCTGAGCCCAGGATTCTTTCAGCCTGGTCTACATCAGCTGCAAAAGCGGGGGACAGCAGGAAGGAGGGCAAGAACACCATTTTGCTTCATGCAAAACCTTCCCTTTGGGAGATGGAAAGGAGCTAAAGGCAGTTCCGGAATGTTATGAAGAATGCTTTGCAAGGCATCCAGCCCCAAAGGTGCATGACAGAGCTGGCCTGCCACCAGCCTGCTCCTCTAGAGACACTTCAAGTGGAAGCCCTCATTTCTTAGACCCAGAAGCAGCAGCAGCATATTCTGGGTCCCCTGCACATCTTCCAGATCTCCGAACAGTGCTGCATTGAGTCTGTTGTGAGAAGCCTTTCCATGTGAGGGGATAGGAGAGGGACCGATAATAACTGAAGGCCAAACGGTGCTGCCACACGGTGAACGAATGGCAGGGCTTCTCCCTGCAGCAGCAGGTGGGATTCCTAGAATCTGCAGGCTGCTGAGGCGTGTACACATCCCATAGGTGGGTCACCACAGGTCATGACTGACCTCAGTATCCAAGGGGAAGGCTGGCAAGAACCAGCCCCAAAGTAGCCTTCCTAGAGCTCTGAAATGAACGGCCTCCCTGCTGTGTGCAGAGCTCTGAGAAGGCCTGCCAAGTGCTGACAGCGGGACTCTCCGGAGCCTGTGAGCTACAAGACTGCCCGCACAAAGTGAGGATGGCTCCACAGGGACAGACTCGAGAGGACTCATCACTAGAGACCCTGTTCCACAGGACACACTAAGCACCCTGAGGCAAAGGGCCGCTAGACAGGAACTGCAACCTACGCAAAGAACCAATGATGTCTGAAAAGGTAGAAAGGGGCAGGAGACAGCTCAGCAGTCAAGAGCATACACTGCTTTTGCAAAGGACACACACACAGGTTTGATTCCCAGCATCCAAGCTGGGCAGCTCACAACTGTCTGTAACTATAGCTACAGGGGTGTCCAATGCTTCTGGCCTCCGTGGGTAATCACACCTGTGTACATAACAAAAATTTTAAAACAGGCAAAAAAAAAAAAAAAGACAAATGGGTTACCCTCCCTTTTTTTTTTTTTTTTCTGCAGTGCTGGGGATTGAACCTAGGGTCTCCTGCACAGGGGTGTTATACTCCACTCGCAGTTTTTGTTTTGTTTTTGAGACAGGGCTTCTCTGCCTTGCTGTCCTGGAACTCACTCTATAGGCCAGACTGGCCTCGAGTTCAGGGATCTGCCTGTCATTGCCTCCTAAGTGCTGCGATTTAAAGACGTGCCAACACATCTGGCTTTTGTCTCTCATACTTTTAATACACAATTGCAAGTCTGGTAGAGGCATTAGCATATGAAAGTGTCATTTCAGGACAGTAGCAGCAGAAGCATGGGTGAGTGAATGGATCTATATACACAGCCCGTTTCCACTAGCTACTGACACCAAGTTGGTATTAATATGAGTTGACGTGTTAGGATTAAGATGCTACTTGCAATTCTCAGGGTAAGCAGAACTAAAGAGACAACCTAGGTACCTGAAGCAGTTCAGAAGAGAGTGCCTGTGTCACAGCTTCAAGTATGTGGCAGACGAGGAGGAACAAAGGACACTGCGGTCTCGTAATAAGACACATGCTTGCAAGGACCCTGACAATACTGACACCTGCTGCTCTGGATGAAACACCAGGGCTTGAGCACAGCAATGGCGCTTCAGGTAAATGTGGAAGGCTCTAGAAGAGATGACACCGAAGCCTGGCAGCAGTGGGGAGGCACACCCAGGTTACAGGCCTGAGCCTGTTTTGGGACACCAATGATGGGTGAGTTTAGGGCCATCCTTGATCTCCATTGACCTCCTCCTCCTCCTTCATTTTTCAAGACAAGGGTTTCTCTGTGTAGCCCTGGCTGTTCTAGAAGTCAGAGATGTACCTGCCTTTGACTCCTGAGTGCTGGGGTTAATGGTGTGCCCCACTACACTCAGTTCAGGTATATTTTCTAAATTCTGCCTTGTTCAATAGGACACCAAGCTAGCACAAGGATGGATGATATGTGTCTTGAATCATTAGGAAAATAAAGTAAACAATGCTGTCAAGTAATGGTTAATCCTCCCCGCCATCAGCTCCTACCACAGTTTAGGACCTGTGTGAAAAGGACAGAGCAGACACCATTGAAGGACAATTCTGATCAAAGATGCCCAGACCACTCAGCTTCTCTGGTCTGCTAGAATTCATCTCTAGCATCTACTGGCAAGTAAAACCCTTGGCTGCTAGCCTACTGGCCAGAGGCCACACAATCAGCAAGCACCCACCCCTGGTGGCTTCATCTTCCTTGTGTTCTTGGAACCTACACAGAGCCTCCTGAGTTCCAGGAGAGAAACTCCCAGAGTATGATCCCCCACCCACCCCCACAGGGTTTCTCTGTATTGTTTTGGAGGCTGTCCTGGAACTCGCTCTGTAGACCAGGCTGGCCTCGAACTCACAGAGATCCGCCTGCCTCTGCCTCCCAAGTGCTGGGATTAAAGGTGTGTGCCACCTCCCCCCCCCCCCATGTAGCTCTGGCTAGTCTGTAACTCCTTATAAAGACCAGGCCAGCTTTGACCTACCTGCCCCTGCCTCCTGAGTGCAGGGATTAAAGATGTGCACCATTACACCTCACCCCACCATGGTTCCTGCTTTAAAAGTCACATCATGTAGCACAAAAGATTAAGGTTTGCAGCTATTTTATTTACAAGTATACATTTAACACAATGAAATAAACACTGATATAGTGAAGCCTAGTTAATAGTAGTGTAACATGTCTATCATTTTGATGATTACATTATTTTAAACAACAAACTACACTGAAAAATTAATGCCGATAAAATTCTTGGTCATAATATTAAGAAATACAATATATAAATTGAAAATATGATTGTTTAAAATTTGAAAATGGAAGTGAACTCATTTGGACAGAGTCAGACGCTAACATAATCTGAATGGGGAGGACCTCTGACCCAAATGACATCTTTCAGGTTAACAGAAGGAAACAGAAGCATAGTTTTATCTTCAAGGATGATGGGCAGCTTGCTTCTTCGGGTGGAATAAATTCCCAGTGCCCTCGGGTTCTGTAGCAGAATCGTCACATCACCGAGCATGAAGACTTTCCTTGTGAAGCTGCCCCATCAATCTTTTCTGCTTCCAAAATTATCCTTTTAAAAACATCAACAGCAGTCTGAAGAGAAGGCGAAAACAATGACAGCGTTAGTTCTCAGTCATCAATAGCTGCTCACGACACTGGCCTGTCCTCAGGTCCACATGGAGGTTCCAGGGTAATGGAGGCTGGGGGGGGGGGGGGGTCCCAGAAGCCCCACAACCCCAGGGCCTTCTTCACAGCAACTAGCATCTGTCTAGCCAAGTTCTGGTAACCCCCTCCTCCCAGTGCTCGTCTCCTCCTCTCTAGTGATTGTCACCCCAATCTTAGTGCCACAGTTAAATTCTTGTTTCATGTGTCTCACCACACTGCTCACAGTCCATAATGCTGAGCCCTGCAGACCTGGTGTCTTACTCCTTTGTATTCTTCCTGTTCTGTGCTAACCACTTCTGTTCTTTTCTTTGGGTTAGCTGTGGTCTCACAGTACTGAACCCCTTTACTCAGAAAGTATCCATTAGCATGTCAACACTGCTCAGTCCAGGGGAGCATGTGTCACAGCTGCTCACTTTGGACCAATAGCAGGAGCACTGGGGGTGGGGTGGGGTGGGGTGTGCACACACACAGACTGGAATCAGGTGACTCAGCTACAGTCCCTCAGCTTACCTCAGCAGGGGTTTTGAGCCCTGGCCCTCTCATATCTTTCCTTCCTGACCCTGGCTGATGGTTAAGCCCTTGTTCTGTAATTCACTGGGAAACAGAAGTTGCTTCTACAAGAGAACACCATGTTTTCCTCCACCACACCTACTTAAACAATACAGACTACCAGAGGATGCAAGGGCACAATGGAGACAAGGCGTTTTATGTCTAAGGAACACCCTGCCTATGCTTAAAGAGAAGAAAAGCGGTCTGTGGGGGACTGGAAAGCATGGCACAGGCTGCTACACGCTAAGGCCTTGCATGCACTCGATGAGGCTGAAACGTGTCATTTGCAGCTTGAGGAAGCTCAGGCAGCCAAGGGAAAGAAGGATGAGGGGATGGAGGCGGCAGCAGCATGCATGGGTGCCATGCGAAGCAATAAGCTTAATTAAAGCTAAGGCTAAAGAGAAGGAGCGGCTCTGTGAAGCCTTCTAGCACAGAAATGACACTCCCTTCGCGACAGCTGCAGGGCTGAGACTGTCGACAAAAGGAGTCTTATTAGACTTTTTCTAAAACACCCCAAAGCTGGAATTATAAATGGCAGAAGGCTAAAAACTAAATAAGCAGGATTAAAAACAACAGGTAAAATGCCAACTGGAGGGATGTATGCTTATAGCTAATGAGGCTGACAAAAAATTAACTTTAGAGCCGGGAGTTGGCGGCGCACACCTTTAATCCTAGCACTCGGGAGGCAGAGGCAGGCGGATCTCTGTGAGTTCAAGACCAGCCTGGACTACTAAGTGAGTTCCAGGACAGCCTCCAAAGCCACAGAGAAACCCTGTCTTGAAAAACCAAAAAAAAAAAAAAAAAAAAAAATTACCTTTAGAAACTATATACCTGATTTTCCTTTGCAGAAGATTCCAAAAAAGCTGCGTTCCAAGATTCTGCCAAAGCTTTTCCTTCTTCATAACTGATCACCCTAAAAAAGAAAAAGAAAACCTTGACTCTCTGATATGTAAAACAGCTACGATTGCTTATCAAGGAGCCCCACTCTGAGCCATCGGCTGTGAAGCAAAACCACATGCTTTCCTTCCACTATCGGGACGTGGCAGGAGCATGCAGTCCCTGCCTGGGCTGGGAACAGAAGAGGCGAGTCGCCAGGGTCATCTCTGTGCCAATGAGCTCTTGCAGTTCAGGGAAGCCACCGCTTCCAGGCACTGCAGCATCAAACCCGACAGCCACGCCACAGTGAGGATCTAAACAACCCAGGACCAGGGAAAATCCCACCAGGGCCAGCCGAGGCTACTCTGGGTCCTTCCCAATGCTGTGTCACTGAGCTCCCTGCACACGGTATTCTCCTTCTATTCATCACTGTGATCACAACCAGTACACAAAGTTACTGTATGAAAACTGAATAATATCTGTCTTGGTAAGTAACCCCAAGAGAATTTCCCAGTTTGTTTCTCATTCTAAACAAGTGAGACATTTGTACTGCATACTGCTTCTGCTGTACACAGTGACAAAACTTTGGCCATGAGAAAAGATTTTTCCCCACTATTTTTTATTACTTTTTTTTTTTAAATAGAAAACAGCTTGCTTCACATGCCAATCCCAGCTCCCTGTCCCTCCCCATGAGAAAAGAATTTAAAGTGGTATTTTGCTGACTAAATCTCCCTGGACTTAAGAGCTACATACCTCTCCATATGCAGGTCCTTCTTATTCCCAACCAGCATAATAGGTATCCTATTAGAAGACAGACAGACAGGTCAGCCAGGCCCAGCCTTGCCGGCTCAGGAGATGCTGGCACACATTTTTAGAGAAGAGACGGGGCTACTTACTGCACTTTCCCCACCATATCCAGCAACTTGCCATGGATAACTTTAATTACTTCAAAGCTACAAAAGAAAGGTAGCAGATGTCATTTTAACCATGTGACACTCAGTGATCCTTATGAGACTAAACAAGTGAGACAGGCTCATGCCGTCTAGCACTAGGCTGAAAAACCACTACAACGTGGACTTGATCCTCAGACTGTGTCCAATAAATGGGTATCTGTAGAGCTTTTCTGAGGTAGAGTTCCCTAATGATCAGCCCTGTTTGCTTTTCTTTCTTGTTTTTGAGGCAATCTTGATGGGATTTGCTGCGTAGACCAGGCTTGGACAGTTCTGTCTGCCTCCCCAGAGCTGGCATTAAAGGCATGTGATCACAGCTGGCTCCCTTTCTTTATATGAACCATCATTCACTGGGTGATGCTAACCCCTTGATTTTTACTGTCATTGATGTGCTGATGATCCTCAAACATGTCATAACGATTAACTTAGTCATCACCACAGTGGGATCATTCACACCTCTGACCACTGGCTAATGGGCACAAGCCATTCCCACCCTCCCTCAGAAAACGTGGTGTGAGCAGTCAGCACACGCTGCATTACTGTTGAAGCTGCCCAGAACCAAGCAGCCTTCCTCTCCTGTCTGTGGTCCCTTGGCCCAGCTCTGGGTTTCTTCTTATGGCTGCGCTCACCTGGATGACTCCCAAGTGCTAAACTGATGTCCTTTCCTTCCCCCCTCATGCCCTCTGCTGGGCATCCAGCACTCCAGACCACCCCACTGAAACGTCCTCCCCTCGAGTCCTTGAGCGTTTCCTACTTATTTCCAAGCTTTTACTTTATGAATCTTTCTTTCCTCGGATTTATTTTTAAGTTATGTATAGACGTGTGTCTGTGTGTGGGTGTCTGCATAATCTAGAACAGAGCACTGGAACCCCAGGAGCAGGAGTTACAGGCTGCTGTGGGATGCCCAGTGTGAGTATTGGGAGCTGTATTTTGCAAGAGCAGCGCATGCTTCTCTAGCCTTCAACGGCTCTTCTTAGATTTGTTCACCCTACATAAACACACAAACTTCCACAGCTCTCATCAGTTTTCAATTTTTCTATCATAGTACCACTGTCAGGACGACATAATAAGAAATTCCAAGACAGCTCCAACTTTGAACAAAGACTGCTGAATGCATCACACATACTGTTATTGATGAAAATTAAACTTTACCCCATTGAAGTTACCAGCAGGGCAGGGCACCCCCATTTCTACAGGCTGTCCTTTGGATCCACAGTCCCCTTAGCTTGGTCGCATTCACCTACACTGAATGAACCACATGAGAAACAACTGGAAGGTTGGCCCTGGGGAGTCAGTGGGGATCAGCTTTCTCTCTGGTAAATGCACCTTCCTGGTACCTCCTGGTGAGAGCTGGTCTGGTGACTGCCTAACAATGGCCACAACACAACCAACAGTGGTATTGGGTACCATGGAGGCTAGGGCCTAGCCGTCTTTATTTCCATCTTGCTACAGATTCTGCTTCATTTTGTGTGCTTGTACTGACGGGGAGAGTTATTTAGTAGAGAAATGGGATAGCGTCCACCCAGAAAGAAAAGTCAAGCACGATCCAACACTAAACCCACACGACAAGCCTAGAAACATCTTACCCTAGCCAATCCCTCTGACAGGCCTGAAGCACATGACCACCTAGTCACAACCACATGTTTGAGCCAGGAAACTAACACAAGTAGTTTGCAGACAGTCATGCAGTAGACAGAATTTCAATTAAAAGGAAATAAATTGTTGCTTTCTTCAAACAATTTTTATTTCTATCACATGAAAAACAACATTGGTTTTGTGTAATTTTTCTGGTGTATCTGTTTAGGTCAGAGGACATCTCTTGGAAGTGAGTTTCTCCTTTAACTTCAGGTCCTGGAGCTCGAACTTCAATCGGGGTCTTAGGCAGCACAAGCTTATCTCAGCCTCCCGTGTGCTGGGTTTACAAGCACATGCTACCATGTCAGCCCTGTTAAGCACTGTTTTAGACAGAGAGGCTGTCTACCACAATGGATCTATTTCTGAAGATGCCACATTAAGGCACTACAAAAAGACCTGTCCTACATTGTTAGAAGAAAGAAGTGAAAACCCAAAGCTTCTATTCTCTCTGATCTGTAATCTTTCCCCATTTCTAAAAACTGAGAACACAAGGTGTTTTGCTTTATGATGTTACAAGAAACAATCCTAATGATACAAAGTAATAATGTAAGATTTCTGCTTTACTTCATAAAATAATGGCTATGATTTATAAGTAAACAGATGAGGAGGGGAAGGTTGAGAAGGGGAGAGGAGAGAGGTGTCTTGCCCATGTGGTAGATGGCTCATGCCTGTAATCCCAGCATTTGGGAAGATGAGTCAGGAGAACCGCTTCATACATAGTAAGATACTGTTTTAAAAAATAAAAAAAAAGCTGGGCGTTGGTGGCGCACGCTTTTAATCCCAGCACTCAGGAGGCAGAGGCAGGTGGATCTCTGTGAGTTCCAGGACAGCCTCCAAAACAATACAGAGAAACCCTGTCTCGGGGGGGGGGGGGGGCTGGAGAGATGGTTCAGCACATAAGAGCATTTGCTGTTCTTCTTCCCAGAACCTACACAGCAGCTCACAACTGCCTGTAATTCCAGTTCCAGGTGTCCAACACTGTTTACTGAACTCTATGGGCATTGCACACATGTCGGGCAGACACAAACGTAGACAAAAAACTTATATACATAAAAAATAAAAATTAGTGAATATTTTTAAAACTTATACTTGTATCAATAAATTGGATTTTTTAAAAACAAAAGTTTTAAAGTCAGGTATAGTGGGCCATGCCTTTAATCCCAACACTCAGGAGGCAGAGGCAGGCAGATCTGTGAGTTTGTGGCCAGTCTGGTCTACAGAATGAGTTCCAGGACAGCCAAGGCTACCCAGAGAAGCTATGTCTTGAAAAGCCACCACTACCACATAAAGTTTTACTACTCTATCTCTTGGATATTCATAAACGTTGTGTATTCAGTGTACAGATTTCTAACACTAACACACACACACACACACACACACTTGAGTCACTAAAGGTACTCATTAAGCAATAATTCAAGGTGGTCATAGTGATAGATGCCTATAATCACAGCACTTGCAAGGCACGGAGATCAGGAGTTCAAGGGCATTCTCAGCTAAATAGTGAGCTCTAGGTTAGTCTTGGTACTTGACACCCTGTTTCAAACCAAACCAAATAAAACAAAAAATCATTATTGCCACAGATTCTAGTGCAGTGAGAGAAAGGTGGTCAGAACCCAGAGACAGCATAGCATGCACACTTTCTGCTCTTTTTGCACAACTCCATGGTCTTCTCAGATAGTTAAGGTCTCTGGAGAACAAGTTTCCATGGTTTTGTTTTTTAGAATTGTGCATGCGTGCATGTACCACTGCACATGTGTGGAAATCAGAGCACAATTTCAGGGAGTTGGTTCTCTTTTACCATGGGCCCTTGGGACCGAACTTGGGTCCCTTTAGCTTGTGCATCAAGCACTTCTACCTAGTAAAGCCACCTTGCTAGCCCAAGTTTCCCTATTTTAAAAATTATTTCAAGGCAACAATAAATGTAATGTCAAATGCTACTTCTAACCAAAATAACATCCACCTGATGATACACATAAAAACACCAGTAAAAGGAATCAACAAATGTATTAAGAAAAATTTCTCAGCAGGGTATTGCAACACATGCCTTTAAAATCACAACAACTAGGAGACAGAGGTAGATCTCTGAGTTCAGGGCCAGCCTGTTCTACACAGAGAAGTTGTCTCACAAAACCTATCCTCACTCCTAAACTATTCCCCAATATACTAACCCTACAAAGTAACAATTTATAAATTAGCAAAATTCCTAAAAATCATATAAAATTAATTTACAAACAATAGTAAAAGTGAAAATATACGCATGTGCTGGTCAGTACTGACTGGACTCACCTAGGAGGCGTGCCCTAGGCACACCCAAAGGATGACCTTGGCTAGATTGACTGAGGGGAGAAGACAACCTAATAGTGGGCATCAGCAGACCCTAAATTTAGGGCCGGACTCCATAAAAAGCTGAGAGCCAACATTCACTGTTCTAACTCTTGACTGGATACAATGTGACCAGCTGTCACAAGCTCCTGCTATCACTGGATAAGGATTCCCTAAAACTGTGAACCAAAATAACCCCTATCTTGCTGGGTGTAGTAGTGTTCATCTTTAATCTCAGAACTTGTGTGGTAGAGGCATGAGTTCAAGGCCAGTCTGATCTAAGTATAACTTTCAGGACAAGCATGGCTACACATTGAGACTCTGCATCAAATAAGCAAATATATTAATTACCCGAACAGATGAGGGCTAAGAACAATTTATTTCAAAAATTGTTGTAATTACTACAAAAAAAAAAAAAGAACGAAATCTTTAACTATTTAGGATGTTCTTGAAAATTAAAAAGATCAGCTGGGCATGCTAGCACATCCTTTAATCCCGGTACTCCAGAGGCAGAGGCAGAGGCAGAGGGGTCTCTGTGAGTTCAAGGTCAGCCTGGTCTACATAGTGAGTTTCAGGACTATCAAAGCTACTGTGAGACCCTGTTTCAAGAAAAAATAAAATAAATAAATCAAGTCCCAAATTAGTGAGTAGGACATGAAAAAATGGTTCAGTGAAAGAAAGAAAAAGAACAAAACAAAAACCAAAATCCAGATTAGAGCAGTGTTAATAGCATCTTCTTGGATAACCCCAGAGCTATTTCCACAAACCTCCAATTGTTTCTCAGGAACATGGGAGCTGCCAAGTTTGTTTTGACTAAGGTATAAATGGGGACCAGCAGCAAAGGTCTGTTCACAGAATTGCCACAGTACCTGGCTTCCAGTTATACATTAAAACCTCAAGGTATGAGCCCCAGCCATGGAGAAAAATGCAGACACACACATTCAAGGAGACTCTTTTCTGCTGACCGTACTGGGCAATGGTTAAGACCCTAGACACTTCCCCATAGTGTTAGTATTCAGGCATCTGTATGAGCCTGCCCCTGGGGTTCTGACAGGGTATGTCCTCAGTTGCAGCCACTAAGAGCACACACATTCACTATGTTCCCTTTTAAAAGGGCCCTGCCCACCTCCTGTCTTTTTCTTTACAGCAGTTTTTAAAATAGATTACAACACATAAAACAGCCACAAGCCATGTGAGGCTGACTGGGCACCTGAAATGTAGCTAGGGTAACTAAGGGACTGAATTTTCACTTTTGTTAAATTTGAGCTAATTTTAGTAGTTACATGAAACAGGAATATGGAAGAATTCCATCGCTGCAGTCAAAGTCTACTGGACAGTTCGCCTTGACTGTGGAGTAGAAGGCCAGGAATGAATGAATCAGTGTCACACAAACACAGCCTATGCAATGCTGGGTTGGCTATTTATTTTAATGTTTAATTTCTTTCTCAGGAAGGTGAGAAACGAAGTATCTGAAAAGGGTTGGGTAGGTTAGTGAAGGATTATTTTAAAATTACTTTATGTGTTCATGGGTATGTATGCAGCAGTATGGTTGACCTCAGGTACCTTCCTTAGTCATTCTCTAATTAATTGATTTGTTGAGACAGTCATATGGAACCTAGTTCATGCTGACTTGCTAGACTAGCTGGCTATCTCTAAAGCCCCAGTGTTGAGATTACAGACATATGCTACCACATCTGACTTTTTACATGACCAGCTGTGGATCCAAACTCAGGTCCTCATACTTGGACAGTTAAAAATACTTTATCAACAGAACCAACTCCCCAGCATCAGCAATATATCATTAAAAAGGCAGATAATATGACAAACTGACATTTCACGCACTGAAAAGATGTCAACTAGCCAAACTTCTACTAATACTGTTTTTTCCATGAAATCTTCAAAGATAACTGCTTCTATTGTTCTGAGTTCTCACATATTCGGCTACATCTGTTTTGATGACTGCAACAGATCACTCCTTTCTGTGACAATGGATGCCATCCCTGGTAACAAATGTGTAGCTAACAAAACAAAAATCAATCCTCACTAACAGAACAGTGGCTGCGTTTTTAGTCATTGAAACCCTATTACTCAAAGGTCTCACACTTCATAAATCCACAGGAAACAAACTTAAGTCACTAGTTTGTATTGTTAAGTCAATTCAATATTAATATAGCCAAACACACAAAACATAAAACCAATTCACTATTTCCCATTCAAATAGCAGAAGCTCAGCTCACATACAGTTACCACCTAGGCACTCTGAGTTAAGTAAACAGATTTTATTCTATCAGTGTAATGGAATTTGCTGAGGATTTTACTCCCTATAGTAATACGATTGCTTCACAAGGAAAATCACTGAAAACACTTAGTGTAATAACCAGTTCTGATACTATTAATTCTAGTAAAATCCTTTAAAGGGGTCTATGTATAGTAAATAATATCAAGTAAGAAGCCAGCCTTACCTTTTGATTGATGTAACAGAATACACAAGAATATAACCATTAATATCTATGGAGTATGTCTGAGGAAAAATGGAATATTCATCCTGTGGGAAAAATTAATTACATTTGAGTAGTCTTCATAGAACAGAGTAAACAATCTTTACAAATTTTTCATGTACTACTTAAAGAGATTAAATAAAACAGAGTTCTATATGCCAGCCAGAGCTATATAACAAGGCCCTGTCTAAAAAGATGTGTTTGGGGCTGGAGAGATGGCTCAGAGGTTAAGAGCACTGGCTGCTCTTCCAGAGGTCCTGAGTTCAATTCCCATCAACCACATGGTGGCTCACAACCATCTGTAATGAGATCTGACGCCCTCTTCTGGCTTGCAGGTGTACATGCAGACAGAATACTGTGTACACAATAAATAATCTTTAAAAATATATGTTTGATTCATGAAGAAAATCTTCAGTGTTCCTAAGACTTGTGTCATGATCTTAAGAAAATACACAGGATCATGGAACAGTCAATAATTAAAGCCAAGTTAACAGACTAATAAAAAGAGAATTCTTTTGAAAAAGGAACAATCCTGAAGTGCTTATGAGGGAACAAACTGGAAAAAGTAAAAAGATGCAATTATGTGTGGGAATTAGGTACATAATAATCAGCAACGATAAAAAGTAACACAATGTGCAAATACAAGTACAGAGCCTTCTTGGGATAAGCTAGATCTCTTCATCTATACTTCAGCAAAAATGTACTCTACACAGGAATCAAAGATCTGAAGATAAGAAAGGCTTGGCTAGTAAAGTGCCTGCCTTGCAAAGTGTGAGGAACTGAGTTGAGATCCCCAGCACCCACACCCATAAAAATGCCATTGCAGTAGAGTGTGTCTGTAACCCAGTGCTGGCCTACGTGTGAAGACATGCAATCCCTGGCTCATTGGTCAGTTTGTTGAGCCAAACTGATGAGTTCAAGGTTCAGTAAGAGACCTCACCTAAAAAGGCAAAGTCAAGGGCAACACCAACCTCTGGTCTTTACATTTATGCACACCTACTAATACCCACACTGACACTCAAGATTTGCTTCCGTACATAGTAATACTCGTTGACTACAATGATAACTGGGATGTTCTTGGCAGCATTGCTATAGAAGCAATTAATACTGATAAAAAACGTAATAGACCAATAATTATGATATAGACAACAGCTGCCTATCATATGATCACCAGAAGCTATATGCTTATGGAATAACCTCCATAATGGATATCTATCACTTTGGAGTTTAAAAAAAAAGAGAGAGAGAGAGAGAAATACTGTACTTGCATATTCATCATGTATCAGTAATGGTATAAGTGTTGTGCCTTAATTAGAGACAGGTCTCTTTGGAGGCTGTCCTGGAACTCGTTTTGTAGACCAGGCTGGCCTCAAACTCAGAGATCCACCTGTCTCTGCCCCCATCCCTACCCCCCGTGCTGGCATTAAAGGTGTGCACCACTACTGCCTGGCCACTCTAGGTTTTTAAATACACCCTTCTATAGTTTTTTGTTTTGACACAGGGTTGACCTCAAATCTGCTATGAAGCCAAGGGTTAATTTGAACTCCTAATCTTCCAGCTTCTACTTCTTTAGGATCTCAGAGTTATAGGCTTGTATGGTTCAGATTACTAAGACATCTCATCTCAAAGTTAGACCAGACCTAAATATTTCATGCACACTTAAATTAAGCAAGTTATATTAGTCACATTCACCATTCTCCTCAGTTGGGCAATTAAGCCACAGTGACAGTCATGTAGTGTGTAAATGTACTATAATGACATTTTGGTCACCGATGAACCACAAAGCAACTATAACTGACTGGAAAATCCCAACTGCCTAGTTATGTTACTGTTGTGGCACAATGCATTACACTCTATTTGTAGTAGTGCTGGAGGTTTTAGAAGACTGTTCTTCTAATGGTATGAAAGGATAACACAATTATGTGCAACATCTGCACATTTATTTTACTTAGAGGCAAGGTTCACTATCGTGTTTCAGCCTCCAGACTGTTGGGTTTACAGGTATGATGTATACCACTATGACCTGCTAGATACAATACGTAAGTCCTTAAAAAAACACTGATCTGCATGAGTTTAAATGCATCACTTGTTTGCAGAAGGTGTCAGATTCCCTGCAACTGGAGTTACAGGCAATTGTGAACCATCCAATGTGGTCATAAAACTCAGATCCTGTGAAGAGCAGTAAGTGCTCTTAAGTTCTAAGCCAAATCTCTAGCCACCAATACATAATCTTGACAACAATGGCGAACTCTCCCAAAATCTTACTTTTCAGAATGTGTCCTTGTTATTGACAAATGGTCCTGTTCATATTAATATAAATTACAAAGTAAAAAGTACTTGCTATTTATTATGAATATTTATGGCATACATGTTTCCTAAAATATGAAGATTATTGTATAAACTTATTAGGTAATGATGACTTTGAGATAAGGTCTTGTTATATTGTTCAGGCTGGTCCTTAACTCTCTCTAGTGATCTTCCTGCCTCAGCCTCTCAAGCACCTGAGACTACAATGTATACTAGTGGGCCTGGCTACAGATTATTTTTAAAGAATGTGTCTTTGGGAAGCTGGAGAGGCAGCCCAGTGGTCAAGAGCACTGGCTGCTCTTCTGGAGGCCCCAGGTTCGATTCTCAGTGCCCACATGACAGTTCACAACTGTCCTAAGCCCCAGCTCCACGCCCTCTTCTAGCTTCAGTGTGTAATGATGCATGTGGTGCACAGACATTTATGTAGGCAAAACATCCATTCACATGAAATAAAATATAAAAATAAAGTTCAAAAATAAAATAACGAGTCTTTTTAACATCAGTCCTTAACTATTTACTACTGGCGGCCTCATCCCTAGAACTGATCATCCTCAAGCCAGAGGCAGGAGATTCACTCTCCATGTTTTCTATGAACAGCCGCAGCTGGAGATGCCATGTTTCACCGCTATGAACTACACACTGAATATAATCTGTTAGAACTATAACATTAGCAAAGATGGGAACAAATTATGCAAAGTAGTCAAATCTGGATGAATGGAACTCACCAGAATGACAGTGGGAACCCAAGCACATTCATCTCTGAACTAGGATCCTATCAGTTTTATTGCCGGCATTATTAGACCATTAAAACCACTTAAGACTGTTTGATGCTCAACTGTACACTCATGTTTAGAGCAAAGCAGTTCCTTAGAAAAATTCACCCGTGTTGATTCGGAAAACCACTGGATGACATTGCCTCCCCAGCTCTGCTTAGCTGTCCCTGTCAAGCAAAGCACTCTCTGGTCTAGGGAATGTCAAGCCTACAGAAACTTCAACCTAACCATTCTGTGCAGGCTTATACCAGGAAAGCAGTAGGCACAGCAAAACTCATCTTTTGTCTTTGGGCCATGGATAAATGAGAACAGTCAGGACTCAAAGTCAGTCTCTGTCTCTCTGTCTCTCTCTCTCCACATGCCCCACCTGATTGACTCAAAGCTTCTTAGTGGGGAAACAGACTTAGCCCCTACTTTCCAGGGCCTTAAAAAGATTCCAAAGATACAAAAGTAAATATGAAGCCCAGGTATGTCACAGTCCCACTCTAAACATCTTTGCCGAAGACCTTAAGTTTATTTTTTTAAAAGATTTATTTATTTATTTATTATACATACAGTGTTCTGCCAGAAGAGGGCACCAGATTGAATTGTAGATGGTTGTGAGCCACCATGTGGTTGCTGGGAATTGAACTCAGGACCTCTGGAAGAGTGGTTAGTGCTCTTAACCTCTGAGCCATCTCTCCAGCCCCCAGACCTTAAGTTTAAAGCTAGTTTACCAACAACATCAGCAACTGTTTCCCTCACACTAAATGTATCTCCATTCCAGGAACAAATTGTTCAACAATAAAGACAAAGAGAAGCCCCTCAAAATGTGGGCCCAATTTCTGCTCAGGGATCTCTCCTTCTAGTTCTAGGAGAGTCATATTATCTATGCCATTGCCAGGGTTGTTACCATCTCTTATCTTAGTAAGATGACCACACATTCTTTCAAAGACTAGAATGGGTCTGTGGGAATAGAACTTCTAGTTTCTGGCTGATTACACATGCTCTACACAGCTGTGGTGAGCAGGTGTGGGAGGAAAGTGCATGCCACAGTACTCTCTAGAAGCCCAGAGTCACATACATTCGGGGTTTATTTGCTCCTGAACAGAAACTCTAGGTTTCTCTAGTACTAACATCACTTAGTTCAGCTGTTTCCTGTTTCACACCCTTCTTCTAGCATTACTTCAAAACAAAGCAGAAGGAACTAATCTCTAAGCACAGGACATGCCCCGTTATTTCAGGTCCATTCCAATATGCCGAGGTCCTATAAGTCTCCATTCAACACTGCAGAGATTGGACCACTCACTGGCCGCTGGCCTAACTAACCCTTTGTGACTCTGTGCTGCAAGGGTAGGAAAAGTCAGGGCTGAACGCCCAGCCTCTTTATACTCCCCATTCTCCAGTGAACAGGGACAAATTCAGTCTAACAAAATGGTTTCTAGAAAAGGCAGGACTGGTGTCATGGAAACAAGGCAGCTAAGTTGTCAAAGGGCTTTTCTGTCCCTGGAGTACTCTTACTTTTCTCTCCTTCGTCCCCAGCAATGCACTCCATGCACCACTGTTGCACTGCCTAACCCGAGTACCCTTTCTCTGTGCAGGGGAAATAAAGAATTCATTCTGGTAACTACTCCTCAAATCCAATCAGTGGTTAAACCTGACCACACAATCTAACCAGCTCAAGGCCTCATACGAAGTGAGCTTTACCTCTTGCTAGTTCCCTGAAACACACTTGATTTTTGTCTTAATGTAGTAAAAAACACATTATGGAGGGCCAGAGGGAGGGAAGTGATGACTCTTTAATGCAGAATTAAAGTTCAGGAAACCATTATTCTGTAGTGGGTCGTCAACTCTCACTCTGCTAACAATATAGTTAAAACAGTCTGACACAGAAAAACAATTCCTCAGAGATATGGCTATGTGGTTTCACAAAGCCCAGGTAGGCAGCACATTAACATTCTGCTATACCCACAGCCCAAGACCAGAGAGTGTGTGAGGGATGCTGCTGGGCAGGACTGTGAGACCTGCTGCCAACAGGGGATCCTGAGAGTCACTTACCTGCCCCGCTGTGTCTACAAGCTGGAGATGATACTCTTGCCCATTTACTGTGATCAACTTTGTGAAAGCTACAAGGAAAGAGAACAAAATAATAGTTTAAATACATTAAACTCTGGATTACTTACAAGTTTGAACAATGATAACTGATCAGACTGAGTCCCTAATAATCTTTTCAGAAGTTCCCATTAATGGAAAATGAACAAGCCTAGAACTGTACAGACTGTCTCCTTCTTCCATTGGCCTGCTAGAACTGCTGATGAAAACCAAGCTCAGGAAAATCTTGAATCCTTTCCAGAGAAACTACAGTCAGGCAATAATTCACACCCTATAAAAACAATCTGACTGTTCTGTGGAGAGTTCTCTTAGGAACACATGAAATACACTATGTAAAGTCTCAAGTCTACAATGAACCAAAAACACAAAAATCTCCCATTAATTCATAGGGAGTCTGGTGTTAGAACACAAAGAACTAGTATTAATTGAAGTGCTAAGAAACTTTAGTACATTAAAAAACAAAGAAACAAAATAATTTTACTGACAGGTAATATAGCAATGGAACATTTGTTCTGGGATGAAACCACCATTCTTTCTCAACTTAAAGACCCAGGCAATTTGTCACAATCTTTTTTTCCAGTAAGGAAAAGTCAGTTCAGAATTTCAAGGTGATGGGCTTCCAAACACAGACTCCTCACAGCAACACACTTTAACATGGAACCATCTGGAGCCCCACAAGGAAGTGCAACAGATCTCTTTTGTGCCGGTGACTCCAGCCATTCCCTGGCTGGCTGTCCTGTATAATAAATACAGGCCTAGTAGCAGAAGCTATCCTTTCTGCAGAAGATGCCCCAGTATGTCTCACAACCAAAAGGAAAAGCAAGAGACAAATGGAATTATTCAGAAAAGTAAGTGAAATAGAAAGGCATGGAAACACAGGTGCTCGAGGGAGGCAGTCTGCATTAGCTGCTCCTAAATGCAAGCAGGTTGATGGGCAGGTTTACAAGGACTGCATATTATCCTCAACCCTTTTCCTGGAAATGGCTACATTAAGGAAATATACAGTCAGATGAAGACGAAAAAAGAATAACTCAAACTGGAGAATATCCAGCTGGGTGTAGTGCCACATATGTTTAAAAAACTCTAGTGTTTGGGGGGCAGAGGCAGGCAGATTAGAGACCAACCTGGTCTACATAACAAAGTTCTACTCTGACCTCTGACTTGGGGTCAACTAGCAGTGCAGGAACTTTCAAATCACTGTTAGCCAGGAGACTGTGACATATACCTGTGAGAAACCATTCAGCTAGAATTAAAAAGTCCTGTTTCAGGTTTGATGAAAATTTTGTAAGAAACACTGGTGAATAGAAAAAACAGCTACACTTACTGACAACTAAGTAGGGGTAGTTGTTACAAGGTATGACACAATTGTTTTGACCAGATTACTGGGACAAAAGTTCATTTATTCACAAGGACCTCCTGGGTGCTACTGCACCAGCAGCACTGTCCCACACGCTCCAAGCCCCTGACCCTGAGCTGATGTTCCAGTAAAGAAGGGAGACCCATGCAATTACCACAGAACCTGGTATTGCATCTAGGAAAATGACACCAAGCATAAATTTTATTAAGCAAAAAACCCAAAGCAAACAAACCAAAGAAGTCAAGGGGGAAGGGAGAGGATAATGGAGATGAGAATGATCAATACATCCTATACATGTATGAAATCATCAAGGGAAAAATAAAATCATTAAGGCAGCCAGTCTAAAATATGCTAGCATTTTTTTGTGAATAAGTAAAACCAAACACAAGGAAGCTGTGCATAGTGGCACCCTTCTGTCCAAGCACTCAGAAAGCAGAGGCAAGAAGATCTCAAGAGTTCCAGACCAGCCTAGACTACATAGCTAGACTGTCTCACATACCCCTACCCTCTCTCTACAAAGATATAGGAATACTAGGTAAAGCCTGAATGGAGACTATTTACCAGTGACTAACAAAAATTTGAGGTTTCTAAAATTTTGGCATTTGCAAACTAAGTCAATGTTACTAATATATGTTAAACATCCTTAATTCATACTCCCAAAGAGATCTAGCAGCAAGCCATGTTTGGTAAAAGTATGAGACTCTCCATCAGAATTTCCTAACTACAGTAGTGTCTCATGCCTTTAATCCCAGCATTCGGGAGGCAGAGGCAGGCAGATTTCTGTGGGTTTGAAGACAGCCTGGTCTACAAAGCAAGTTCAAGGACAGTGAGGGCTGTTTCACATAGAAATCCTTTCTCAAATAAACCAACAATCCTACCATAAATGACAGTGCTAACTGACCCTGAGATGGCACAGGTTATAAACTGCTCCTGGTCTCATTTGTAAACCGTATCCCCCAAGTTTAGTACATATCATGTTGTTAGGTTAACACTACAGAACAGATAAATTGTATCTGTGCAAGTAGTAGTACTTCTGGTCTGTTCTCTTAAAAAAAAAATACACAAAGTTTTGCTAAATTCTTTTTTATCCTAACTACTGAAAATGACAGAGTCCCATAACCTTTTTCTTTCACAGTGATATGTCACAGAATGTTTCACCACTGAACATTTGCTATTAATAACCTATTTTGTATGATAAAGATAAGTATAAAATAATCGCTAGATTATTTTCAGATCTTGGATTCATTCATTTGATCATTGGGTGAAACCAAGTCTCAATATGTAGCTTTGGTTGGCCAAAACCTTTCTGCTTTTTCAAGCTCATGGCTATCATCAAACAATGCTTTCTTACCAAATATTGGAGGAATGGAATAAAGGTTTCTATCTTGTTAAGAATATGAAGGTATAGTAAATATAACCCAATGACAAAATATGCCCCCATGAACTCGTATTTTATTTGATAAACATGTCTGCTCTTACCTGTAGATTTTACTGAATAATCACTATGAATTTAGCTTTAACTTCTTTACTGAACATCAAAATAGGAAAACCCAAAGGCACAATAAAGTGTGATAGACACTCTTAAACCAGTCAAACTGGGAGTAACAGCCATGTGTTAGAACTCCTTCCTAACTATTCCAAAGGATCACATGCAGAATGCAATTAGCTAGGAGGTAGAGATCAATTTGGAGCCCAGGCAATAAACACTGTGAGACCCATCACACAATACACTCACTTTCTCTCTTCTCTCCAATTAACACCCCCATCCAGAAAACTCCCACATTTCCAGATGCTGAAACTTTAAATTCATACTCTTTCCATATTAGGCATTTTTGGACTACAGGCTCTTATTCTTACTGAGAGTCAAAAGTGTCTCAGTGTTTCTACTGCAAGCTTAGGAGGTGAAGGCCAACACCGTAATTAATTATGAACCTAGCTGTTCAATCTGTTTCCATTTAACATGCCAATGACACATTACTGTTTAAGTCTGTACACTTTTGATGGCAAGTTCAGTCTCAAGTGCTTGACATCCTGCCTCCAGAGTCTACCAGGGGCTCTAACATAATGAAAAAGAACAGCCCGAGCTTCCAACAAAGCAGAATATCTGGCTGTACTGATGACCATTGCAGACCTTGAGTATCCTTAAAAGTCTCAAAGCCAACAAAGTAAAGGCTGTGGTTGGTTCTGGCTGTGTGTGCTCTTTCCTGCATGTGATATGAAATGCAACTTAGAGACAACTTTTTCCCAATGATGCAGCACCGCTGCGATCCCAGAATAGCACATTTCCCAGCAGACTCTTTCAAGTCTTCAGGACTCAGAGAGCAGGGTGCTCCTCAAGGCACAAGGTTTTCAATCTTTTCAAAGTTGACACCTATACAAAGAGCTCCTACTGAATGGAGAGGGTAGGGATAAAAATAAAACTGCTCTCAAGTCCTTTTTTTTAAAGCCAACTTTTGTATACAAAGTTCCAATACAGAACCAGATTCCTACTGATTGGGATATAACTCTCTACATGCCAGAGGACATAGTCACTGAATAAAAAAGAATTCAGGGTACCCTGAGTAAAATCTCTGCAAGTTTTTTATAACTCCCCACTGGAGAAATGCAAATTTAGCACATAATACATTTGCAAGCCAAACCTTTTAAGACTATACAAATAATGCTTTCTCAGTGGCTAAATAGTTGAAAACAATACTCACTGTTTTCTATGGTTGGATCATAGGAGTCAACAAATTGGCCTTCAACAAACTGAATTGTCAATGAGGACTTCCCTGTAAAAGAGAACAAACAGTTTAGAATTATTGACATATGGAGATAAAAATAACTTACAAAAAGCCACTCCAGGACTAGAGGGACAGCTCAGCGATTAAGAGCCACCTGAATGGAAACTGAGTTGGATTCTCAGTACATGTTGGGTGGCTCACAACTGCCTGTAACTCTGCTTCCTTCCCATACACATAATAAAAAAAATGCTAATAATCAAAAACAAAATTATAGCAAAAAAGAAACTGAAGTTATTAGTTTAACACCTATCTGAGTAAGTTCAAAGGTGAAATATATTTAATTTGTTTTAGTGGCTTACAACTATCTGGAGGTCCAATCCTGGGGACTGCATACCCTCTTCTGACCTCTACAAGTCGGTACCATGTATACAGATGGTACATATACATACATCTAAAACTATATATCTAAATAAAGAACTAAATGAACAAAGAAACAAAACTAGGAGCCGGGCGTTGGTGGCGAACGCCTTTAATCCCAGCACTTGGGAGGCAGAGGCAGGTGGATCTCTGTGAGTTCGAGACCAGCCTGGTCTACAGAGCGAGTTCCAGGACAGCCTCCAAAGCCACAGAGAAACCCTGTCTCGAAAAACCAAAAAAAAAACAAAAACAAACAAACAAAAAAACCAAAAAACCCAAAAAAACAAAAACAAAACAAAACTAGGAAGGGGAAGAGCAGGTGCCAATTCCTCCATTCCAGTAATTAACAAGTTTGGTTTTTGTGTATGTATGCATGCATGTGACCTGTGGAAGTCAAAGGATAGTCTTGAATATTATCCCTCAGGTGCTGCTGCCTGCCTTTTCTCTTTTTTTGTAATAGGTGTTCTTATTGCCTGGACACCGGCCAGACGCTATCAGTCTTCCACTTGCCTATGCCCAGGGTTACAAGTGCTTGTCATCATAGCTGCCTTGAAAACAAAACAAAACCCAAAAGTGTGGGTGCTATGGATCAAAATGCTAGGAAAGTAATTCAGCAACTGAGCTGTCTCCCCAGACCCTCCAATTACATTTTTACTAGTGCACATTAACTGAAAAAGACATGTACAAGAATTGTACAAACATGTATATAATGTATTGATTATATTCAAACCTCCTTTCACTCTCATCCTCACCTCTTGCTGGCCCCCTTCCTCTTGAATACTTCCTCTTCTATTTTCAAGTCTATTTATTTTATGTATGAGCACTCTACCTGCATGTCTGCCTTTAAGCCAGAAGAGGGCACGAGATCCCACTACAGACAGTTGTGAGCCACCATGTGGTTGCTGGAAATTGATCTTAGAACCCCTGGGAAAGAAGCCAGTGCTCTAACAGCTGAGCCACCTCTCCAGCCCTCTTCATGTCTATTTTTAGAGAAGAGAAAAAATTTTAAAGGTTTTCTTTTCTTTTTCTTTTTTTTAAAGAGAGCATTTCTCTGTGTATCCCTGGAAGTTCTAGAATTCTCTTTGTAGACCAGGCTAGCCTTGAACTCACAGAGATCCACCTGTCTCTGCCCCCAAGTATGTGCTACCAGTCCTTGGCTGGCCTGGTGTGCAGAGATCTGTCTGCCTCTGCTCTGCCTACCGAAGGCATATACCACTACCCAGGCCAAGACCATACATTCTGGTATTTTCTTTTGTTTCTGTCATGGTTCCCATGCCCCAAACAGGGTTTCTCTGTGTGTAGTCCTGGCTGTCATGGAACTTACTTTGTAGACCAGGCTGGCCTCAAACTCAGAGATCTGCCTGCCTCTGCCTCCCCATTGCTGGGATTAAAAGCGAGCGCCACCAATACCCGGCTGAATTTACTCTATTATCTGGACTTATTCCTTCTTTTGCCATTTAAAAATATCAGCCTATATTAACTGAACAAGATTCTCACGGGGGCATTTACATTTACATATATGTACAAAAACTTGGACCACACTCCCCTGATCTCACTGCCTCCTGCCTACCACTTCCAAGTCCCTCCATGTTTCCCTTTTTAATGCAGCCACTTTCTGAGTACAGGTCAAGTCATATGTACTGTTGAGAGGACTGACAGGCCACAATGGATGGTCTCTTAGCTCACAGGCTGAGGAAAGACTTCACAACAAGGAGCTATAAAATGGAAATTAATTCATAAAAAAATAGCATCCACCCACTGAAGACAGAAATCCTCCTGGTTGGCACTCATTTAAATACTCCTCACCAGCTGCTCAGTCCTTACTACATCAACATCAACTCCCAACTCCACCGTGGCCCACAGAAGCAGACCTGCCAACGAGTCCGCTTCTCTGAGCTCACCTTCTCAGGCCCAGTCTACTGCTCTGTTTCTGCTAGCCTCCTGCTGCCTTGGCCTTTTTGTTCTAGCCACTACCAGATTTCTACAGGGAAGCCATACCCAAAACCGCCCTACGTAAGCAGCACCTGTCCCCTGGCAGTCCTGTACCTATTTGTCATCTCTTCTCACCACTGGAACAATCACCGTTAGTCCACTGAGATCAATCAACCTGATCCACTGCTCAGTCCTCATCTCTTCCATTCAGGCAGTTTAAACAGAACAACTTCATTAGCATTTATTGGCACTAATCATGGGTCTGTCCATGTAGCTCAGGAACTACACAAAGTGAACTATGTCTAAATGAGGCCAAGTTAGATATGCTATCAATAAAGAAGAATCTAGTTGGCATTGGTGGCGCACGCCTTTATCCCAGCACTCAGGATAACCAGTGAGGGTCTGATAGAATAGCAGAAACCAGAGGCCTCAAACCAGACCACTGACTCATTGCAGCGAACATACTTGCAAGTCGAGACATATATGAACGTATGTGACTCACTGTGCCACACGACAGCTTTCCACCATGAGATTTTTCTTTTCTTCTAAATTTTATTTTGCTGTATCTTTATGGGGAAGTGTCAAGGGCAGAGGGTGGATGCAGAGGAATGGGGAAATGAGTGGGATCAAGATGCATGATGTGAAACCCACCAAAAAAAAAATCAATAAAAGTTGGCCAGGCCTGTGAGTTCGAGGCTAGCCTTAAAAACAAAACAGAGAAACCCTGTCTCGTAAAAACCAAAAAAAAAAAAAAAAACCAAAAAAAAAAAAAAAGTTGGCCAGGCTTTGGTGGCGCATGCCTTTAACCCCAACTCTCAGAAGACAGAGGCAGGCGGATCTCTGTGAGTTTGAGACCAACCTGGTCTACAGGGTGAGTTCCAGGACATCCCTGGCAGTTACACAGAGAAACCCTGTCTTGCAAAACTAAAAAAGGAAAAAGAAAAATCAACAAAAAAGTATGTATGAGTGTTGTGCCTGCATGTCTTTCTATGACTGCAGGTCAGAAGAGGATGCTGGGAACTCTGCAACTGGAGTTACAGACGGTTGCTGAGCTGCCATGTGGGTGCTGGGAATCAATTTCTTCCTCTGAGCAATTAGTACTTTTTTTTGTTTTGTTTTTTTTAACGAGACTGTGGGAACACCAGACCTTGAGCAGAGACCCACTTCCCCTTCGGCCTGGGAGTAGGCAGCTGTAAGACAATGTTTACTAAAAGCATGTTTACTAAAAACAATACAATGCCTGGGGGCATTAAGTTCCTGGAAAAGGCCTGCCCACAGAAACCACCCTGACCTCGACCTTGTCCAAAGACTAACCACCTCTTCTGCCACGCCCAGATCAGTTTTTGGGGTCAGAGCAGAACCAGCCAGGGGAGAAGAGAGAGCAGAAGCTTCTCTGGTGGGGCCTTTCTTGGGAAGTTTTCTTGAACCTTTTTGGAGCCTGCTTAAAGTTTTCTTTACATCGTTGAACGAGTCTCTGTGTTGTCAATCCCCGACACCCTCCGCACGTTCTCGGACACAGGCCGCGCAGCAGACGCGACAGAGACAGGGTTTCTCTGTATTGTTTTGGAGGCGGTCGGACCAGCCTGGCCTCGAACTCACAGAGATCTGCCTGCCTCTGCCTCCCGAGTGCTGGGATTAAAGGCGTGTGCCACCACCGCCCGGCCGGGCCGAGCAATTAGTACGTTAGCCTGAGCTATCACTCCAGCCTTCCCTTAAAGGAATATTCTTACTTATGTATCTCTACATCTAACACAATTACTTAAGAGTCAGAGAAGCTGAATTAGAAAGAATGGAGAGAAAAAGTTCTTTGTAAAAAAAATTAAAATCACATTTATTTGTGTGCGTATATGCACATATGTACTCTTAAAGGGTGGTAATTGAATGTCTCCTTCTGACTGGCCCCTGGAGGAAAGGATTATTCATTAGCAGAAGTGGGGCTGTGAGCAGCTGGGTCTCCCTTGGGTCTCTCCTCCTAAGGGGAGATCACTAATTACTGAAACCTAGACAGGACGGCTATGCTTAGCTGTTCTGCTGCCTTCATTAGAAAGTGGAACACTAGACAACTGCCACTGAAATCTTTACTAGTCAACACAGAACAGTCATCCTTGCGAATAAACCACAACATGGTGTTCAAGCGCTCTCAGCCCTGCTACTGTACTCTAGCTTCCAGGGACGCCTCTGAAACAGCAGTTTGACGAGTATGGAGAGTCAAGTTCTGCGTGCTGTATGTAAACAGTCACTAAAATCAAACCATATTCTTCACCATGACCACCTTTTATGAATGCTCTCACCCTACTTGGCATTTACTTTGGCTTTTGTCTCTCGCAAACGTAGGTTCTGAGTATACTAGCTACTTGCCAAAGATGAGTCTGCTCTAAATTTGTACAATCTGAGAAGAAACTTAAATTCAAGTTTGTTTTTTTGAGAAATGTTACAGGAAAACAACCCAAGAGCGACCTGAAACAACAGAAAATGAGTGCATGTATGGACAAGTGCACATCTGCACAGCAAGAGCCAAACCATTCATTAACTAACAGCAATTTTTTTTTCCCGAGACAGGGTTTCTCTGTATTGTTTTGGAGGCTGTCCTGGAATTAGCTCTTGTAGACCAGGATGGCCTTCAACTTACAGAGATCTGCCTGCCTCTGTCTCCCGAATGCTGGGATTAAAGGTGTGCGCCACTACCGCCCGACTAAGCAACAGCAATTTAAAAAACTACAGAAATTATTATTTTTGAAATTTCTTAACTTTCATTAGGCAAGATCAGAGCATCACGTTGGTTTGTTTGTTTGTTTTGCCATAATAAAATAGCATAAGTATTCCACTTTATTTTCTCTGAAGGCGTAGGTTCAAGGTTGTCACTGGATCTCATGCTTTGTGATTATCATAAAACTTACATTATTTATATGACCACTTAACTGTTTTACCTTGTTTTTATGTTTCTCCTAAAAACACAAAACTATTCAACTACCTCTATTTTCATACCTAGCATTCTTTACTAAAACAGTTTTACATGTTACTGGTTCACTGAGCTATGAAGAGTAGGGCAGGCTTTTGTTTCTGTCCTATTGACTAGGTGATCAAGTCATCAGGTAGTAGGGTATCCATCACAACTACTGCACTAAATCTGGAACACAGTCATTCCAGAACACAATGACTCTTCTTTGAGTTGCTGGGGACTGAACCCAGGGACTTAACACACTACGGACAAACTCTTAACTCTGAGTGACAACCTCACTCCACCTCCAATTCTTAACATTCAGGAACAGTAATGTCCTGTACAAACTAACAGCTGCAGCAAAACCCCAGCAATATCATCTGTAATCTCACCTCTACAGCATTTTGCTTACCTGCCTGTCTCCTGGAACATGCCAGGAAGCAAGTGCTGGTCACTGTGACCCAAACTACTGTCCCTGTGCCTCAGCATCTGCATAATCTCTTTCTAGCAGCCATCACCGCATTCAGGTCAACTCTGAAGCAATGTTTTCAAAGTGAGGGCAATGAACCACTGGGCCATGAGACTGATTTACTGAGCCATGACCTATGTTGTTTTCTTAAGAAATAGAAACAGTGGCCTAGAATGCAAATAAAGGTTTTGGGAAACTTTTCTTTCAGTTTTGGACACTTATAACTGGATAACAATATAAAATTTCTGCAGCTGAAAGGGCAGAAATAATACTTCTAGTGAGGGGAGTTCCATGGTGTAATGGTAAGCACTGTGACTCAGAAATACACTGCTGTAAGCATGACTCTCATTTTCTAACCTCTACAGGGTTCACTTCCTTTAGACCCAAGATAAATCATTTCCTTCTACTCTTTTGTCAGAGGTCTCTAATTTCCTTTTTGTTAGTCCTCTGATAAACCTGTGATCCCAATCTAGTCAACTGCTATTGTGAACCTGTTCAGCATCTTTGGGCCTTACAATTCACACACAACTAGGCCTTCTCTAATCACCTCTATAGCTCCCTTTCTTCTGCACTAGCAGTTCTAAGTGCAAAGTGTACCCCCAGCAACCTGTATCATCACAGGGTACTTGTTATCAAGCTCCACCCAGACCTTCTCAATAGGAAGCTCTAGTACAGGAGTATCAGCAAGTGTCTCCCTCCCTGCATTGTGCAACAAGTTGAATATCCCAATCTAGCATCTAAAGAGTTCCCCAATGCTCTAATTCTTACCAGCAGCTCAGGATATAAGCATTTAAAGCCTGTAGATACAACCATGATTATAATGTGCTACAACCCGAGGTACCAAGGACACCAAGGTACCTCTCTTTTGTTTTCTTGAGTGAGAAGTTTTATTAGAAAAGGGAGGGAGGGGCTGAAGAGATGGCTCAGAGGTTAAGAACACTGGTTGTCCTTCCAGAGGTTCTGAGTTCAATTCCCAGCAACCACAAGGTGGCTCACAACCATCTATAATGAGATCTGGTGCCTGTTTCTCACATAAAGTTGTATATGCAGACAAAGTACTCTATATATAATAAATCTTTAAAAAAAAAAGGGAGGGAGGGGAAAGAGAAAAGAGGTAAAGAGACAGACACAGGGAGGACAGAAGAGAAGAGGGAGACAGGAGCAGAAGAGAGCAAGAGCGCTATTCAAGCTCTTGATTACTGCTATCCTCCAGATACCAGGATGAACATTAGGCGTGTTCATGGAGCCTGTGCACACCTGGCCATCTGACATCCCCACAACTCAAAGGAAGAGGCTGCAAACTACCCTTAGAGAAGCTGATCTGTCATCCTTTTCTCTACTCTCAAACAGATTCCCCCGTTCACTCTACCCCATGTAGCCTGTTCCAAGTTTGTCTTTGGTCCTGCACCAACTTGGTATGCCAAACTTTGTTGACTCCCTAAGGAAGTTACCCCTTTGAAATGAAGACTTCATTACTAAGACAAGACAGTGTGATAGTCAATCTGGGTGACGGTATTCAAGTCACCCAGAAGACACAGCTCTGCTATGTCCACGAGGGTGCTTGAGAGGTTAACTGAGAATGGAATACCCACCCTGCATGTGTGTGCAGCAGCGTCTCATGGCTTGGGGTCCTGTGTGAGGGAAAGAGGAAAGGCAAAGCAGTCCTAGCATCCATATTCATATCTCTCTTTGTCTTGACTATAGATAACAAGACCAGCCATCTCACTCACATTCTCACCCTCCCTTCCACAAAAGATTGTCTTTAAATTGTGAGCCAAAATAAACCCTTCCTTCCTCAACTTGTTTTTCTCAGGTGTTTAGTTACAGAAATAAGAATAAACAATACACTCATCAAAATTAACTACCAAAACAAACAAACAAAAACAAAAACAAAAAAACCCAAACTTTGAGTTTCCAAAAAATAAAATTATCAAAGCATTGCTTCTATTTTTAAACTCATTGAAGAGCTGGGCGGTGGTGGCGCACGCTTGTAATCCCAGCACTGGGGGGGGGGGGCGCAGAGGCAGGCGGATCTCTGTGAGTTCGAGGCTGGGCTGGACCGACAGCCTCCAAAACAATACAGAGAAACCCTGTCTCGTAAAACCAAAAACCAAAAAACCAAAAAACAACAACAACAAAAAAAACTCATTGAAGAAAAAAAAAGCGAGGGAATAATGGCACACACCTTTAATCCCAGCACTCAGGATGCAGAGGCAGGAAGATTTCTGTGAGTTCAAGGCCAGGACGATCTACATAGCAAGTTTTAGTACAGCCAGGGTTACACAGAGACCTTGTCCTAAACCACAAACAACTTACATGGTGTGGAGGGGGAGCAAACCCAGAGATGAAACACAAGTAAATATGAATTAAGAAAAAAACAAAAGAACCCCAAAACACCTGGCAAGAGATGGTAGGTCGGGAGCCCCATAATATTTCAGAAATATGTTCTGCCCAGTCAGGGGTTCTACGAGCTCAGAACTTCTATTGTCTTTTAGATATTGGTTGAAGCTGGGCTTCCGTGGGGAATGACTCCTATTTCTGTATAACAAAAGACCTGTGCCAGGGCAAGTCTACACACACCCTGAGAGCTAGTAATACCATGTTGGTATGGATTGTCTGAGGGCTTGAGTAAGTGCTGCTTAGGATTAGAGGGAATATTTCCTGTCAGCTCTCTATACATGATAATAGATGTCTTCTGCCAATACCCCCCCCCACCACTTTTGGATGGTTACTTAAGACGATGGAACAATAAACCGGGGTCTTCAGTGTTAACTGGGAGCCCTTCTGATATGACCAGATGTTTCTGTCTTGTCCTTAGCGTCATTAGACAACTAGGTCTTCTCTGATCACACTCCCCCACTCAGGGTCAGACCCAGGCTGTTTGGCTGGTTCCAATCTCAGCCCCAAAGACGTCAGTCCAGAATAGATGGCCCCTGCAGCGTGGGGCTAATTCAGACCAGACCATAATAGTGTCACACACCTTTAATCCCAGCACTCAGGAGGCAGAGGCAGGTGGGTCTCTGAGTTTGAGGCCTGCCTGGTCTACAGAGTGAGTTCCAGGACAGCCAGGACTACACAGAGAAACCTGGGGGTGGAGAGGGCCACAACAATAACAAAAAAAGAATAAACACACACCCCAAATAAGACTTTCATAATGACCAAGGGGCTGGAGAGACAGCTCAGCAGTGAAACGCACTCACTGACTGCTCTTCCAGAGGACCAGGGCAGGTTCTATTCCCAACACCCACATGGTACACAGACATACTCACAGACAATACACTTGTATACATAAAAATAAATTATCTTTAAAAATTGATTGATTTTTTTAATGGGTATCTTGGGGCTGGGGAGACAGCTCAGTGAGTAAAATATGTAAAAAAGCCTAATGTGGTGACATGATGTGTAGTCCCAATATTGGTGTGGCAAAGGCAGGCTGCTGGCCATAACTAGTCCACCCAATCCATTTAGCAAGCTCTAGGTGAGTGAGGTACCCTGTCTCAAACAATTCAAACAAACCATAAAGTGCCTAAGGCATTACAGTTGGGGCTAACCTCCGGGGTTTGTGTGCAGACAGGCATCTTTTATTTTAATTTTAAAAAATTTATATTTCATTTTACATACCAAACCCAGTTCCCCCTCCTCCCCCTCCCCTCCACCTGCCACCCTTCCCCCTCTCATCCACTCCTCAGAGGGGTAACTTCCTTGGGGAGTCAACAAAGTTGGCATACCAAGTTGGTGCAGGATCAGGCCCCTCTCCCAACAAGCATCTTTTGAATCAAGTTCTTTGCCTAGCACTTAATATTTAAAAAGGTATCAATGCAAGTTTCAAGCAAAAATGGAATAATTTCAGCAATTTCCATCAAGCATAACAAAAACCAACCCTATTTGACAGTCTCATTCTCCATTTCTAGGAATCCATTCACTTCAGGATACAACACCGGTTAATGGCAGCTTGATGGGAGACAGGAGGCAGAGAAAGAACACAGATGAAGAAGGTTTGTAAAACAATCTGTTTTACAAATTCATAAACAAATTAATTATAAGAAACAAAACTGTGAGAGGTTTAGGATTTGAACTCAAGATTATAGTATGAGTCCCAAAAGATGAATGAGTTCTATAGGCCTCAAAATCCTCAAAATATGGTAATAATGTATAAAGCATAGCAACTACCACATATTCAATACAAGGCCATTAAATTCTAGTACAGTATTCCCTGAATTTTACTGACTCCTTAAATTATGACTAATACAACCTGAGAGGAGGGAAAAAGTCTGTATTCCATGAACAGCTATCAAGCCAAGAGTAGTATTGTCACAAGATAGGCACTAAAGGAGCACAGAGTTCAGAAAAAGATCCATATAATATAAGCACGATCAACTGATTTTTGTGGCAGAAGTACAAAGGCAAGTCACAGGAGAAAATACAGTATTTTCAACACATGGTGCTCAAACAACTGGACTTTCATATTGACACACATATAGAAATAGTAAGACACACAGAGAAACCTGAGGTAGACCTAGTTGGCGCCCTATTTAAAAAGCATATGATCAGCTGGGCGGTGGTGGCGCACGCCTGTAATCCCAGCACCTGGGAGGCAGAGGCAGGCAGATCTCTGTGAGTTTGAGGCCAGCCTGGTCTACAGAGTGATTTCCAGGACAGCCTCCAAAACAATACAGAGAATGTCTTGAAAAACCAAAAAAAAAAAAAAAAAAAAAGCATATGATCAAAAACAGATCATACACTTAAATATAAAAATGAAAACTACGAAACGACTTTTTTGTTTGTTTTTGTTAACAGTTTCTCTGTGTATCCCTGGCTGTCCTGGAACTCAGAGAGATCTGCCCGCTTCTGCCTTCTGAGTTCTGGAATTAAAGGAATGTGCCATCACCAGCCCAGAAGATTATAAAAAAAGGGAAATCCATTTAAATTTTTCAAAATTAGGAATTGTGGGACTGAGGAGGGGGCACAACTGGCAAAATGCATACCGCACAAGCTTAAAGACTGAACACTCAGCCGGGCGGTGGTGGCGCACGCCTGTAATCCCAGCACCTGGGAGGCAGAGGCAGGCGGATCTCTGTGAGTTCGAGGCTGGGCTGGACCGAGAGCCTCGAAAACAATACAGAGAAACCCTGTCTCATAAAAGAGACTGAACACTCAGCATCCACACTGGAAAAGTTGGTGGCTCACAGCTGTTTCAGCACTGTGGAGGTAGAAACAGGTGGATCCCTAGGACTTGTGGGTAAGTTAGTCTAGGTGAACTGGTGAGCTCCTGATTCAGCTAGAGATCCTGATGCAAAATATGAAATTGAGGGCAATCAAGGAAGACTCCACATCAACTTCTGGTCCCCACTTGCACACCTGAACACACACACACACACACACACACACACACACACACACACACACACACACACACACACACAGAAACTGCTCTAAAACTCTTATTAAGGAATGAAAATATAAACTACGGAACTGCTGGGAAATACATTCAAAACATTCACTATGGAGTAACTAGAAAAGCCAGCAAAGTAAGGGACTGTGGTAGGGGTGGGGGATGGTCAGGAGCAATAGAGAAGGCTCAAGTGATCTGAAGGGGGAAACGGTAAAAATGGGGGAAGGGAAAGGACATGACTCCAAATGGGAGGAGGGAGATAAATGCAGAAGGAGAGTAAAATAACAATAAGGGTGCCTCAGAAAGTCATGTCGCAAGGAATCATACTATTTACCTAAAAATGCCTATAGTATAAGTGAATATATAAACGTACATATATAATTTAAATGAAAAATTTCCACTGACAATGCTGCCCCAAAGATTCATACAGAGCATATAACAAAAACCCAACACCAGGCACTTCAAAGTCCCCTTTTAAGTCATTAGTTGGAGATGCCCCCTGGAGGTGGAAGGTCAGTCGTTATTGCTAAAGACACCATACACTGGGTCCAGAGACCCCAAAATGGATCTAATCCGAAAGCCTCCCCTGAGGACTATCTTTCATGGCAAGTTTCCAGGAAGGGAAGTAACCAACAGTCCCATCCAGCTATGATTAGAGTCCAAGGCTTCATGCTGCTTAGGCAAGTACTCTAGCAACTGAACTGTATGTATCCTTAGCCCCAACTGTTTTAACAGAAAACTCATGTGAGACATTGTTTTATTAGAGTTTGCAATACACTTTCACATGAATCATCTCACTTGTTCCTATGAGTTAAGCAGGGTTGACATCATCTTGCTCTTTTTCACAACCATTCCCATACTTAAAAATAGATGCTGACAAGCCGGGCGTTGGTGGCGCACGCCTTTAATCCCAGCACTCGGGAGGCAGAGGCAGGTGGATCTCTGTGAGTTCGAGGCCAGCCTGGTCTACAGAGCGAGTTCCAGGACAGCCTCCAAAGCCACAGAGAAACCCTGTCTCGAAAAAACCCAAAAAATAAAAAAATAAAAATAAAATAGATGCTGACAGAAGTTAAGGGGGAAGGGTAGGGTATGGTTATTATCTATGATGAATACAAAGCAGAATAAGTAAAACTGGTTCAAAAAATTAAACAACATATTTAGGTGTGTTTTGCATGAATGACTGTCAGAGTTATTAAACTAAAAGGGATAAAGAAGTGCTTAAAGAGGCCGGGAAACTGATTCCCTCAAGACCCTTGAAATAAACATTCATCTTCTAGGATGACTTACAGATAAAGCCAAGGTGCAAGGCAAACTACAGAAAATTAAATATCTGCAATGAAGAAGAAAAAAAAACTTCCTAGATTTGGTTCAAAACTGATGGGCAAGCTGGGATGTAAGTGGGCAGGGAAAAGAGTCCCTCCTCAAAAGGTAACTAACTCAGTGTGAAAGAGCGTTTGCCACCAAGCCTGGCTACCTGAGTTCCATCCCTGTGACCCACATGGTGGAGAGAACCAACTCTTTCAAAGTGTCCACATGATCTCCACATGTATGCTATGGCAAACATGCAACTTAGAAAAAAAAAAAGACAGGGGCTGGAGAGATGGCTCAGAGGTTAAGAGCACTGCCTGCTCTTCCAGAGGTCCAGAGTTCAATTTTCAGCAACCACATGGTGGCTCACAACCATCTGTAATGAGATCTGGTGCCCTCTTCTGGCGGGCAGCATACAGACAAATGTTGTATACATAATAAATAAATGTTTAAAAAAGTTTCAGCCAGGCGGTGGTGGCCCATGGCTTTAATCCCAGCACTTGGGAGGCAGAGGCAGGCGGATCTCTGTGAGTTCCAGACCAGCCTGGTCTACAAGAGATTGTCCTTGACAACCTCCAAAACCACAGAGAAACCCTGTCTCGAAAAACCAAAAAGTTTCAAAAAAAAAAAAAAAAAAAAGGCAGAAAAACAGCAGCTTTGATGAACTAAAGAGCATATAATTTAATATTGGCTAAAATACAGGTGACAGCTAAACAATCATATTTACAAAGAAATTTTAACTGTTAAAAATCTATACCTAGTTTAGCCCGGCAGTGGTGGCCCATGCCTTTAATCCCAGCACTCGGGAGGCAGAGGCAGGCGGATCTCTGTGAGTTCGAGGCCAGCCTGGTCTACAGAACGAGTTCCAGCACAGCCTCCAAAACAATACAGAGAAACCCCGTCTCGAAACCGCCCCCCCCAAAAAATCTATACCTAGTTTATTACAACATCAATTCACTTCTTGAGACACTTTTGCTGTTCAGTACTGTCCAGGAGCCATACAGGGACATTGGTTATCTGAAACATAGCAGGTACTGTGACATATGTGCATAACAGTTTGGAGTTTAAATATGAAAAATACTTTTTAATCATACACTGATCCGGTTTCCTTTTAAAGTGGGTACTAGAAAATCTGATATTATCTGTGCTCTTGAGCAACAATGCTCTGTATATAGGCCTCAGGGAACAGGAGTACCCTATTTGTATAAAGTAGGCTAAGTTTATATAAATCAAGCTCCAGAAGACAGATAGGCAGATGCTTTAACATCCCCGCTTGGCTGACTCAGCAGCATGTCCATCCACCTGGGCTATGCAATGTCACTTGTCCCAGGTGTGACAAAGAAACAACCAACCCACAGTGAGAAGGGATGTTGGATCAAAAACCCTTGGTTGATATTAAGTAATCCGGAGCAGAAAACATTAGTTCCCAGTATGGTCACTTGCCCCAGAACTGTGAGTTCATTGCTAGGGACTCTATAGCCAGAAGCCAGGCAGATGCAAAAATGAATCTTATCCAGCCTCTAGCCATGATCCTGTCACAGGTTTTTTCCTTTTAACCAAAGGCCACACGACCAGAGACTGATCTGCTGTGTCTCCCTTAGTCTTTCCAATTCTACTCCTGTTTGCCTCACTTTCTTCTCACAGTACAAGAGACTTTTTTCTGAAGATGTAAAGCAAATTATGGATCAGGGCCAAATTTGACTCAGAATCTGTTTAGTATTTATGCAGCCTATGAATTAAAAGCAGGTGTGCATGTTTTCCTATCTTTCAATGGCTATGGAAGGGGGAGATGGACAGGAGCAGGACACAACAACTAGTATTTTGTATCAGAAAACCAGATAAAATTCCAATTTCAAACTCACGATACACTTTCACTGGGCTACAATTATAGCCCTTTTTCAATGTACTGCCTTCATCTGTTTTACACTATAAGGGCAGAGGGGAGCACTGCAACAGGAGGCATCTGGCCTGCATCTTCACAATTTCAGGGACAGTTCCCAGAGAATCTCTACTGTGGGGTTAGCAACATTCAACTGACAAAGAAGACTGAGGAAAAAATTCTATCCATGGATCAGTTCGCTGAATTGGTTCACAGAGAAAATACATCCTGTTAAGATTCCCAGAAAATCTGTTTCTCAGCCTATACGCTTAAGTGGTTTTTTTTTTCCAGAGAAATTTTCATGTAATGTAAATTTTAGACTATGCTGGCAGATTGAATTTTGGACCTTCTCTCTATGGGAGGTTTTTTTTTTTTTTTTTGGATACAGGGTTTCTCTGTGGTTTTAGAGGCTGTCCTGGAACTCGCTCTGCAGACCAGGCTGGCCTTGAACTCACAGACATCCACCTGCCTCTGCTGGGATTAAAGACGTGAGCCACCAACACTTGGCAGGGAGTATTCTTAATGATGATTTGATTAAAAACTTTGCCCACCACATAAATAGTAGCATTAGGCACTCCTATTCCTATCCAGGATCATAAGGACCAGAGCAGTTCTCGAAGTCACACTTAAGAAACTTCTAAATAGAGGATTGGAAAATGCAGATTTTCCCACTTCCACTCACACCATGGAGATTAATCATCTTGAGTGATCTTCTGGCGCGCATGCACAAAACAGTATTTTTTGACAAGCTCTGATTGTGTAGCTCTGGCTCAGAAGTCACTGTGTAAACTAGGCTGGCCTCCAACTCACAAGATCCACCTGGCTGTTTCCAGAGTCCGGGATTAAAGATGTGCAACACGACATCTGGCACTGCTGGGCATATATTAATTCAGTCACTTAAAAATCTGTGACCAACAAAGAGAACCTATAGTTTAATCTCTTTACAGGAGGCTTCATATGTGATTTAAATCTTAAAACCTGTCAGGGGGCTGGAGAGATGGCTTACAGGTTAATAGTTAAGGGCTGTTCTGTCAGAGGTCCTGAGTTCAATTCCCAGCAACCATATTGTGGCTCACAACCATCTGTAATGAGATCTGGTGCCCTCTTCTGGCCTACAGGCATATATGCAGACAGAATGCTGCATACATAATAAATAAATCTTTAAAAAAAAAAAAGAGCCCATCACTCTGCTCAAACTATCAACAGAAAAATACAAAGGCGAGAAGCTTCCTGTTCTGAAATAATGCCAATTTATATATAAAACTCTGAGCTAAGCCAGGCGTTGGTGGCGCACGTGAAATGTAATAACAATATTCAATCAAAGCTCTTTGTGTGTTGAGGTATCAATGAAGCAATTCATGTGACATAAAAGTCCCAAACAGTTTGCTCCAGTTAGTTCGATTACAAAATCCTGAGAAGTCAGGCAGGATGGTGCTCGCCTTTAATCCCAGCACTCGGGAGGCAGAAGCAGCTCGGATCTCTGTGTTCAGGACAATTTCCAAAGCTACACAGAGATACTCTGTCTCGAAAAAACAAGTAAAACAAAAAACGTACATTAATGACTTCCTCTACTACTATAGGTAGGCAGCTAGTTTACATTTTGTGATACAGCTATTTTTATTTTTGCAGCTCCTCACCTTTTAGTAAGGCTTGTAATTATAAACATCACATACTGATTGCATACTGCCACCAGCAATTTTATTTAATCTTTGGTAACTTCACTATTACTACAAGAAAGACAACGACACATCCAAAAGTGCATCGGAGGCCAAGGAAGGTGGATGCAGAGGTTTCCTTTTGCAATTCACTGCTTACTACTCAGCATGAATGACTTTCCAAAGTTCCTTTGAGGCCCTGCAGCTTGTGCCTTCCCAACTTCATTTCTTACTCTCACCTCATTATGCTTCACCACCCCCAGCTTCCTTCCGTTCTCAATCATGCCAAGATCTCACTTGCCTCACTAAATCCTCCTTGCCTCTTACAATACATACTAGGGAATCTCTCTGGGTAGCTTTTACACATACCCTTGCCAATTGTACATACAATGCACCCACTTTTGACTTCATACCAAAGAGAGAGGCAAGATCCTAGTCCCATGCCCTCAAAAATGTGGCCTTTGAATTTCTGGACCGGTCTCCAGGATTCATAAGGTGGAAACATCAAGTCAACCACCACATTATGCTCACATTTGCACAAAAGATGCAAATGCAGTGGTGATGCCCATGTGGGCATCCCTGCAACACGAATCATTAAAACCCGGAGACTGGTATTGGGGCTCAAGCTGAAGATCTGAGAAGCAAAGCAGCCAAGCCACCGGAGAGCTCTTACCTCTACCAAGGCCGGGGCAATCCTGTCCTCAACTTGGCTGGAGACTAATTGCCTGAGACTGAATGCCAGGTCTAACACCTTGTTCCTGTCTTACATACAGCTCTAGTGCTGGGATTAAAGGTAAGCTGTTCCTCTTGTAGACTGATTCACTCTCAAATAGCCCTGGGTGGCCTTGAACCCATAAAGATCCATTTGCCCCTGTCTCCTGAGTCCTGGGATTCAGTGAGCCATCACTGCTTGGCCTCTGTGGCTGTGGCTGGCTTTGCATTCCTATCTTCAGGCAAGCTTTAGCAGATCATAAAACAATGTATCACCACACAAAGCAAGTAGTGAATCGCCTTATCTATCACCACATCCTCACAAAGGGAAAGGGGCCCGCTTTCACTTACCTGTGTCCGTTGAGAACACAGTAAGAGTGATTGAGTTTACTGAGTCTTGATCCTTGTATATCTTTTTAGCATTCTCCAATAGGGCTAACAAGATGGCTCAACAGGTATGGTGCTTGCTGTACAAGCCTGGAGACCCATGAGAAAGTGGGAGGAGCTAAGAGACTCCCTGAAAGTTGCCCTTTGACCCTGACATGTGAGCTATGGCAGGTGCACTGCCACACACAGTAGTAAGACCAATGATTCTGCAAGATGAAACTAAGTATCTGAACAAGACTTCTGCCACACAGAAATATGACCGTCTCCAAGACAAGCATGGGACATTTGCACCGTCACATCCTTTACTTGGTTGGAAGAATGACAACAACTGTTAGTTCAAACTTGGCAGGGTTTTGTTTTGTTTAAAACATTAAGGAAACAAGATCTCAGTTGGGCACAACAATATCCATGTGATTTTGGCACTTGGAGGAGGCAGGGAAGTTTACTGAAAGTTGCAAGCTAGCCTGAGCTAAAACACTATTTCCCTACTGTCCTCCCACTCTCTGGGTGGGGAAAGGAGTTCACCAAGTCAAGTAAAAACTGGTAGTGCAGGCTGGGTGTTAATCCAAGCACTCAGGAGGCAGAGGCAGGTGGAGGATCTCTGTGAGTCTGAAGCCAGCCTGGTCTACAGAGTGAGTTCCAGAACAGCCTCCAAGCCACAGAGAAACCCTGTCTGGGGGGGGAAGACTGGTAGTGCAATGTCAAAATTCCAACTGTTAAGAAATAAATCAGAATTTTGAAAAGCTGCCTTCCCAACTCCCTTTTAGTGGTAATGGAAATTAACATAGGGCCTAGAACACGCAAGGCAGATGCGTTACCACTGTTCCCGGCCTGTTTTTATTCTGGAATTACCAGGGCCAGCCTTAAACTTGTGACCCTCCTCTCTTAGATTCCCAAGCAGCTGGGATTATGGGTCTGTACCATAAATCCCAGCCTGGAAAAGCATTATTATTATTATTATGTATATGGGAGTTTTGCCATAGAGGGCATTGGATTCCCTTGGAACTAGGGTAATAGTCTATTGTGAGCTGCATGTGGGTGCTGGGACCTGGAACCCGGGTCAGTGTTTTTAAACACTGAGCCATCTCTCCAGACCCTGGAAAGGCTTCTTCTTCTTCTTCTTTTTTTTTTTTTTTTTTTTGAGAGAGGGTTTCTCTGTGGCTTTGGAGCCTGTCCTGGAACTGGCTCTGTAGACCAGGCTGGTCTCCAACTCACAGAGATCCACCTGCCTCTGCCTCCCGAGTGCTGGGATTAAAGGTGTGTGCCACCAAGGCCTGGAAAAGCTTTTAACAGCACTTCAATACTTAAGATTTCTCTGTGGTTGGTCAGAGTATTAGCAAATTTGATTGTAAAGTATCTGAATGTTAAATGTACCAACACACAGAAGATCTGTGTAACAGTGGACCAATGACCCAAGTTCTACAGCACAGACTCAACAATAAGACTGTAAATTTCACAAAGTACCCATCTAAAACTAACCACTGACAAGTGCCAGTGAGATGGCTCAGGGCACAAAGATACTTTTTGACAACTTATTCCCAGGATCCAAGTAGTAGAAAGAGAAAACCAACTTCCATAAGTTATCCTCTAACCTCTAAATGTATCCCATGTGTGTGGTCTCAAATAAATATATTAGTAAGACACTGTTGGCTACTACTTAAAGAGGTTTAGTGCATACCAAAGATACACTACCATCTCAAAGAGCTATTAAAAATTCATCCCATTTCAACGATTAATCTGTTAAAAGCTGATTTTCACCTCATACTGGAATGAAATCAGGAGCAGATGAAAACCAACTGTTTTAAAAAAAATCAATTTTTAGTCTGGCATTGGTGGCTTTACGCCTTTAATCCCAGCACTTGGGAGGCAGAGGCAGGCTAATCTCTGTGAGTTTGAGGCCAGCCTGGTTCCAGTAAAATCCCCAAAGCAATACAGAGAAACCCTGTCTCAAAAAACAAAAACAAATCAATTTTTTAAAGGATATTTTCAGGGACTGGAGAGATGGCTCAGAGGTTAACAGCACTGGCTGTTCTTCCAAAGGTCCTGAGTTCAATTCCCAGCAACCACATAAATAAAGGATATTTTCTTTTTTCTTTTTAAAGATTATTTATCACATATACAGTGTTCTGCCTACATGCCAGAAGAGGGCACCAGATTGAATTGTAGATGGCTGTGAGCCACCATGTGGTTGCTGGGAATTGAACTCAGGACCCCTGGAAGAATAGTCAGTGCTCTGAACCTCTTGAGCCATCTCTCCAGCCCACAAATCAATTTTTAAAAGATTCTTTCGGGCTGCTCTTCCAGAGGTTCTGAGTTCAATTCCCAGCAACCACATGGTGGATTACAACCATCCCTAATGAGATCTGGTGCCCTCTTCTGGCCTGCAGACATACATGGATGCAAGATGTTGTATTCATAATAAATAAATCTTAAAAAAAAAAAAAAGATTCTTTCATGGAGGCTGGAGAGATGGCTCAGGGGCTGAGAGCATTGGCCACTCTGGCAGAGGACACAGGTTCATTTCCAAGTACCCACACAGTAGCTCACAATCTGTGAACTCCAGTCCCAGAGGACTGCCCTCTTCTTGTCTTAAAAACACCCACATGCACACATGCAAAACATTCATACACAAAATAAATCAATCTTTAAAAAAAAAGATTCTTTCAAATCTGAAAAGTATCCTAAAAAGTCTAGTTGATTTGTGAGCAGAAACTGGCAACTTAGTAGTCCTACATACAAGGGGCTAAAAATAAGCAAAACAATCTTGAAAAACCAAAAACCTCAAAGATTCCTATGTCCCTGTTGACTGACCCCACAGTAATATGAAGGAGACTGTGGGCTGGCAACGGGTCAGCAAAGATTCGCAGAAGTTCTCAAGACAAGCCCTGAAATCCACACACCTTTCTTTTCCCACTAAGGAATTCAATGAGGCATCAGCAGTCTTCTCTAACAGGCTGAGACAAGCTGTGCCCTTCTCTCCATACACATTAACCTGAAGTAAGTTCATGACTTAAATGTAGGAGCTGAATAGAAAATGTTCACAAGAAACAACACCCAAGCTACACTGCTTGCTGTGAGTGCCCTGGGCACGACACCGTTTATAAATCATTTGTACTATGGAAAGCCGGCTAGGGTGGCTAGAGCCAAGCAAAGGTAAGGATGCAGTAAAATACCAAGCCTTATTATACACTGTTGCCAGAAATGTAAAGTGAGAGGCTGAGAAAAGTTTGACAGTTCCTCAAAATGTCAAACAGGTATACCATGTGTCCCAATAGCTTCATTCCCAAGAGACAAGCAGGAGAAACGAAAACACAGCAATGTTTTACAGGAATATTTAACACCATTATTTGTAACAGCCAAGAAACAGAAACAATTCATATATGCAACAGGAGAACGTAGTAAACTCCTACTAATGGAATGTCAGTCACAAACAAGAACAAGGTATTGCTACATATGCAATATGGATGAAGCTTAGAAACAGGCTAAATGAAAGATGTCAGTCACAAAGTGCCATGTGTATACTATGCCATTGACATGAATGTCCAAAGTAAGCAAGGCAAGTTAGTGGTTGTCGGGGCTGAGTGGTGAGGACTGATATGAGCCCAGATTTTTCGGTACTTGCAGATATTTAAAACATGGACATCAAAATTGGATCCCCAGAACTCATGTAGTGTAAGGAAAGACCAACTCCCACAAGCTGTCCTCTGACTTCCACACGCCTGATGCAACATGCTCTTCCAACAAATTAATAAAACAGTTAAGTGCTCGCTTCAGCAGCACATGCACTAAAATTGGTACCACAGAGAAGATTAGCATGGCCCCTACACATGATGACATTCGTGAAGTGTTCCACAATTTTAAAAAAGTTATAATGTTTGGCCATACAAAATCAGATTCACAACTGTGGACTCTGCCTATTCTCTTACATAGAATAATGAATAGGACTGATAAAGCATCACAAAAGTGGCCACTATTGGAGGACTACCCTGCTCAGGCACACACGGTACTAAGTACACATTAATTTTATACATATTGTTGAGTTTTGTAATGGCAAGTAGTGTTTAAACCACAATGTTCTCTCTCTCTCTCTCACTCACACACACACACACATACACACGCACACACACTCTCTCTCACACACACACATACTCTCTCTCTCTCTCTCTCTCTCTCTCTCTCTCTCTCTCTCTCTCTCTCTCTCTCTCTAAATGTGCACACAGAAGACAGAAGAGATGTTAGGTGTTCTCTTCTATTCACTCTCCACCTCCAGACAGGGTCTCTCACTGAAACTGGAGGTCCCCATTATTCAGATAGGCAGGTAGCCAGCAAGCCCCAAAAGCATGCTGCCTTGCCAAGCTTTTTACATGGATTCTGGGATTTAAACTCAGGACCTCATAGTTGCACAGAAAATACCCTTACACTTACTGAGTTATCCTCCCAGCCCTCACCACAATTTAACAGATTATGTCAGAAAAGGACAAGATAATTTAACAGGGCTGAACCCAGTACAATTGTGTTCTATTAACCCTGTCTGATACCTTTCCCTAAAGGCTCCAACAGCATTGGATGCTTTCTCACAAGGTAATTCAATTACTCTCAATGAACTGCTATTCACCAAACCGCAGCCATTTCATTTCATTTTATAAACCTTCACATTCCTTTGATCCCATTCCTCTTACCAATAAGAGGATTACACCCGGCAAGTAAGTTTTTTGGAAAAATGATCTAAGGACAAACTAGATTACTAAAACACCCTAGACAATATTCCAGAGAAAGACTACCAGATTGAAGACAGCTTACTTTTCCAGCATTTTGATTGGCTCCTCACTATTAAGGACTCTTCAGCTCTAGGAGCAACAATGCACTACGAGGAAGCTGCTACATGTGGCCACCACCAAAAGGAACACAAAGTGCCTCCCTAAAAGCTAGGCTGGATTACAGGTGACATGTGTCCTTAAAACTTCCCTACTGCAAACACCAGGGAAAGACCAAGGAGGCAAGCTGCACAACTTTCACTTTTCATAGGTTTATCAGTGTTTCAACAAATGAAAAATTGAGAGCCTAATAAAAAAATCAATCACATTTCAGTTTTTACTAAAGGCAAACTGTGGCATAGTCATGTATCAATGTATCAATGAATGGTTTCTAGACCAGCTTATTTCTATGTTTTATCATCTTAGAAACACACACACACACAAGCTAGAAACACTTAACTTCCTATACTCTGGCATCAAACACATTTCTAAGTTCTGAGAAATCTGAATAGTGGGCAATTCCCGGAAGAGTGGCTAGCGAGTGCAATCATGCTGGCAAAAGGCCAACGATTCCTCTGCAAAGAATCCAGAAACTATAAAATATTCCTGCTCTTATGACAGTAAACTAAAGTCAAAGGCAACACTGAGAGTTAACACAGCCCCTCCACAATGCCTCTTAATCATTGCACTTGAAAACAACTATTGAGAAAGCAGTAGGATATGGAAATACGACACACTGAGGGCATTGAAAATAGGTTTACAGTTCTGTGCTCCTCTGCAGGCTAGCACTACAGTAGCAAAGAGAAGCCGAGAGAAAATATTTGGCAAGAAAAAGCTGAGGGCACACCTATCTCAGCCCTAGTGGGGCTTTCACAGGAATACCAATCTAGGCTACAAAGTGAGTCCAGGACCACCTGGGTTACATAAGATTGTGCCTTAATCAGAATGACTTTCTACTGGACATAAATCCTTTAGCAAAGGAGACAAAACACTAGACTTGTTTAAACCCATTGCCATTTCAAACAGTTTCAAGAGGAGAATAACATCCAGACCTTTAGAAAACAGGTAGCCCAGCTACTTGTGACTTATGCCTTGCTCATTCAGGATTGCTATCATCAACGGAGTTGGCACTCTGTATTATCTCAATCAAGAGCCAGGTTATGTCACGGTCCCGGTTCTCCAAATTTGGAGGGAATTCAGAGAGCAAGCAACAGTACAGTGAGGCAGACAACCAATGTTGGATCAGGAGTTCCATATTGCTGTTTAGTAAATGGTCTCGGAGACAGCGACACCTCAGTCTGCTCGTTAACGCTAAGACTGCAACCACCTCCTGTTCTCTACTCCATTTAGTTCTGCACCGTGCAGGAGTTAGTTACCTTTCCACGCTGGGTACCCCTCCCCGCCAATCTCACACGTCTCTCATCTTCCGCTCCCTCAGTAGGGAGAGGCGGTGAAAGGACGAGTAAGCAGGCCGAGACTTATCTTGGTCAAAGAGCACAGACCCTGTCACCAGCGGTGGAAAGCAGGAGTGAGAAAGCCGAATGTAAAGCCTAACGGGGAGCCCGTCCAGTGGGGAAGGCTCCTTAATCAGACTCCAACCTACCCACCACCCGCTTGCTTCACCCTCCTCGGCGGTCCCTCTGCCAAGTCCACTTTCTGGAGACAGTTACCACCTTTCAAATAGCACTTAAAGATGAAGGTGACATTCTCTGGTTTCGGCCGGTCAAAGACAATAAAGCCTCACCCTGCAGCATGGCTAAGTTTGAACGTCCTGTTCCACCAGAGCACGATTCGTCCCGACACCGTGACCACTCCCCACCCCACCCAGGCCCACCTCTACTCGGCAAAAAGGTAACGGCCGGGAGCAACTTCAAATACGTGTCAAGCGCGTGGTGTCGGGGAAACAAAAGGGCTCGGATCACTTTAGCAGGCTGGTTCCGAGTGCCCGGTCTCGTTCCTCCCCACAGAAAAATAGGGCACCGAGAGTTCGGAGACGTCTCTCCTGGCTTTCCTACGCCGGCCGCCAGCGGCTATCTAGCGGGCTCCGGGGGGTCGGGGGCCTCGGTGTTGGTTTCTTCGAGGCGGAAACTTGCCATCGATGGCCAAACGTCTTGCAAGTTTCCCCCTTTGCTTTAAAACGTTTAACTTCTCTACAGATGGAAAGGACGCCAAGGAGCGGCTTCCTTTGTTGAAATGCCCGGAATTAGGAGGAACTGGGGGAGCAGGCTGGGGAGAGACGGCGGGACAGATGCGGGGACCGACCGGGCTGCCCCGGGCCGCCTCGAGGCCTGCGGTCCCCGTCACCTGTCCGCCGCACCCGGGGACGGGGCGAGGCGCCGCCGCCTCCACTCAAAATGGAGGTTACGAAACGCGCGCCGCTCGCCCGCCCGCCCGCCCGCCACATGGTCGGGCCGCCGCGCCCGGGGCTCGGTCCCCGGCAGCGCCACTCACCCACAGACCGATAGCCCAGGATGGCGATCTTCCGGGACTTGGACTGCGGCATCTCGGCGGCCTACTCAGCCCCGGCCCAACCACATCAACCGCGGCGGCGGCTCCTCCGGCTCAGACGATCGGCGGCGAGGGCGCCGGGGGAACGCGGCATACAGAGCGCAGTGGCTGGCGGGCGGGCGGGCGGGCGGGCGCGGCTGCCTCTCGCTCGCTCAACCGCCCGGAACCGACCGCGCGGGCCCTCCCCCCCCAACACTCCCACGTGACCGCGCGCGCCCGCGTCAGCGCCGCCTCCCGCCGCCGCCTCCCGGCTCCGGAACGCGCGGGGGTGCGTCGGGGGGCGGGGGGAGGAAACGTCTCACTTTCAAGGGAAGGAGCGGAGACGCCCCGCGGCTCCCGGAAAAGTCACGACAAAAACTCGCTGCGTCATGGCCCGCCCACCTACTTCCGCCGCCTTTCGGGTACGACCGTCCTGCCCGAGCCCTCACTGGACGGCTCCCACACAGCTGCGCGATGACGCAATGGAAATTCCGTCTGCCATTGGGGGCTGAGAGGGGGGCGGAGCCAAGGAGAGGCGCCGCTCGGCCAGGAGCTAAAAATAATAACCCGGCGGCGTTTGCGCCGCTGAGCGCTCAGCGCCTGCGTGGTTCGAAAGCGTGGCCCCCTATGGGCGGGAGGGCGGGTAGCTCCTCAGTGATTGGCTGATGTGGCGCTTGGGGCGGAACCAACAGCGAGAAGCGCGGTGATTGGTGAAATGCTGAGCCGTTGGCCGACTTGCGTCTGCCAGTCCTTAGAAGGCGCGCGGCGTACGTCCGTAGTCGGCTGGGTGCGCGCTGGGTGCCACCTTGATTCCTGTTTGTCCTCTGAATCGCCGTCCTGCGATGTTAGCGTTAGCCTGGGCTTCATGTGGGTGGTGACTAAGTTTTGCTCGTGGCTGAGGGACTGTGGGAAGAAAGGAGTCAATGCAGATTCCAGACGTCGGAAGTCACATTAAAAGCAACCTGGGCGGGCCGGTCCGGTGCAGACCCAGGCGGCCCGCGGGGCGCACCTAGCGTGGGAAGGCGCCCGCGTGGGGGCTCTGCCGCCAGATCAGCGCGTCTTTCACTCGGGTTACTCCTGGAGAAACGTGAAACTCGGCCATTGTCAAGAAGGCTGAGGGAAAGCAGGAGACTTCGCTGTCTGGTGTAGGCGGGCCACGCCTGAAAAGGGAAGGCTGGTATAGTTTCGACAAAAGGCGTTCTGGCAGAGAGCTCCTTGTCTGGAGAACTCGAAGAGCAGTTGGAGCATCCTCATTGTAGGACTCAGGCATTCTGCTGGCCCGCCCTGTCACCTGGCAGAATGCACTCAGGCCGTACCCTGGTCAGCCCAGGCTTCATGACTACAGTCTGGACACGGGTGCAAAGGACGCCTTTAAAACAAAGACCCCCACCACCACCACCGCTTACTCCCTCCTGCTGTTCCCCTGGGGCAGACAGGTCTTTTCCTGTCTCCCTCTTCTGTCCTCTCTCACTCAGTCTCTGTGTCTCTTAACTTAACTCTTTTCTCCCAACCCTTTCCCTTTCTAATAAACTTCTCAATAAGCTCTGTGTGCCTGGCGTGCTTGTCCCCTGCCTCCGTCACCCTCGCCCACATGGAATCTACCAAGGTTTCCCTCGAGCTTTATCATAAATCTCATGCTAAAAAGCAGGAAGGGAAGACAGTCCCTGGGCCTAGTTCATGGAGTCCCAAGTTGAAAGCTAGGCCTAGAAATGAAAATACCGAGAGAGAACAGCACGCTTGTCCTTCGTGATAGACTCATCTTTTCAGGGTCTCAGCTGGAATTCTTAGAAGAGATCCACTTGCCTCCCAAGTGCTGGGATTAAAGGCTACCTCACCACCTTGAGCTTCTGATTCTCCTGTCTTTCCCCAAGTGCTAGGATTCACAGGCTAGCAAGCCATGCTTATCTGGTGCTAGGGACTGAACCCAGAATGTACATTAGGCAAGCATGCAGACTGCTGAGCTACACCTGTCTCCCTAGCACTAGTTTAAGTATTTTAAAACAGATTCAGGTAAGTGTATGATAGAAAATGCCCTGATCCAGTAGTATTCTTGAACCCAGAGAACTAAATTCTTTGGCGAATGTAATTTAGGGTTACCTTACAAAAAAGTGTTCAGCGAGGTGACTCAGTAAAAGCATTTGTTGTGGGAGTCTTACAATCTGACTTTGATTCATGGATTCCAAGGTGGAAAAGAATTGACTCCCAAGAGTTATCCTTTGACATCTCACACATCCGTTCTATTTTATGCACATACACACAAATAATAATAATAGAACGTGATACAAGCGACATGCTATGCATAGTGAGGTCTCTGTGTGACTTTTGTATATCAATTGATACATATATGATGCATATTAAGTTCTGAGATCTAAAAAACATCTTCCTTTGAGTTCCCACAAAAAGTTTAAAAATACTACTTTAGCCTAGGAATATTAGTAATCTGATGAAGAAGCAATTATAAAGTCCAAGAATTTTCTAGTTGCTGTCTTAAAGCTCTTAGATATCAGATTTCAAGAACTCAGAAGATTCTGTTATTCCAGAGTGGAATGAATTCACTTTCATAGATGGCTCAGGGAGTTGGGCTATGGTGACTCATGTCTTTAATCCCAGTTTAGGACGCCGCCGAGGCTGAGGATCTCTGAGTTCGAGGCCAGCCTGAGCTACAAAGTAAGTGCCACGACAGCCAGGGCTGTTACACAGAGAAAACCTGATTGAACAAACAATATGTATGAAATTGTTTCTTATGGGAAATCTTGACCTTAATTGAAGTAGACATCTAAGAGTTTAAATATTTGATGAGGAAAAGAGTGGAGACGAACTACTTTCATCATAATCTTGGCAAAAGCCAAATCAGACTAATTGTTATGCCTCACAGAAAGTGTTCAAAATCAAACAGTGTTAATCCAGGGAAACATGCCAAGCTATTTATGTGGGCAAGTTGTTGAAGTCAAGAGGGTCAGCTCTTACTCCTGTGGACAGAGAAGGGCCTCCTCAGCAGGATGATCCTGTCCTCAGGATGAGTATCACCTTGGGGAAGGCAGGTGTAACATGAAAATAAAACCCCAGAGACAGATAATAAGGTTCAAGCTGAATATCAGAACAGCAAAGCAGCCAAGCCACTACCTTAAATCTAAAAAGGGGTGATCCTGTCTCCACGAGCTCTCATCAAGCCTCAGACTGCTGCCTCTCCTCAGTGTGGCTGGAGAATCAATGGCTTCCTATCCTCAATGTGGCTGGAAAATGAATGCTAGCTCTGAAACCCTGTTCCTGTCTTAAATACCTCTCATGAGTCCTGGGATTAAAGGTGTGAGTTCTGTTACTCTTTTAGGCTGATTCAATCTCATGTAGCCTTGGATGGCCTTGAACTCAGAGAGATCCATTTGCCTTAGTTCTGGGATTAAAGGTGTGTGCTACCACTGCCTGGCTTCTATGGCTACCTAGTATGGCAGCTTTACTTTGACCTCCAATGGCTTGAATAAATCATAAACAATGTATCACCACAGGCAGATCCTGTGATTTTACTGGGAGGAACATCTTGCCCTCTCGGCAGGGGCTCAGTGCAGTCAGTGTACCTCCTGAGACATGCAATTCACAGCGTGTTGGAGAAGGGAAAGTGAAATGGGCCAGTTCTAAATCCTTGGAGGAAGCCATGTGTGACTAACTTAGCCAGGAACTGAGAGGACATGTCTAGGCTATGCAGCCACTGTGAACTTCTCATCTCATGATGGTTTGACTTGTGTTCCCCCCAAAATGGTCTGTGGAAGTTCAATCCCTGTCAGAACACTTAGTTGGAATTCTACTGCAGGCATAATTTGTCATACTATAGTGATTCCCAAGCCAGTATGAGTAGTGCCCTTCTAAGAGGAGAGAAGACGCAGAAATGATGGAAGACAGTCAGTGTGGCAGAGACTAAAGTCCTGGGATTGTGTGAAGCCGGATAAGGAGAGGAAATGTACTTCTCATAGCCCTTCAGAGACAGCATGGTTCATACTTTGACCCTCTAGAATCCTGAGAAGAAAGTTCCAGTGTTTTAAGCAACCTAACTGGCAATATTTTGTCACTGCAACCAAAGGGAACTTCATCTACTCTCCTCAGATGGCTACCAACTTTATTCTAAGTTTGAATGTGGTTTCCAGGGACTGTGGGTAGTTTATCTCCCCACAGACTACAGCTTCCAGCTTTCACCAACCAAAGGCTGCTGACACATGCAGAGCAGGGCTATAGGGCTTGTTGGCTCAGTGGCTAGCACGACGGCTGGAGCAGAAGGCACAGGGCTGGCTCTGAAGAACATGGGAGACGTTCAGAAAAACCCAGGAGGCTGTTCCTTGCAGTAGAACCAGTGATGGCTTGTGGTCCCTGTGGATTACATAGTCCTTCAAAAGCACCTTAGATATAGAATTTAGTCACAGTCATTCATAAGTCACTGGAAGATATACTTAACCTTTGAGTTGCACAGCCAACACTGGCTCAGCTTATGTGAACGGCAGGCCCAGTATTGAATTTCATCCAAGCCATTAGTCTGCAGGGAACCTCTGTGGGGATGCAAGAAAGAAACAGGAGACAATTTTTCTAAATGCTTTCATTTCAAGACTAAACAATTAATCTTTGTTGATATATAATGTAGATTCATTATGATTCCCTCCCCTGGTCTGCGTGACAGTGGCATGTTATAACAGGTACTGAGATATCACATCAGCCAAATCATGGCAGTTCTTTTATTGTTAAGAGCTCAGAATATTGGGTGTTGCCTTTCTCCCCATCTCACAATGGAGGCTGACCCTGACCGCCTGGCTAGGTGTGTCGCTTTCCGTGATCTCCAGTGCCCACTTTCTCTCCCGTTCAGTGTGCACTCTTCGGGAGGGAGGCCCTGTGCTCAGCCCCTCTTAAGGGATGGGAAGTAGTGTATTTTACCATTTCCCTCTGCCTGAGAATTTCTTTTAGCATTTCTTGTAGTCTCCTGAACACAAATTCTGAAATGTCTGAAATTGTCTTTATTTCTTTGACTTTTATTTAAAAGGTTACAGAATAGCACTAGCCTGGAAAGACCTTATGTGCCATTATGTAACATATTGCATAAGTATAGGTGGTATTAAGATTGAGTTCCTTATGTCATATTTAGAACTCACCAGCTTTACATTTGTGTGTGTGTGTATCTGTGTCTGTGTACATGTCTTTTTTCAATGTTACTACAGGTGTAGATCCATATAACTGAATCCACAGTCCAGATATATAGTTATGTCACCACAAAACCTTCCCTTGTCCTATCCTTTTATTTCCTCTTCAGGAGGTCTTCTCCTCAGGGCTGGAGACATGGCTCCATAGTTAATAGTGAGCACTCCCAGAGATCTTGAATAACCTCCTGGTCAGTCCTCCAGAAACAATTCACACAACTGATGAAATTTTCTATGCTTGTTGGCATTTTTGCTTTAATGACTTCTACAGAACCAGGTGTTATGATTTTGTGCTGGAAAGACCTTGGCAGGTCGAGTCCAAATCACAGTGGGTGAGGGACAAACACGGCAGGCAGACAGAGCTTACATGGGAAGTTTGATTGTGGGAAGGGAAGGGAGAAGAGAGAGGAGAGCAAGAAAGAGCACAGAGTGGCCTTGTGGGGAGATGGAGAGAGAGAGAGAGAGAGAGAGGTGGGGGAGAGAAAGTGGAAGAAGAGAAGGTATAACATGAAGTTTTTCTGGCCTGGCTAGGTCTTACCGCCCTTCTCTGCCCCAAAGAAACACACAAATGCTATATTGGTTATAAAGCTGTTGCCCATTGGCTTGGCTTCTTATTGGATAGCTCTCTCTTAATTATTAACCCATAATTACTATTGTAAGTATTTCCATGTGGCCTTGTCTTACTGGAGAAAGGTCCAGGGACATCTTACTCCTTTGGTGTCCTACATCTTATCTTGACTGTTCAGCATCTCCACAGAAAAGAGAGGAGAAGAGAGCAATTTACTGTTTGTCCCTGATTCTGCCTAGCTATGTCACTTCCTGCCTGGCCAATCAGCCAATCAGTGTTTTATTCATTAACCAATAAGAAAAACATATACACGAAAGGACTTCCTCCACCAAGAAGGGAGTAGGCAGAGGACCACATAGCAGGCCAGGGTACTGCCTGCCATGTGTGCAGAGGTGATATGTGGGGACACCAGACCTTGAACAGAGACCCACTTCCCCTTCAGCCTGGGAGCAGGCAGCTGTGAGATAATGTTTACTGAAAACAATTCAGTGCTATAAAGCTCTTGATAGGGCTCAGATAAGGGCTTGCTCACTGAAACACCATGACTTTGACACCCCCTACGGCTAGATGCTTCTTCCTGCTCCCTGCTGTGTCCCCCCCCCCCCATTCTGGGCCAGCGATTAAACCACCAGCCAGGAGGGTGAGAAGTCTGGAAAGAATTGTATGTAGATGGATGGCAGAAGTCCTTAAAAAGGGAAGCGTTTTTTCTTGGAGAGATTTCTCTCCTAAGCGGACTTGGGGTCTCCTCCTAAGCTGACTTGGGAAGCATAAAGTTTTCTTAAAGCAACCGAATGGTCTCTGTGTCATCTATCCTGACCACCTCGCTACATTCTCGGATGCAGGCTGCACAGCAGGTGCGACAGTGGTGATACACTCTGCCATATTCCCAACGGGCAGGGGCAGGTATGCCTGGATGCTAACATCCCTCCCTTTTTAATTGTTGAAAAGATAAGGAGTTAAGTGTGGCAGGTTAGGGGAATGAGGACATAGAGCTCTCGAGACTACTTCCTGCTGATCTGGGGACACTGGCATCTTGGGGGAACCTAAGAAAACTGGGAACTAGCCACATCCTGGAGTAGCTAGTGGTTTCATTGCTGTACAGGCTCTATGGAGCCATCTGGTGCCTCTCGGACCTGGTGAGGTACTGGCAGAGCAGATTACAAGGTTAAGTTTAAGGTAATTTTTTTCCCTTAGGTTCCTGGTAATTGAGGGAGGGATGTATCTGACCTGTTCGGTGTGAATCTGAGTCGACTTCCTGGAATTTACATGTTTGAGTTTGCAAAAAGATAGAAATTTTAGACACATTAGTATTTCTACTGTTTGTAATCTGTACATAAATTCACTTCCACAGCACTGTTCATCATCAAGGAACTCAAACATGGCAGGAACCTGGAGGTAGTGACTGATGCTTGAGGCTATAGAGGGTGATGCTGCTTACTGGATTGCTCATCATAGCTTGCTCAGTCTGCTTTCTTTTTCCCTTCTTTCTTTCTTTCTTTCTTTCTTTCTCTCTTTCTTCTTTTCTTAGTTTTCAAGACAGGGTTTCTCTGTGTAACAGCTCTCTGGCTGTTCTGGAACTTGCTCTGTAGACCAGGCTGGCCTTGAACTCACAGAGATCCGCCTGCTTCTGCCTCCCCAGTGCTGGGATTACAGGCCTGTGCCACCACCACCCAGCCCTGCTTTCTTATAGAACCCAGGATCAACAGCACAGGGATGGCACTACTTGAAGTGGACTGGGCCCTCCTCCATAAATCACTAATTAAGAAAATGCCCTACTTCAGGACCTTACGGAGGTGTTTTCTCAATTGAGATTTGCTCCTTTCAGATGACTCTGTCTTGCGTCAAGTTGACACAAAACACATTATCCCGTTAGTCATCGATGCTCTTCTCAAAATTTTCTCTGTGGCAGTTAATAACCTAAAAAAGTTAGTGTGGTAGTTTCAAATAATTGGCCCCCTGGGCTGGAGAGATGGCTCAGTAGTTAGGAACATTAGCTGGTCTTCCAGAGATCCTGAGTTCAATTCACAACCATCTGTGATGAGATCTGTCCTCCTCTTCTGGCCTGCAGGCAGACATAACAAATTACATAACAAATTAAAAGTCTTTAAAAAGAAAATAGTTGGCCCCTACCAGACAGGAGTGACACACACCTTAAGTCCCAGTCTGAGGCAGAGGCAGGTGGATCTCTGTGAATTCGAGATCAGCTAGTACCAGGATGGCCAGGGCTACCCAGAGGAAACCTGCCTTGAAAAACAAACAAAAATTGATCCCCATAATGTCATAGGGAGTGGCACTATCAAGAGGTGTGGCTTTGTTGGAGTGTGGTATGGCCTTGTTGGAGAAGAGTGTCACTGTGGGGGCAGGCTTTGATGTTTCCTATGCTCAAGATACCACTCAGTGTGTCAGTCAACTTCCTGTTGCCTGCAAGATGTAGGACTCTCAGCTATTCCTCCTGCATCATGTCTGCCTGCACACCACCATGCTCCCTGCCATGATGACAAAGGATTGAACCTCTGAAACCGTAAACAAGCCCCTACATTTTTATCCCTAGGCTTTGATTGATATTATTTTGATTTATATATCTCTCTTGAAATTCTCCTAAGCTTATACTTCAAATACCTAGGTTTTCTAGAGGGGGGGGGGAAGAGAGAGAGATAGAATAGTTGAAACAGGATCTGTTTAAACAAGAGTTTAAGCTGGCCTTAAACTCTTGTTGTCACCTAGGTTGACCATGAATTTCTGATCTTACTCCTCTTACTTCCTGTGTGCTTGGATTTCAGGCATAGTGGGGACTGAAACCAGGGCTTTATACATGCTAGGCAGGCACTCTACCAACAGAGCTACACGCAGAGCCTGGTGTGATACAGATTCTTGTTTTGTTGTCTCTCTCTCTCTCCCTCTCCCTCCCTCCCCCCCCTCTTTTGTGTGTGTGTGTGTGTGTGTGTGTGTGTGTGTGTGTGTGTGTGTTTCTCGAGACAGGGTTTTTTTTTTTTTTTAACAGCGTTGGCTGTCCTGGAACTTGCTTTGTAGACCAGGCTGGCCTCGGACTCACAGAACTTAATCAGCTGCACTAACTCAACAGCTCTTACCCTGTAATTTCTTTGTCTAGTTTGTACCTGGGTCATCCTGGCCTAATAGAATGAGTTGGAAAGGGTTCCTTCTTCAGTTTTCAAAAAGAATTTGTTTATGATTAACACTAATGTCTCCTTAATAGGACAGGGCTGCTTGTGTTATCTGTTTTCTCTTGAATGAGATTTGAAAATTTGGGGTTTTCAAGGGATTCATCCATTTCACCTAATTATCAAATTTATTAGGACAAAGTTGACCTGTTATGATTATTCCCTTTTTACCCTTTGAACACTTGGCAGCTTCTGTCTCACTAAAGCTTAGGAATTGTGCCCTCTTTGCTTCTTTCTTTCTTTTTTTTTTATTAATATTTTTTTTATTTTCCATTTTAAATTTAGACAAGAAACAAGGCCGCTCCACAAGTCAGCACGAGGTCCCTCTCCCCTTCCCTCCCCCCCCCGTGCCCTTCCCCCATCCCCCCCGCCATCCCCCCATTCCCCCAGGGAGGGCGAGGCCCTCCATGGGGGCGCCCACAGTCCACCATCTCATACAGGGCAGGGCCCAGACCCCTCCCCAAGAGTTCAGGGTGAGAGCGCACCCCACACCGCTCCATGGGAGTCCAGAGACCGTGCGTACACTTGGGATGGGCACCGACCCGCCGTCCAAGGCCCAACAGATTACCCAGGCCTCCTCACTGACACCCAGACCCAGGGGGTCCCGATCAGTCCCATGCTGGAATCCCAGGCCGACGCCCGGGACCCAAGAGTCAGCTGCCCGGTCAGCTGCCTCCGGGGGTCCAACCAGCCCAGTCTCAATCCCCCTGACCATCAGTCCTCCCCCTCTGACACTGGCTTTCCTGAGCTCAGCTCAGTACCCAACCAGCCAGTAAATGAAGTTTCTGTTTCCCAGACTCTCTGGCAATAGGGTTGTAGGCTGGCACTCCCCAGATCCATGTCTAAAATCCATATATGAGAGAGTACATGCCATGTTCTTGATTGGGCTGTCTAAACTTTAGTCAACTTTATTAATCTTCCAAAAGCTTTAGCTTTTGATTTCATAGATCTTTACTTTTTCTAGCTTTTGTTGTAATTTAGCATGACTGATGCCACGTTAGAGGCAACATTATGACCTTAAAACCCAGCACATAAGGCCAAACACCTGCCAAAATGGGAACAAAGACCTAGCCTATAGTTCCCGGAGGATCTTCAAGTAAAGGGCTCCTAAATGTACTAACCCTGCTTTGGGCTTCTGTAGTTCTTTTTCTTGTAACTGAAGTGTGTCAACTAGAAGCAGTTTTTATGCATAAAAGACAAAGAGCTGTATTTTGGAAGAGTTCCCCATGCAGTCACTAGCTGGCAATAAGGACTTCTTAGTTTTAAGAGTATCTGTGTGGTGGTCTCTGGTGGGCTTACCTTGCAACATTCTGGAAGCCCCAGCAAGATCCCCAGAGACTGAGATGCTGAGACACATGGATGGGGGGTGTCTTGGATCCTCTCTGGGACAATAGGGAGGAAAAAAGACAGATCCTATGGGGTGCACTCCCTTGTCAGGGCCCATAAAAATGGCTTCACTTCATCTTGGCTTAAGGTCAGAGAGTTCAAAACTATCTTTTCCATTCCAATGTTAAAGTCTTAAGACCTAAAGGTCAAGGATGCTTAATTTAGGCGTAGGTGTCTTATCTAAATAACAAGATTCTTGGTCTAAGGTGTGGTTACTCTTAACCATCAAGACCAGATAACGAGAGGTTTAGTCTAAGGCGTGTTTACTAAATATTTGGAGAATTAAAGAAGAAAGTCTGCTTGTTCCTTGTATCATGATAAAGCAGTCTTTTGCCATTTTCCCTATTTTTTTTTGATTGGGGTGTATAAGAATGTTAAAGAATAAGAATAAATGGGGTGTTCAGTGTTCATGGATTGCCCACCTGACTATTCTGTGTCTCCCCCTTAGTATCTTCACCTGCTCTTCATCAATTCACACTCCCCCTTTTAGATATGAACCAGGCAGGTCGGCTGGATCCAAATGAAGCCCCCCAAAGACGGGTTCCCACAGACGCCCCCTCTACGTGGGGCACAAACAGTCTCCTACAGATAGGCTTCACGATGTGAGGCTACCACAGATGGCAACTACACACCCTGAGATGTTACAGGACCCCATGAACTTCTCCCATGTCTAGTGCCACTGCCCTGGAGGCTCCAGATGCCTTCCTCTAAAATGGGAAATTACAGGAAGTTGGCTGAATCTGTCACCTTCAGAACTAAGACTGTTTATGGCACCTTCTGAGTAGGACACGCTGGACACAGCTCTAATTCTGGTGTCTGGAATCCACATGAGATGTCACTGGAACTCCTGGTTTAAGTTTTTTTTTTTTTTTTTTTTTTTGGTTTTTCGAGACAGGGTTTCTCTGTATTGTTTTGGAGGCTGTCCTGGAACTCGCTCTGTAGACCAGGAACTCACAGAGATCCGCCTGCCTCTGCCTCCCAAGTGCTGGGATTAAAGGCATGTGCCACCAACGCCCGGCTAAGTCTTTTTTTTTTAATTATTTATTCTTTTAAATTTCATTTTACATCCCATCCACAGTTTTCCCTCCCACTCTTCCTCTCCTGGTTTAAGTCTTCATGGTAGTCACCTCTGGTTGTCTTTGTTGTTTGCCTGTGTTGTGCCCAAGTTGCAAAGATCCCCAGAGATCACCAGGAAGACAGACCCACTAAACTACAAAAGCAAGGTTTTAATTGTATTGATTGTTCATCCAACCATGACAGGGACCCTGTCTAACAAGCTAACGCAGCAGCCTCCAGAGGGCGTGAAGTTCCCTGTCTACTGCTAGGTTTTAAAGACAAAAGTTAGAGTATTACATCAGTAGGTACAGGTTGGTTTCTGATTGGTTGACATTTGGGAACAATCAGGAGAATTTCTCAAAGTCATATTTTGGCATGAAATACCTGTGTACCAATTATTTTCATTGGTCAGTACTGAGAGGGAACATTCTGTGATTTCTATGGCATTGTCTTGCAGGTGGCCTATTGTACATAGATACCAACAGTTTTCAGAACTATATCCTGAAGACTGCAGGGGAGGTTTTTTTTGGTTTTTCGAGACAGGGTTTCTCTGTAGCTTTGGAGGCTGTCCTGGAACTCACTTTGTAGACCAGGCTGGCCTCGAACACACAGAGATCCGCCTGCCTCTGCCTCCCGAGTGCTGGGATTAAAGGCGTGCGCCACCAACGCCCGGCCTGCAGGGGAGGTTTTGATACCCCTGGAGTTTCTTTTGTGGCCAAACAGTTCCCAGGAACCTAGCATCTAGGAAGCTAGGGGAGGGTCTGCAGTTTCTTTGTGTTCAGTTTTGGCCCCAGGCTCCGGAAGGCCAGAGGATCTGGAGTTTCCTTGTGTCTTTTCTGTAGCCTGTCATGGCTACTAAAGCAAGGGACTGAGTGAGGGTCTGGTCCCTTTATTTCTAAATGATTAGAAGTGACGCCTTTGAGTTTAGTTCACCCCTTTCAGCCTGCAGATCTTTCTGTGTGTTTCTGTCAGTTCTGTTGGTCAGGGAAACAGATCTAAAATAGGAATGGGAATGGGTAGTCCCAAGACGACACCTGAAGTGCTAAAACACCCCAAGGAGGGTTCTGTGGACAAGGATAGACATGATGTCCATTTCTCACCCAGAAAACTGCAGACCTTCCGTGAAACCATTTGGTCTTCTTTTGGGTAGCCCAGTGTTGGATCTTTGGCCTCTTAGATGATCCAGGACATCTGGAACGTGGTGTTCAAAGACCCTGCCATCCTGATCAGTTTCCCTATATTGACTAATGGCTTTTTCTGGTTTATGACCCAACTGCCTGGCTTAAGACTTGTGCACTCTTGCCGGGCAGGGGTGGCTCACGCCTTTAATCCCAGCACTCGGGTGACAGAGGCAGGCAAATCTCTGTGAGTTCGAGGCCGGGCTGGACCGACAGCCTTCAAAACAATACAGAGAAACCCTGTCTTATAAAACCAAAAAAAAAAAAAAAAAAAGACTTGTGCATTCTTGTTGGGAACCTAAATCTTCTTGGTTCACCCAAGTGTCCTCCTGTTTTCTCAGCCCCACTGGTATCAATCCTTATTCTCCTGGCCCATTAGGTTAACTACTCTACAATTTCTGGTCATTGCTGGACCATTAATACTTTTGTTTGCTTAACTGCCTACTTGACTATGCAAAACACAACTAAACAGTTAGTGCTGAGGGGAAAATATAAACACCTGCCCCAAGATGACTCATACCCATAGAACCAGTGGGGACTGTAATAGGCCCTAGAACTAGTAAGAAGCAGCATTACAACCTTTAATTCCAGCACTTGGGAGGCAGAGGCAGGAGGATGTCTATGAGTTTGAGACTAGCCTACAAAACAAGTTCCAGGACAAGCTCCAAAGCTACACAGAGAAATCCTCCCTTGAAAAACAGGTTTCCATGTGGTGGTTTCTAGTGGATTTACGTTGAAACATTGTGACATTGGTTTCTGATCTGTTCTTTTTATTAGCTCCCGTGTCTTATTTTGTTGGAGATTCAACTTGTCTCTCTTTTTTTATTCTCTTAAGGCAAAAGACTTTATTGGTTTGAGAACTTTATTGTGTATTTACTTTGTTAGTTGGAATATTAAAGATGTGTTACATTTGTTTGTGCTGTGGAACTTTAGTTTAATGATGCATTCTATTATGTTACATTTGTTTAACTATGTGAAGGTGCCTGTCTAAAACACCTGATGGGTCTAATAAAGAACTGAGCGTCCAATAGCTAGGTAAGAGCTAGGGAGGAGCCGGGCGTTGGTGGCGCATGCCTTTAATCCCAGCACTCAGGAGGCAGACGCAGGAGGATCTCTGTGAGTTCGAGGCCAGCCTGGTCTACAGAGCGAGTTCCAGGACAGCCTCCAAAGCCACAGAGAAACCCTGTCTCGAAAAACAAAACAAAAAAAAAAAAAAAAAAAAAAAAAAAAAGAGCTAGGGAGGGCTGGCAGGCAGACAGAATAAATATGGGGAGAAATCTAGGAGAAGAAGAAAGGAGAGAGCGAGGAGTGAGAAAAGGAGGACACCAGGGGCAGCCATGTAGCCACATGGCCAGCCACAGAGTAAGAAGGAAAGAAAAACACGCAGAATAAAGAAAGACAAAAATGCAAAGGCAAAATGTAGTCAAAGAGAAACGAGATAAACTAGTTGGAAAAGCTGGCCAGAAACAAACCAAGCTAAGACTAGGTATTCATAAGTAAGAGTAAGTCTCCATGTATTTATTTGGGAGCTGGGTAGTGGGCCCCCAGGGAATAAAAAAGCAACTATAATATTTAATGCTGTAATTCCCTCAGAAGTTGCTTTGATGCTATTTCGTGAGTTGCTGTGTTTTCATTTTCTTTCTTTTTTTTTTAAAGATTTATTTATTTATTACATATACAGTGTTCTGCCTACATGCCAGAAGAGGACACCAGATTGAATTGTAGATGGTTGTGAGCCACCATGTGGTTGCTGGGATTTGAACTCAGGACCCCTAGAAGAGCAGTCAGTGCTCTTAACCTCTGAGCCATCTCTCCAGCCCCTGTGTTTTCATTTTCATTCAACTCACAATACTCTCTATTTTCCCCTTTGATTTATTTGACAGATGGCTTGTTTAGAAATTTTCTTTAATTTCCACTTGAATTCTCTGTCTTTATGAATAATCATTTAAAAATACCATGCCATCATTAAAATCAAATTGTGAAGCAAATTAGCTATGAAGCAAAAAAAAAATAGATGGGGCAGAAACTGGAGGCAGGGACAGGGCAGAGGCACTATTGGTCAGGACGTGTCTGAGGCTCCCATTTGAAATCCAAATAGAGATGCCCAACAGAGTCAGGAATATCAGGAATTCAGAGGAGAGCTACAGTATGCTTCAGAACTGTCAGCATTAGGCCAGTAGATACAAACTGGAACTGGACAGGATAATGAGGGACATTGGAATTAGAGAAATATGAGGAACCAGAAGGTACCAGTATACAGGAGGGAAAAGAGAGGAGTTTTCTGGGGAAAAAAAGGTACAATATTGTTTTAGGACCAGGTTGGCAGGCCAAGGAATAGGAGACTGACAAGGGCCACTGGGTCTAAGCAGAGGTCACTCATATCCAATTGGGCTCTCACTGGAGTGGTGGTATTAGAAGGCTGGCAGGAGTGAAGACAGGGATGGATCATACATACGAACCTGTTCACATGGGTTTTGTTAAGAGTGGGAATAGAAAAATGGGAGGCTGATAGGGTGGAACGTGGGAGTCAGGAAGAGAAGTTTCATTAATTAGCATATTTACCATAGGGTGTTTCTAGAGGGAAATTTTTCTAGAGACAAACAACAGGGGTTCTAGCTATATAAAACCCTTATTTCAAATAGTTTACATTTTAACATTGCTAGGTGAATTTTGGTAAAGGTTTGCCTTGTTCTTACCAGCATTAAGAGGAGGAGAGGCCTTGGAATGTAACTAAGAGGATCAGGTCTTAAGTCTGACATATTAAGGTCTTTCATTTTTTAAAAATATGTTATTGTTTAATTATGTGTATGTGTGTCTGTGTATGGCTATGCACACATGAGTATGGGTGCCTGCAGGGGCCAGAAGAAAGTGTTGGAGCCCTTGAAGCTTGAGTCAGAGTGGCTGTGAGCCACGCAATGTGGATGTTGGAAACTAAACTTGGGTCCTTTGCAAGAGAAGTATGCACTTCTGTTTCTTCTTTTTATTTATTTATTTTGGTTTTTCAAGACAGGGTTTCTCTGTATTGTTTTGGAAGCCTCCTGGAACTCGGTCTGTAGACCAGACTGTCCTCGAACTCACAGAGATCCACCTGCTTCTGCCTCCCGAGTTCTGGGATTAAAGGCGTGCGCCACCAACGCCTGGCCTTTTTTGTTCATTTTTCAAGACAGGGTTTCTCTTTGTAACAACAAAAAAGAAAATGGTATTAAGCCGGGTTTGGTGGTACATACTTTTAAATCCAGCACTAGGGAGGCAAAGGCAGGCAGATCTCAGTAAGTTTGAGTGAGTTCCAGGACAGTCAGCCAGAGTTGTTACACAGAGAAACCCTGTCTCAAAAAACCAAGAAAAAATGATATTATTATTTTATTTGACAATAATATTATTTTATCTTGTATGTATGGATGTTTTGCCTGTGTGCAAGTCTGTGCACCACAGACATCATGCCTGGTGTCCAGGGAGGCCAGGAGAGGAATTGGAGTTACAGATAGCTATGAGCCGCCATGCAGGTGCTGGGAACAGAACCCAGGCTCTCTAGAAGAGAAGTCGGTGCTCTCAACAGCCGAGCCATGGCTCCAGCACAGCCAAGCCGTCGCGCCAGCTCTAACACTTTATTGCTATTTGTGTCTTTTATTTCAGAGCTAACATTTTCCTTTCTCCTCTAGTCAGATGCTCCTCATACCCTGGGAGTATTCTGTATGTGTGTATGAATTTGACTTATGGGAGATTAAAGGTGTTTGAAGGATATGATTTTCATTATCAGGATTAATTTTTTCATTCTTTAAAAGTTACCAAGAATCCCATACATCTTGATCATATCTATTTGTCACTTCCTGCTCCTCCCAGAGCCCTTTTCCACCTGGTCCCCTCCAAACTTTGTGTCTTCTTTTTACATCCCACAGAATCCAGTAAGTACTGCTCACATGTGCGTGTGAGTGTGGGGCTATCTACTGGGACATGGGCAACCATCTAGAGACCACACTCTGAAGAAAACTGGCCCCTGTCCCAGCAGTCTTCAACTGGCCAAAGCTCTCCCTCCCCTACCAGTTTCTCTCTCTCTCTCTCTCTCTCTCTCTCTGTCTGTCTCTGTCTCTGTCTCTCTCTCTCTCTCTCTCTCTCTCTCTCTCTGTCTGTCTCTGTCTCTCTGTCTCTCTGTCTCTCTCTCTCTCTCTCATGTATACATATGGTGTTCTGTCTGCATGTCTGCCTGCATGCCAGAAGAGAACATCCTATCCCATTATGGATGGTTGTGAGTCACCATGTGGGTGCAGGGAATTGAACTCAGGACTTTTAGAAGAGCAGCCAGTGCTCTTTACCGCCATCTGCCCTTCTTGTGCTAGTCTTGATGCAAACAAACACAGCTGGTGTGAGCTGATGGGTGAAGCACCCTGTCATATCCAGAAGACTCTCTTCCAGCTGTCCTTCCCAGCCTCTGACTCTAAGAATCCTTTCCCCAGATGTTCTTCCCTGAGCCTTGGGGACAAGGGGTATGACTACACATTTCATTTAGGGTTGATCAGCTGTATACTTAAAAGGAGCTTGTACACATTTATTTCTTTTAAATGTCTTAAGGTGCCTGGGGCTGAGGTTCACTTAGTAGGGTGCTTGCCTTAGCATGCATGAGCCCCAGGGTCTATCCCCAGCACCATACAAATCAAGTATGACAGAAACAAGATCAGGAGTTTGTTATCTTCTGCTACACAGAGAGTTTGGGGCCAGCCTGGGACACCTGAGATCTTGTCTTGAAAAAAAGTCTTCAATACTTTTGATTTACTTCCAGATAAATTAACAAGGAACTAGAATAAGTAAATTATTTAAAAAAGGGGGGGGATGTACCAAATGGAAATCTTCCTGAAAAGCAGTGACTTCACATAAAAGTCACACAAAGGTGAGGTGTACTGTAGCTTTCAATGTGGTGATATGGCCATGGACACAAATACAGTTAGGCACACTCTAACCCCAGAACCTAGGAGGCCGAGGCAGGGGGATCCTGTGTTCTGGTCCAGCCTGGACCATATCATGAAACCTTATCCCAAACAAAATAAAACAATATAAATATAAATATATTAAACAAACAACCAAAACCAAAACAACTCCCCCAAACAAGCAAATACAATTTAATGTCTGTTAAGACTGAACATATCCTTGCTTCATATATTGAAATCTACCTCCTGTGGGATAGTATTTGAAGGTGGGACCTTTGGGAATTAATGAGGTCATTTACCAGGTGGATCTCTGATAAATGAGATCAGTACCCTTATGAACACCAGGGGTGGGGGGTGGGCTTGCTGTCTTTCACTCATGTAAGGCAAAAAGAAGTCAGCCATCTGTACCTGCATCAGGGAGCTCACCAACCATGCTGTATCCTGACCTTGAATGTTTAGAAGAGACCATATTTCACCCAGGTGTGGTGGTGCACATGAGTTCCACCAGCCAGAGCTGCATAGTGAGACCCTATCTCAGAGAGAGAGAGAGAGAGAGAGAGAGAGAGAGAGAGAGAGAGAGAGAGAGAGAGAGAGAGAGAGAGAATCTATTCAGACTTCTGTTGCTATAAGTCATCTAATCCATGCTTGTTGTTATAGCTATTGGTGTCTGAAGTTGGTACCTCTGGGGTGGCTCTTTATTGAGAGTGTATAGGTTACTTTTTGTTGCTGTGACAAAACACCATAACCAAAAGCAACTTAAGGAAGAAAGGGTTTATTTTGGCCTCTGATTCTGGAGGGTTGGAGTCCATCAAGACAGGAAGTACACAATGGCAGAAACAGGAAGCTGGGTGATTACATTTTCAGTTACACACAGGAAGCAGAGCAAGGGAGCAGCAAGAAGGGTGAGGCTGTCAATCCTCAGAACCTGCCCCAGTAAAATACTTCCTCCAGGTAGAAGGCTGCACCTCCTACCAATTCTGTAATCTCTCTATACAGAACCACCAACTGGGCACAGAGTATTCAAATACATAAGCCCATGGGAGACATTTCTCACTGAAACCACAACAGATGGTGTGAGGCTTCTGGCCTTTCTCTGCCCCTCTTTCTTCTCAGCATGATCTTGACATTTAGCAGAAAGACAAGTAGCAACAAATAACAAGTAGAAAAAATAACAAATCGGAGGCAAAGCAGTCCGAATTTGAATGTGAATTTGGACATTGTGGTTGAAAGAGTAGCACATTGCTCCTGACTCTGAAGGAAAAGGCTTTGTTAGACAGGTGAGGTAGCTCACAATTTGATCCCAGGTTTGATTCCTTGGCTTTGAGCCAAGGTGAGGTAGTTAACACTTGGAAGCTGAGGCAGAAGGTTTCCTTCTCATTCAAGGGCAGCTTGGGCTATCTAGTGAGTTCCAGGCTAGCCGGTGGAGGTTTTATATGCCACAAGGACAAAGCACAACCCCTCAGTCTCAGACTCTTGAAAGACAGAGCTGTGCCTTAACCGTTATGTAAAATTGACTGGTGATACCATGGAAATAGCGTGACTTCAGTGTAGGACAAGAACTCCTGGGTTTAAACTCCTGCTCTGGGGCCAGGACAGCTCAATGTGTGCAAACGCCTGCAGTGCAAGCTCGATGAGTTTGACTCCTGGAACCCAGAGGGCAGAGAGAACTGATTCCTGAAAGTTGTCCTCTGCCCCCCCCCACACGCCCACACATATGCACACACGCACTGAAAAAGAAGTTCCTAAGCCAGGCGGTAGTGATGCATACCTTTAATCCCAGCACTTGGGAGGCAGAAGCAGGGGGATCTCTGTGAGATCGAGGCCAGCCTGGTCTACAAGAGCTAGATGCAGGACAACCTCCAAAGCCACAGAGAAACCCTGTCTTGAAAACTCCAAAAGAAAAAAAAAAGTTCCTGCTCAGTCACTAAAAATTTGTACACTCGTGCACAAGGTATTTTAATTTTCTGCATCTCTAAGGCTGCTGTGAGGACTGGGAGATATTGCCACACTTGCTGTCTCCCTTTCTCCATCTTCCCTTTCTGCCTTCTGAATTAAATGCTGGTTGTGTCCTTGGTGTGACGCAGAGCATATGATATGGTGCCGAAGACAGAGTTTCTTCTTGGCTTTCTCTTCAAGTTGCCCTGCGTTGTTGGGGAAGTCCTGTTATTTGCCTGTTATTTGTCAATAAAGTACTGTTGAGCCAATAGGATCTAGATAGGTGGGACTAGGAGTCCAGGAGGAGTCTGGGAAGGAGAAACACAGGAATTCAAGATGTAACCGCCATGGGGTAGGAAGCCCGGAACATCTCCGGTAAGAGAAATACATAGATTTAACAAATATGGGGTAAATACTTGAGTCAGAGCTAGCCAGTAAGAAACAAGCAAGGCCAAAAGCTTCATAATGAATATAGCCTCCTGTGTGTTTATTTGGGGACTACAATGCGGCAGAGCCCAGGCGGCTGGCGGGGATAAACCAAAGTGGCTAGGAAAGAAAAAGCTTCTCTTAACACTGAGTGTTTTCTTTCCTCTGAACCCTGTTATTTATTCTTCAGTGTGGCTTCTGCTTTCACACCTAGGTAAAGACCAACTTTCCTTTGATGGCAACAGGGGAAAGGCTTATAAAATCAGTCTTATAAAATCAAACACTGAAATCACAAAAAGAGTCTCCTGTTTCCCCGAATTAAACACTGTCCTGAGCCTCCAAAGCCTGACCTTCAGGGAGGAGGCTCAGAAGAAGAGAGAACTAACTACAGTAGTTAAGAGCCGAGAGAGGAACAGCCAGCTGGAGGCAACCTGGCGGCAGTTGCCAGAGCAGCTCTGGCAGCAGGAAGACAGTGGACTGATCGCAGAGGGCTGCTCGAAGTCTAGGTGGGATCTGTGCAGCGCCAGCTGTTTCACAAGTCTCCACTGTTAGCTGGATGTGAGCATGACCAAGGCCAGTTCAGACAAAGAACTTACCTAACTGGCTGGACATACATACATACATACATACATACATACATACATACATACATGTCCAGATAAACTACAAGAAGTCAAGCCACTCCCAGTTATAGGGTGTGTGTGTGTGTGTGTGACAGAGAGAGAGAGAAAGCTTTTGACTTTTAATTTCTTTTTTACATTTTTTGCACAAGATCTTATTTATCTCTCTTTTTAAAAAAGATTTATTTATTTATTAGATATACAGTGTTCTGTCAGAAGAGAGCACCAGATTGAATTGTAGTTGGAGCCAACATGTGGTTGCTGGGAATTGAACTCAGGACCTCTGGAAGAGCAGTCAGTGCTCTTAACCTCTGAGCAACCTCTCCAGCCCCCTTATTTATCTCATATTGGCCTCAAACTCAATGTCCTTGAACTTCTGAATGTCCTACTTCCTCTGTTCAAGTGCTGGGATTATAGGTGCAACTGGTTTTGTATGGTGCTGGGATCTGACCTAGGAATTTGTGTATGCTAGCTAAGCACTCTACCAGCTGAGCTCTACCCCGGACCTTGGCTGCTAAGTTTTTCAGGGTCCCTTCTAGTGGCTTCTTTCTGTGTGCTGTCTCCTACAGCTGATTGTGTCAGAGATGGTTTCTTGATCTAATGACAGCCAATTTCTTTCTTTCTGTTCTTTTTTTTTCTGAGACAGGGTTTTTCTGCGGCTTTGGAGGCTGGAACTCACTCTGTAGACCAGGTTGGTCTCGAACTCACAGAGAACTGCCTGCCTCTGCCTTCCAAGTGCTGGGATTAAAGGCGTGAGCCACCAACACCTGGCGACAGCCAATTTCTTTACGTGTGTGTGCATGCAGTGTGTATGTATATATTTTTTACCTTTTTATTCATGTATAAATATACATATATATATGTAGTATATATGTATACACACACATATATTGAGAAATGACCTCCCTATGTAGGCTAGGGAAGCCTGGCATCCACCATAGAGTCTACACTGATCAGGAATTTATGGTGACCTTCCTGTCTCTGCTTCTAGAGAGAGAGAGCTTGTATGTGGGAGAATTACAGGGGGGGGGTACAATACAGAGGTGGGACACACAAGTCCCCTGGCATGGGCTTTTGAAACCTCAAGGCCCTTCCAGTGACACAGGTCCTTCAATAAGGCCACACCTCCTAATCCTTCTAATCAAACAGTTCCACTCTCTGGTGACTGAATAAGCATTGAAATATCGAGGGGGGCATTCTTATTCAAACCAACACAGAGGTGAGAGGTGAAAGTAGGACCTCCAGTCTCCTCAGGTTGCCACTTTGCCTCGCACGCTGCACAGCCTGAGTCCAAGAATGTGGTGAGGGTGTCGGGGATTGACAACACCGAAGGCTCCTCAAAGAAGGCTCTCTTTTATTCCTACTCTGGCTGGCTATTATATACCCTGACACCAGAGGTGGAGGTGGGTGGCTAGAAAGAGGCGGTTAGTCTTTGGAAAAGGGCGAGGTCAGGGCGGTTTCCGTGGGCCAGCCCTTTTCAGGAACTTATTGCACTGGGCATTGTATTGTTTTTAGTAAACATTGTCCTACAGCTGCCTACTCCCAGGCTGATGGGGAAGTGGGTCTCTGCTCAAGGTCTGGTGTCCCCACAATTCCCACTTTTTTATTTTCTAATGAGGCACTCCTGGCTTAGGTCAAGTAGGGTCACCCTCCCTTGTCCGTCTTTGGGGGACCTTGTAACCCCTGTCTTAGGTGGGAGGTGTCTTCCCCACAGGTTGTCCTTCAGCGGAAGAACCTCATCCTTAAGTCATCTGTAACCAACCTTCATGGCTATTGGGATTGCCATGAGCTAAGCTAAGCAATACTTGGTTATAGATCTCTTGCCTCTGGAACAAGGCACGTTTGAGCTCGGCATAAAGCCAGAATGCCTACCACCACTGACACCATTTCCAGGACCCCCATTGACATAGCGCCTCTCCATCACCGTACCCATCACCAGATCTGGGCCATAACATTCTACCAGCCTTCCTCTGTTACAAAGGTAACCCGCATGTGATTTACAGTTACAATTTGATGGTCTAAACAATGATAAAGTTTACAATCGTTCCAAGATCTACTCAGGAAAGCATTTAGAAAGTGCACTTGCACAGATACATTAGGTATAATCATTGATGTTACACATGTAGCATTATAAAAAATCTGAACAAGAGGCTTGTTGCACTATCCACACAGCACCAATTTGTTCCTGTGGTGATGCAGTTTGTTGATTTAACGTCAGTAGCCTCAGCTGAATATGCGACTTGAGCCAAAGTCTCCTTTTTGTTGCATTAGGACAAGTTGCATTTCTCCAGAAAAATACACTGGCATAGGCATGATTCCAGAAACAGGAACCTCCAAGTCTGATATTTCAAGTGACCATGTCCTGTTCAAATACTGAAAAGAGGCTTTTGCCACTCATCACAGTCCATACCAGTGTCCAAATGTTTTAAATGGGTCCTTTTTTCCCCCAAAGGGAAAAACTGGCAAAATGAATTCTGTTGTTTCAAGGTGTGTCAAGGGCAGGCAGTTAGTCTTTCTAGTTCTCTGTTGGCTTCTCGATGAAAAGTCACGGGTCCGGGAGGTTGATGCAGCAGGCCTGTTGAGAAACTGGAAATCTCGAACTGACTGTTTTCCTTCTTTCTCGGGCTGTAGATTCGATGACATCAAGGGTCAGGAACACTGATTTAGGAGATCTCAATCAAACTGGCTTAGGTAGGCTCCTATGGTCTCAGGTCCAGTTTTTCTCTGCTCCATGCATCTCACCAAATGGTCTGACAGCTGCCGAAGCTTTATTCTTTTCCTGCAAGAAAACACAAATATGCCCTCAACCCCAAATTAGGGTCTTCTCCACTGTCTAGTGCATGGATGTCTCCATTTGACCTGAGCAATAGTTGCTCAAGTTCCATCATGCCAGAATCTGTCTGAAGCAGATTGCTCACTGGCATTCACATTTTAAAATTTTTAAATGAGGAGTGTATTATTTGATGAGTCATGTGGGGACTGGGGACATTACTCCCCCTTTTTTATTTTCTAAATTTTGTTTGAACTGTTGAAGCTCGACCATAACAGTAGAAGGATTTGTCTACCCTCCTTAGTTAATTGGGATCACTATCTAGATTATTAGTAGATGCTCTTTAAAAAGGACATATCCATTAAATATTTCCCAAAAAACTTCTGAAAAATCACTCAAAAATTGTAAACTATACTGTGTCCCAAATAACTTTTGAAAATTATTTGAAGTCTGTGAGCAGTCTTTCCCAATCTAACCTGTAGAGCTCTCACTAGCTGACAAGGCCTCATTTTCATCTTAACTTTTCTGTTAAAACATTAACAGACTGGCTGGTTGTTCTTTTTGGCTATATCTAAAGCAATTTAGGTAGCTTTTTAACTATTTTTGAAGGGATTTAAGTATCCTTTTAATCATATAAGCAGTTCACACTCACGCATTCACAATCACATTTCATATATACCCGTGTGGCCACACCATACATTCAGAACATACATGCATCTTTCAGTCATCCTTTTTCCCTAGGTCATGATTAGTCTGTTGAAATGAAACTTCCTTAATTGAAATCTCTGTAACAGAACAACTCCAGAGGTTAAAAAGTCCTATATGCCCCTCATCATTCCTCCATTTGAGCTACAGTCATGGGGTACAGCCGTACCTACTCCTTGTAACTCTGTAGATGCAAGGTGGAGAGGCCAGGCTTTTGGCCAAAAGTTTTTCGAGATGACTCACAAAATTGACCTTAAATGCAAACAAAATTTTCCATTCCATATACCTTTGTTTTTTTCTTTTTCTTTACTTAATACCAGTACCTCTTTACTGTTACCAATTTTTTTTTCACCCATTTTTTTTTGAGACAGGGTTTCTCTGTATTATTTGGAGGCTGTCCTGGAACTCGCTGGCCTTGAACTCAAGAGATCTGCCTGCCTGTGTCTCCTGAGTACTGGGATTAAAGACGTACTGGGATTAAAGGCATGCCACCAACGCCCGGCTATTTACCCATTTTCAATCCATCCTCCGACCCAGGATGTTCCCTCAGGCAAAAAGCCTTAAGATTTACACAATCCACCCTCCAACTGAGGGCAATCTCTCGGGTTCCCCTCTTTCCCGACCTTGGTGTCAGGCTAAGGCCTAGAGATTTAATGTAATCCACCCCCCAACTGAGGGCAACCTCTCAATTTTCCTATCTTACTGGAGATTTAATCCAATCCACCCTCCAACTGAGGGTGATCTCTCAGGGTCTCCTTACTTTCCTGACGTTTGTCAGGTGAAGGCCTGGAGATTTAATCTGGTACCCCTAGCTTGGTACCCCTTTTTTTTTAACACATCTGCATAGCCTTACTGGCCAGCCTTTTAGATCTCTCAGTTTTCCTTTACTTTCCTGACCTCAGTGGATCAGGCGAAAGATGGGAGATTTTTTATTTTATTTCTTATTTTACCCTTTTTTTCCTCTCTCTTTTTTTTTAACTGGGTTTCTCTCTATCTTCTTGGAGGCTGTCCTGGAACTTGGTCTATAGACCAGGATGGCCTCATTCCTTCCTACCTCTGCCTGCGGAGTGTTGGGATTACAGGCTGTGCCACCAACACCCAGCTCTCTGAAAATCATGTCGAACATCCTCCCAATCTGGGACATTTAAGCCTCCCACAGTAATAAACCATGGACTCCTTCATTCAATCCATTTTAGAAAGCCTTCCATGGTTGTAGTCCCCTGTTCAAGTAACTTTTTTAATGTGATACTGTAATTTAAACTTCCAGGGACTATTTCCCATCGTTTCTTTTCCTATTTTCCCTCATCCGTCCCTGGCTGGCAAAAGGGACGACCCTGTCCACTTACCTTGCTTTCACATCTCGGTGGAATCTCCAATTGCCGCGCACGCTGCGCAGCCTGAGTCTGAGAATGTGGCGAGGGTGTCGGGGATTGACAACACAGACCAGAAGGCTCCTCAAGAAGGCTCTCTTTTATTCCTACTCTGATTTTTTTTAGGGCATCCAGAACGCCCATGTAGGCAAAGGTCTGCAGGCAATGAGAAATAACATCTTTAATCTTCTCTCCTTAGTGGAGAGAGGCAAAAATCAGTTTAGAATACGTATCCACCGAGACATGCATTTATTTTAATTTCTCTGCCTGCGGCAGGTGAGTGACATTCATTTGCCAAAGATGGTTGGCCCTGAGGCCCCGGGGATTTACCCCCTCATTGGGAGAATTATGATAAGGGGCACAATCAGGGCACTGAGAGGTAATCTGTGTAGCTATGGATAAGGGGCACCCAGTGTGAAATTTAATGGAGCGGGCATTTAGATGATAACGCTCATGGAGCTGGTGGGCAAACTGCTCCTGAGTAAATAAGACCGTAGGGCGGGTCAAGGAGTCAGCAATATGATTGCCCTGGGCAAGGGGTCCTGGAAGGTTAGTATGTGCATGAATAAATCCCACATAAGCAGGGTAGATGCGCTGCCAAATAAGATGTTGGAGCTGAAATAATAAAGAACAAACCTGGGGGGTTGGAAGAACATATGGAGAAGTTTCTAAAGGTCTAACAATGTTGGCAACATAAACACTATCAGTATATAAATTAAAGGGCTCTCCCTCAAACATCTGGAAAGCCATCAAGCAAGTTATCAAACTGGGCGCCTGTAGATGTAATAAACAGGGTCCACCCATCATGGAAGATCTGTAGATGTTCCACCTCCTCCTTACCATAAGGAAGGATAATCTTATCAGGACTCTTTCCAAAGGTTTGAATGCTAAACTTGTGCACCTTCCACAACAATTGTAAGATCAGATCATAGTAAGGGGCCACCACTTTCTTAGGGGAGGCTGACAAATGTATCCAATAAATTGGACCAGTCTGCCAAAACACGGCAGTGGGCAAAAAGCTAGATGAAAGTACAACCAGAACAAGAGGCTGCCCATAATCTATGCGCTGAAGGTGGGCTTGTTCTATACTTCTTAACAACAATTGTAGGGCTTCCCTGGCCTCTGGGGTAATCTGTCTAGGGGAAGTTGGAGCAGGATCCCCAGGAAGAATATCATAAAGGGCTTTAAGAGCCCCTGTTTTAATAGAAAGAGAAGGGCAAAACCACTGCTCCTCTCCCAAAAATCTCTGCCTGTGGGGACACCAGACCTTGAGCAGAGACCCACTTCCCCATCGGCCTGGGAGTAGACAGATGTAAGACAATGTTTACTAAAAGCATGTTTACTAAAAACAACATAATGCCTGGGGTAATAAGTTCCTGAAAAGGGCTGGCCCACAGGAACCGCCCTGACCTCGACCTTCCCAAAGACTATCCGCCTCTTCAGACCACCCACCCCCACCTCTGGTGTCAGGGTATATAATAACGAGCCAGAATAGGAATAAAGGAGAGCCTTCTTGAGGAGCCTTTGGGTCTGTGTCAACAGTCCCTACACCCTCACCACATTCTCGGACTCAGGCTGCGCATCGGGCGCGGCATCTGCCAATCATGAGGCGTTTTTAAATTTGAACAATCGATTTGGAGTCTTTGTGGCCGGAGGCCAGTTTGTTGAATTTGATGACCCAAATAAGTATAAGGGGGTCTCTTTTGGATCTTTTCAGGAGCCAAAATAAATCCGCAGGTCTCCAGAAGCTCCTGTAGCTCTGCAAAGGCTATGTAACATTGTCTTTCTTCGGCCACGGCCAAAAGAATATCATCCATGTAGTGGATAATGTAAAGATCAGGGAACTTACGTCTGAGGGGATCTAAACAGGCAGCTACATAAATCTGGCATATAGTTGGACTATCAGCCATCCCTTGGGGGAGCACCACCCATTGGAAGCGAAGGGCAGGCTCCCTAAAGTTAATCGAAGGAAGGCTAAACGCAAACCGAGGACTATCTTGAGAATGCAAGGGAATAGAAAAGAAGCAATCCTTCAAGTCAATGACAATCAAATGCCAGTCTCTAGGAATGGCCACAGGCACGGGCAGGCCAGGCTGCAGAGCCCCCATAGGCTGCATGGTCGCATTCACGGCCCTCAAGCCTTGTAGTAACCTCCATTTCCCTGAAGATTTTTTTATTACAAATATAGGGGTATTCCAAGGGAACGTGGAAGGAACCTCCAATTGCCACGCACGCTGCGCAGCCTGAGTCCAAGAATGTGGTGAGGGTGTCGGGGATTGACAACACCGAAGGCTCCTCAAAGAAGGCTCTCTTTTATTCCTACTCTGGCTGGCTATTATATACCCTGACACCGGAGGTGGAGGTGGGTGGCTAGAAAGAGGCGGTTAGTCTTTGGAAAAGGGTGAGGTCAGGGCAGTTTCTGTGGGCCAGCCCTTTTCAGGAACTTATTGCCCCGGGCATTGTATTATTTTTAGTAAACATGCTTTTAGTAAACATTGTCCTACAGCTGCCTACTCCCAGGCTGATGGGGAAGTGGGTCTCTGCTCAAGGTCTGGTGTCCCCACACCACTTCCTTTGAGTAGGGTGCCATCACTAAAGCCACCAGCCTACAGCTATCTCTCCTGAGTGAGAGGAACAGGTCACCCTTTTCTGGTCAAGCTAGCTGGTTCTACCAGTCACTCTTGGAGTCTCGGTCAGTGTATCACTGTATCAGTCCATATCCGGTAAGAGGTGTGGGGCCAACTCTTCTTTTTTGTCTTCCTTCCTTCCTTCGTTCCTTTCTTTCTTTCCTGTCTTTCCCTTTGCTTCCCTTCCTCCCTCCCCTCTCCCTCCCTCCCTCCCTCCCTCCCTCCCTCCCTCCCTCCCTCCCTCCCTCCCTCCCTCCCTTCCTCTCTCCCTTCCTTGACTCCTCTTTTCTAGGCAGGGTTTCTCTGTGTAGCCCTGGCTGTCCTGGAACTCGCTCTGTAGACCAGGCTGACCTTGAACTCACATTTGGATCTTATAGAAAAATCTTGAGAGTTAAGGCAATAAAATCTGAACCCTTTCCCCACTATTGCTTTAGTAAACTCAAAAGACAACTCTCCTGAGAGACCCTGATGTGTGTGACTAACAGCCTTTTCACCAGGTCAAACAGAACCAAGCTAAGAGGTGAGGTTTGGAGTCAGAGGTGTCTGTGGAGTCTCTCACCTGTTGGCCAGTGAAAGCATAGCCTGAAGGCAAGAAAGATCCAGGTCCTCTCCAGTCCTCTTTCCTTGCCTCCAACCTGTCCTTGGCCTTCTACCCACCCTACCCACAGGGGCTGGTCTCTTATCATAAGGAATGCAGCCACTTCCCACCAGCTGGAGAGTTCAGCCTCCTAACAAAGGCCATTTCTGGAAGACTATCCTTAGGTGTGACTTGAGCCAGATACCATGCCTGTCCTAGAGAATGAGCTGAATAGGGACTGACCTTTGACACTGTTGGATTGTGATGTTCTGTGAGTGAGGTAGATATTTCCTGGTGTGATGAGATCATTTCTGAGGAATGACAATTTTACTCCAGACTTCCCAGGATGCTGCCTGCTGTGTGAATCACCCTGCTAGTGGAAACCCAGGAGGCGATGAACTAAGCCTACTTCTCAACAGTATCAGTAGATGCTAAAAAGGATCAAAGTCTTCACATTGTAGCACAGGGACCCAAGGGAGTGTGCAGAAGCATTCCAAGCCAGGAATAATGGAAAGAACCAATTTCCAGGTTTCCAGTTACTTACCACCCTGTTCACTCTGTCCTGGATGGAGGTTAATGAATATCTGCAGGTTCACCGTAGCTGTTTTCTTACAAAACATAGTAGGTTCCTTCCTAACCTACACCCTCTTGAAGGTTACACTTTTGTTCTAGGAGTTGAAAACTCCAAGCACCAGCAGGAAACGTGATTGACGGGAGTTGAACAGACCCTAGAGTTTCTGGGTTCTCCCTTTACGCCTTCCCTTCTGTCCACAGTTGTGTAAGTTTCGAGCCTGGTGTTGGGAGGGAGTCGGCTTGAGTTGAGATGGTCAGAACACAGAAGCAGACTGAGGTGGTGGGAGAAAGCCTGCTCATAGACACCTACCCCCCAGAGGTCATTTTAATCCAGATTTTGTTTTGAAGTAGAGTTTCACTAGGACAGTGCTGAGAGTGCGTTGGTAAGATATACCATGCTTAAAACCTGCTGTGAGTTGTCTGACCAGCAACTAAGAGTGTAGCATGGCTGGGTGAGCACCCCTTTGACTGGCAAGGACAGCATCCTGTGTTCGACTCCCAGCACCTCGTAAACTGAGTATGAAGGTGCATGCTTACAACGTAAACTGAGTGTGAAGGTGCATGTTTATAACGTAAACTGAGTGTGAAGGTGCATGTTTATAACATAAACTGAGTGTGAAGGTGCATGCTTACAACGTAAACTGAGTGTGAAGGTGCATGCTTACAACGCCAGCACTGGGGAAGTGGAGGTGGGGGAAGAAACGTTCAAAGGTGATCATGCTTGGCTGTATATGAAGTTTGAGGCTAGCCTGGGATAGGTGATACTCAGCCTCACAAAAACAAAAACAAAACAAAAGAACCACCACCACCACCACCAAAACCTCCAGAATTCTAGCTATTCTCAATGCTCTTTTGTGGGAAGCTAGCCCAGGGACTTGTGAATGCTTACCATTGATACCCCAACCCTCAGCACACATCTTTAGAAGCCTCTGGTTGATAGAAAAGAACTTTAAATAGCCAAGCAGGATATGAGGGTTATGTTACTTCTATTTATACAAAATAATTTAAACGAAAACACCTCCAAGAGAAATCGCAGCCCTGTGGGCTATCCTAATTCTTTCTTATGGTGTGGGGACACCAGACCTTGAGCAGAGACCCACTTCCCCATTAGCCTGGGACCAGGCAGCTGTAAGACAATGTTTACTAAAAACATGTTTACTAAAAACAATACAATGCCCAGGGCAATAAGTTCCTGGAAAGGGCTTGCCCACGGGAACCGCCCTGACCTTGACCTTGCCCAAAGACTAACCGCCTCTTCTGACACTCCCAGATCAGTTTTTGGTGTCAGAGCAGAACCAGCCAGGGGAGAGGAGAGAGCAGAAGCTTTTCTGGAGGGAGGCCTTTCTTGGGAAGTTTTCTTGAGCCTTTCTGGGGCCTGCTTAAAGTTTTCTTTACATCGTTGAACAAGTCTCTGTGTTGTCAATCCCCGACACCCTCCGCACGTTCTCGGACACAGGCTGCACAGTGGACACGACATTATGGTGAAAGACCCCTACCCAGGACCCTCTAGGAAAAGAAAAGCAAGGCCAGGTTGTTGCCTAATGAAAAAAATCCAGACCAGGTGCCTCGCCCAGCTGGCAGGATGTCAAACAGGATCTGTGGTCACCAGAGTAGTCATGGGACCCGGATAATAATTGCTGAAGCAAGCCGGGCGTTGGTGGCATACGCCTTTAATCCCAGCACTCGGGAGGCAGAGGCAGGCAGATCTCTGTGAGTTCGAGGCCAGAATGGTCTACAAAGTGAGTTCCAGGACAGCCTCCAAAGCTACAGGGAAACCCTGTCTCGAAAATACCAAAAAAAAATTGCCGAAGCGTGCCAGGGTCTTTTATGTGGCAATACCAGGACACCTAGTCCTTGGCAACTACCCCTGCCCCCAGTTGTGTCTATGATCACCATAGTAGTCATGGGACCTGGATAATAATTGCTGAAGCGTGCCGGGGTCTTTCATGAGGTAATACCAGGAAACTTATTCTGTGGGAACTACCCCTGCCCCCAAGATGAGCCAATAAAATGCCTGTGGCTATGCTGATACTTATGTAACCATTAAAACTCTATAAATATTGTGCTCCCTGCAAGCCCGGTATGCTCTGCACCCGAGTTGCAGTAGCATCCGCAGGTGCCTGTGTACTCAATAAATCACCTCTTGCATTTGCAGCCAGTGGTCTGGCCCAGGTTCTTGGGCAGAGGGTTCGGTTCAGTGCCCGGTGTTTTGATGCCCAGGTCTTTCAATGGTAATTGATAGACTGAATGGTATTTAAAAATTGGTAGGGCGAACCGGGCGTTGGTGGCGCACGCCTTTAATCCCAGCACTCGGGAGGCAGAGGCAGGCGGATCTCTGTGAGTTCGAGACCAGCCTCGACTACCAAGCAAGTTCCAGGACAGCCTCCAAAGCCACAGAGAAATCCTGTCTCGAAAAACCAAAAAAAAAAAAAATCACACAGATCTTAAGTATAGCTCATTTTATAAGAAAAGTAATTGTTTACCTTGGTAAGGTTTTTTTTTTTGCAATTTTTTTGGGGGGCGGGTTGAAACATTTTAAAGGCATCCTAAAGACGGTGTGATCCTTGTAGGTCCACCATGCTCCAGCAGCTGACTCTATACCCATCAGGATATTGGTGGCACAAATCAGACTTGGTGGGTTATCAAAAAAAGAGGATGCAAATTTGAAATTTGGAAAGGGGTAGGGATGATCTGGGAGGGATTAGAAGGACAAATGAAGGGGTAGATACATAGTATGAAATTATTTTTTTTTAATCATTTTGATTTGTTTTGGTTTTTCGAAACAGGGTTTCTCTGTGGCTTTGGAGGCTGTCCTGGAACTAACTCTTGTAGACCAGGCTGGCCTCGAACTCACAGAGATCCGATTGCCTCTGCCTCCCGAGTGCTGGGATTAAAGGCGTGGCACTACTACCACCCAGCCCATCATATGAAATTCTTACAGACTAAATGACAATATTCTTTTGAAAAGGCATTCTTGACCGGGCGTTGGTTGCCTGGAGATGGGATTGGCTTGTATAAACTCAAGTGATACTGAAGTTCAACTCTCAACATGGACTATTTTTTCCCCTACAAGGACCCAGTATATTACACATTCCCAGGAAAATGATGGTTCCCAGTGGTGGGAAGAGAGACTCCCCAGCTGCTATTCAGGGTCAAGGCGCCGTTTGCTGACTCATAGGTTGTTTCTGTTATTAAGATTTGAGTTTTGAAAGCCGGGCGTTGGTGGCGCACGCCTTTAATCCCAGCACTCGGGAGGCAGAGACAGGCGGATCACTGTGAGTTCGAGACCAGCCTGGTCTACCGAGTGAGTTCCAGGACAGGCTCCAAAACAATACAGAGAAACCCTGTCTCGAAAAAACAAAAAAAAAAAAAAAAAAAAAAGATTTGAGTTTTGAATTTATTTACTCCCCAAAAAAGGTGAGCACGCATGTCAACTTTGCACAAAAGCAGCTAACTAGGCTGTGAGAGGAGAGAGCTCGGTATCAGCTTCCTGGGCTGCTGAAATGCTGTACCATAAGCTGGGTGAGAGGCTGCAGTCTCAAGACAGTGTCTGCAGACTCCCAGGGAGGGCCCACTCTGTCTTCCAGCTCCTGGGCACTCTCAAGGGTCTGGCTTTTCTTGGCACATGACTGCATCACTCCATTCTCTGCTAACGTCACCATATAACCTTCTCTGTGTGTCAGTGTCCAGATTTCCCTCTTACAAAAAGGACACCAGTCCTATTGGATTGATGCCAACCTAATGACCTCATCTTAACTTGATTCCTCCACAAAGACCCAGTTTCTAAAGCAGGTCAATGTTGCAGGTAAGTCAGACACAGGGATATCAGAGTCTGTTTGGGGAGACAGTTCAACTCACTACAGCCATTTAGGACAGGATGCTGTGACCTCAGCCAAATCATTAATATGATGTACAATAAAGGTGGCATGAGAGGACAGACTTCATCAGAGGTGGGGTGCAGCTTGGTGGGAGAGGGCTGCCTAGGGTGTGTGAAGCCTTGGGGCTGACATGTGGCAGCAGAGTGCTTGCCTCGCAGACAGAGTTCTGGGTTTAATTCCCAGCACTACACAAATGCGCCTCTTTCCCAGCACTCAGGGTTAGACTGGAGGATCAGGAGTTCACAGTTATCTTTGGCTATGGAATGCGTTTTCTAGATCAACCTGGATTACCCAAGAGCCTGTCTCGAACAACAGACAAGGGGGCCCTTTCAATGGCCCCCAGGTGACACTCACTTATTAGCTAGCAGAGGTCTAGGGCTAGAAAGGCCTCACCCTCTTAGGCCCTTGCCCTTCCTGGCTGACTGAAATACTTCTGGAAACTGCTGTCCTGCACTGTTAGGAGCAGCTCCTGTGGTGACGGCTAGGCAGAAGTGTGTCAAGTGCAATGAGGTCCGAGGGCCGCAGCCAGGAGAGGCCTGGGAGGGAAGGACGCTGCTCTTAACAGCTGGCCTTTGGCCCTGTGCTGTCAGGTGTTGCTGACCAGCTGAGCCAGGGCTGGACTCAAGTGAAGCAGCAGTACCGTGCCAACCTCAGGGCTGGCAGCATAGCTTGTCACTATCGAGGGAAACAAGCTAGAAGCTTAGGCGACACCTTGCGGCAAACAATCTATGAACCAGCCCATTAGAGTGAACACACATGAGTGCATGTTCAAAAAATAAGTGTTTATTTCAGAGGACTCAAGTTTACTTGCAAGTCATTGCAGAGCAGACATAAAGGGCATGAATGGGGCTCTGCCTCGGGTTGGCGAAGGCTGGATGCCTGTGTGGACTTGGCACACAGGACAATCACGAGGTAGGAGGAAGGCCCTGAGACTGGAAAGGTGACAGATGACTAGAATTGGGGCTTTGTGATGTGTGTTACTGGAGAAGGCCAGGTATATTTGGTTTTTTGTTTGTTTGCTTGTTTTTTGAGACAGGGTTTCTCTGTGTAACTTTGGAACCTGTCCTGGAACTCACTCTGTAGACCAGGCTCAATCTCACAGAGATCCGATTGCCTCTGCCTCCCCAGTGCTGGGATTAAAGGTGTGTGCCACCAATGCCCAACTAGGTGAATTCTTGATAGTGGCAAGTAGGGACAAATGTGGGTTATTGTATTCCCCATTAAAGTACATCAGAAAAAGGGATTAGGACAGTGCCATCCAGATGCCTGTGCCAAGTGTTTTTTTTTTTTTTTTCCTAATTGGACCAGGCCTAGGGCTATGCAACCAGGTGGGCCCAGGGCCTGGCACCAAATAAACAAACTCAGAGTGTATGGCAGCTTTGTTCAGGGAGGGATCGAGTTTTAGGACTGGTCTAGTAGCTTTCTGATGTTTTTTCACTGTCTTTCAAGTATTAAGCTGCCACTGTTTCCAGGGAGGCTATGTACATGTTGTCATTTATTTGGCCAACTAGGAAATCAACATCTTAGTGCATGAATGTACACACACACACACACACACACACACACACACACACACACACACAGACAATTTTTTTTAAGGCAGGGTCTTGCGAACCCTGGATTGCTCTGGGAAGGGGAATTAGATGCAATCTCCTGGGTAAACTGGGGATGAGGGGTTGGTAAAGGGGAAGAGATGGGGGCTAATATGAGGGAATGGGATGGCTGAGCATGAGGCATGGAAAGGGAGAGCCACTAGTGGGCTAGGGAGAAACCTGGTGCTAGGGAAACCCCCAAGGATGACTCTACCTAAGTCTCCTAGCAATAGTGGGGAGGATGCCCAGACTGGCCTTCCCTGTAATCAGATTGGTTAGTATCCCAACATTAATCACAGAGCCTTCATCCAGTAATTGATGGACCCAATGCAGAGATCCACAACCAAGCACCAGGCTGAGCACTGGGAATCCATCGATGAGAGGGAGGCGGGAATGCATGAGGTCAAGGTTATGAAGGGGAAATCTACAGAGACAGCTGAACCAAGCCCATGGAAACTCATGAATTCTAGACTGACAGCTGTGGAGACCCCACGAGACTGAACTAGGCCCTCTGTATGTGGGAGACAGCTGTGAAGCTTTGGCTATCTGAGGGACTACGGGCAGTAGGACCAGGATCCCCAGCCCATGAGCTAGCTTGTAGAGCCCATTCCCTGTGAGGGGATGCCATGCTAGGTGGGGGGGGGGGGGGGAGTAGATGGGGGAACTGGGTCTTGTTCCAGACTGGCCTTGGACTGAGTGCAGGAGAGTCTCTGCCTTTACTCTCCAAGTGCCGCAATGACAGGGATGTGCTGCCATCCCTGGTATGTGACAAGTATCTTTCTAAAGATTTTTTTTTTTAATTTTATGAGTGTTTGTCTACCCGTAAGTGTACCATAGGCAATAAATACAAAGGTCAGAAGAGACTGTTGAATCCCTGGGAGCAGGAGTTACAGATGGTGGTGAGCCACCATGTTTGTCCTGGGAACTGAACCCAGGCCCTCTGCAAGATCTGTTAGTGCTCTTAATCCAAGCCATCTCTCCAGCTCCTGGTATAACAATTCCTAATTAAAACTATGCTCGTATTTAAGTTGGGTGTGACGGCACATGTATTTAATCCTAGCACTCAGGAGACCCAGGCAGGTGGATCTCTGAGTTTCAGGCCAGCCTGGTTACTAAGTGAGTTCCAGGACAGCCAGAGGTATACTGAGAAACTCTAACAAATGTTTATATTTACTAATGGAACTCACAAGTTCAATATTCTTAAGTTCTCTTCTGGGAATAGGTAAAAGGGAGATGAAATGTACGTGAGAAACTCCATGTAGAATCTTAATTGGAACATGTCCAAATATATAGTATTTTAAAGAACTTTAGCAAACAGGTAGGTAGGATTTATTTTAATTTTCAATCTGGAAAAAAAAAAACAACCCAAGAAACAAAACCCCAAACTCCACACCCACACACACACACACACACACCTCCCACACACTCTCGACATTTTCAGAGCACTGCACGAGGGAACATTGTTTCCCTTCAATTGCATGACAATACTGTTTTATGTGTCACAACAAAAGTTACAAGTGTCTTGTCTTCGGTCACACAAACATCATGAGTTTACATTTCAACACACAATAAACAAACAAACAAAAAACCCCAGAGTCCTCTGGCACTTCATCCCTGTGGTCACGGCCCGTTTCCATAAACATTAAAAAACCCAACAGTGGCTGTTTGGAAGGCGTAGCCTTTCCAGATCCAAACTAAAACCACGAGAGATTTGCCATTTCAGAGACCAAGATTTTATTTGTAGGTTTGGTGAAGTCCATTCACCAAAAGGTGTAAAAAAAAAAAAAACTGCATGAGAGTAAAAATAAACTGTTGTTACCAAGCCAGCCTCACTGACACAGTAGCCAGAACAAGTCACGCACCACTTAGACCCGTCACCTCCAGTTTTCAGCTGCCTATATTAAAATTACAAATTTTCAGCAAATTGAGGGGAGAGAGAGAGACTGGTTAAAAGGTTTGAAGACGTTCACATTGGGCTGAGTGTCTCTTCAGCAGCACTTTGGGGCGTGTGGCAGCGGCGGGGACACACTGCGTGTTTGGACGTAAGGCACGTGGTGTGGACGTGCCCTTCACTCACTTCTGGTCACCTGTTCCATCCCAGTAACTGCTTTGAAATGAAAAGTAGTACTAATTTCAGGACACAGTGCACTTTAATGACATACAGCATTGAAAATCCCTCGGACGGGGGTCTGAGGACAGTCTTTGAACGCAAGCCTGAATCTTCTTCAAGCACATAAAATCTTTTCCTATGCTTACAAATCACTGGAAAAATACCCATCGCCAAACCCTGATATACATTCTTAGCCATTTTAATTTCTTCTATTGCAGCCAGTGTTCATGAGGCAAAATGTGACCCCGAGACTTTGTTCAAGTTCTCCTGTGAGGGCATCTACAGTGGTCATTCGGCCTCTGTCTCCTTCGGCTTGGCACCTGCCAGGGTATGGAAAGTGGAAGTTTCAAGTTCACGTTCATGGCAGGGTTCTCTGCACACATCAATCCCACCCGGTCTGGCAGTGGCGAAGGACAGCCAGAGGCTTCCAAACAGAGAGGTGGGAGAAAGAGGTGGTTACAGGACCCCATTGCCCTCCCACATCCCTGGGCTCCGATCTTTATCATATCTTGCCATTCTGAATGTCAGATCCCACTACTTAAAAAAGCAAAAATAAACAGGCAGTTACTTCAGCTGCCCCCCCCCTTTTTTTTTTGTTTTTTCGAGACAGGGTTTCTCTGTATTGTTTTGTAGGCTGTCCTGGAACTTGCTCTGTAGATCAGGCTGGCCTCAAACTCACAGAGATCTCTGCCTCCCGAGTGCTGGGATTAAAGGCAGCTAAGGCCAGGCAGGCCAGGCTGGAGAAATGGCTCAGAGGTCAAAAGCACCGGCTGCTCTTCCAGAAGACCACATGGCAGCTCACAACTGTCTGTAACTCCAGTTCCAGAAGATCTGACACCCTCACACCAACGCACGCAGCGGTGGGGGTGACTGAGACTAGGTCTCTTAGTTTCCATGTATACCATCACTTTCCTGACTTGTAAGCACGCAGGTTGCCTTGCAAAAGTGAGCATTCTGAGCTCCATGGAAGCTCTGCTTTAGATAGTGGGAACATTTTCCTTAATGGAACGTCCTATGTATCCTATCCACAAGAACTCCAACCCAGCCAACCCATTTTTATGACAGGGTTTCTATGGCAAATCCAGCCCAAATGTCAGCTGTGAAATAGATTTCTGCCCTGTACCCACAGGAATGGGAGGAGCAAGAATGACTGACAACTTTAGAAATGCCAAGTTTAGATGGAATCTAAAGTTGTATCCAGCCTGCTCAAGCTTCTGTTGAGACACCAAGGCTATGGAGAAGGAGTCACTTGCCAGTTTACTCTGGGATTCTTCTCAAGGGGACAAATGAGGGCCCGCACTCAACTCTGCTGAGGTGACCGCATGCCTGAGTCCAGGGCTGCTCCTGGAGAGGGCACTACCTACCTGTGGGGATGTGTCTACACAGACAACAGCTTTTACATGGGGAGTGCCTGTGGTTCTGCCTGCTTGGATATTTACCTACACATAATCTGTCACAGGCTATATGTTAACATGACTTCCCAGTTTTGCTTGTAATAGAGTAGCTCCATTCATTTTCAGTGCTGTATGGTATTCCACAGGACCAGTTATCTCAGTTTCCCCTTTCATCTTTTGAAAGATCCTAGGCTATTTCCAACTTGAAAGTTGTGGTGGTTTGAACGAGAATGGCCCCCAGCTGGTACAACTGTTTGGGAAGGATTAAGAGGCGTGGCTTTGTTGAAGGTGTGTCAATTGGGGTGGGCTTTGGTATTAAAAGTCCATGCTACGCCCCCCCAGTTAGCTCCTTCTCTTCAGTCTGTCTGTAGGTCAGATGTGAGCTCTCAACCCCTGTTCCAGCACTATGTCTGCCTGCCGCCGTACTCCACACCATGATGGTCGTAGACTCACCCTCTGAACTGTAAGTCCCAATACACTCCTTCCTCTGTAAGTTGCTTTGGTCTTGGTATCTTTACAGTATCAGAAAAGTAACTAAGGTAGATGTATAGTATCAACACAGATCATTCGTCTGATCCCTGGTTGATCATGAAGCTCATTGTGAACTTCAGCCAATTAGTCTGAAAATGACTACAAGACGCCCATCTACAGATGTGTGTTTTCAGATTCAGCATGTGGGGGGTGGGGCCTCACATGAACATCTCTCATAACTTCTGCATGATGCCACTGCTGGCTGAGGTCCCTGTGAAGGTGACTCTTTCCTGTGGCTGGCTCTGAGGCTTTTGCATTTGGGGAGTTGGACAGTACTGTAGTAGTTGCTGGGGACTCTTATGGGGGGTAGTTTTAGGGTACAGACTAATTATGAAAGCTTTTTTTTAGCTGAGACTGACTGATTTCTGAACTAAAGAAAAGCAATACCACAGTGGGTACATAATTTAATGATTAACTGCTAAGAGTTCAAAGTATATGCCACCTATTGTCATGTCTGTCCTGGGTCTGTGACCCTGTGGAAAAAAGCTGGGAGTTTCCATGACAGGGCTGGAGAGGTGGGGGCGGGGATGCAGAGACTGTGAAGGAAGGATGTGGCAGTGTTTTAAGGCCTCATCAGGCCACCTCTGCCTGCGCCTTCCACCCCTGCCCCTCTGTGTGCTTTCTAGAAAGTGCTCACCCAAGTAGAACATTAGAACTTCAAAAGCAGGCCCACACAAAGTCCTGCTGTGTGGGAGGCAGGTAGGGGCAGGGTGTCTTCAACACCTCAGTGCCTGTCCGGGAAATCTTGGACAGAAGCCCGCCCATTCATCCATGCATCCATGCATCCTACCCCTTTGAGACAGGGTCTCTTTATGTAACCCTAGTTGGCTTGGAGCTCACTATGTAGACCAGCTGGCCTTGAGCTCACAGAAATCGTTCTGTCTCTGTTTCCCGAGTGCCAGGATTAAATTCATGGGATACTGTGTTTGTGTTGGCCTGAAATCTGTATGTTTACCTGCTGGTGTGAGGATCAGGGCTTGCAGGATGTCTGACAGGGAGATAATACCCACAATACTATCTGCTTCATTCACTACCACCAGCCGATGGACCTGCAAAGAGAAAAGTCCAGGTATGAGCTCACTCTGTGTACAGGCTGGACTCAAGCTCTGAGATCTGCTTGTTCCTGCCTTCCCAGTGCTGGGATTAAAGGCACGCACACTCACTACTTCCCAGCTGCCTCACTTACATTTATTTATTTATTTATTTATTTTTACTTTCTGTGTGTGGGCATTTTGCATGCATATATATCTGTGTACCACATACACACAGTGCCCTTGGAGGCCAAAAAGAGGGTGTCTGATTCCCTGGAACTAGATGGTTGTGAGCACCCAGGTGGGTGCTCGGAATCCAACAATCCAACCTGTGGCCTTTGGAAGAGCAGTGAGAACCTGTAGCCTCGGAGCCATTCTGCAGACCCACACTATTATGGGTGGGTGACGGGATCTGAATATCCTCATGCCAGCACAGTGGGCATTTATCCACTGATCTATCCTCCTAGTCCACATGTGAAAGTTTAAACTAAAAATAAGATGCATGCTGAAAACAAAATGGCACCCATGTAACAATACGATGGACACAGCTGAGGAGGGGCAGAAAGTTTTGGGCCCAGAGGTGAAATGCAACAATTTGCTTGACTATAGTGAGAAAAATGAGCCAGCTCTGTCTGCTGAGATTTCAAATCTCAAAGTATCTATAGAGGAATCATGGAGCTCAAAATTAGCAGTCTTGGTCTGCATGTGCATGCCTGTGGTGGGCATGGAGGCTCCGACCACACTGGGTGACTTGCTCCATGCTTCTCTACAGGGTCTCTCCCTGAACCCGAGCTCGCCTACTCAGCTGCACCAGCTGGCCCGCAGGCCTCGCAGATGCTCTTACTCCATCTGGCTTTTTTTTACCCCAAAGCTGTGGATTAAATTCGGGTTCTTGTGTGGCAAGCACTTTACCAAGTGGGCTATCTCTGACTCCACTCCAGCCTCTAACTTTTAACAGTCCATCTCAGTCTCTTGCAGCCAGTAGGTAACTGGTTTTAGCTGAGCCGTGGAAGTCCAGAAGGTTGTGGGGACTTAAGGACTGGTCTCTCTGCCCTTTTCTCTCCTGCTATGGCTTTCCTGTGGTATTCGTGTTTTAGTGCTAATATCCAAGAGGATAGGCCTCGGCAGCAAAGCAGGTATGGTGACCTCTGGTGCTCTCATCTAACATCTCGAGATGAACAAAGAGCTAAGGAGAGAGCACACCATATGTGGAGCAGCATTCCAGCTTCCTGTTACTCTGCCTGGGGCCAAAGGTTACCTGGGGGATCCCGGAGGCATCAGCCAGCCTTAACTCCTGGCGCAGAGCAGGAAGTCTATGCATTTTGTCAAAGGACAATGTTTTTGATGTCATAACTGGCTTTAGGGTTAAAAGTCACTCTGGTTATTTTTCTTGAGTCCATCAACATACATTTCTTTTTTTTTTTTTTTTTTTTTTTTTGGTTTTTCGAGACAGGGTTTCTCTGTATTGTTTTGGAGGCTGTCCTGGAACTCACTCTGTAGAGCAGGCTGGCCTCGAACTCACAGAGATCCACCCGCCTCTGCCTCCCGAGTGCTGGGATTAAAGGCGTGCGCCACCAATGCCAGGCCAACATACATTTCTTTACAAAGTTTCTTTCAAAGTCCCTTCAGGTCCCTCAGTAATCCTGTGGTAAAACACAGCACTGTAATTGTGATTTAGGATAAAATGATGATTTACTTTATCTGTTTTTATTATGTTTATATATGTATGTACGGGGAGGCATGTGCATGACTGCCAAAATATGTCTGAGGAACTTTATAAAAGTCATTTTCTTGTCAAACAGGCTGATAGTGACATACACAATCTGGCTCTGGGGGGAGTCACCTGGTGGAGGAATTTCAGTAACAGAATCGTGACATGTAACTTGAGAAAACAACTATTTACATCCTCACTTCTCTTCACGGCTTTTCTTCAAACCACAGATTTCCATGGTCTCCACCACAGCACACAAGAGTGTGGGTATCACTGGACTCAGTAACTAGCCTTTTCTCACGGCAACAGACTGCTGGTGGTTTTCAACATTAACACTCTCCTGCAAAGTGATCTGTAGTCTCACAGTGGATCCCATCACATACATGTCCACTGTCATCACCAGAAGGGATGACACCTTTCCTATTCCTGCTTCTGACCTATGGAGGGCACGTGACTCTAAGGACATTCATGAGACATTAGGATGCATTCCCAAGTACGTTAGAACCTTCTAGAAAACAAGATGGATGTATCCCAGGTTAAGAAAGGTGCTAAAGAGCAATGAAAAGAGCTGGGGAGGGAGAAGCTGAGGAATGAGCTCAGATGCCACATGGAGGCTAGGCTCTGTGGGATGGCAGCACTTCTATGGGACGGACCCCGGACTCTATAGAAGCTGGACTACATGGGGGCTCAGAGGAACTCCAGCAGCAATGACTCTCAACACGGCACATGGCTTCAGCAGCATGAGCTCTCACTGTGGCAGTTAAGGTCGCCTCTTAGTGGCCTCAAAGCTAATCAGGCACTTTGTCTCTTAGCTTGCACCCCTGTATTTATAATATTGAAATAGACCTGTCATTAGGAGCTCATTTTGCTTAGTAGGGAATGTTCTGGAAAGAACAGAACTGTATCCTTCAGTCCTTGAGAATGACACTGGAGGACGGAGGGGAGACACAAGGGCACAGGGGAGGCCACTCCTAGCCCTGTCTGAGAAGAAAGGAATGGCTGTGGAAACGAGAAGGTGGATGACACACAGTACAGTGACCTCTCCTCCTTCCTGGGAACACCGTGTAAGGCACACTTGAAAATTCCGCAAACAATAAAGTCCAGGCACTGTGGGGGTGGCTGTTTGGGCTGGGAAGGTCCTACAGTTTACAGTTCACTTCAGTCAGGCACAGAGAGGAGAGAGACAGGAACTTAACTTTAAAAAGTTTTGTGTGGGGCTGGTGAGATGACTCGGGGTAGATGTCACATAGTCTGATGATCTGTGCTCAGTCCCTAGAACCCACATAAAGGGGGAAGGAGAGATCTGACCCCCACATATGCAGATGCATGTGTGTGTGTGTGTGTGTGTGTGTGTATGCGTGCATGCATGCCCACACATACACACACACACACACACACACACACACACACACACACACACACAAACACACTTAAAAAGTTTCACTTTGCCTTATTATCATTCACTTTGTTAAAACAACATTATATATTTTTGCTTTGAATTCACAGATACTCTGACAGGATGTATTAATTAAAAGCTCCTGGGGCAACTTTTGTTTTCTCAAGTGTACATTTTTAATACTCTGAAAGTAACTTGCAGGGGGCTGGAGAGATGGCTCAGAGGTTAAGAGCACTAGCTACTCTTCCAGAGGTCCTGAGTTCAATTCCCAGCACCTGAATGGTGGCTCACAAACATCTGTAATGAGATCTGGCTCCCTCTTTTGGTGTGCAGACATACATTCAGGCAAAACACTTTATATATAATGGTTCTTTTTTATTTTTCAATTTGCTTTTTACATTCCATAATAAATACATTTTTATTAAAAAAAAAAGAAAGTACCTTGCCAATTTAATTTCACTCACAAAAATTTACCAAATCCAACTCAACTCAGTAAGCCTTCAGGTCTGCGTGTCAAGCACTGTGCTGGGGTTCAGAACGGCCATGAAGCCACTCCTATCCTACAGAACCCTGGTCTGTCTCCCAGGGCTGTGCCTCAACCTCCCCAGTCATCCATTCACTACTTGCTGTGTGTGCTGACGCAGACTGGAGGGAATGCGGGTACCGGTTGGGGCGTCTCACCTCGGCTCTTACTATCCTGTCCACGATGGTCTCCAGTGTTTCCAGCTTACTGCACTTGACCACACCCTCAAAATACTGTGAGCGGTGCTGCAGGGCCTGGGTCACCGTGATGTCCAGGTTATTATATGTTTTCTCAGCAGCAAGATTCTGTAACAGAATCACAGGGAAAAAGTTACATTCTCCATTTCCATTCAGATGAATGAGCAACCTGATTCTTAAAAACATTAACACGGAATTTGGTATTCAGGTCTCTTCCCAGCTCGTATCATTCCATCAGCACAGTCGTGTCAGTTGTAACGACAGACATCATGCTACTAGGTGGCTCTTGATTATGGAGGAATGCAGGTTTGCTGTGTATGGGAGACTGAAACCAGGACCTCATGCAAACTAAGCAAGTGCTCTGCCACTAACCTACTGTGCTAGCCTCTTCTTTCCCCCCAATTTTGAGCCAGGCCTCCCTAAGTTACCCAGGCTGGTTCTGAACTTATTCTGAAGTCCAGTCAGGTCTTGAACTTGCAATCCTCCTGCCTTAAGCTCTTGAGTAGCTAGGATTACAGGTTTTGTCACGAGGCTTGGCAGATAGATGTTGTTTCATATATTTAAAGAGATTTTTACTTTATTTGTATGTGTGTGCACATGTACACACATGTATGTCTGTGTATGAGTGTGTGTGTGAATGTGTATATTGTGTGTGAGTGTGTGTGTGTGTGTGTTGCTTACAGAGGACAGAAAAGGGTATTGGATCCCTTGAAGCTGGAGTTCCAGGTACTTATGAGCCCTTTCCTCTGACACTGGGACCATCATGTATTCTTAATTACTGAGGCAACTCTCCAGCTCACATGCTAAATTTTGACAGTGTTTTCTACCAGGCTCCTTTCCATTTTGTCCACTAAGGCTCTGCACCACACACGCGAGCAATGTCTCCTGAGAAACAAACTAACCCTGAGAACAGTAAGATGTACGGGCTGTAGGGATGGATGTGACGCACCCCTGTAAAAGAGCCCAGGGATGGCAAAACATCCGCACATACTTACACAATTCATTGGTACATGAGTACATATTAGAGATGGAAATTCTCCAAGACTTAAATGACCCAGTCTAATTTTGGTTTTCATTTGTTTAGAAATGCATTCTGAATGACGAGTTTTAAAAACATGAAAAATACTTACAATTACATCAAACTTGGAATAAATATCTACAACTTTTCCTAAAAATGAAAACATATGTTAGAAAAACATTTTAGGAACAAACCAGCAACTCATTAAAGAATCAGTCTTAACTGGGTAACTACTGTGGATTGAACAGTGTTGAATAAAACAAATGGGCCTATTTGAAAATGGACATGAAACAGTATCTTAATGGAGACAGGAAACTAAGTCCTCCTGATTGCTGACTGTGGGAACTGCATCCCAGCATTCACTTTTGCTCAGCTTTGCGGGGATGGCCTCACAGACCTGACTCATCCACCACAGGCAGTGCTGATATCCGTCTCTCCACAAAGATGTTCAAGGCTTTGATGATGGGAGTGTCTGGGTGAATGAAGGCAATATTGTGGTACGTTCCTATTCCAAGTTCATCCAGGTTCTGCTTCATGAAGGCAGGCTTTGGCATATCAGACATCTGAGCAAGGAGAGACATGAGAATGTTCTAGAACCCTAGCAAACCCTTCCGATGCTCAAACATCCAGATCTGATTGAAAAACAGTGTTCAACAAATTAAAGGTACTCTTTTCCTAACAGTCAGCTTGGTATCTCATTGTCATCAAAGCTACATCACAACTGTCTCAAACCAGCTGCTCTACATGCATCCTTCCCAAAAAAAAATGATACTGAGAATTTATGTTTTCCATTCTCTTTACATCAAAACAGTTAGTAAGAGATGGGATCGACAGGTCTGTCTGAGAAACGAAGGCCTGAAAGCCAGCATGGCTTGAACCCTTTATTCTTAGTGATGTACACTCAGCCTTGGGACCTGAAGTGACACTGAGCCTGTTGTCTGCAGACCTCAGGGCTGACTGGCTGAGATCAGCTGCTACTGGTTTCATCCCACTGCCACAGCCTGCACTCTGCCCAGATGAATCCAATTCTGACTATTAAAAACAAAGCAGAAGGAACCTTTCAAGATTAACTTCCTTTTCTGACTGGTTCAGAGGAGGAGGGATAAGCCGGGAGAAAGTCTAGGATCAGGCTGGACTACAACAAAGTAAGCTCTATGGCTGCAAAGATCCACCTTTTATAAAGGGCATAGCTGACACCATCCTCCTAGTATACCTTATAATTATCGGGAAAAGATGAACAATTAGAAGAAACAAAATGTTCAAGTCAAAGAGTTCATCAATATTCAAATCATGAGATTCCTAGAAATTTAGAGAGAGAGAGAGAGAGAGAGAGAGAGAGAGAGAGAGAGAGAGAGAGAGAGAAACCTATTAGGTCACCCAACCCATCTCAATACAGGAGATTCCTGTTTTAGACTGCCTACTTCTCAAATGCCTGGAAGGGTATCGCTACCTTTTCTCAGAAGGAGCCTGATAACTCAGTAAAAACTAGGCTATGGTGTTTCTTATTTAAAACATGTATTTTTATCTGAGATGGCTGAATATTCTGGCTGTAAGGTTCTATCTGTCATATTGGTCCAAATATAGGCAACCCCTCCTCTCTACAGACTAGATGAGTGGCACTATGAATAGCATTAGCAACATCAACAGGATGGGCGGCAATAAGGACACCTCGTGCAAAGCTCCTAGGGTAGTGCCTGTCACAGATGGGCTCTGGGGGCTGAGCTGCCAGCCTGGCCACTGTGGAACCAGAGCACCCACCCCTCCACCCAAGCCCTGGGTTCCTATGACGTCTCAACACGGAAGGCTACCATACTCCCCAATTATCAGCTGATGGACAAAACCCTTCACTTTCTTCCTAGTTGCTAAATCTTATGGGCTTTTTTGGCAAATCATTCCTCTCCTGATTTCTTAGCATTTGATCAATCAGGAGATGCAACCTGTCTATGTATGCTCTATTAAACTGTCTACATGACCAGATGGATCACCAACGATGTCTCTAAACTTTGACACCTCTGTAAGCCCCTGGCCTTGCAAGGCTGCATCCAGAAGAGCAACTTGCACGCCATGCCTGGAGGGATGTTGCAGACAGAAAGCAGCTTTTACGTGGATTTCCTCTAGGAAGAAAACTCCAATGACCTTTCTGAACCATCAGCACTTCCACTGAGGATTTCAACTCAGCACAGGTGATGGAGGTGGGACACGAAAGCCTCCTGGCACATTCCCGCTCCCAGGGAGCCTCCTCTAATGCTACCTGTCTCAGAGGTTGTGAACACAAAGTGCACTATGGTGTGTCTCTTGCTTACATCTGACTTGCCTTGGGATTTTCTGGCTGTTGCTGCAGTCAAGAACGGGACAACTCTTGGGATGTGTGTGCTTTTTTTTTCTCATGTTTCTAAAACCATGACCTCAACAAACACACCAGGAAGCAGCTTCTACCTAAGCCCTGGCTCCATCTGGTGCAGTAGACCTCAAAGAGACTGGTCTAGAAACTGCTTTACCTGCCCGTGCACAAGAGATGCCCATCTTTAGGGGGCATTCTCCATTTTTATTACTGTAATATTTGTTCTAAATGATTTTAGCATTTGAACTGGCCTCAACTTAGAGAACACACAGTGTACACAGTAGTGAGTCGAGAAACTGAAATTTTGCAAAATGGAGACCTTGGAACTAATGGTTTCTTCTACCGAGAGCGACAGGAGCCCATTTACTTGATGTAAGTGACGGTCAAAGCAACTGCATCTTTAGGGACTACTTACAAAAAGCTGGAGGAACTTGAGGATTCTTTTGTGGGTAAGTATATAAAGTGCATTCCCACTGATAGGGTCAATAACTGGCAATCTGTGGATTTTATTTTTGATCAACGAGTACACAGCATCGAAGAGGCTGCGGGAAAAGCCATTAGAGTCGTTAGGAGGCTTTCAAGGAAAACCAGAAAGACTTTGGACCACCCCTGCTTAACAGTATTTTCACTGCTTTTATATTACCATAAGCGGTTCACTGGCTTAAAATAGTCATGGCAAAGCTTTACATGGGAGCTCCCTGCCCATTTGTTGCTATATCCCAAACTCAAGAGGGAATCATGGGTCTCCAGCAAGGCGGGTTGCTAACAGTGCGTCCAGCAGGTTTGTTTGAAAGAGGCAAACCTTAAGCCTTCCAGAAAGCCAGCGTGGCCTCAGTGATCTCAGCACTGAGGTTGGGTGCCAGACCCCCAGGGGGTCTGCCTGCCCCACCAGTCCACCTTGGGGAACTGCCCTGTGTCCTCATTGCTGTCTCCAGGAAGCCTGTGGGTGTACCTTCCCCTACGATCTGGAAATAAGGTAACAAAACCAAGTGTATTCTCTTTCTACAGCTCTTGGGCTTTAAAAATGTCTTCTTTTCTGTCCATCCTGTGCTGAGACCCAGAGGCAGAGTCCGGCACCTGCTCTACCACCACGGTATGTTCGAGTCCTGCTCCACCCTTCCTGCTCTTCCTAGGATGACTCTGGACTGAAATCACTCTGGGATGTTTCACTGCTGCTCCCAGAATATAGCCTCTCAGAGTGAAGGCTGGGGTCGGGAGTAAAGCCCTGAGCTCAGTAACTGTAATAGGATTCCTTTACTGATGTTGCTGCAGGCGAACTGGATCTTTAAAACTGGCCTGGATGAAGCTGGGCCGTGGTGGCACACACCTTTAGTCCCAGCACTTGGGAGGCAGAGACAGGCGAATCTCTGTGAGTTCAAGGCCAGCCTGGTCTACAAAGCTACACAGAGAAACTCTGTCTCGAAAACAAAACTGGTCTGAATGTTCAGCCTCATAGCCCGTTTCCAATCACTTGGATCTATATAGTTGCTCATTCCCTCACTCCCCTTCCTCTCTCAGGTCTTGCTAAGCTGTCCAGGATAGCCTTGTGCTTGCTGTGTATATAGCTCAGGTTGGCCTCAAATACGCTAGTCTCCTGTGTCAGCCTCCCGAGTGCTAGGATTCCACCAAGCCTGGCTTTGCTGTGATTTCCAACATCTCTAAACTTCTGGCACACTACTTGGATTAAGGAGGCTGGCCCTATCTAGACTGAGGGACTTGTCTGTCTACTTCCAGTTACCTATCATGGCACTAAAACACCTACATTGCAAAGAACGTTTTTAAAGGAGGAGAAGAAGCGTCCATGCTTACCTTGCATCTGGAGAGATATTCACCAAAGGCTTGAAAGTTTCTTGTAAGTACAACTCTGCATTTATAGAAGGGAAACACAGTTAGTTACAGATCTGCTGTGCAAATTCTGTTTCACATTACAATATCCTCCAGTTTACAGGCAATAACTAGACAACTGAAACACAAATAAAAGATAATTTACCCCAAACTAAGGTTACCCAGTCAGGGTCATTTTCAGCAGCCTCAACTGTTCAAATACAGGAAAAAACTGGTATTTCCAAAGGTGCTGATAACGCCAGGAAATGGTCTAACAGGGAGCGATGACAGCAGAGGCCACTGGGTCCTATCCAGTCCACACTACTCTTAAGAAATGAAACATTTAAGACTCCTTTAGAGCAGACTTTCTTAAGCTGGGAGCCAGCATCACTTTAAGCAGTGTTGTTCTTCAAATGATCTCATTTTATTTCTCTCAACTGATGCTCTAAACCCAGGGCATGTTGGGAGTCTTGCCAACATATGGACATTTTCATTGTAAAGAAATTAATTGGACTTAATTTGCTTTGCTGAGGTCTGCACACAGAAGGCATCTGAGACCATCCTGATATTATCACACCTTCAAACACACCCGTAGGTATAGATAGATATAAATACACCTAAACCACGGGCAATGGAATGTATACAGCAGAATTTGATGAGAAGTGCCTGTCTTGGTATTGTTAATCATGTGACTGACAGGCCATCTGGATGCTGTGCTGCCTTAACTCATTTAGCTGCCCTGATATAGCCATGCTCAACAAAACACACTCTGGCAAGGTTTCACAACCATGTGAAATGAAAGGGTCTGCAGAGGTTTGGAGAACTCAGTGGAGGCTATGATCTCTCAGCTACCCTGAGATCTGCCCATCCTGTCCAGCACATGACGGAGTAACAAAACCAGACTCCTAACACCCAGCCAAAAAATGTCCTGCAGTTGGTCCCTCCTTTTCTAGCCAGGCTTTTCCGTGAGCATGGGGTCAGCGCTCTTATGCTCTGATCATTCTGGGTCCTCTGACCCATCCCTGCCCACTATGAGTCTTTGAGATGAAAACCTTCCCATAATAGAGCCAGAGTTTAAATACTGGTCCCATTGTAGGCAAAAATAACAAGACTGTAAGGGCATGGCAAACAGAGTCCTTTTATATATACTAGTGTATGTATCTGTGTGTATGCAAACTTGTGTGCGGGCATCAGAGAACACCTGAGGCTCTCCATCATGTTTTTTGAGACAGAGTGTCTCCCTGGCTCAGGCCTTGCTGATTCAATCAGGCTGGCTGGCCAGTGAGTCCCCTGAGATTCACCTGTCATGGTCTGCAGTGCTGGTAAGTGCACACTTCCATGCTTGGCTATTCTGCATGGACTCTGGGGACTGAGCTCAGGGCTTGCACAGCCAGCTCCTTCGTTCTATACTATCTCCCTAGCCCAGGGGCTCCTGCAATGGTTTTCCAGTTATCCGGTCTGAACTTTTCAGGTAGAGTTTCTCTTGTTCTGGTTTCGCTGAACTGGTAAAAGAAGAATTCAGCTTCTTGGAGCAGAAGCTGGGTCTGCACCATACTCAGGCCATGGTGACCAGATATCTGAGGGTGACACTCTTGGTGGCCACATCACTTCATCTCCACAGCTGCAGGCCTGGTGGAGTAAGGCCACACACGTGTGACAACAGGCACAGATAGGAGGGAAGCTTCCTCAGAATGGAACAGTGTTTTAACTGGCAGGTTGTAGTTAAGTGCAGGAAATGGCCTGAGACATCCAAACGTGCTTTTCGCATAGTGTTTTCTCCAGACAGCGAAGAGTTTAAGACTGGCAATGCTTACCCCTCCACGTTTCAATCTTATGTTCCTCTAATTCATAAATCTGTACCTGCAAATTAGAAAAATCCGTATCTACAAGGGTTACCATCCACAGGGGCAAGCAGCTACACTCTTGCTTTTCTGTTTATAATTAGCAAATTAGGGGACACAAGGAGATACCAAGAAAGCTCTAGCCTGCTTATCTGTTAATCTTTCATTGACCTCCTTCTCTCTCTCTCTCTCGGTTTTTCCAGATAAGGTTTCTCTGTATAGCTTTGGAGGCTGTCCTGGAACTCACTCTGTCGACCAGATTGGCCTCAAACTCACAGAGATCCACTTGCCTCTGCATCCTGAGTGCTGGCTTCAACTTTTTATTTAATTAACCACCACAGAGATTTGCCAGAAGGCATCTGCTGTTCCTTATCACATATATAACATAGAATATTTAAAGTCTGGGAAAACTTCCTTCATTTTTCTCTAAGTAGGAAGTTTTTTAATTAAAAATTTTAAATAAGCATAAAAAGTAATAGGTTTCATGGTGGCATTTCTGTTTCTGTACGTATGTCATCTCTTCCCCCCCTTGACTGCTCCCTTTCTTCCCACAAATGGCCCTTCCTCCTGTTTTCATGTCACACATAACCTTTATCTTCTCTTATTCTCCACTCCTACCCCCAAGGCCCCCTCCTCCCCACTTTCCCCTTCCACCCCTCCTCCCCATTCTCCCCTTCCTTTTTTCTTTTTAATTAATTTTTCACATTCCAATTCCAGTTCCCCTCCCTCCTCTCCCCCTCCACCTGCTCCTCAGAGAGGGTAAGGCCTCCCCTCTTCTTCTTCCCTTTTCACAGTCCACTTTCCACCTTCTTGTCCTACATAGAAAGATCTTCCTTCTAGATTTTTCCTCATGAAGAAACTCATTTTTGTATTTTATGTGGGAATTAAAGCCACATGCCACTCAGTGACAGCTTGATCAAATGGTGACTGTCGGAACCCATCAATGTGGCCATCTCAGTCTGAGTAAAACATTTTGTTGTGTTTATACAACGGGGCCAACTGATGGACACTTCTCAGGACATGTTCCCTTGTTAAATAATGCGTACTAGTGGACAACTGACCGCCACCTTAAAAACACACTAACTGGAGAAATGTCTGTCTTTTAGATACCCTAACAGTAGAACTACAGACAACTGTCCTCCCCACCACAGCAAACAAAACCAAGCCAAGTGGTGTCTGGTACAGGGCAGACTGGGTTTCAATTCAAACTGCCCTGCTAGACCATCTGGGCTAGGTGCCAGGGCGTCTGCCATCAACGGCATCCAGAACAGTCTTTTCCCGACTGGGCAGCAAAGAGTCAGAACTGAATTTCTTCAATTGTGATCTGACCTCTTTCCTAGTTTCCTTATAGTGGCTCTAAAACCATGAAGGAGGGGCTAGAGCGGCTCTGTGGTGGAGCCTTGTCCAGCAAGCTCAATGCTTTGGTTTCCCTCCAGAACTGAAAGAAAAATAAATCCCGATGGATGATGAGCAACTTTCAAACTCCACTCAGAACAACCAGCGTGCAAAAAGAAAACCCCACGGCCACTTTATCTCCATGGTGAGGCCCATAGGCTAATCACTAAGAGGATGCTGGTACTGCGGGGCTAGTTGTCCAGAAGCAGGAACTTAACACACACCAGGACTGTAAATCAGAATGGATAATTCTGTAAGCTGAATAAAGCAGTTACTACTCTTTCTTTTTTCCTGGTACCTTCTTCAAACTTCGAATAAATGATGTGAGGCCAAGTTCATTGTTTACTTGGGTTGGAAGTCTTAAACATCCTGGGAAAATCCACCCCATCCTAACCACATACACAGTGAGATCTCTGCTACTTACCATAGGTGATTTATAGTATCTGTGCAGTATGTTTATGAAGTCTGTAATAGTGAGCATTCCTGGAACAAAGAACCACAAGGTAAAAACAAAACTGAGGAACTGCAGTGGTTAAAGCACTTGCCACCTAAGTGTGAGGACAGGAGTCTGGGTCCTCGGTGTGGGGGCCCACTTGCAATTCTAGCCTTCTTAGGCAGAGACAGAACCCCAGAGTAAGCTGGCTTGGGAGAGTAGGCATATTGGCAGCTCTATATTTGATTAGGAGACCCTGCCTCAAAGAATAAAGTGGACAAGTGATGGAGGATGATTCCTGACATCAATCTCAGGCCTTCACATGCATGCAAGCATGTATGAGCACGCTCTCGAGCACACCCACACACACATCCCCACACATGCATGCACATGCACACACATGACCACATGCATGCAAATGTGCATATATACACATAGCACACAGCACATACACATATATGGAAAAAGATAAAAAGACACACAGAAGGAAAGCTTCCAGTGGCAAGTGAATCTGCAGTGTTTACTAGAAATTCTTGCAAACTACAACCCAAAAACCTCAGGCTCATGTGGTGATATTTTGTTTTCTGCTTTTAACAAGTAAGGTTGCCTAAAGATCGGAGTGTGGAGCTAGCCACACTAGTTAGCCAAAGAGGCCAGGCAGCGGTGGCTCACACCGTTAATCTCGGCATTCAGGAGACAGGCAGACAGATCTCTTTGAGTTCAAGGTCACTACACAATAGTGAATCAATCTAAGAGAGAAACAGCTTACACCGTTGATCCCAGCACTAGGGAGGTGGAGACAGGCGTGATATGGCTGGGCAGAGAGAGGAGTATAAGGTGGGAGGAGACAGGAGCTCAGCATTCATAGAGACAGCATTCAGTCTGAGGATTTGGAGGGACAGGTTTGCCACTTTGGTCTGAGCCTTGGTAGAGGTCTCTCTAGTGGCTGGCTCCTTTGCTTTTCTGATCTTCAGCTTTAACCCCAATATCTGTCTCTGGGTTTTTATTATTCGTGCTACATGTATTTCCTACACTAAACTAGAAATGCAAACCAAAGCCTGATGGTCTGTATGGAATCTGAGTGTTTGACAGATGGAGCGAGAACTCACTAGCACTCATAAAATACCACAAAGAACTGTAGCTGCATGCGAATAATTTTAAATGCTGCGGCAGTAGATGCAGAAGTCCCTAAGTGCTATGAAGGTAGGACTTCCGGGGCCCCTGGACTGCTTCCCAAGAAGCACTCTGAACATAACACGTTCAGCAAAGAGCCACCGCTCACTGCAGAACTACTGTGTGCTGGAAACCAGAGCTGTGACGGTGACAAAAAGAAATGTTGGGCGGTGGTCACACACCTTTAACCTCAGTACTCAGGAGGCGGAGGCAGGTGGATCTCTGAGTTCCAGGATAGTCAGAGATACACAGAGAGAAACCCCAACTCAAAAAACAAAATGATGCCACAGAGAAACCCTGTCTTGAAAAACCAAAACCAAAACCAAAACCAACCAACCAACCAACCAACCAACCAACCAACCAACCAACCAACCAAAAACCCAAAAATGACAACAAAAGAACAGTATAGTCTAGAGGGAGAGCAGACTGAAGTAGTTAATTTCAGAGTAATGCTCTAAACACTAGAGTGACAGCATCGCCAGGCTGTCCTGACTGGGGTCAGATGTGAAAGGGTTTACACAGTTGGAAGGCACACACCCTTTCCCTTTCAGTGCTAAGGTCCGGTCTAGGACCCTGGACATCCTAAACAGGACCTGTGACACCGACTGACACCCCTAGCTCTTGGCTATTCCAGTCAAGGTCTTGCTTAGGCTAGAACTTGCAATTCCCCTGCCTCTGGATTCCAAGTGCTGGGATTACAGTAATCCCAGCACATCCAGGGCTTAGCCAGTATTTCTAACAGCTTAATGATTTAGCAGACATTGATTATATTCACGTTCTATGCTTGCTGCCATTTACAGGGTGATGAGTCAGCACACACCCCAGAGTAAGTACCTTGAACTCATCTCATCACTCTGGGGTGATTTTGTTCCCTGAGCTAATAAGGACACAAAACCTCCTTCAAAATGCTCAGACTTGCTAAATGAAAAGAACACCCTCCAAACAAACAAATACTTGAAAAGCAAAAAAAAAAAAAAAAAAAAAAAAAAAAGACTGCAATAAGGTCCCAACATTGTCTTACATTCACTAATGGTCTGGACTGGTTAAGTATGCAAAAACCAGATTGTTCTTCAATTTGGCTGAACCAGCAGGGATGGGGAATAAGGACACTTCCTTCTCAGAAGACAGCCTTCCCCAGCTCTGTTACTCACCTACAAAGCTCTGCTTTTTACTTTCCCACAGAGGCGCTGCACGGACTCCGTTGGCTACTAAGGCAAAGAAGGCCTTTTTAACCTGGAGAGAAACCAGAAACAAAACATCATTTTAAAGTCTACATTTCAGGAGGAAAACACTCAACGAGGGTTTCAACCAAATCTTACCAGTAATTATCGATAGGCTACAGATACCCCGTTTTTCTTTTGTATGTGTGTAGGTGTAGGTGTGCGTGTGCAGAGTGTGGTACATGTGTGGGGGTCAGAAGACAACTTCATGTGTCTGTGTCTGTCGGTCCTTGTCTTCCACCTTGGTTTGGGACAGGCTATCTTCTTTGTCGCTAGCTGCTGCACCAGGCTAGCTGACTGATAGGTTTCCACAGCTCCTCCTGTCCGTATCTCCCATTGACTATAGGAGCAACAGGTGACAGACACACAGTACCAAGGCCAGCTGTTTACATGGGTCCCGGGGATTTGAACTCAGATCCTCACAGTTGTGGCAAATGGTTTGAGCACTGAGCCATCTCCCTAGTCCTCATAAGACTTAAGTACATTTACAGTTTTGTGTCCAGCTGCATTCAGAGCAGTACACTCTGGGCTGCACGAGGCCTGCAGCCTGCAGGTTGGCCACACCTGGTAGGGGTAGTGGGGATTACTTTTTTAAACTGAAAGGCAATTAAGTTCAAATTTTTTTTTGGCTGTCACTAAATATTCTTGTATACACAGGTTTTCCATAATTAAAATCATATAAAACAATTAAATATCAGTTTGATTTCTTCCATGTGTGGTTGATAATTCATCTGAAACAGTTATACTGAATTATTTGAAATAAATGGTCATTATATTAAAATCACAACAAATAGCATGTTTTCCCATGCCCCACAGATGAGAAAGGCACATGGCTATGGCTGCACTCTACAGCACTAGAGACAAACATGGGCTCTGGGGCTGTGACAGTGTAGGTGCTGTTTGGTGTGTTAACACACAGCACTTCGTTCTACTCTAACACACACCCTTAGGGATACTGTAAGGTTTCACACTTAATGTACTAAGAATCAAATGCTCAGGGCTGAAAACAATCCTCTAAACAGCAAGTGCAAACACGGAATACATTCTGTGATCATTAATAATTCAAGAAATGCAAATAAAACATGAACACATTATTCAGAGCTGCTGCGGTGGTGGCGTGGACCCTGGAGTGGCTCCCAAGCGCCTATATGGAGGGAAGCCAGGCCACTGGGACCGATGCCTCTTCTTTCTTTCTTGAGATAAGGTTTCCCTGTGCAGCCTGAGCTGTTGGAACTCGTGCTCCGTCCGCCTCAGGCTCTTCTGGGCTCCAGGTATTCACCGCTCCTGGCCCTTCCCCTTCTCCCGTGCCTTAGCTTCTTACCACCTCGGGTGAACAGGCCTCCTCCTCCACTGCTCACACCACACCGCCACTGTCCCAACCTGAGTGACCATGGGTGGCAACCTGGGGAACTGCAATAACCAAGCTCTTCCCTTTGAAGCTGTTTACCTGGGGTATTGTCTCAGTTAAACTAACTTTTGCTTTTAAATCTCACCTGATATGAGAATTATTTTACTACACTCATTTAGTGTGTGTGTGTGTGTGTGTGTGTGGACAGTTCATGCCACAGTGCTCACGTGGAGGTCAGAGGACAACTGTGGCAGTCAGGTCTCTCTTACCACATGAGTCCTGAGGATTGAACTCTGGTTATTATTGGGCGTGGTGGTGAGCACCTTGCTGGCCCACCAGCACTATTTTAAGTAATGTGTGTGTGCTAGATAGTTTTATGTCAACCTGACACAAGCTAAGAAAAAGTCATCTGAGAGAATAAAACTTAAGTAAGAAAATGCCTCCTGGGCTGGGGAGATGGGTCAGAGGTTAAGAGCACTGGCTGCTCTTCCAGAGGTCCTGAGTTCAATTCCCAGCAACCAGATGGTGGCTCACAACCATCTGTAATGAGATCTGGCGCCCTCTTCTGGCCTGCAGGCATATATGCAGACAGAACACTGTAATAAATAAATATTAAAAAAGGAAAGAACAGGCTGTCTGTAGGCAAGCCTATAGGGAATTTTCTTAATTAGTGATTAATGGGGAGGGTCCAGCCCACTGTGGGTGGAGACATTCATCCCTATACTGGTGGTTCCGGGTTCTAAAGAAAAGCATGCAGAACAAGCCAGTAAACAGCACTTCTTCAGGGACTCTGCATCAGCTCCTGCCTCAGGTTCCTGCTCTGTGTGAGCTCCTGTCCTCCCTGCTTTCAAAAATGGGCTGTTATATGGTACTGTGACAGAAATAAACCCTTCCCCCCAGTTGCTTTTGGTCATGGTGTTCATCACAGCAACAGCAACACTAAGACAGAGTGTACGTACAGCTTACATAGAGAATCACAAAACCACGCCTACTATTTGTACTATAGCTTGTTTCTATTGAATTATTTTTGGGACTGGGATTCTTTGAATCAAAGATGTTCAATGTGGTATTATGTTTGACATTAAAAACTGGAAAAACATTCACCCAGCAGAAAACTATTTTTTTTCTAAAAATTATGTATTTGTGGTTTGCCTGCATGTATGTGTGTGCACTGTGTGTGTGTAGTGGTCTGCCTGCATGTTTGTGTGTGCACTGCATGTGTAGTGGTCTGCTGCATGTACACATGTGCACAGGTCGAAAGGTGTTGGCTCTCTTGGAACTGGAATTGCAGGTGGTTGTGAGCTGCTGTGTGGGTACTGGGACCCGAACCTGGATCCTCTGCAACAGCAGCAAGTGCTCTGAGCCACTGAGCCAGTTGGTGGGGTTTTATATCAATATTCACATATTTTGACCACTTAAAGGCACGAAGCAATTCTTGCTTTCACATGGAGACTCCTCTGATCAATCTGCCTAAAACCCCTGCTCCTAAGTGCTTCAGTTAGAAGCGTCCCCAGGTCCTGAAATTAGCCATGGAAGAGGAAACTGAGTAGCACTAGTTCATGCTTGTTTGTTTTAAAGACAGGGTTTTGTAGTCCTGGCTCGAACTTCTGATCCTCCTGCCTCAACTTGGCAAATGCTGGGATTACAGGCATGCATGATCACACTTGGCTCAGGCACTGTTCTTTTGTGTGTGCGCACATGTGTGAGAGGTTCCATTCATGATGCTGGGGGAGTCCCCTCCTTTTCCTTTCCTGTTCTCTAAGGGCCTCCAACAACCACAGAGGGCCTGGTCATCTCCACCATCTTATGCATCAGGATGTGATGCATCGGGACAGAGATCAGACTCAGTTTTGTTCAGGCATTTTGAGATCTCTAAGTGATCTTTCTCTACTTGTTACCTATGTCACCCTTTCCAGCTCGTGTGATTTTCCCTGACAACGAAAGCAGCACAGGCTGAGGAGGAAGGTCCCACTGTGCCCAGCCACAGCAGGGCACTAGTCTTGAGCAAAGGGCCAGTTCTCCCTTTCCTTCTTGCCTTGAGAAGACTGAGTTCCCTATTTTTCTTGTGCATAGTAATTTTTATCTCAATTAAAGTCATCTGGTGCATCCCTCTTCTTGCTACAGCCTTCTATTTTACTCTGATGATATCTCCCTGTGTGAGTGTGTGTGTCTGTGTATTTAAACACTCCCCCCACCCTTTTAAGATGGGTCTTGCTATGTAGCCCTGGCTGGCCAAGCACTCAGACCAGGCTGAACCAAACTTGCAGCAACTCTCCTGTATCTGTCTCCTGAGTGCTGGGACTATAGGTTTGACCACCACATTCTGGAATCTTGACCTTTCTTTCATGATGGGGGATGTCCTTCTGTATATATGTTTGTCTTATTGGTTGATGAATAAAACACTGATTGGCCAGTAGCCAGGCAGGCAGTATAGGCGGAGCTATCAGACGAGGAGAATTCTGGGGAGAAGAGGCAGAGAGGAGTCACAAGGAGATAGATGCCTTGTAGCTGCCAAAGAAGTAACATGCGGGATTACAGGTAAACCACGGCCTCATGGCAATACATAGTTTAATAGAAATGGGTTCATAATTAAGAGAGAGCTAGCCAGTAAGAAGCCTGATCCACTGGCCAAACAGTTTATAATTATATAAGCCTCTGTGTATTTACTTGGGACTAAAGGTTGCGGGACTTGGAGGGACAGAAACTCCATCTTGTCACTGTATAAGAATCACCTTTCTTTTCTAGAAACCCCATGACAAGCTTTCTTGGGTGAACATGATACAGGCCACTCACTATTCTCAAGGGAATCCCAGTTAGCCTTGTCACCTTCTTGTTAGGGATAGGTTTCACCATGTCCGTTTCCTACAGCAGGAAATAGCTTCCACACAGAATGAACTGTAACATCTTGCTATCTTACATCTGTAGAAACGTGGAAAGAATGTGTGAGAACAGGTCAAAAGCAATCGGACACTCAGTCAGTGGAACACATTGCTACTGGTGGACTCATTTAATGCTTTGCCTGAACAGCGGGAAGAGACTCGAGCTGTTTAGTGGATGCCTGACTAAGTTCAGGGCATGTTAAGCGAGATGCCCTTACTCCTGTAGGACAATGAAGACAGGACCACTGGCTGACCCCACCTCTCCAGGGCAATTTGCATGTTCAACACCCAAGGCAGAGAGCCAGTGTAGGAGCTGCAATTAGAATGATCTGCCTCCACAGCGATCTTTGGTGGCAGCTAACTGGTTAGTATCCCCAGGAATGAAACTAACCCAACTTTCTCAGTTTATTTTAGCTACTTAACAAGAACTCTACAGTGGCCAAAAGCTGGACTGGAGTCATCAAATAATGGGCATCCCGTCCTCCTGCTGGTTGTGGCCAGGGCCAGGGTTGTGGCCACTTTCATACAGAGTTCCCTGCTTGGTGCCCTCCCCATGGGAACTGCAAACAGGGACACAAGGAACTGGACATTGATTCTGACCATAAAATGCCACTCCAGTCCTCCAGTCAGGGTGGGGGCTCTGGATATCAGGTAGCAGGTAGTATGCCAGCTTCAGCTTGGGTCACCTAAAGTACAGTAGGGCTGCCGGCTGTGGCTGTCTCCTCTGTTCCTGAGTGTGTGATCCTAACACCATGCAGAAGCTCTCCAGGGCTTATAGACTTCAGCTGAAAAGGAAGCTTCTGGAATTCCTGGCTACCAGGTTAGCAAATCACACGAGAAGAGCATCCCTGGGGACAAGCAGAGGTTGGTGTTCCTGCGGAAGGACACTACCTGCTACCGCAGGACTGAGTGACTTCCGGAGGCTTCAGTAGACATTTACATGTGCCATGCAAGGTCAGTGCTTAGAAAGCTGCACAATCAGGAAGAAATCCACACCGGAAAAAACCCTGACGCAGCCTTGTCCCCTGTGACAATTCTTCCCATTTGGGAAATCATTCCCAGCTCACTGCTGGGCCTTGACAGTGACTCAACAGCTAACCCATGGGATGACAAAAGACCATGTGGCTTGACCTCAGCATTTCCCCAACCCCGAGCCAGCAGCTGGTGTGCATGGTGGCTCTCTACTGCTTGTTAGCAGGCGCTATCCCACACGATACTTGATTTCCACTTCCTTGGGCCTGAGAGATGAAAGGGGAGGCTTGGAGCCTCCAGTTCATGACAGTATTAAACTTAGGGGGTTTTGTAGGTGGTTGAGTGGGTCTCCCTAGACCCAGGCTGGAGAGCCTTCAGCAAGAAGGTGCTTCCTCCTTAGTTTCAGGATGACACAGGTTTCCAGTTCCACTCTGCTCTTGCTTGTCAGTGATGTCCTCTGGCCTCAGAGCTCTAGTCTCCCTTGCAGTCTCCTTGGAAATGGCTAACTTTGACTTACCAGATCTGTCAGTCTTGGAGTACTGTGGTTATCACACATGCTGTTCTATACCCTTTAGAAACAGAGCAAACATAATTTTTCAACAAACTTCTTCCTTCCTCCTCTCTCCTTTGCTGTGGAATAACCTTTCTGCACACTGTGAAGATGTGTCACTCTGACTGGTTTAATACAAAGCTGAATGGCCAATAACCAGGCAGGATTTCTGGGTGGAGAGGACGCAGGGAAGAAGGTGGAGATGCCAGGAGACACAGAACAAGCAGGATGGGCAGTACAAAGATGAGGTAATAAAGCCACAAGGCAGAAAGGAAATTACTAGAAATGGGTTAAGTTATTAGAGCTGGTTAGAAACAAGTCTAAGCTAAGGCCAAGCTTTCATAATTGATATGTCTCTGTGTCATTTTTTTTTTTTGTGAGCTGGTGGCCCAAAGAAAAGCCTGACTACACGCTTCTTCTCTCAAGTAGCGCAGGCTAGCCTCTGACTTAACATGTAGCTGTGGATGACCTTGAGCCCTTGATCCTTCTGCCAGTATCTCCCAAGTGCTGGGATTACAGGCATGTACCACTCTGACCTGCTCTTTCCTGCTTCTTAATGGTCACATTACGGTATTCTGTGACACGCCTGTTTTAGCAGTCACTCACTCAACAGAGCTCTGGGAAAAGGCATTCAGGCTGCTCTGCCGCTCTGGTGTGTTTATCATTTCTCCCTTTGCCCTAACCAACACCAACACGCTGTGTATCCCTGTTCATGCGCTCCAGCTCCCCCCCCCCCCAGCTCAGACACTACAGGGTTAGTGACTTCTGGGAAGCACATGGCTTTGGTTAACTGCAGAAACGATATTTGCTGAATTATTGACCTTGGGCATCCAGAAAGCATTACATTTTTCACACATTACTCATCCTGGGTAAATTCTTAATTCCAAAGAGTGTCAGTCCCAGGGCACAACAAAATCTGGGTAAACAGCGACTGGTGCTATGCAAATTGAAGGGTGGAGAGCTGCAGCTCCAGAAAGGATAAGTCGGGAGGCAAGGGCAAGGTGCAACGGGCTGGGCCAGCAGTTTATTTTGTGCACTGGAATGCCTATTTTTCTTTTTAATTTTTAAAGACAAGAATTTCTCTGTGTAGCCCTGGCTGCCCTGGAACTTGCTTAGTAGACCAGGCTGGCCTTGAACTCCGCCTCCTGAGTGCTGGGATTAAAGGTATGCATCAGTGCCACCCTGCAGAGCATCTAGTTATTTAAATACTGAAATCTGTAGCAATACTGTAGAGATGTTTCTTAGAAGTGACTTTTTTTAATGTCCACTTCCCTAGTCATGTGTCTGCATTCTGTCCTAGGACTAAGAATCAGGGAATCCTAGGGGCTTAAAGGGATTAAAAGGAAGCGTGAGGGTTATGGGTTCAATGAGAATCTACCAGCTCTCAGGTCTTAAAGCTCAATTACAAAACAAATTGTATTCCCATAAATTTACAAAAAGAAATTGCAAATGCAGTTAAGCAAAAGCAAAAAGCCACTTCTGTCTTCCTGTTGGTCCCACGTGGCAGGGACAGAAGACAGGAAGAATGGCTCCAAGAGCCTGGCGTTTCCTCCAAGGTGTAAGGGGACAAAGACAGTGGCAGTAGGTGAGAGGCAGCAGGGTAAAGCGGGAGGAGCCTGAGAGCCTCTGGGGGCAGCACTGGATGCAGAACACAGAGGCTGAGAGAAACTTGGGAGCTCAGGGTTCCATTGGGGCTTAGGCTGAGGCTGCCCCCAGCAGGCTGTTGTTGAAATCACACCCTTGGTGGCTTCTGGGGCCCAGTCTCTTTTCCCATACCTTTGGGTTTTTTTTTTTTTTCCCCTGGGAGCATATCTGTCAATAGCCACTTGTGCACAAGTTCTTGGCTCAGTATCTACTTCTTGGAACACAAGTGAGAATAATCTTACTTGGTGATGTGGTGTATCTGTGTGCATGGGTATCTTATACATTTATACATTTTATGCACTGGATGTAACTTGATTACTACACTGAACATATAAATATAGAATGTATATTTGGAACATATAAATGAGCTCTAAATGACTGGTTGCTGTTAGCATTAGACAGCAATAAATTAGAACTTTCACATGTAACTATAGCCATATTGATAAAAAAAAGCTCCAATAAACACAATTTTAATAGCAAAATAATCAGGTTAAAATTTCCTGCTGGAATAGACCAATAAAGTTCTCTTTCAAGACATTATCTACCTCAAACATCTTTTCTAATATTAATCATAAATTTACTTAATAACTAAGAAAAACAGCCAGGCACCAATGGGGGGGGCAGTTTAGTACACACAGGCTTAAGCTCCAACCCACGGCAGACAAACCTTGGTTCCAATTCCACACTTTACCACACTAGTTGGGGGATGAGGAGTTTGTGGATTAAACTTTGTATCAGTAGAATGAGTTTAGCAATAGCATGCTCCTTATGAGGTTACAATGGGGATACAGACAAAAACCTCCGGCCAAGGTCTGGTTCTTGTGAAGAGCTCAGCAAAGACCTGTCGCCATTGCTGGCTTGAATCCATGCAAGCAGCTGCCCCCACAAACTATTAGGAGCTCACAGGAGCCCTATATACTCACTTGCAATGTGGTGTCGAAGACAACAAGCTTTGAACTAGTTGGAACGATGTCATAACACTTGTGTGACCTCATGAATCGTATATAAACACCACTTTCTGAGTCTTCTGCTAAAAAGAAAAGGCAATGGGTTAGTTATAATAAACAACTCCCTGACAGAGAATGCATATGCAGAAGACCCGCTGCTAATACTCCATGAGAAGAGGGCATCCACTCTTGCTGATTCTGTCCAGGATAGTTCTGGAAGTTCCAGTTGGCATAATAGAACAAGATGAGAGAGACCTACAGATTGAAAAGAAATCCCCCAAACAGTTTGCAGATGATAAGATTTTCTACTTAGGAAAACGTAAAGAACTTGGTTGGGAAAGTCCTGTATCTAAAAGAAACTAATATAAAAAGTCACAAATAAACCACCATTCCCAGGTCCTGAACTGTTTAAGTAAGCTAGCTGAGTATAAGCCATTCTGCAAGCCAGCGATCAAGCATCCTCCTCCATGGTTCCTGCTGTGTGTGCTCTGGGTGTGGAGTGAGTTCCCCAACAGAGCTAATGCTGTGTGGAAGGCAAGCTTGCCTTCCAGCTCTGAGCAGTTAACAACTCTTGTTGCTCTTGCAGAGGACCTGGGTTTCGTTCCTAGCACCCAATTGGTGTCTCACAACCATTCTTATCTCTAGTTCCTGGAGATCTGACACCCTTGCTCGACATATATACATGAAGGTAAAACACTCAACACAAAAAAAAAACTACCTTATTTTAAAAATTAGCACTCAAAGGAACACATCTCCTTATGGCATCTCCTCGTCCTTTGATGTGGCCGATTCCCACTCCCTTTTCCCTATCACTACCCCTTACTGCCTCCAGAAAGCAGGCAGGGCCCAGCGTGGCTGTAGAGACACATGGGCAAGAGGTGTCATCGGCTTTTCTCAAAGGAAATGTGACAGCCCATAAGATCACACAGTGGGTGCTCCACCCTTACCCTGCCCTGAGCCAGGTCTCAATGGCTTCTTCCTCTGCAGGCAATGGTCTATTTTTCTAATCAACTTTCACTTTCTATCTTGTTAACACTGACTGTACATTCTAAACTCTAATGTCCTTCCTGGGCAATTTCTTTGAATGATCAGACTGTTACTCAACTAATTATTAATTAACTCAGCTTACAGACACCCACTGCATGTGGTTTAGTGTATGTTCTTCCTAAAGCTGGCATAAGACCATGGGGTAAGTGAGACAGGGGAGGGAAAAAGAAAAGAACCTCAGAGTAAGGCTGCACCCATGAGCAGGTTACAGTTCCACATAACTGGAGGCAAAGATGTGACGGGAAGATGCTCCAGCAGGCTGGGTACAGATATAGCTTCCTGCAGGAGATAGTATCCATATGCCTTAGTGGTCAAGGGTTGTTCCTGGGGCATTACCTGCAGTTTTTTCTGCCATGACTACCAAACACTCGGGGTGAAACAGGAGGACAGGGTTAGGAAAAGGATGTGCACACATCATGCAATCTGTCCCCACAGCTCCAGTGTGTCAGGGGCTGAGACTGTGGCACTCCACAGGGAACAGCACAGTGACTGTCTGCCATCCTCACACTGTCAATCACGCCACCCAGGACCAGGTGTGGGTTTATGGGGGCTCAGAATAAGTGAGTCAGGGTGTTGCTGTTTCTTCTTGAAATATTTACCACACAAATGGGGTCCCTCCCAAGAACAACGGCAACCCTGGAAGTGCTAGGTTAGAAGCCAGGAAGGTTCTGTGAGGCGGGCCATACAAGAGGACCAGTAGGCAGCACTGGAACTCATGGAACGCAGCTGGGTGGTTGGCAAAGTCAAGCCTGAGTGAGCCTTGGGGGTGCAGAGCCCTGAGGACCCCATGCTGTTATTGAGCATGGCTCTGATTCTTCAAGGTCGCCACGTCCCTCATCACGTACAGTTGTATGAAAACTCTCAGGGGCTTCCATCCCCTCACTGGGCAGTGTTACTGGTGCTTACAACAATACTGACTGACTTTTTCCAAGCCTTGTTGCAGGAGCAGACTAATGATTCAACCACCATCCTTAGAAAGAATTTGAGACTTGTAGATTGTTAGTAAGGTTAGGCTAGGGTGGTCTTGTTAATGGCTGAGGTATAAAATCTTGGGGAGCAATCTATGAAGTTTCGAAAGGCACACTTGTAATGGTTGGATGAGGGACTTACTGAGGTCATGAAATTAGGACAAAGACAGCCCGGTTATTATCAGTTGACGTGTCTTTCTTGCTATAGATGGGTTGGCGATCAAAAGTAATAATTAATTCCTTGTATCCATTTCTGCCCTCGCCTTCCTGATATAAAGACTGTTGATGAATGGGTGTGTACCCTGTGGATTCAAAGTAGAGCTGACTGATTGCTTTTCATATATGAAAGCTTAGATTTGTGATTCTTTTAAGGTTTTTTATATGACTACCTTTTGAGGTAATAATAAAGTGATTGATCCTTTCTTTGTAACCGCAAAATGAAGCCTGCCAGTTATAGAACTGGCTGACAAATATACCTTGCTTGCTTATATCCTGTTAATCTATAAAAAGTTGGTTGGACATGAATGTATATGGGTTCTTGGATATAATTTGTTTTTCACCTATAATATGTAAAATGTTTAATCATGTAAGGAATATGGAAGGTGTTGTTTTTTACTTGTATTCATTGTAATCATTCACTTAAAAAATAGATTGTAACCACATTGTAATTTCTATGCTACCTGAAAGATTTTGCTGGGGTATATAAGCTGTAAAGAAAAAATTAAGAACACACAGAAGGGATACATCTGAATAGAGGTAAGAAAAGAAATAGAGAGAGAGAGAGAGATAATAGAGACCCTGAAAGAGAGAGAGAGAGAGAGAGAGAGAGAGAGAGAGAGAGAGAGAGAGAATGTGTGTGTGTGTGTGGTTTCCCTTTTTGCTGGCCCCAGAGAGTTAAATTTTGTCCCACTCGCCAGCCCCTGAGAATTAAGTTTTACCCCCTCAGATAAGAAAGTCAAACTGAGCAAGCAGTCCTCTGACTCTGTGCGTGGCTCCCCCTCAATTCCCGAGCTGCTAAAGGCTGGTCCTCCCAGCGGCAGTTCCTCCATTCCATTTCCACCATGCCATCACTGTTAGTACCGGTTTCTTCTCTGTGGGTGAGAGCGATTCAGTCTAGTACACTCACCCAGCACCCAAGTTACAGCTGCCTGCTAAATATCTACGCTTTCAGAATTCGGATGAATGAAACTGAGATAGACACTAACAACAATAAAATACAACTCCAAAATTTACAACAGTTAAATCAAGACTTTTGGGTTAGAGTGGAGATGAGCAGTAGAATGTTTGTTTCTCATGTACAAGGCCCTGTGTTAGATCACCAGCATCCCCACCAAAACCTAGGGGACAAAACAGGATTTTCCTAAGAACTGTACATACAGTACATGCCTATATCTCATTGAATAAAATAAAAATGTGGAAAAACTATGGAGTAGGATTGTTCAAACTTAATTTTTTTTCTCTGTGGCTCTGGAGGCTGTCCTGGAACTCTCTCTGTAGACTAGGCTGGCCTCAAACTCACAGAGATCTGCCTGCCTCTGTCTCCTGAGTGCTGGGATTAAAGGCATGTGCCACCACAGCCTGGCCAAAATAATTTTTTGAAAAAATTCTGTAAATTTTGTATGCTACATTAACTCAGGTGCTCATGGCTAGTAAAGTTGAGAATTAATAATCACAGGGCTCAACAGTCAAGGAGTTTGCCACCAAAGCCCCATGACCTGAATTTGATGCCTGGAACCCACATACAGGTGGAAGAAGGGAACCAAGTCCTCAAAGTTGTTCTCTGATTTACACACACACACAATGCACTCACGCACACATACTCAGACACACACACATACACACACACAAAGTATATGCTCCTTGCTCCACCTCATGCACACACGATAAATAAAAATTAAACTAAGATGAATCACAAGTCCACCTCTTGTCAACCTGACACATAAACACCCCTCCTAAAAACCGTAACATCCTATCCTTGACCTCTAAAAGGCTCAAATTAATTGCTTAAAGCCCAAGACTAAGTTTCTTCCCAGACTCAAGGCAAACTCAACTATGGGTGCTGCCTGTAAAATTTAAAAACAAGCTGGGCATGGTATTATGCAGCTATAATCCCAGCACATGGGAGGCAGAGGCAGGCGGATCTCTGTGAATTCAAGGACAGCCTGGTCTACAGAGCGAGTTCCAGGACAGCCAGGGCTGCATAGCAGTCACACATTCTTTGTTTCCACCTTTATGACAATGTCTCTTCTGGGCAGACTGAGAGTCATTCAAATCTCTGCTCTGCTTTTTGCTCAAATTCTAATTATAAATTTTTAAAAGCAGCAAGTAATATCTGTGCCACAGCTGAACACTGTGATGCCTTGAAATTTCCTCCACCAGGCTTCCAGTTTTTAGAGCATAGAAAGGTAGAGACAAGTTCTTTGCTGGAATGTAGTATGGATTCAAATTCAATTCCTACTGGCATTCTGGTTTTCTGAGCTCCCAGCAGAATAGGCCATTAATCCAGTTTCCAAGCCGACCTCAACATTTGCATACTCTCCATTCTAAAGGCTTGAAAAACAGTGTTAGGACAGTCAACAGCAGCCCAGCTCTTTTGGTGCTCATCTTCAGTGTCAGTTTCCTTAAAAATGTTTTGTGTGTGTGTGTGTGTGTGTGTGTGTGTGTGTGTGTGTGTGTGTGTGTTCTAATCCACAGGAGTAGGCAGTTGAGATTCATCATCCAGCTGTCCCAGAACAACTGTCACAAATAATAAACCAACCCTGAGCGCCTTTAATCCCAGCACTCGGGAGGCAGAGGCAGGCGGATCTTTGTGAGTTCGAGGCCAGGCTGGACTGACAGCCTCCAAAACAATACAGAGAAACCCTGTCTCGTAAAAACCAAAAAAAAAAAAAAAAAAAAACCAACCCTGACCCAGGGTTAGCAGCTTTCACTCATTAGCTTAAACTGTCCATTTGACACAGCCTAGAGTCACCTCCCAGGAAAGCCTCAACTGAGGAACTGCCTAGCCAGACTGGCATCTGGGCATGTCCAAGAAAGGTTATCTTGACAGCTAACTGACGCAGGAGGTCCCTGCCCACGGTGGGCAGCACTATCCCATGGGCTGTATAAGGAATCCACCTAAGCTGGAGCCTGTGAGCGGGCCAGGAAGCAGTGTCCCTCCACAGTTCCTGCTCTAAGTTTCTCTCCCAACTTTCCTCAATGATGGATTGTGGGCTGCAGTGCAAGGCAAATAAATTCTTTCCTTTCCATGTTGATTTGGTCATGGTGTTTTTCATAGAAACAGAAAGGAAAGGACATTGGGATTTCTTTATTTCCCCCTCACGCCCTTATAGCTGAGGAGTCCAACTGTGACAGCCCACAATCACCATGCCTGCCTGCATTTCTCTACACTAGCCACTTAGACTTCCCTTCTGTTTGATGATCTTGGCACTTCTAAGGAGAGCAGATAGACAGTCTGGGGTTTGATGACTTATCTTGGGATTTTTCCTCATCTTACATCAAGGACACACTATCCATCGTGGCTGACTCACCAACTTAGTCACCTGGCTGGGGCTGTCTTCCTCAGGGTCCTTATTTCCCTTTCTGTGTGGTGGGCTCCATCTTCCTCGGGGCAAAGCATCTGTGTAGTCTGGCCTGATGCTTCCGGGTTATAACAGTCGTATGTAGTGTTGCTCTGGTCTCACACAGCCCTGAGTCTGTTCTGGCTGTCTGCCACCGTCCTTCCAGGACTGCCTCCCACTATTGCGCCTAGTCACCCTGATGGGGAAATGAGGCCTTGTTAGCACTCAGTGCTTCCTGGATGAAAGCCAGGTAGGTGCAGAGAGCCAGGCGCCCCCTGAAAAGACACCGGAGACAGCCTCGGGGTCACAGGGGAGTCATGCACCCCACGGTTAACAACATCTTGTATTAGCATGGTACACTTCTTACATAAGGAACCCTCAGAGTATGCCAGTTACCGACTGAGGGCCCCACCTGCTCAGATTTCCTTAGTTCCCTTCATGTCCTGATTCTCTCACAGGATCTTACCCAGGATTCCACACTGCACTCAGCCATGTTTCCTCAGGTGCCTCTTGGCTGTGACAGCGTCTGAGGGCCTTTAGGGGTTGCCTCACAACTAGGGAAAGTCTGATGCTTTTCTCATGGGTAGACTGACTTTTGAAGAAGATCTACAATGTTCTTAAAAAACAAACAAACACAGCACTCTGGAGGCAGAGGCAGCAGGCGGATCTCTGTGAGTTCGAGACCAGCCTGGACTACCAATCGAGTTCCAGGACAGCCTCCAAAGCCACAGAGAAACCCTGTCTCGAAAAAACCAAAAAACCAAAAAAAAAAAAAAAAACCAAAAAAAAAAACCCAAACCCCCCCCAAAAAACAAACAAAACAAAAGACTAAATTAAGCAAAATGGTAAGCAGGCAAGACAAATGATAAAATGTCCATTGGCTTGGAGGCAGGACAGATTACCATGGATCCAGACAACAGCCCACAACCACAGAAACACCTGTGTGCAAAGGCAGGCAAACAGCTTATGCAGATTTCTGATTCTCAGGAGCCATATCCACCGTCTGCATTATGGTAAAGTCCCAATAGCATTTGGGGGTGGAGAGAAAATAAGCAATCTGGAATTAAACAGAAAAAAAAATCAGCCTAAATAAAGAACCCACCCACCCAAAGTAGCTCATTCAGAGTGCACCATTAAAGTCCCTGAGACAGGGAGAGGTCCAGACTTAGGCCCTTTCTGGGCTGAGAGCTCCAAGGTCTCTCTCTCTCCCCGTATGGAACAATATGGCTCTCCACTCTCACTTCTGTGTCCTGCATGCCATGCCTGGACGCTCTCTGACCGGTACTTGAAGAACTGGCTCACCAAGTAGAGAAAGGCTGTTTCCTGTCCGAGCCCAGTGTTGCTGCTAAGGAACACATCAGAAGGCAGCAAACATCCCTACAGTGTGATGTAAAATAAGGGTTAACATAACCTGCAAGGTGGAACATCTAAGCTTAAATGCAAACCATGGCAAACACTAAATGGGAATATGTGCAAGAGAGATTTCTCTTTAGAAAATTGGATTTGATAACCTAACACCATGAACTCAATGACTTGATGTCCTGTCCCACCTAGCCCCATCCAGCCCACCCAGTGGACCCCATTTAATTCAAGTTCCTAGGAGTCTAGCTGGAACCTGTCTGCCTGACTCTACTGTGACACCCCCTGCACCCCACCCTACCTGGTATCATGCTTTGGAGTCATATCAGTCCATCCTCAAAGGAAACACATGGACTTCAGGAAGTTCACTTTGGAAAGGTGTTTCCCTGGAGCCCCACTGTGCCTGTGCACATACTAGGTGCTCTTCTGTCTGTGGTCTACTGCATCCTTTCTGTAGTGGGCTGAACAGTGACACCCTGCTCTCAGAGCTTAAAATATCTGAAAGCAATTGTTTTATAGTTAGGGATTTAAAGATGTCAGACCCCTTATACAGGACAAGGAGCTTGTGACCAGACCATCCTGAACTTGGGACCACAACTCGTCCTCATAAAGGAGAGAAGGGTCAAAAGAGACCCAGGGAGAAACAAGACCGAGCTGGACACCAAGGGCTGCCAGCAACCAGCAGAAGCATAGAGAGGGGGTGAGGGTGGGTAGACAGACAGAGAGACAGAGACAGACAGACAGACAGAGAGACTGAGACAGAGACAGAGAGAGAGACAGAGAGACAAACAGAAAGGGGTGTGCCTGGGAAAAATTCTCCTCCAGCCTCTACAACTGCTATCTTGTATCAGACTGTGACCTTCAAAACCGTAGGGAGAATAAATTTCTGTTGTTCACTGCACATTTGTTAGAGGCCTCAGGACACTAATATACCTTCAAAGATTAGCTCAAAGAACACTTCCTCCTGCAACACCTTACAGCTGGACTTAATTGCTGCCGTTCTGACATGTCCATTAGTGCTTTACCAGCAGTTCCAGTGGAACCTCACATGCCCACGGCACTTATAGGCCTGGCTCTTCCTGAGACTGTAAACTGTCCAGTGAGGCTAGCTTTCCTTTACATCCGGGCACTTGGCAAGTTTCCATAAATGTCAGACACAAGTCATCACTGGCTAAATCATGACAAAGGTGACAACAAGCAGGTTTAAAGGATTACAGGGGAAAGCTCCTGGGGCCCAAAAGGGAAGGAGGGGACTCCTCCAAGTTACACTGACCTCCACACGAGCATGGTGACACCAAAGGCCACTGGCGAGGCTAGCCACAGTGACAATAAACGTTGTTTACAGTACATGCCCTTATAAAATTATGTTTTTGGAGAGGAACATTTGGGGTATGTGTCACAGAAATTGTGACATGGGAATTGTTGATCTAGGAGGACATGGGGTGTTTTCTCCTATGGTCCTGCTAGAGCTCTGCCTTACTGCCTACATGCAGGCATCTCACTGAACCCAAAGCTCGCCATTACAGCTCAGATAGACAGTCTGAGAACGCCTGGGATCTATCCGTCTCCACCTCCCAGAGCTGGGGTTACAAGCACATATGGTCATGCCTGGCTTTTTGTGTGGGTGCCATGGATTTGAACCCATGTCTTCATGTTTCGATAGCAAGCCCTCTTACCTAGTAAGCCATCTTGCCAGCACAATATATATTCTTAAATTTTTGAATATAGCCAAATACCAATTCCAGAGGCACTCTCATAGATTACTAATATTTCCCCAAACCAACCTCCACAGAATTTTAATTTAGAAAGAAATTGCAAAAAAAAAAAACTACACTGCTTCATTTTTTTTTTGTCTTAATTGTATGAAAACAAAGAGGATAGTCACGGTACTGTGTCAGTCAAGTAGAGGCATGAAAAGATGATCCACAGCAGACACCAGAATGAGGGCTAACAGTATAATGGCTTCCTAGTGAGCATTAATCAAAGTTAAAAGCAGGATGGTCGATGAGACGATGACTCAGAAACGGACTCCAGGATTCTTGTGTGTGGAGATAATGCCTACTGATTAACTCACAGTTAACCGGACAGGACCTAGAATGGCCTCGGAGACAAACTTCTGGGCATACCCACGGGAATTAGCTAGGCTAGGTTAAGTGAGGTGGCACCATTCCACAGGCTGGGGGCCTAGGCTGCATGAAAGGGACAAAGGGAGCTGAGTGCCAGCCTTCATCTCTCTCTGCTCCCTGACTCAGACGCAATGTGGGCATCTGCTTCTCACACTTAGTGCCGTAATGGACCCAACAAACCTTGCTTCATTTAATTTGCTTCTTGTCTGGTCTTTTGCCACTCAAGCTGGAAGTGGCCAGCCATGAGTGAGGTCATGGTTCTAAGAGGCAGGCCCTGATCCCGCCCTGGCCCCCCCCCTGCCCCCACCCCCATCCCACTGATTCTTATGGTTCTCTTATGGAACTCTTGACTAGTCTAGAAGGAGAGCTGTCCTGCCATTCTTGGGAACTGGCTGGTCTCAACCAAGAGGGGTTAAGAAAGGATGGTCTCGGGCCTTAGCTGACCTCCCCCACCATCAGCTTCTCCAGGTCTCCTCGGACACAGGAAGGGTGAAATGCAGGCTGCACACATTGCTGTCCGGTCTTACCTTCCTGGACAGGCTGAAACACCATGTCACCACTAGTGTGAACTATCCTCGCCTCACCCTTGAACAAAGTGCTGCTTAGAGGGATCACTGCTCACACCCTATCTGTAGACGCCTTGTCCAGTCATAACACACTGTTTCTGTTTTGTTTCATTTATTTTCCAACTCAGTTCTCAAACTGGCCACAGACACCACTAGGAGGTGATCCTTGACAATTTTTTTTTTTCTTGTCAGCACTGGGGATAGAACCCAGAGCTTCAAACAGTGCTCTCTCCCTGAGCCTCACCCAGCCCTGACATCCTCCGCTTTTATCCTTAAGATGGAAGAGGGAGCTGAGAAGAGGGTGTCTAGACACTTCTAGAAGGTGCCTAGAGGGTGGGGACCACATTATAACAGGATGTGAGGCCAGGATGCTGGGGGTTGGAGGCCAGGATGAGGATGGATGGAGAAGAAACATGGATTTGGAGGCTCAAACCAACAACTTGGTTCCAAGTATTGAGGATGAGAAAGGGGCCAGCATGGATTCCTCCAGTATCTCCTATGAGAACCGAAATTTGCTGCCAGTCATTGCTATTTGAAATGGCAACGAGAAGCATGAAGGTATTTCCAAGTGTAACAACAGCACAGAACAGCTAACTACCATTATATAAATAACAACCATGATACACAGCAGCCAGTACTGTGGCCACTGAGCAGGAGCCGCTGCTCTCAGTTCATGACCAGCATCACCCCTAAGCTCTAAGTCCACAAGGAAAGGAAGCTATCACCCCACTCCACAGATGAAGACACTGAGGCCTGGGGGTTCACATAACTTTCTCTAGAGTAACACGACACTATAAGTGAGAAGCCAGCATTTCCGACATTCTACACTGGACCAGGGGATGGTGGCGGAGTGTGGATAGAGATTCAAACGGAAATCAGAATAGAAAAAGTATGTGCCTAGTGGGTCTACAAGTGTGGGGGGAAAGAGAGGAGAAAGGGTCTGATGTGGGTTCCGCAAATGAAGAGTAAAGGGGGTTCACGGAAGAGCAGGTCCCTGTGGGAGCCTGGAAGAAGCCCCTGGAACTCCACATTCCCTCCTTCTCCAAGCCATGGGAGTGGGCTTGTCCCCAAGAGGGTGTTTGGTGAAACCTGAGCGGGTTCTGTTGCTGGTTGGGGTGTAGCTGGAGGCTCTTCTGTATCTGAAGTAGGGGCTGTATGTGCTTACCCCACATGGGATTACGACCCAAAATGTCAGTAGAGGGCAAGCTGAGAGTCCTGCAGTAGCCTGGCTGGCTTTTTCAATGCTTTAATCTGACTACCTTTCGCCCTGACTTTCCCAGGTGCCTCTACTCCAGGAATGATCTGCTCTCCAAGATCCTGTCCACTGCTACCAGCCTCATCTGCTGCTGCAAACCAGCCTTGGGATGTCTAGGAAGCAGGGGAGGGAACTGTGGGAGTAGAGGCTTCCTGGGGGTCAGGCTGACACACAGCAGGGGCAGATCAGTGAGGTGATGGCCTGTGCCTCTTACAAATTTTCTAATGTGCTCAGAAACACGATGTGCTTTCTTTTCTTTTCTTTTTGGGGTCTGGTTGACACAAGCTCAGGTAATCTTAGAAAACTCAACTGAGAAAATACCTAATGGATTATTAGTCTGTAGGCAAGTCTGTGGGGTGTTTTCTTCCTTCTCTTTTGGTTTTTTGAGACAGGGTTACTCTGTGTAACAGCTCTGGCTGTCCTGGAACTCACAGAGATCCACCTGCCTCTGCCTCTTAAGTGCTGGGATTAAAGGCATGCAGTACAGCACCCAGATGCATTTCTTTTCTTTCATTTTTCAAATATTTTATTTTTCTTATTTTCATGTGCATTGGTGTTTTGTCTGCATGTGTGTCTGTGTGAGATCCCCTGGAACTGGAGTTACAGAACCCGGACACAGAACTACAGCAACAGCAAGGACCATAGTCAGGTCACAGTGATCAACAGCTTGACATGAGGACCAGAGACCCCCTGGCAGGTGCTGGACAGCAGCACCACAGCTTCTTGCAACCTCTACTTTATTAGGGGTCTCGAAACGGACTCTGGGCAGAGCTCTTGGCATTCCTTGATGTGCGTGTGGGGAGACTCCTCCTTCTGCGTTGCTGCAGACTCCTTGCTGGACATCTTAATGTACCTAAGGCTCCTTGCCCTGGCCTGGCTACAGCACACTGGGCTTTCCGCTGCTCACATTCCATGTTTGCACAGCTCTGCTACTGCCTTATGTGTACCCTCGATCCTCTGCTTTCCTCTCATGGCTGCCTTCTCAGACTTATGGATAAAGCTGCCTCACAGAGCACCCATCCTTTCCTGTGCCCTAAACCAAGTCCTGCAAGGCTTTATGGAGTTTACTTACAAATGCTGAGCACCACGTTCTAGAGTGAGATTTTTAAAAATTACTTTTAAACCACTTTTATTAATGTATAATTTTGTGTGTGTGTACAGTGTATGTGTATAGAGTGTATGTGTACTGTGTGTATATACAGTGTGTGTGCAGTATGTGTATAATATAGTATGTGTATACAGTGTATATGTACAGTGTGTATATACAGTACTGTGTGTGTATATACAGTGTGTGTACAGTATGTGTACACAGTGTATGTGTACAGTGCATACACTGTGTTTACTGTGTGTATAATGTATGTATAATATGTATACAGTGTGTATATGTAGTATGTGTATAGTGTATGTGTACTGTGTGTGTATAGTATGTGTACTGTGTGTGTATACAGTATATGGGTACTGTGTGTATGTACATAGTGTGTATGTATAGTGGGTATGTACTGTGTATGTGTATGTACATAGTGTATGTGTATAGGGGGTATGTACTGTGTATGTATATGTACACAGTGTGTGTGTATAGGGGGTATGTACTGTGTATGAGTGTGTACAGTGTACATACGCATATGGAAGCCGGCAGGACTAACCACCCTGTTTTCTGAGACAAGGGCTCACAGAACCTGGAGCTCAATTAAGGAGTCTAGGCTGGTCAGCTAGTGAACTCTAGGACCCAGTGTCCCCACCTCCTGGGACTTCAAATATATTCCACCAAGCCACACTTTTTCTTTAATGTGGTTTCTGAGGAGCAAAATCTTCTCTTCATGACTGTGTGACAAGTACTTTGCCAATTAAAGTATCTCCCCAGCTCCTATAATTTCTTCTTTTTTTTTTTTTTTGACAGGGTCTCACGTATCCCAGGATCAAACTGGACACATACTGAGGATGACCTTCAACTTCTGATCCTCCTGCCTCCACCTCCCAGGTGCTGAGACAGGTCTACACCACCCCGTGTGGCTCCTGCGGTGCAGGGGCAAGACCTGGGGCTTTATGCACGTTTGGCAAGCCTTTCACCAACTGAGCCACACCCCTGCCATGCTATAGTCCCCCTATTTCAATATGACTCAGTGACGTTTTCTCCTGTGGGGACTGGCAGGAAGGAGTGATAAACCAGGAGAACACACACCAGTAACAATCACTCAAGAAAATACTGGAAAGCTCTAGAAGTTATTGATGCAGTGTCTCACATCTGACTCACAAGCCCAGGCAGGACAGGGAAGTACTAACTGGGAATGATGCTAGCCTTTAGAAAACGCAGTCTACCCCAGTGACACGCCTCCTGTCCCTTCCAAACAGTTCCTCCATTTGGGGGCCAAGCATAAGATATATGACCCTATGGGAGCTGCTTTCATTAAACCCGCCATAGTCCTACTTTTCTTTTTTAAAAAATTTCTTATGTGTACACATGTTTTGCCTACATGTTTATCTGTATACCACATGTGTGCAGTGCCTGTAGAGTCCAGAAGAGGGTGTTGGATCCCGTGGATCTAGAGTTTCAGAATTGTGAGCCAGCGTGTTGGTTCTGGTTTCTGCAAGGGCAGCAAGCACTCTTAACCGCTGAGCCGTCTCTTCAGCCCCGCCCTTCTTTCCTTTTCTTTGGATCTCTTTAAGAATCTGTTGACAGTTAGGACACCTCTCTAATTTCTGACGCTTTGTGGTTTCATCTCCTCTTGAACAGACTTGACAATGTTATTGCTTCCTCCAAGAACAAGGCCTCATCTTTGCCGAGCAGGGCTACTTTTCTATGGGATTTCATTGGTTTCTGTCATTTCAGCAGATTTTAGGAGGGAAGAAAGATGAAAGAATCTATTCAGCAAACCGCCAGAGGGTGTGAGATCAATTTTGTCAGCCAGTGCAGGTGAATTCAATATGAGTGCCTCCCGAGTCCTCAAAAACCCCCACAAGCATTCTGCAGTTAGACTCTGTGACAAAAGGCTACCTTCATTCCAGCTGAAGCAATACCACTTTCTCCAGAGTTTTGGTGTAGACCCACAACTATGTGCACACCGTCGAGGGATTAGCTGCAGACCCTCCTGTTTCAGGTCCACTGGCTGTCTCCATTGTGGCGTGCCACTGCTCTTAATGGCTGGAGACACTTCTGTCAGGATGTGGGAGAGCCATCTGCAGGGTCATCACAGACACTCGCTGCGGATACCTCTATCATCACAGGCCTGGGAGGTCACAGTCAGTCAGCTCTAGCAGGGACTCAGGCTGAGCGGCAGACAGTGGGAAGAAGAGCAAGGCGCAGGGGGCTAACAGCAGGCACTGCGGCTCTTTCCGTGTGACCTTCAGCAAATTTGTCCTCTGGAGAGGACAAACAACTTTTCTTACAGTCCCAATTCTCTTTTCCTCTCCCTTCCCAACCTCCTATCATCTACCCTTCCTCCCCTCTCTCCTTTCCTTCCCAATCATCCCAGAATTCTGTGACCAAGCGTATGGAATTCCCTGCCCACTGAGCACGATGCCTGCAGGACCAGCTGTTACATCCTCAAGTTAGTTCAGTTTTGACAGTCCACCTGGGGTGACATCAGAGTCACAGGTGTGGGTCTCAGATTCCAGGTCTGCCTGCAGACGTCCTTGAAGATCCCAGGTGCAAATTCACCTCTGAACTCTCTGACTGACTGGCTATGAATGAAGGTTCCTGTGACTCTCCTCGGGATCCATCAGCATTTGAAGTTTATCGCAAAGACACACATGAAGATGTAAGGAGGAGGGGAATGAGCACAGAGGCAGAGCTTTCACAGGCCTCCAGGTATTCAGCTATCCAGAAACTCTCTGGAGTCTCTTGTCTTCCAGGGTTTTTAATGGAGCAGGCATGACTGATTAAAACACTGGCCACTGCTGACCAACCTTAGGCCACTTTCTCCTCCCCGGAGGCTACGAATGGGTCTCAAAGTCCCAACCCTGAATCCTCTAACTTTGCCCTAGTCTTCCTGGTGACTAGCTTTACCCTGAAGTTACCAAGGGACAGCCAACCAGCAATCAATATTAGCATACAAAACAATGTATCACTTTGAAGATTGAGGATTTTAGACTCTCCCTCAGATACAGACTCTGCAACTGGCTTCATGCCCCGTCTGCCTGAGCGCCTCTGAAGTGTCCAATCACTGGGCACAGCATTCTAGACTGCACAGATGGGTGAAGATGCATCCTCTCCTCAGAGAGACTTGGTACCTCCACTCCCCTCCACTTCTCCACGTTTTCATCATTACCAGAGTCAGGCCTCCCGACCTCCACAGTGCCCTCAACACATACACCTCACTTTTTCATCAAGAATCAACCACCTGAAGTACCCCAGGCCTTTATATGTTCAAGTGTTAAGGCTCCAAATCCAGGCAACAAATACTTGTAGAAAATGAAGTCACAGCACCACCAGGACCTGCAAAGGCAAGTTTCTGCTTTGATTCTTGGAGCCTAAGATTTAACAACAAAGAAATACACATGACCCCATTTTTCCCTTAATGCATTTGAGGATCATGGGGGCGCAGAGATACTCCACCAAGTCCTGTCTGGGGCTCAGACTTGCAAGCCTGTTACCTTTTTTCCTTTCTTCCTCTACGCAATGGAGATGACAAGGATCTCTGCTGCTTACGGTCATTTTAAGGATCAGATTGGGCATGCAGGGCTTAGCAAGAGAGGGAAGATAAAACCACCCAGAGAGAGCAACAGCCTGCAGGAAGACAGAAGGATTGGTGGGGTGGGTGTTCGGGCATGCGTGTGTCTGTGTACGCTCGCACAAGGCGAAGGACCTCATAGAAGGCTGGAAGGGCTGGAGGGGATGATGGGAGGAGGAAGACGGAAGGAAGGAAGCAGGAGGGGACCCCACGGACAGGCAAAGGGTGGTCAGGGGAAGTTTACAGGCGGGATTGGAGAGGGCAGAGCAAGCTGCAAACATACACCTGAAGTTCAAAAGGATGAAGATGGCTGGGCTGGCAGGAACCGAGAGGCAGTGCCTAGGTAGCAACCTAAGATGTGTAGGAGAGGTAGCTGGGAAAACCATCATTCTCTTAAAACAGGAGGAGGGAAGCACCACTCATCAAACTAAACTGACAGAACAGACTGGGGCTGCGGAGAAAGAGAGGAAAAAGTTGGTTAGGGCTCAGTTTGGTTTGTCAATGTGACACACACTGGGTCATGTGGGAAGAGAGAACCTTCAACAGAGAAAATGCCTCCATCAGATTGACCCACAGGCAAGTTCCATTTTCTGGATTAATGACTGATGTGGGAGGTCCCCGCCCCACTCTGGGGATACCACCCCTGGGAGGGAGGTTCTGGGTGGTATAAAACTGCAGGCTGAGCAAACCATGAGCAACAAAGCCATTCCTCTACTTCAGGTTTCTGCATTCAGGTCCCTTCCCTGATTTCACTAGTGACAGCAGGTGACCTGGGGATTGCAAGATAAACTCTTTCCTCCACAGACAGAAAAAAAGAAAGAAAGAGGGGAGAGGAGAAGGGAGGGGAGGAAGAGATGAGGAAGGCAAAAGGACCATACTAGGGGGATCATGACAGCCAGGCATCTGTGTAGGACACAGGCCTGAATGCAGAGGTGTATGTCCTTAGACACTAAGGCTTCTTGGTAATGAAATCAAATGCTGGGCAGCGTGCACGCTGGTCAGAGTCGGGGGGGGGGTGTGAGCACTCTTTTAGGTTAAGTGGGCCTCAGATGGAGTCACAGGAGCATCTGGTATCTTCCATTCAGTAAGAAAGGGTGACTACATGGAGCTGTGAGTCACACCATGTTGCATTTGCTGGAAAAGGAAGAGAATAAGCCACGGGGAAAGTCACCAGCCAGCCATGGTGAGGGACCCACAGGGAACAAGCCACCTCTCCAGCTGCATCACAGAAATTATGGGTGAGCTCTGGGAAGAGGGCAGAGGGTAACTCTGTGGCCTACAGGTTAAGAGGGGAAGATGGCTGATTGCTGCCCACCGGATTCTGAGAAAGACGTCTCCACTAATCTTGGTAAGTTTGGATGCAGGACAGAATTGGGGTAAAGAATAAACAGAAAGTAACCACGTTAAGAGGGCTTTCTGAAGGGAAGATGGCCCCACACTGAACTTGACTCTACATACCACGTGTCTGGGATGTAGCTTTCACTGTGCATGGCATGCCATCTTAGTGAAGATATGTTACCTCTTCCCTTCTGAGTCTCCTCTTCTATGAGATGGGGGTGGTAATGGTATTTGCCTTAGGGTCATCTCGAGACTTAGCATAGTGTTACAATATACACCAGCGATTATTATAGATCTAGGAGACAAAAACATTAAAAATGCCTCCAATTTTTCCAGTGATGCCAATGCTGCTGTACAATCAACATCATTCCTCTCCGTACCTGACAGGTGAAGCTGGAGGTCAGAATGGTCAAACCACAGGCCCGGACTCTTGTGAGTGGGCTGGTGACGTGCCAGCTGGACAGCGATGGGATCTGGAGGCCATTTCCCACCAGGCCCAAGACAGTCAAAGCTCTCATAAGCCTAGTGAAATGACCAGAGGTGTTATCTTAGTTCTTGATGACTTCTACTTGGTTCCAGGCACTTGCAAAGCCTGGTGATTAGTCCTACTTTCCAATATCCACACACTCTCAGGCACTACTTCCCTGCCCGTTTAAACCAGTCAGGGGTCTTTCCTTTCCAGGCAACACAACCTTTTCCTGTCTGTCTGTCTTCCCCTGCTCTATGCTACTTGAACAGAATCTCACGTTCTGGACAAAGTGCAGATATTTACTTTGCCCTTGACTGTTATCCATGTCTGCCAAGTATCCACCTGGCTGTCTCGTAACATTGGGGAGGGCATCCCGTGGCAGCTGGCACAAGAGGGAGTCGGCTCTCATGGCCAGAGAGGAAGAAACAGAGCAGTGGGTTATCTTGATCCTTTATAGCCTGTCCTTGGAAGACCAATCTATACCTGGGAGACTAACATCAATCCCTTCTGAGTATGTGCCCAGAGGCTGTGTCACTTCTCTGGGGCCTCTCTCTTAAAGCTCCATCACTTTCCCGTGTTACATGGGAACCAAAATCTCATCCCAGAAACTCCATGCAAAGCATATCTACTAGATAACTAATGCACATACCATCAAGCTGTGTTAGAATCTGACTTCAAATGTACTGAAACATGATAAATACAGGGAGAGCCAGGCAAGAAAAATTCAGCTACAGACACTTCAAATGACCTTAATTATTTGTGTGGTCTGGAATCAAGATATCCCTTGCCTATAAACACAGCAAGGTGAGAGTTCAGAGAGCACCAGACCTTCTGAACCTGTCACTTGACATGTCTACCACCAGAGGTCAGCACCCCTCACGTCACAAGCAGCAAACCTGCAAGCTGACTCTGCCACACCTCACTCTCAAAAGCTCTGAAAGCCAAGTGAGAAGGGACTGTTTCGTAGGTTACTCCATCCCCGCAGAGACAACTGGAGCCATTTATGTCTTCCCCTTAATTTCCTATCCTCATAAAAATTTAATACCACACGGAAACTGTGTGCCTGTTCGTGCGCGGTGAATGGTAACCCTGTGAAGTACCACAGACTGCTGTATGTCCACAATGTGCTGTTGCCACAGAGAACCCATCTTCACTCACTTCAGAGCATCACCTCCAGAGGTGATGATAACCCCGGGGTGTTAATGGGCATAATTTTTCCTGCACTGGTCATCTGGATGCTCTGGAGTCTGCCTTCCAAGCAGGAATGGAAAGTAAGCAAGAGCTCTAAGTGCTGGGGTGTTCGGCAAGTGGTCCAAAATGATGACAACACTACAGCAAGGGCTCAGGAGGCTCTGGGGATCATCCAAGGAAAGGCCACCACCCCTTCATGAGATGGGGCTCAACCAGAGATGTTTGTCTGAAAGGTGGTGCTCATCCTCCCAAACAAAGTAACCTGTTCTTTCTTGTGTGTGTTAGGTATTCACGTGTCCATGCACTTAAGTGTGGGGTGAAGGCCAGGGTAGCTGCTGAGTCTGGTTGGCCCCCAAGCTCCAGGGATCTGCCCGTCTTCACCTCCCCAATGTACAGGATTACAGGACTGAATACAGGACTGCACTACTAAGCCCAGCTTTCATATGTGGATTCTGAGGGCTGAGTTTAGGTTCTCATGTTTGCTGTCTAGTTTTTTTTTTTTTTTGGCCACGTGACACCTGGGAAGGGAGAATCTCATTTGAGAAAACATTTCTATCATACTGGCCTGAAGGCAAGTCTGTGGGGGCATTTTCCTGATGAATGATCGCTGTGGGAGGACCAGCCTACTGTGGGTGGTACCACTCCTGGGCAATGGTCCCGAATGATACAAAAGGCAGCCCGTGTAAGTCATAGAAAGCAAGCTAGTAACACTGTATTCCACGGCCTGCCTCCAGGTTCCTGCCCTCACTTTCCTTACACCCAAAAGCTGGAAGATGAAATAAACCCTTCCTCCTCCAAGTTGTTTCAGGTGGTGGGGTTTCTCACAGTAACAGAGAGGAAACTAGGACACCATAGTTGAGCAGCAGATCCGTTACTGAGCTATCTCCTCAGCCCCTTTCTTACTTTTGATCACTCTAGACTCAGTTGTCCAGGCTTCCCACAGCAAGGCTGTGTGGGAGTGAGGTCTGGAAACTGCTTGGTGAAGAACCAAGAGGGCAGGATGGACAGATGAGGACGGGTAAGAAGCCAGTCAGCAGGGACGATGAAAGACCACAGCAGCAATCATCTTACACCAGAAACTCTGCAATTCCCCAGACTCTGGGGAATGGCAGGACGGAGACCAAGAATGGAGCTAAACCCTAAAAGGGATGCCCAGCTGGTGAACAGTGCCAGGGTACCTGTATACTGAATCACCAGGAATGCAACTACAGAGAGAGATGATCTCTAAAGCAGTCAAGCCTGTGCTTGGGTGCTCAGAACCAACCAAGAAATAAAGTCAAGGCATATAAGATAGATAGATACATACAAATGCTGGTCCAGGAATTTGAAAATTAAGAAAGTAAGCACATAAAGTGATGGCTTTCGAGAGGTTCTGTTCTCATGGCTGTGCACACATTAGACCACAGTCCTCCCACCATCATGAAGTACAAACATTTAAGGTGGTCCTTGGGATCTCAGTGGTAGACACCAGCAGAGCCAGAGGATGGGAGACAGGGAAAAAAAAGCACACAGTGGGGCAGCCCCAGAGAAAAGATGAGGTTTGGGGTTCACCTTGAAGCTGTAGGAAGGTTAGTGGGAGGCAGAAAGGGTGAGAGAGACGCTGAGGGCCGGGAAGCAGGGCTTGTCCTGCTATGTCTAGGAATCAAATCTGGCCCATTGCATAAGCCAGTTTTCTTGGAGCCTCTCCTTGCCCACTGTTTGGCCTTGGGCTTCTTTCGTGCAACAAGGGCAAGCTGGGTGGCTATGACAAGGCCTGAGACCACACAGCCCACAAGACCAGGCCCTTTGCTGCATCTGCAAGACCTAGAGCCTCACTCTTTAACAGGAAGCCTATGAATCAGCAGAGAAGAGGCCCACCAGAGTTGGGCAACAGGAAACATGCAGACCCCATCCCGAATCTGCAGAATTGGGGGGCCAGTGATGACTGCCCTTTAAAAAGGTCTCAGGGGATTCTTCTGCACAGAAAGGCACTGGGAAGATCCAAGCCCACGCCGATGTGCAGCCATGAGAGCAGGAACACCTCCCTACCAGTGTTGGGGTATTAGTACTATAGCTCAGGTTTTGTTTTTTTGTTTTGTTTTGTTTTGATTTTGAGACAGGGTTTCTCTGCATAGCCCTTGCTGTCCTGAAATTCACTCTGTAGACCAGGCTGGCCTCAGAGATCCACCTGCCTCTGCCTCCTGAGTGCTGGGATTAAAGGTGTGCGCCACCATCCAGCTCATAGTTCAATCAACAATGACCCCAGCCATGTAGTGCAGGTCTCACGTCCAACTCCTCTTCCCTCTTAGCTTCTCAATGCCCCTGGAAGCCTTCTGACAACAGGGAGAGAGTTGAGAGTCATTAGGAAACAGAAAAAGAGCTTTCGTATAACACCACCAGTTACCGGGTACTTCCATGTGTAATAAATGGATCATCTCTAGGCCATGCCTCCAAAAGCCAATGTGTGACTGAAGAGGTTAACTGGGTGACAAGGAAGTTGAAAGACGAACACAGGACACACGCAATCCGGACCTACTCTGGACAGTTAGTGTTGGTTCTCGGGATACTTATAGGTGTGAAGCCTTACTGACGCAACTTCTTTCTCCCCTTCAAACAGCAGCTTTCCAGATTTCAGGAGAACAATTTAAAGTTCCAGGGAAACAAAGCAGTGTTCTGGACTATTCCGCCAACAGCACTCCCTCTTCTAACTCAGCATGACAGCTTCCAAGTAACTGTTTAACATTCTGCCTTCTTAAAAATCTAGAAACATTTGACAGGGTTATTTGTGGGATTCAGGGTACTTAAAAGCAACGATGGAAATACAGATAAAAATAGATGGGTGGAGAGGGGACACTCCTTTCTTATTTTTACAAGCTCAGCTTTAGTCCTGTGCATTCACGACCCAGGCAGGGGCAGTGCAGAGGTGGAGGAGTGCAGAGCTAACTTTGAGAAGTATGCATCATATAAATCTCAAGGAGAAGCAAAAGTCACGAGGGGCCGGAGAGACTGTGCAGCGATTAGGAGCACTGACTGCTCTTCTAGAAGATCCAGGTTCAACTCCTAGTATCCACGTGGCAGCTCACAACTGTCTGTAACTCCAGTTGCAGGGGATACGACACTCTCACACCAATGCACATAAAATAAAATAAAGAAATTAAAGGAAGAAAAGGCACGAGACCCATGCTAAGCAGAATTCCCATCTGACTCAATAATCAAAGTCTTTAAAGGTCTAGGGATTCGGCACACAGCTAATGGCACTTAGTCTGAGTAACATTTACAAGTGCAAACTACAAGTTTGCACTGTCTGAATATCACAGTACAGACGCTTCCATTTAACCCTGAAAGCATCAGGGCATTAACTCCATTCTATATAAGAGGAAACTAAGGCACAGAGAACTCACACCGCTTGTCAGGGGACCCGACAGCCCACTAAGAGACGGAGGTGAGATATGAGCACAGGTCTAGGTTCTCCCACAGGAGGCTCCAGCTGGGAGCCTCATTTCAGTCTGCAAACGACTCCATGTCACACCATAAGCCCCGCAGCCGCAGCCGGTTGTCAGTCACTACCTGCTTCCCAATATACTAACACCAAGGGACAAGGAGGTGCATCCAAATGAAGACACAGGCTTATCTTTTCAGAGGACAAAACACAAACAAAGCCTGGACAAAGTCTGAAACGCGCCACTTGTTAATAACGAACACATTTCTATAGACACGTTATCTTTAGGCCAGCATGTTTGTGAAGCGCTACTACAGCGAAGCTACAACAAGCGATGCCTAATGCTATCAGGGTAGCACTCCCCAGCTGGTTGTGCATGCTTATTTAAGTAATTGCCTGAACATAAATGAACAGGGTATTAAAGTAAAGTTGGCACAAGGGACAGCATCCACACGGCACATTCTTTGTTCCAGGCCCTTCATTCTGTCAGTACTCTTGGAAAAGGGAGCAGCCGCTAAATAAATCATGGGAGTACATGAGACTGCATAAGGCCTTTTATAGTCTCCAAATGGTCATGCAGCTTATATAAAGTTCATTTTCGACTTCCCCGTTTAAATGTTAGCAGTCTCAAAATAAGGTCCAGGCTATTTACCTGTAAGAAGATACAATTAGAAAATAGGGCAGGAAGAAGAAAAACCAGGCGACAGGAGAGGCGGCAGGATGGCCAAGTGTGAGGGGGTCGCCTGAACTCAAACCAGTTCAATCAGCCACTTCGGTTTTGCCGATTTAACTTTATCAATTGGGGGGTGGGGGAGACACACCCTACTGGAGGTATTTCCACAAATACAGATAAGGGAACCTGTTTGTTATTTGAAGGCAGGGGCGGCCTGTGTGATTCCGGGGTGTCGTCGGAGTGCGTGCTGTCACGCACAATTAGGGCTGCATGACACCTGGCTCTCTCTCGAGTTCGGGTGCCGAGGACAAAAGGGCCGTCCCTAGGAGCGCGCGGGCGGCCGCTCCCGGGAGCAGTGCTGCATCCCCCGGACCCCGGGTGTGTTCGCGGGAGCGGGGCTGCGTCGCTTGGAGAGGAGCTGCATTCCCTGGTGCCAGGACTGCATCCTCGGGGCGAGGCTGTGTCCCCGAGAACCGGGCTCCATCCCCGGAATCAGGCTACAACCCGGAGAATAGGGCTGCATCTTAGCGGTCAGGCAGTGTCCCCGGGAATCCCGCTGATTCCCCGGGGCTGGGTGCTTCCCCAAGAACCGGACCGCGTCCCCGGGAACCGGGCTGCATCCCGGGAGCCCAGGGCTTCCCTGGGACCGGGCTGCAGTCCCGGTGGCCACCGCCGGCAGCGCAGGATGCGGGTCGCGCACTTACCTTCCTCCTGGAACTCCAGTTTCTCCAGCATGCCGGCTTCCGCGGGTCCCGGGGCCGCCGCCAGCGCCGCCTGAGGGGGAGGAGGAGGAGGACACGGATCAGCATGGGCCGCGGCGATCCGGCTTCTCTCGCCCCGGGAGGAGGGGCCTGCGGCGGTGGCGGCGGCGGGAGCGCGCCGCGGGCCGGGGCGGAGCGCGTGTCCGCGCAGGCCCCGCCGCCGCAGGTGGGCGGCGATGGCACGCTCCGCTCTCCCCGCGCCTTTGGTACGGCCCGCGGGCCCGCGTGGGAAGCGGGAGCGGCGGTCCCAGCGCCGCGCGCGCCACGGGTATGCGCGTCCTCGGGCAGGAGTGGGTACGCGGGCACGCGCCGTGACTTCGGCGGGGGCGCACTCCCCTCTCGGGGCCCCGCGCTGGCGGCAGACCGCTCCCATACAAGGGGAGGCTGCCCGCCTGCCCGCCCGCCCGCCGAGCCGCGCTGCGCCCGAGCTTTGGCGCGCTCCTCCGTCCCTCCCCGCCCCCTGCGCGGCGCGGCGGATCTCTAAACCGGCTTCCTCTGCTCGCAGCTCGCTCCTCCCTCACCGCCGCCGCCGCAGCTTGCTGCCAAAAGTTCGCACAATTTAAATCTGGCCCCGGGCACGCCCGTCACCCTGGACTTGGGTATCTGAGACTTCCCGATGTCGCCACCGCGGGGTTGGCAGGCAGAGAGGCTGGCGGCCGCCCGCCGTCGGGAGGAGCGGCGCCCGCAGGGAGGGGCCCGAGGCTGCAGACTGCCAGCACCTGCGGGGGCCACCGACCACGGCAGGATCTTGTCATTCTTTTATTTATTTATTTATTTATTTATTTATTTATTTATTTATTTATTTATTAGGCATGCCTGGTCACGGGAGATGGCCAGTTCAGGCTATGTATCAGCTATTGCTAGCATTATTTTTTTTTTTCTCCAGATTTATTTTGGTAAAAAAAAATCAGATATAACCTTTCAAAAATTACATTAATGTTTAACATGCATTCAAATAACTTTCTTTTTTTTCCAGTTTAAATTTAGATAAGAAACGAGGTTGCTTCACAAGTCAGTTCCAGGTCCCACTCCCATTCCCTCCCCTCCTCTCGTGCCATCCCCCCAACCCCCCCTCGTTATCCCCTCATTCCCACAGGGAGGGTGAGGCCCTCCATGGGGGTGTCCATAGTGTGTCATTTCATATAGGGCAGGGCCTAGACCCTTCCCCAAGAGTTCAGGGTGAGAGTGCACCTCACATTGTTCTATGGGAGTCCAAAGTCCGTGTGTATACTCGGGATGAGTACTGATCTGCTGCCCAAGGCTCAATAGATTCCCTAGGCCTCCTCACTGACACCCAGATTCAGGGGGGTCTTGATCAGTCCCATGCTGGATTCCCAGGCTGATGCCTGGGATTCAAGAGTTAACCTTTGTCTGGTCAGCTGTTTCTGGGGGTTAAACCAGCCCAGTCTTAATCCCTTTGATCATCAGTCCTCCCTCTCTGTTACTGGCTTTCTTGAGTTCAGCTCAGTACTTAACCGGCCACTAAATGAAGTTTCTGTTTCCCAGACTCTCTGGCCATAGGATTGTAGGCTGGCACTCCCCAGATCTACGTCTAAAATCCATATATGAGAGAGTACATGCCATGTTTCTCTTTTTGTGACTGGGTTACCTCACTCAGGATGGTTTCTTCTAGTGTTATCCAGGATCTTGTCATTCTTACAAGCACTGAAGGGGAGGTGGAGACCTCTTTGAACAGCTTAGATAGGTCAATAACTAAATCTAAAGCGTCCCCTCTCAAAAAACAAAACAAAAAACGTTTTTTTTGTCATGCTTTTAGTGAAAAACTGAACACTTCTAAGTTCACAAGTTTCAGTTTCACAGCTCTCAACCAAGTACAAGGGATAAAAGGCAGATTGGAAGAGAGGGCCTGAGGTCGGGAGGAGAATGTGAGGTCGGGGATGAAGGAAGAGTTGGAGGGGAAGAGGGTGGACCGATGTGATGAAAACCCACTCTTGTGTTAGAGCTGGAGAGATGGTTCAGTGGTTAGGAGCACCCGCTGCTCTTGCAGAGCGGTTCCCAGCACCCACAGGACAACACACAACACTTGCAACTCCAGTTTCAGGAGATCTGAGCTCTTTCTGGCTTCTGCAGGTACTGCATGCCTGTGGTGCACACATAAACACGCAGGAAAAAATTTTTAAAAAAGATTTAAAAAACATTCTATGCATGTATGAAGTTCTCAGAATAAATTAAAAACATTAAAGAAGCCATACTACTTGGGAAGGAAGAAATGAAACAATTCAAATGGCACGCTATTCATGTACAAAATCCCAAAGACTGCAAACAAACCAAACTACAGCTATGAAGATCAGTGAGATCATAGGATCAACACATTACATCTGGTGTAATAAAAATAAAAATAAATGTGTGGGAGCTGACATCAAATACTGTTTTCAATCTCTGCAAAGAAAGTTAGTATGTAAAATAAACTGCACAGTATGGGTGAGGTAATCAATGAGGTGATATCAATGAGCACAGATGTTGTGGAATATTAGGCTAAGATGTGTTTCATTCATTTATGCTGTGCAATATTTGTTAATGATGCAAAGATGTGTTGCATTCTTTTATGTTGCATTTGTTTAATTCTGTGAAGCTGTGTTACTTCACCTGTCTAAAACACCTGATTGGTCTAATAAAGAGATGAACAGCCAATAGTTAGGCAGGAGAGAGGGATGGGTGGGGCTGCCAGGCAGAGAGAATAAGTAGGAGGAGGAATCTAGGATCTGGCTATAAATCAGCTATGCTAAGCTAAGACCAGGCATTCATAAGTAAGATTAGTTCTCTGTGTATTTATTTGGGAGCTGCGTGGTGGGCCCCCTAAGAGTAAAAAGAAAAAAAAAACTGCGCAGAGGCAATTGATGAGGCAGCCCACATTCTGGGGCTGGAAGGCACAGCAAAAAAGTGAGTTATCTTCCAAGGTCATCTTTGGGTTCCTTTCAATTCCTGTCAAAATCCTAGGAACTTTGCTTTGTAGACAAAGATAAGCAGTTTTTTTTTAACTCATATGGTAGGATCCTGAAATAACCTAGAATGAAGTTGGGGGAGTCATCTTCCCCAATAGTGAGGTTTACAGTAGGGGCTGGAGGGACGATTCCATGTTAGAGGCCCGTGTTCTCTCTTGGAGAGACATAACTAGTCCCCAGCACCGTCACTGGATGGTTCAATCTGTCTGCAACTCCAGCTCCAGTGGTGGCCTCTAGGGCAACTGCATTCATGCTGATCGAACCCACAGAGAGACACATAATATACATAAATAAAAAAATAATAAAAACAGGCCTGGCATGGAGGCGCAAGCCTTTAATCCCAGCACTAGGGAGGTAGAGGCAGGCAGATCTCTTGAGTTCAAGGCCAGACTGGTTTACAGATAAGTTCTAGAACAGCTAGGTCTACACCAAGAAATCCTGTCTCAAAAAACCAACCAACCAAAACAAAACACAACACATCTTTTAAACAAGCTCACAGTATAGCTTAGTAAATAGGACTATGTGATATTAGCAGAGAAACGGGTATAGTAACCAACAGCAGGCCAGAAATGCAGCCAAGCAAATGCTAAACTAAGCTTTGGTAAATTCAGGGAGGCAGCGCTCCTAACCACCAGTGGCGCACTGGTCATCAAACCTCAGAACAAACAAAAGAAAACAACCCAAACTATCCCAGTGTAAAGCTCACATATTATCCAAAAATTGGCTCAACTTGGGTCAGGGACAAAGTAAAATGTGACCCCCTTTTCCCCCATTTTTTTTTAGACAGGGTTTCTCTGTGTCTTTGGAGACTGTCCTGGAACTAGCTCTTGTAGACCAGGCTGGTCTCGAACTCAAAGAGATCTGCCTGCTTCTGCCTCCCTAGTGCTGGGATTAAAGGCATGTGTCACCAGCGACCAGCAAATGTGAACCTTTAAAAAAATGAGATGATCTTTGGGCCCTAGAATTAGACAAAGAGACTCACACCAAAAGCATTCTCCATAAAAGGGGAAAATTGATAAATCTACAAAGTGGGAGAAAATATTTGCAAACCACATAGTCAGCAAATGACTAGTGTCTTGAATATAAAAAGAATGCTAAAAACTCAGAGAGAATCTCATCAGGACACAGACAAAATGAATGAAGAGACAATTCACCAGAAAGGGGGAGGAGTGTTGTATTGCAGAGACAGCACCAAGCATGAGAGAAAGGGTCAACATCAGACTTCAGGGAACACAGATGTCACAGATCCACACCAAGACCTATACACACATGCACAGAACTAAAAATAAATCTGATTGGACAAGAATCTGGAATGAAAAGGTGTTCTGAAAACACCTTGGCAGTTTCCTATGAAGCTATGCACAACTACAAATTACACATCAGTGGTTTTCTTGAGTATGTATCCCAGGGCAACAAGAGCTATCCACGTACACAGAAAAGCTACACCAGGATGTTCAAGGCAGCTGCTCTTTTAAAAGCCTAAACGGGCAATTACAGGTGCTGTGTAATAGATGATCAGTTAAAACTCAGCAAACCATCTACACCATGGAATATTGTACACCATGGAATATTGTGCTGCAGCTTCAAAAGGTTAACCAGATGGGTAGTAGTGTCCCACGCCTTTAATCCCAGCACCTGGGAAGCAGAGACAGGCAGATCTCTGTGAGTTTGAGGCTAGCCTGGTCCACAAAGTGAGTTCCAGGACAGCCAGTACTACACACAGAAACCCTGTCTCTAAACCAAAAAGAAAAGGTCAATCAATTACATGTTGGACAAACTGGGCATGATGCTGCATACCTTTGATCTCAGTATTCAGGCGGCAGAGACAGGTGGATCTCTATAAGTTCTAGGCCAGCCTGGTCTATAAAGTGAGTTCCATGCCAGCCAGGGCCACAGTGAGACCTTGTCTGAAGTAAAACCTGGACAAGTGTCCTGGGAGTTACCCTGAGTCAAATAAAAGACATTTCTAAGGATAATATATTGTATTCATGTTATGTTCTGGGATGACAAAATTACAGAAACTGAGTACAAATTAGTGGATGCCATGGGTGGACATAAGCGACCATGGCTTTTATAGAAAGTCAACTTGAGGGACCCTGATGGTGATGGACCTGCTCTGAATCTATGTCAATGTCCATATCCTGCTTAAGAAGTCACACTGCCCTTCCCTACCCCAGCCAAGCCAATTTTGTGGAAGAAATGACAATTGGGATTTTAAAAAGTATTTATTGGAAAGAAAGTTCACCCACTTAGTGCAGTGATTTTCAGTGTATTTAGAGTCATGTGAACAAGTTTGCAACATTTTCACCATCCCAAGGAGAAGCTGCATTGCCACTACGTATTACCTGTTGAGTGCTCACCTCCACCTTGCGGCTAATCTACTTTTGTCTCTATTGTTCCCACACTAGGCATTTCATACACATGGGAACACACATTTTGTGGTCTTTTGTCACTGCTTTCCATAGCTGCTTCTCTTTTTTAAATCACTGAATAGTATTCCACTGTGCAGACATATTAATTACATCCAGTCCATTCCTCGGCTGGTGAAGTTTAATTAGGTAGTTTCCACTTTTTTGGCCATTATGAACATTCATATTTATATGTCTGTGTGGACATGCATTTTCATTTTGGGGGGTGAAATACCCAGGAATGGAGTTGCTGGGCCCTATTCTATTGGCAATTTCATGGTTAATGTTTTGGGGAACTGCTGAACTGGGTTACAGCATGGCTGCAGGACTTGCTAGCGGTATATGAGGTTCCAGCTTCCATGAAGACACAATGCAGCGCCACAGTGTGACGTGCAGCTTCCCTAAGCTTACCACTGTCTCAAAAGAATGTCTCCGGTGATAAATGTGTAAGTGCTGAGCATTCTCAGACTTCAGATTTCCCTTTCTTGTTCTTCTGTAATGTTGGTATAGTTTTTAAAACCCCTTATTGGTTTTTTTTTAAATTTTTATCTTCTTGGTTCTTTTTTTTTTTTTAAGATTATTTTATGGGTTTTGCCCTAAAATGTGTATGTGCACTGTGAGTGCCTACAGGGGCCAGAAAAGAGCTCTGGATTTCCCGGAAGTGGACTTAAGAAAGGTGTCAGCCACCACGTTTGTTCTCTGAAGGAGCAGTAAGCCCTCTTAGCTGCTGAGCCATCTCTTCACCCTTCACCCCCCCACCCCCTTACTGGTTTTTGATGGTAAGGAAACTCAGTGTTGCCTGTCACCCTGATGAGCTGCTTCTTGGCAGACCAGAAAGGGACAAGAAACAGGCAAGGGTTGTGTTCCCTACAAAGTGGTCCTTAACTAACAGAGAATGGGAACTGCAATTGGCTAGCCCATGCTCCGGTCACTCCCTTGATATTAGATGTATAGCAGCAGCCTGAGATGTAATTATTTCTATGTAATATGCTGGTGAAGTCAAATTTACGTCCATTTTTTTTTTTTTTGGTTTTTCGAGACAGGGTTTCTCTGTATTGTTTTGGACACTGTCCTGGAACTCCAGGCTGGTCTTGAACTCACAGAGATCTACCTGCCTCTGCCTCCCAAGTGCTGGGACTAAAGGCGTGCACCACCAACGCCCGGCCTACGTCCATGGGTTTTTACTTGGCAAGAAAACATCTTTCTCAGATGGACAGCTTACAGACCAGTGGGAAAAGCAGATGAAATATTGCTCCAACACAGTCCTTTCCAAGAAGTCAAGGGCCTTCGAAGTTCTTAGACATGAATGTCCAGAGGATCCAAAGAGGGCCATTCATGGGCAGAAATGATTGAAGTTGGTGGTCCTCAGTTGCCTTTCTATGGCAGTATTTTCTTAAATTTCCAGGAGACTTTTTTTTTCCAGACTTAATTTTAGCTGCTTTGGACAGGCAGGGAAAGCCAGGGCAGGAAAGAGGGGAGAAGAAGGCTCAGTACCACCCCCATCCAGGAAGAGGGGTGTATGCTCATGACACCATACATCCAAGTCTGTCAGGTCACTTGGAATTAGAAAAGCCAGACAAACCCTGTACTCTGAAATTCCCGACAGCCAATCGGTAGCCAGTTCCCCCAAGGGCACTGATGCCTCTTCTTGGTGCAGAGACGTATGGGGTTTCCCTTGTTGGTCCTATTCTTTGCGACTACAGGGGACCTTTCTACCTGTATGTCTTTGGCCTCTGCAGCCAATCTGAGGCTCTGATGTTGAGTTTTACTAAAGGGATGCCTACAAATGATGGAGCCATTATAAATGTGGTATCCTGGTTGGTGAAAAATGTTAAATTATTAAGAGCAATATTACATAATTGTGCTGAGGTACTGCAAAATACAGCAGACTGAATGACTCTGAGAAGGAAAAGCTTCACCCTGGACACATAATCGTAAAACCACTACCCCCCCCCAAAAAAGCACGCCCAAAATGCATCAAGGTTCTGTGAGGTTGCTCTGCCTTAAAAAACAAAGAAACCTTAAATAGCTACTGCAAGAAGTAAATCAACTGTAAATACAGGAAAAGGAGCTCCTCAATAATTTAGTGCACTGAAATCAAAGTCATTCTTCATCTCCAATTGTCTCTGAGCAACTCTTGCTGCCAGGACATCATCTGTGGGGTCCAGTCAGCACTTGCTTCTCTCTCTGTTCTGCCGTCTCTAAACAGCTGCCTTACAGTTCTGTGCACAGTGTGCCAACCTGGGGTTAGTCTGGGCTCCTGCAGCTGTGAATGCTGCCCAACACAAAATCCCAATCTTACTTAAAACAGTTTGAGATTTGTTGCTCTTGTTTTGAGACAGGAGCTCAATATGTAGCTGTGGCTGGCCTGGACTTGATATGTAGACCAGGCTGGCCTTGAACTCATAGGGATCTGCCCGCCTCTGTCTCCCAAGTGCTAGGATTAAAGATGTATGCCACCAAGCTTGGCATTTTGTCTTTTGATTTGTAACCCAGTTGCTGGTAGATGGCATCTGATTCAATGTCAAGGCTGGAGGCTCCCGCTTGTTCCTGGAGTAGGTCATATGCTCAGGCAGGGCAGTAATGACAGCATAGATTAGCTCTCCTTCCCATTCCTGGGATGGGCTCCACCTAGTCCTTCAAGACCTGTCTTTACCAGGGAACCTCTTCTGATCTGGCCCTCCTCCTGCCTTCCTGCGGTGGTCTGAGTGAGAATGGCCCCACAGGCTCATATGCTTGAACGATTGATGCCCAGTTAGTGGAACTACTTGGATTAAGAGGTGTGGCCTGTTGGAGGAGGTGTGGCTTTGTTGGAAGAGGTATGTCACTGGGGGTGGGCTGTGAGGTTTCAAAAGCCCACCCCAGTCCCAGTCTCTCTTTCTACCTGCAGATCAGGATGTAAAGCTCTCAGCTATTGCTCCAGTCTTGCCTGTCTGCTTCCTGCCCTGATGATTGTGGACTGACCTTCTGAAACATTTCTCTTCTTTACACATTGTCTGGTCAGTTGCTTCTTTTTGGATCTCTTTTAAAATTTACTCATAAGTGAATGCTCAATTTCCAATGCAATATTTAAGAATTCTATATGAGGAGGGCATGGCTTAGCCGATAAGAGCACTTTACTGCTCTTCTGGAGGACCTGAGTTGGATACCCACAACAGGTGTCACACAGGCACCTATAACTCTAGCTCCAGGGGGATCTGACGTCTCTGGCCTCTGCAGGCACCAGCATTCACATGCACAGACCCACAATTAAAAATAAAAATAAGATTAGAAAATAAATCTACAGAGGCAGGCAGATCTCTGTGATTTTGAGGTTAGCCTGGTCTACACAGTGAGTTTTAGGACAGCCAGGGTCACATAGAGAGACTCTGTCTATTATAAAAAAAAAGAAGAAAAACAAAAATGGAAAATTTTATATGAAATTATCATATTTACAAATATGGTATATAGTTTCTTAAATTCCAGATATATAAAACCTAAATTGTGTTTTTAAAAAATTATACTTTAATTGTATGTATGTGTGTATGCCAACATACTTTGGTCCTATAGGGCCTGAACACCATGGGTTGGGACTCATTACTTCTGGGCTTCCTCTGAGTCCTGTAAGCTCATCGCAGAGGAAGGCTGACTCATGCTTTTAAGGCCTGTGTCTGACACGTATGAGCGAGCGGGTCCTCGGTAGCTGATGAGAGCTCAGGAGGTCATGTTGGACTGTGGGGCCATGGATGGAAGTAGAGGTTATTTCAGTCCATTTGCTCAAGCCTCCCTGGGACTCTCTTCCTACTTAGAAATGATCAAACTTACTTTCCCTTGAATGATGAGAAGTAATGACAGCAAACACTTTTTGCTCATAGATCCCCACTCCTCCAATTGGAGGCGGGAGGCGAAGCTATGTAGCCTGAGAGTTTTGTTCCATTCCTTCCCCCCACATAGAGATTTTACTTCCCCTTATGTATAAACAATTGGTTACCGGAAGAGGTGCAGAAAACACACTTAACTCTTTGTTGTCTTTGGACTGAAGAACTGGAGGGAAAGGTTTTGTTCACTTTGGTACTTTTCCAAAGTCAAATGCTATCAAAGTTGTTTCCTCTCTAGCCTTAATTTACACATTCACTAAAGAGAATTTATTTTGCAGTGTCTTTTGGGAGAGACTGGCAACCAATTCCCAAAGTTCAAGTCAACTGAAAGCCCACTTCTGGGGAAACGTGGTAAAACAAGGGGTAGAGAGGATGGATTAATCTAACGGGGCTCTTTCATCCAGTTCTCTGGGCTGAACTGCCTGCTAATCTCCCAAAAGGGAGACCCTGCTAAGACTGTGAAGACAGATAGCCATTAGTTCTGAATGCTTATTTTGATATTTGCTATGGGACAGGAAGGAAACATAGTGGTTGGTAATTAGACCCCTGTTTTTTTAACATGTGCTGGCATGATTAGAAATTGGCAGAAAAGTCCTGAATTGGGACCCTCCGTCACCCCACAGGGATAGCAGGAGCAGCTTGTTACGCTTCAGATCCATTTCTGAGGAGCCCATCAGTCAAAGTCTGGAATACGGCTCTGTCTCCTGTCTTTCAAAAACAAGTCTAAACTTGTAGACCAGGCTGGCCTCAAACTCAGAGATCCACGTTTCTCCCTCTGGAGTGCTACTGTTAAAGGCATGACAACTAGGAACTAAATGCCCGAATCCTACTAGATGGGCAGCCTTAGAGATGGTACTTTGTGAATGACAATGTACTGGTCACTAATTACCTTTTTAATTACGAATGTATCACAACATCACACTTTGACAACACACAGAATGACGTATCTTCACCACAACCCCTCTTTCCACTGTTTTCCACAACAACCTATTCACTTGTCCAGAACAGATGCTGTTCATGTTTAACCCTTTCTAGTCTCACCATTTGTGGAAGCTCTGGCTATAAGTTGGTGAAAAGTCATAAAACTGAATGAGAAAGAGTATTTCCCCATTTGTTTCCACACAAAGTGATTCAAAGCAAACATACCACCCAAACTTAAAAGAAAGGGGCTGGACGAGGCCTCTACCTCATCCACTACAGCCCAGCAACTTCTGCCATCTTTATTTACAACCTGTCGTGTTTAAGGTTGGTGGTGATGGTGTGGGTGTGGATTCACTATGGTGCACAGAGGGAGGACAACTTGTAAGAGTTTTCTCCTTCCACCATGAGGGATCTTGGAATGGAAGGTCATCAGGTTTGGCAGTAAGTCATCTCGACTGCCTAGGTCATTACTTTTTGCTATATCGTAGTTTCAATATATATTTCTTTAATTGTATATATTTATGAATTTATTTAGAGACAGGGTCTCATGTAGCCCAGACTGACCTCCAACTTGTTATGTAGCAAGGATGAATGAGACCCTCTGGTCCTCCTGCTTCTACACCCCAGTGCTAGGATCACGCCTTACACGGGCAACTGAACCCTAGCAACACCTTCTCACGTGTTCACTGGCCATTCACACATCTTCTTTAGAGAAGTGAGTGTATGTTTGGCCAGGCTTTGATTGGATTTTTCTGTTCTTTTTACTGATGAACTGAGCTGTTAGTGTCTCAGATAGGCTCTGACATGCTCCCAGAAACCCAGCTTCACTTCCTGGGGTTCCGAATCTGTGTCCTTTCCTTTCCACAAGTACAGACTGTCTATCCTCATCTTGCTTCTCACTAAGAACATGGCGAAGATGACAGGACACTGTCTATGCGAGGAAGTGCTGTCTATAAGACGTGGCATCTGTCTTTCCGTGACTTCCTCTCTTTTGCTGGTAGTTGAGGAGTTAGGGTTAGGGGTAGGTTGTTGTGTATGGCAGAAACCAAGGCTCTTGTACAGCATCCTGCGGGAAACTGACCTTTGCCACCAGCCATGGGAGCTTGGTAACTGATTCTCTCTCAGTTGAGCCTCCCCCAGATGAGAGCTAGTGCTGGCTGACTTCCTGGAGCTGCTTTATGAAAGACCTTAAGGCAGAGGCCACTGTTGAACTAGCCTTGGAGCATGGCCCACAGAAACAATGAGTGATAAATATGTAGTTTGCATGTTTGTGGTATGTGTGTATGTATGTTTGTGTGTGTGTGTGCGTGTGCGTGTGCGTGTGTGTGTGTGTGTGTGTGTGTGTGTGTGTGTGTAGGTCAGAAAGTCAACAGTGGATGTCTTCTTCTTTCACTCTCCACCTTAGTTTTTTTCTTTTGTTTTTCCAGACAGGGTTTCTCTGTGGCTTTGGAAGCTGTCCTGGAATTCACTCTGTAAACCAGGCTGGCCTGGAACTCACAGAGATCCACCTGCCTCAGTGCCCCCCAGTGATGGGATTAAAGGCGTTCACCACCTGCCTGGCTCCACCTTAGTTTCTGTTTCTTCAACACTAGGATATTGTCACGTGCCACTCTGCACAGCTTTTTACCTGAAAGCTGGGAACTGAACTTAGGTCCTTATGCTTGTGTAGCAAATACTTCACCAATGGAGCCATCTCCCCAGCCCCCTAAGTTTAAAAAGGACTCATTTAGAGCTGGGTACCACAGTGTGTACCTGTAGTCTCAGCTTCCGGGGAGTTTGAGGCCAGTCTGAGCAAGAGAAGCTACCCCACCTTCAACAACAACAACAAAAAGAAAAATTTACATGGAGGACGCCATCCTCTGTCAGATACCTGGCTGGTGAGGACTTTCTCCATTCCGTGGGCTATCTTTTCATAGCTCCCTCTCTTGCCTTTGAAAGAGCAACCATCTTCAGTTAGAATGAGATCTGTGCGCAGCTCAGTGATGGGTAATCTTGACTGTCCATTGTCAACTTAATTGTGCTGAAAAACACCTAGGTTAGTGAAGCACCTTGGGTATGCTGCCACCTCTGTGTGAGGTCACTTAAGGGGGCAGACCTGCCTTCAGCATGGGTGGTGCCACCCCATAGGCAGGGCCAGATAGAATAAAATGGGGAAAGAATTCCCAGTGAGCTCAGGCATTACCCCCTCACCTTACTGGCGGCTATGATAAGCTCCCACCATGCTCTCTGGTCCACGATGGACCGAAGCCAGATACCTTTAGTCAAACTAAGCCTTTCCTCTTTTAGACTTTTTCTCCCAGGCTAACACATCCTCCTATGATTTGAGTTTTCTGTGTCATTGCTGTCTCGCTCAGGCTGTGGAGATTTACTTTGACATCCTTCTAAGAGCTTTAATTCTTTTCCTTGGTAGTCTTCCACCAAGTTGTACGTCATCACACGGGTCTCCCTGATAGGACAGAAAGGTCTGGGAGGAGAAGACAGTTTTCCTTATCAACCAGAGCATTACCAGGATTCTAGCATCTTCCAGGCAGTGGGTGTGTCACTCCTACTGGTTAGTTTTGTGTCAGCTTGATACAAACTAGAATAATCTGGGAAGAGAAACCTCAATTGTGAAAATGTCTCCATCAGATGGCCTGTAGGCAAGTCTGCAGGGCATTTTCTTGATTAAATGATTGATATGGGAGGGTCTGGCCCATGGGGGTCTCTAAAGAAGGAAGTTTCTTTCTTGATGGATTGACACTGTTTCCTTTTTTCCATTTGGGATAGTTAATATTGTCAACTTGCGAGAATTTAGAGTTGCCCAGGAGACAAGCATCTGAGCATGTCTGTGGGGAAGTTTCTAGGCTGTTGGGTAGATTAAGATTGGGATATCCATCTTGGCGTTGGTGGCACACGCCTTTAATCGGGAGGCAGAGGCAGGTGGATCTCTGTGAGTTCGAGGCCAGTCTGGTCTCCCGAGCAAGTTCCAGGACAGCCTCCAAAACAATACAGAGCTGTCTCGAAAAACCAAAAGATTGGGATATCCACTCCAAATGTGGGCAGCACACTCCCAGGCTGAGCTACTGAGCTGAAGCAGCAGAAGAAAGTGAGCTGAGCGCCAGCATTCATCCATGTCCTTGATGACAGGGAACTGTGACCTGATGTCCTGCCCTGCTGCTACGACTTCCCATCACAATGGACGGTGCCCTCCAACTGTGAGCCAAGACAGCACCAAGTAAAGTAGCAGATGCACTGGGTTTCCTGTCCTTTCCTTGGGGCTTCTTTGTGCACTGTAACATCTGGTGCTCCTGTTTGCAAAGCCTAAGAAAGGGGAGAATGCCCGTAAATGCTGATTACATGCAGTGATTTGACCATGGGTCACGAGTCTCCTTCCTCTTGGCCAGGTGCTGTTTGCTTTCATATATTTGGATGAGAGCTGGGTACTGTGAGTTACATCCGATGGGCATTCTGAAAGCTTAGGACTCTCCAAATACAAAGCAGCAAGGTGCCCTGGCCTTCCACACCTATATGCCCTGTCCCCGCCTCCCATCCACACCTATATGCCCTGTCCCCGCCTCCCATCCACACCTATATGCCCTGTTCCCGCCTCCCAGAAATCTTGCCTCTGACTTTTCTATTCATCTCTGAGACCTGTTTTGATTCTTGTGCCATGTGATGACACACAGTTGCTGGAAACAGTCTGCTCTCCCATAGAGGTGATATGCTGCCCTTCTCTAAACTCAGTTAAGGGCGTGCGTGTCTGTTTCTGAGCGCTCTGCTTCACACACCCATCTGAACCTATGCTTTTATCATAACCACTGTCTGAAAACTGCAGCTCTAGGCTACACCTTGGATTTGAGTATCACCTTTCAAACTCTTCCCTTTGCCTTTCTCTCCTTCTCCCCCTTTCTTCTATGCCTCTTCTCCTTTTTTTTTAAAGTTTAATTTTTAAATTTCATATGTCTGGGTGTTTTGCCTGTATGCACCATTTTGTATAGGTACCATGTACATGCAGTGCCCATGGAAGCTAGAAGCGGGGGTTGGACGCCCTCTGAAACTGTAGTTAAGTTGTGAGCTACCTCGTGGGGACCTGGACTCAAATTTGGGTCCTCTGCAAGAGTAACAAGTACACGTAACTGCTGAGCCCTCCCCCCTGCTCTCCCTCTCTCCCCTTTCTTTCTCTTCTCTTCTCCCCTCTCTTGAACTCTTTCTGACTTTCCCTCCCTCCCTCCCTCCCTCCCTCCCTCCCTCCCTCCCTCCCTCCCTCCCTCCCTCCCTCCCTGCCTGCCTGCCTTCCTTTTCTGAGACAAGGTCTTGCTATGTAGCCCTGCAGGCTGACCTAAAACTTCCTATGTAGCCCAGACTGGTCTCATGATCCTCTTGCCTCTGTCTCCCAAACACTGAAATTACACAAGTGCTGCTCTTCCTTTGAAAAGTGCTTGTTTTATAGAGCCTTTGAGTTCTTTTCTATATGAGAAATCATATCACTCGGTGCCTTCAACCTTTAAGTCTTTAGTTTATAGTTCCTTGATAATTGAATAAATTTATAAATCCTATGTGTATATACCTATTTATTCACATTACAACATAGCATAGTATTAGTGTCTTCATTCAGATACATGTGCAAAGTATAGTATACATATTGCATTATCATATGTAATACAGAATACAAAAGAAAATGTTTTTTTTGTATTTTAAACTCATCTGCACGTACTAGCACAGAGTACTGTACAGTGCACTCTGTACTAGGCTGTGGCAGAGGCTTCTGTTGCTGCCTGCCTAGCATTCATTACTCTTCAACTTTGTTGTGGAATATTAGCTTGCGATGTGTTACATTTGTTTATGCCCTGGAATGTTTACTGATGCAAAGATATACTGCATCCTTTTATGTTGCATTTGTTTAACTCTGTGAAGCTGTGGTACTGTGCCTGTCTAAGGACTGGTCTAATAAAGAGCTGAACGGCCAATAGCTAAGCAGGAAAGAGAGAAGTAGGCGGGGCTGCCAGGCAGAGGGAATAAATAGTGGAGAAGAGGGAGGAGCAAGAAAAGGAGGAGGAGAGGAGGATGCCAGGGGCCAGCCACCCAGCCACACAATCAGCCACAGAGTAAGAAGAAAAGAAAGGTATATAGTGAAAGATACAAGCCCAGAGGCAAAAGATAGATGGGATAATTTAAGTTAAGAAAAGTTGGGTAGCCAGGCGTTGGTGGTGCACGCCTTTAATCCCAGCACTTGGGAGGCAGAGGCATGCTGGGGTTCACATCCTTTCCACACATGAGTTCCACTAGCTACAGTCTCTCTGGAGCTGTCCTGAGCTACAACGGAGACTGTCAAATAGAGTCAGCTCCCCACTAAGGGTGCACGTCTCTATCCATCTTCCCTTCTTGTCACAGGAAGGGATGCAGTTGAGAGCTACTGAGGGCCAGGTGCCTTCAGATGAAGCCATAGCGGAGAGAGGACATGGGTCCTGGAGGATGTCACTAAGCAGGCCTGTGATGCGCTTTGCCTGGGGTCTATTCTACCCTGGAACCTGAAGACATGAGAAAATAGTCACCTTAACCTTGTAGCCTGTTTGAGGCAAATTCTGTTGCCCTACAGTTCAAATCATGCTGGAGGATACTAGGGTGCTGTGTCGGAGACAAGTCACACCTTCAGGAGGTCAGGGACAGGGGGAGATAATATCCAAAGTCTGGAAGCCAGAGATCCTCACATGTTGAACTAAACATCACCAAGAAGTTGATATAAAAGAAGTTCTGCCTCAAAGAGGGTGCAGATGTTGAAGACCTTTCTGAAATGTGGCTTTCTTCAGAGCTGTGTTGAGGTTGCTTTAAGATGTCTGGCAATCAATCAATCAAACAATCAATCAATCAATCTCTGTGCGTGCGTGCGTGCGTGCGTGCGTGTGTGTGTGTGTGTGTGTGTGTGTGTGTGTGTGTGTGTGTGTGTATGTGTGTAGCATGCATGCAAGTGGGGTCAATTCTCTCCCCTGCAGGGTGTGAACTCAAGTCACCGTGGAGGCAAGAGCCTTTGCAGCTGAGCCGTATCACTGGCCCTGGGTGGAGTTTGAAGGAAGTGAAAGACAGGAAATGTCTCAGTTCTGGCTGTGGCGGACAAAAAGTCCTGGAGGTGAGGATGCTTTGAGACCACTGGTAGGCAGCGCTGAGAGAGGCTTGTTCTCAGAAATCTGTGGGAGATTAGATTAGGACCAGCATGCACACATAATAAATACGTAAACAGAAGGAATGAAAGAAAAGAAAAGTGTGCCTGATGACTACAATATGGCCTCCTTGACTTCAGTGGAACATGAGAAACTAGGTAGTAGGAAATCAAAGCCTAGTTTTAACACTATATAGTGTGACCTACTCATGGACCATGAAAACCACTTAATGGGCCAATCACCATAAAACAATAGTGTATTTACTTTAAAAATAAGGAGGATGGAAGAGTGCTTTGCAGATGATTGAGAGTAAAACTTAATTACACACAATGGCAGGACAAAATTTTCTCTTACTTATTCCTTCTTTTGATCACTGATGTGTTGTGGTCGCTTGTTTTGAGAATGTTGTGTACACATAGGATACAAGTTCTAGTGTAGTTAAAATTGTTGCAAAGGGTGTTCCTCCTTTCTCCACAATAACGGTAGTCTCTATATTTGAGAACAACATGAGGCCTGGGGAAGGGGGAGAATGATTTAAACTTGTTCACTGATCTTCTTGCCTCTGCCTCCCAAGTGCTGAGATCGCAGAGATGGACCACCATGCACAGCCTCTCCAGTACTTTTAGAGGCATCTGCAGGTGTATAATGCTACACACCCAAGGGGTAAGGGGAAACCCATGTATGCACATGTACACACATCTGTACACAGGAGTAGAAAAGAACATTGTTAGCTGTATTTGATTAGAAAATGTTGGGTTTGTTATCTTCCTGTTGAGAAGCGGAAGGTTGCCAGACCTGTACCCTGTAGGGAATGTTTAGTTTGGACCATGGCAAGAGAAAGGGTTACAGCCACACATCCTCTCAAAATCAGTCTGTTTGTGCTCCCTTCATCCCTCTGTACCCTGAAGATACCTTACAATGTGTGGCGTCTAATGTTTGTCTAATGTTGGCTGTTAACTTCACACATCCGGGAAGAAGGAACTTCAATGAAGAACTGCCTCCATCAGATTGGCCAGTGGCCACGTCTGCAGGGCATTTTATTAATTGCTAATTGATATAAGAGGGCTCAGTCCACAATGTCTTACTTAAGCAGGTGGACCTGGACTGTGTAAGGAAGGTAGCTTAGTGTTTCTCTGTGCTCTCTGCTTCTCCAGGTTCCTGCCTTGGCTTCTCTTGATGATTGACTGTAACCTGTAAGCCAAATAAACAGTTTCCTCCCCCAAATTGCTTTTGGTTGGTGTTTTATCATAGAAACACAGAACACAATGTTAGTATGCACATACAAATTGTGAGGAGGTAGGGGCAGGACTCCTGTACATCTTTGACATATCTGCAGAGAGTACGAGGGTGACAAGCTTTGTAAACTGACGCTAAGACTCTGTGATGGTTAGTGGTAATTTTATTTGACAAGCGAAAGACCTCTAGGCATACCTGTGGGGAATGGACTTGATTACATTAATTGAGATGGAAAGACTTGCTCACTGTGCAAAGGACCCTGGACTATATGAATGGGCAAGGTGAGCTGAACCCAAGGAAATGTTCGTTACTTTCTTCTCAGTTGCTTTCGAGAACCTGTTACCTTGACCTCTCCACCACAACAGACTGCAACCTGAATTGTGAGCTGCAACTAAACTCTTAAGTTGCTTTCTCCATAGCAACAAGACAGAAACTAAAGCAGAAGTTGGCATCAGAAGTGGGGTCATTGCTGTGACAAACTTGATTTTATTTCCTCCTCCATGAGAACTGTTTCATGGCTGGAACTCGGAAAAGTTATGGATTTCGGGTTAGAAAGAAAAGCATTCTGGAAGCAGAGCTTACTGGGGCATGCTAGCAGGAACTTGGAAGATAAGAACGCTGAGAGAAACACACAGTTGAGGCCCACCCAGCTCATGAGGTTCCAAGGGGGAAAATGAAAACGCAGCCAGGATTTGTGATAGGAGCTATTTCTATGATATTTTAGCCAAGAATCTGGATCTGTTCTATTTGTGTCCTGAGAACATGAGAGAAGTTGAATTTAAGAATGATGATTAATTTGTTTGGCAGAGGAAATTTCAATCAGGAGAGCACTGAAGAAAGAGGCTGCAGTTGTTAAAGACATCAATTCCACTGAAGAGAACCCACCTGAGCTGCTCTGGGATTATGGAAGGTGTTCAGAGAGCAAAAACCCCACCCCTGAAGACTCCATCTTGTGAGGATCCAATTTTACTTATAGGATGAAAGCCCAGGCTGAGGGGCCTATGCCACAGACTATGGAAAAGTCATTAGTTCATTAGTAAAAATCAGATTCCAAACTTAAATAACTCCGAGTCTGGTCTTCTGAGGCTCACCCAGGGTGCTGTGAGTAACACTGGACAACGTGAAATAAGTCAGGCACAGAACGAGAAACACTGCAAAATCCCACCTCTGTGTGGAATCTCACAAAGCGAAACTTTTAGAAACAGTATGCCGAGCGCAGTGTGAGGCTGTGACTATAGCTACGAGTAATGTACAGTTCAAAACTTCTGGAAAGGATTTAATGTTCTCACCATAAAGAGATAATAAGAGTATGAGCTTATATATGTGTTAATTAGGGGAACTTAATCACCCCACAATGTAGACAGAGTCATACTGTATCTCATAAAGTATCTACAATTAGTTGTCAATTTAAAATAACAAAAATTCCCAGAAACAAAGCTGCCATTTGTCAAGACAACTATCCATGCTTATTAAACAGAGCTACTGAATGCAGCCCGCCCTTCTCCCAGAGTCTGTCTGTGTGAGGCTGGGCTTTCTTCACATGCATCAGCCAGAACAGCACATGGGGACACAAGAACACAAGAACACGCCATTCCAGGACAGCTGGGGTTAAAGGTGCTGCTGTCAAGTCTGCAGACCTGAGTCCCTGACGAAGAAAAGAGAACTGGCTCCTCCAAGCTGTCCTCTGACGGTCACATGTATGAGACAGCACATATGTACACACCTGCACACACCTGTACATACCTGCACACACCTGTACACCCCCACACGGTTTTGTCAGAGACAAAATACATTGATGGTATGTGCAATGGGCTTATTCTTGGATTTAAGTGGCTTTGATGGCTTTACATCGAGGTGTGTAGGCATTGCTTCCCATTTTATTGAGATTGCTCTGCTTGTGAGCTGAGAGAGCCTGCATCATTAGCATGGAGCCAAGCACTCACAGAGCAAGCTCTGCTCCCCATCTCACACCATCAGTCTTTCTCCAAGTGGAAAGAAAATGACTGTGGAATTTGGTTGTTCAAAAGAAGCCACTGTTTTGTGCCTAGGCACTTTTCAATAGATGTATTTAAATGTGAGCGGCATTTAAAGCTATTCTAAGGCCAATGGACAGAACTTGAATTATTTTCAGCTAAAAAAAACAGGATAAAGATTGTTTCTAAAGGGAGTTCTGAATCATTATTGGGCCACACATAATTAACTATCCCACCCACGTGCAGGACAGCCCTGTAGAACCTTAGCCCACCAGGATCTCATTACAGCTTGTGAGGTGTGACAGATGGGCTGACAAAAGTGGTTTGCTAATTCTTTTTACATTAAAAAAACAAGACTTGCTTTATTTTTATTTCTGCATGGAGGTGTCCATGGAGGCCAGAAGAAAATGTTCGATCCCTGGAGCTGGAGTTACAGACAGATGTGAGATACCACATGGATGCTGGAAACCAAGCCTGAGTTATTCCACAGCTGTGAGATACCATGTGGGTGCTGGGAACCAAACCTGAATATTCCACAGCTGTGAGATACCATGTGGGTCCTGGGAACCAAATCTGAGTATTCCACAAGAGCAGCCAGTGCTTTTAAACACAGAGCTACTATTTAAAAGAAATTTTAAAGGTTTATTTATTTTGTATGTATGAGTGCTTGCCTCCATGTATGTACATGTAGAGAGAGTCCTATTTGATAGGTGACTTCCAAGACTTCTCTGTGTAGCCTTGGCCATTCTGTAGACCAGGCTGGTCTCAATCTCAGAGATCCAACTGCTTCTGCCTCCAAAGTGCTGGGATTAAACGTGTAAAAACTATTATGTTACCATCATTATTTTAAACACTATTGGGTGTTTTTGAAATGAGAACTCATTGTTGTTTTATAAATACTGGGGTTTTCCCATCTGTTTTTGGATGGACAAGCCAATCATTCTGACATAGTCAAGCAAGGCCACCAAGTGAAAACAGATAACGATAACCAGAGGGAAAGCTGTTCTGTTTACCACGGTTGCCAAAGAAGTGCTTTCCCCACAGATGTGAGGTTAAACCAGCGAAGGGTGAGGCGAGTCGAGCTTATAAGACAACTGTCCATGGCCACCCCTTCCATCCGCGGTGCAGCTGCCCATCACGTGACTCACCCCCACCTCTCACTGCTAAACCACAGCATATTGATTTCTTCCCCACTTATTGGTTTTGGTCATTTCTATCTATAGTTCAGCTCTTCTTCTGCAGAAGGTCAAGATCAACATTCTCTTTTTAAGGGGTGTGTGTGTGTGTGTGTGTGTGTGTAGGTGGTCTAAAGTTGCTGGTGTCTTCCTTCATTGCTTTCTCCGTTATTTACTAAGGTAGCAAGTTGCTGAACTCTGAGCCCAAAGATCCATGCCTGTCTATCTAGCCAGCTGACCCCTGGGACCTCCTGGATGCTGGGCCTCATGACCGCTGTGTTTCATGTGGCTTCTTCTGGCTCATCTTAAAAAGCCCTGCTGTATCTGGGCAGTGAGTCTTCCTTTCCTCTTCTTGATTTGCTTTGATGTGAGCTGTGACAGAAGATGCCTGCATTCTTCTCCCTGACTCACGTCTTCCCTCCCATGAATGCCCTTGCTGGATTCACAGTAGTCTGGGGCTGTAGTTGGCACATGTGTGATTGCAGGTGGAGGTGCACACGTGTGATTACAGGTGGAGGTGCACACACGTGATTGCCTATGCAGAGACACGTGTGATTGCAGGTGGAGGTGCACACGTGTGATTGCAGGTGGAGGTGCACACGTGTGATTGCAGGTGGAGGTGCACATGTGTGATTGCAGGTGGAGGTGCACACGTGTATTGCAGGTGGAGGTGCACACGTGTGATTGCAGGTGGAGGTGCACACGTGTGATTGTAGGTGGAGGTGCACACGTGTATTGCAGGTGGAGGTGCACACGTGTGATTGCAGGTGGAGGTGCACATGTGTGATTGCAGGTGGAGGTGCACACGTGTGATTGCAGGTGGAGGTACACACGTGTGATTGCAGGTGGAGGTGCACATGTGTGATTGCCTATGCAGAGACACTTGTGTCTGCTGCTGGAGTGACAAACACGCACCATCAAATACAGTTTGTGCTGAGCCCCGCCTCTGGTCCCCACACCGGAACCGCCAGTGCTTTATCAGCGGAGCTGCCTTTGCCTCCAGCCCCTTAGCTGACTTTCAGCTTTGTCACTGGGACCTACTTTCCAGGTGCTCAACCTCGCTCTGTAATCTGCCTTGATAGCACCCTGCCTGTTTCACAGAAGTGCTGCCTTGGCTTACTTCCTTCAGTTTTCCCTGTCTCCTGTAATGGGGGTTCTTCCTAAACACCTACTGTTTTTAGCTTCACTTGATGTGGTGCCCTAGAGAGGATGTAAACCATTGATGGGCAGGTTCCACTTGAGTGTAATAAAGCAGCAGGTCAACAAATCCAGTGCCTACAGCAGCTACCCGAAGGCAAGAACTTCAGTACAGTTATTCAGTACTCTGGAGGGAGACTAATTCCCCACTTTCCTGCTTGGGCCGTGGGGACTGAGAGCAAGCACGGCAGGGGCCACCTGGGGAGCCGAGCAGAGGGAACGGGGCTAATAGGGGTGTTCTGTAGTCCACATATGGCTTTTACCTTATCTAACATTTTAACATTAGCATGTGGAAATTTTACATATGACAGGACATATGTGACATTTCCTTTCTCTTTGTGTGGTAGTAGGGACCAATCTCAGGGCTTAATGTATGCAATCAACCCCAACCCTTAATCAACCCCAACCCTTAATGTATGCAATTAGCCCCAACCCTTAATCTTCGCTCTAGGAAGCTTTCTTTCTTTCTTTTTTCTTTTTCTTTCTTTTCTTTTCTTTTTTTGGTTTTTTGAGACAAGATTTCTCTGTTTTGTTTTGGAGCCTGTCCTGGAACTCACTCTGTAGACCAGGCTGGTCTCAAATTCACAGAGATCCACCTGCCTCTGCTTCCTGAGTGCTGGGATTAAACGAGTGTGCCACCAACGCCTGGCGGAAGCTATCTTTCTGTATAGGCATTAAGAAACTTACCCTCCTTATGACATTAACTGCTTGGGTTTATTAATTGTCCCGGATTCAAGTCCTTGCCTTCTGGTAGCTGCTATCTTCAAGTCTGAGTCACTAGGCTCTCCTTTCCACAGAGAGTGAGTTTTATCTGTCAGAGTAAGCCTCTTGTGGCCAGGGTTACAGACACTGCCAAGAGAAGCTGCCACAACGGTTCAGTTATTGGGTGGCTGCTTATCCAAGGTCTTTGCCAATACATTTTTGTTGTCTTGGTCTCAAGTATTTTGGCCCTATTCTGTAATTCTATTCTGTAGAATGCAACTTGTAATTTAAGTTTTGGGTAGTATTATTTTCTTGTAGTTGTCCTAAACAGTGGTATAGTCCTCAACACAGAGAAGTCTGGCATTAGAGTCCACCCCCCCAACACTAATCAAATACAAGATTTTCTGGAGGAGGAGCTAGTATTGGGAATTGAACCCAGGGACTCACACATGTTAAGCAAGTGCCCTACCACACAGAGTTATATTTGCACCTCTATTTTTAATTGAAAACTTATAGTTTATTTTGAGACAGGCTCTCTTCAGATTGCTCAGAGTAGCCATGACTTACTCTGTAGCACAAGCACAAGCTGGTCTTGAACTGATGCCCTGCTTCTGTCTCCCGGTAGCCAGGATTATAAACCTATGCCACTTGGTCTGACTGTAAGATTTTCTTGAAAGACTTCGCTACCCCAGACAATTTGACCTCTTTTGTTCCCCTCCACCGCAGTCACCTCCTCAGCACCTCACCAGACTGTGAGCACTTGGGTACTGCACAGGGAGGCCCAATTGTGGCAGAAGCTAGGTCAACGAGGAGCACAGGGACATTCCTCGAAACCCTGGAGCCCTCGGAGCTCTGCAGGTGCCAGATCATGGATTTCAAGCAGATCAGAGTCAAACACAAAGGGGTTCACTTGGGAGATCCCTCCACAGCATCAAGGGACAGACAGCTGGGCCTTACCGCCTTCCCCCAGCTCTTACTGTCCTTAGTCTGACAAGGGAGAAAGGGCCAGGCAGGACACCGTGACCAGATAAGAGAGGAAGAGACGTGTCAAAGGAGCTTGGCACAAGTGTCCTTTTGGTCTTGAAAGTGTAAAGTTCCTAAGTTAAACCTGAGGAGAGCTAGCTGTCCGCACTACAGGTATTACTTTGGCAATCTATGAATATGTGGTTATATTCTTACTTTCTTATTCATGTGTCATTTCCTTGGCATTTTTCTGAAGAGAACAACAGTAATTTTATACCTTTAAAGACAAGTCAAAACAGCATGACTCTGAGGACAAGCTTAGAACACACTGTCACCATCCACCTCACTACTAATGCAGGCCTCGTCTTAGGTCAGACCATCCTGAACACACTAAACACAAATGGTATAACATATCTGCTTATTAATCAGGGATACAGAAGTAGACAGATGTTGTGGTTAAACTCACTTTTATCCATTTGACATGTCTGCTTTTTAAAGTCTGGATTTTTTGTGATGACTGAAAACTAAATCTGTTTATTTTTTTAAACCAGAAATGTTGGTTACTGCTGTAAAGATTTGTGCTGGTTGGTTTTTGTCAACTTGATATAAACCTAGATATTTGGGGAGGTAAGAATCTTAACTGAGGGACTGCCTGCGTCAGATTAGTCTGTACAATGTAGGCAGGCTCCAGGCCTTTACTCACTGAGCCATCTCCTGGGCCCTGCTATAAGATTTTAAAATGAATAAGCACATTGCTGTTATTACAACCATGAGAAATGTAGGTGTGGAATCAGATGTGCCATCAAAAACTAGATGAAACTAAAAACTGACAGAGGATGATGATACTAAACAGGCTTCCTGGAGCTGGAGAGATGGCTCAGTGGTTAAAAGCACATGCTGCTCTTGCAGAGGCTCCCAGCATTCACACGAGGCTCGCAATCACTTGCAACTACCATCCTGAGAGATCTGGCATCTGGCCTCTGAGAGCACTGCAAGCAAGTGGGTCACAGACACATACAGAGAAAACACCAGCACACATCAAATAAAACTTAACTCCATGACATAATTAGGTGAGCACCGAGTCTTTGAAGGATAGTTACACCAGAGTAAACTCCCAATGCTGTTCACTGATTTAGGAACCACACACAACTTGACTGCACTGCCTGCAGCTTAATTCAAGTAACAACGCAGAACCCAGTGCAAAGGTTAGCCCTTAAGAGGACACTTACCTCCCCTCCCCCCACATCCCACTACTAATCTTAGTTAAAACTCACAAGAGATTTTTCTCAGGCAAAACAAGCAGCTGGAAAATATGCAAAATGGATGAAATAAACAGTGCTGAGGATAAGACAAATTGAGATTACGCCTTTGTTTCCTCTGAGCCTTAGGCACACACAGCCTTGGCAGCAGAGGTCCAGCAGATCAGCTCTGCGCTGTACCCTGAGGGACGGCCTGCCTGGCACAGTGCTTGGGCAGGCTAGGTTTGGCAAAATGGAGTAATGTGGATTTTACAGGTAGCTCTCCGTTCAAGAAATATCTCCTCCACTCACCTCTCATAAAATTGGGGACAGATTCTGTTTTTCTGAAGTTTAGTTCTTTCCCTGTCAGAGTAGAAATAATTACACTTCCTTTGCAGGCCTGAGACTAAGGAATTAAAGGGTCTAGGAAGTCCTGCCCTGAGCAGCATGCACAAATGGGCTTGAATGGATAACTCTCATTTCAGAACTTGAAACCATGTAGGAGGGACCAACAGCAATGGCCCGTGGTGGGCTGGGTTATCTTTTGCTTTAAGAAGTAAAATGCTTTGAGGCCAGGCTGGACCAACAGCCTCCAAAACAATACAGAGAAACCCTGTCTGGTAAAACCAAAAAAAAAAAAAAAAGAAGTAAAATGCACTGAACATTTTAAGTTTACTAATAAACAAAGAAGAAGCAATACCATAGTCAAACAACTGTGGGGAAATTAGGCCCCAGATCCCAAAGCAGTCACCAAGAGTTGTCCTGTGCATTCTCTGAGCCCAATGAAGACTATCCTAAGAAAGAACATGAAATTTCATACATCATTTGCCATTCAAAACTGTGGGATGACACCCAGCATTCACGGCATGAAATAAGACTGCTCCCACTACGTGCACGAGCAACGCATGTGGGGACTGCTTCAGATTAGCTCAGAGACATGTCTGGTTATTTGTGGTGTAGACGGATGAGGACGCAGATGGCATGATCCGACGTCTGCCCGTTGATGTCGTAAGTCTAAGTTAGACACAAGGCATAGAGCTTCTATTTGTGGCTAATGACAACCCAAGTCACCAGAATGTATGGTGGCAGTGGGGTGAGATGGCACACAGCTCCTGATACCACCCTGAGCCTCAGGAGAGCCCGCGGCTCTCCTGACCAGGAGGGGACTGCTGGAGAGTCTCTTGTCCTTCATTTACTAGTGAGGCTGTTTGGTTTGGAGCAACAGCTCTGACCTAATGATCCTGTTAATATTTGACCTTTTCTCATACATTCAACAAGATATTATATCTTTTTAAAAGCATTCTTATTAATTTATTTTTTACAATCCAATCTTTCTCCTCTCCTCCAGCTCCCTCCAACCCCCCACAACTCCCATCTGCTCCTCAGAGAGGGTAAGGTCTCCCCTAGGAAGTCTACTGTGTCTGTCCCATCATCTCCTTCAGGCAGGACCAAGGCACCTCTCCACCCCCACACCTCTGTGTTTAGGATGAGCAAGGTATTTCTCCATAAAGAATGGGCTCCACTAAGTCAGTTTGTGTATTAGTGTTAGATCTTGGACCCACTACCAGTGGCCTCATATATTGTTCCAGTCACACCATTGTTACTTACATTAAGCGAGTCTAGTTTGGTGTTATATAGGTTCCCCATTTGTCAGACCTGAGTCAGTGATCTCTCACTAGCTCAGGTCAGCTGATTCTGTGAGTTTCCCCATCATGGTCTTGACTCCTTTGCTCATATTATCACTCCTCCCTCACTTTGATTGTCCTCCAGGAGCTTGGTCCAATGGTGAGTTGTGGATTTCTGCATCTGCTTCCAGCTGTTTCTGGAAGATGGTTCAAGCTTCTCTAGGGTTGTGCATTGTAGGTTGTGTATCTTTTGCTTCATGTCTGGTATCCATTTATGAGTAAGTACACAGTAGATTTGTCTTTCTGGGTCTGGCTTACTTAACTCAGGATGTTTTTTTTTCTAGTTCTGTCCATTTGCTTACAAATTTTAGGATGTCATTGTTTCTTACTGTTGAGTAGTTCTCCATTGCATAATTGTACCACATTTTCTTTATCCATTCTTCAGTTGAGAGGCATCTAGGTTGTTTCCAAGATCTGGCTATGAACATAGTTGAGCAAATGTCCTTGCGGTGTAAATGTGCCTCCTTTGGGTATATGCCCAAAAGTAGTATTGCAGGGTCTTGAGGTAAGTTGATCCCTAATTTTCTGAGAAATCACTATACTGATTTCCACAGAGGTTGTACAAGTTTGCACTCCCACCAGCAATGGAGGAGTGTTCCCCTTTCTCCATATCCCCTCTAGCATAAGTTAGTGTTTTTGATCTTAGCCATTCTGATTGGTGTAGGAATCTCAGAGTTGTTTTGATTTGCATTTCCCTGATGACTAAGAATGTTGAGCACTTCCTTAAGTGTCTTTCTGACATTTGAGATTTTATTTTATTTTATTTTATTTTTTTGGTTTTTCGAGACAGGGTTTCTCTGTAGCTTTGGAGGCTGTCCTGGAACTCACTTTGTAGACCAGGCTGGCCTTGAACTCACAGAGATCCGCCTGCCTCTGCCTCCCGAGTGCTGGGATTAAAGGCGTGCGCTTGTTGACAATTCTCCGTCTATATCTGCATCCCATTTTTTAAAAAATGGATTATTAGGTAGTTTGATGTCTAGTTTCTTGAGTTCTTTGTGTAGTTTGGATATCAGTCCTCTGTCAGATGTGGGGTTAGTGAAGATCTTTTCCCATACTGTAGGGAGCTGTTTTGTCTCCCTACAGAGTTTTTCTTATGAACTCAACAAGATATTAATCTTTTTTTTTTTTTTTTTGTAAAAGATAAAGTCTCATATGTCCCAGGATGACTTTGAATTTGAACTCTCTATAAGGCTGGGAATGACCTTGACTCTTTTGTTTGTTTGTTTTTGAGATAGGGGCTCACCATGTAGCTTTGGCTGTCCTGAAACTCATTAGGCAGACCAGGCTGTTCTGGAATTTACAGAGACACCCCGCCTCTGTCTCTCAAACCCTGGGATTAGAGGAGTGGGCCATCACTTCTGGCATTAGAGGAGAGGGCCACCACATCTGGCCCTCCGCTCCAGAGTGCAAGGATTAGAGGTGCAGGTGATCAGACCCAGTTTATGTGGTGCTGGGCTCAAACCCAGAGCTTTGTACATGCCAGACAAGCACTCAACCAACCGAGCTACAGCCCAACAACATACATGGTAAATGCAATTTGGTCTTCTGACGTTGATGTAGATTGTGATTTAAAAAGCTTTCATGGGCTAATGAGATGGTTCCTGGGTGAAGGTGCTTGGTAGACAAGGCCAGTGAGCTGGGTTCTACCCCAGAACCCACATAAAGGGAGAGGGAGACAAATGATTCTACCAAGTTGTTCTCTCACCTCCACACACATGCTGTGGTGCTACCCTCCCAAATAATAAATAAGAACCATTCTCTGCATCTACATTTGTTTTACGTAAACAAAGACTGTGCACCCCGCCCCTCGACACATTCCTGCTTTACTGCTGTTCCTAGCTCCTGACTCTGTCTCAGAAAAACTGAAGATGGACTTTGCCTTATTCAGGGGAATCCAGAGCCTGACCGCTCCCCCCCCTTGCAAGTCTTGCCAACGAGTTATCCTGCTGCCTGTGCTCTTGCAGCCTGAGTTCCTGGAGACACAAGTGCTAAAGCCCTTTCTGCTTGCGTTTCTGCCTCGGAGGACAATGGGCAAGCGTCTGTGCTGGAGCTTTTCTCTCACTTCACAGGGACCCAACACACGGCTCAACAGTCCGTGCTTCACACTTGGTGGGAAACAGCCCTTCTCTTTAGCTGCCCATTTGAAAGGCTGAACAGGCAGGCAGGTGCTGTGCAAACAGCCACATCTACAGCCATGTGCCTGGGGTCAGGAGGATGGTGCTCTTGAGCTTCTGTGGGCAAGCTATGTGAGGCTGACACTTCTGCTCACTTCTGGAGTGCTGGACACAGCCTCCTCTGGGCATACCGCAGCTGTGCTCAAGCACATCTAACACAATTAACAGGGCTATTTCTACAGCTCACACTTCCACTCTTAACAGGCCACACTAATACTCTATCCTGGTTGAGAGTTGTGAAATGCTGGCAGTGCCATGGGCCAATATGGTTTGTTCCTTCCAAAGCTCGCACTGGAGCTTGTGAGGTATTAAAAGGGTGGAGACTTAATCCAATTTAGCATCTACTGGTGGGGCCTGGATTAGATGATAATCAGGGGTGGAAAACCCTGATTAAATCTTGGTGGCTTTGCATGAGAGAAGGACAGGGGCCAGGATGCATGGAGCCTGGTTTTGAGAACAGACGTGGCGTGGATTTTATGTCCAGCACTGCAGAAAACAAGGTGTGGTGGGATGCTTCTGCAAGCCAAGTATTTTATTTGGGTGGTGGAGGCAGGGGGATCAAGGTCACTCTTGCCTACAGAGCCATTCTGAAGTTAGCTTGGGAAAATGAGACCCGAAGGAGGAGAGAGAAGGATGAGGAGGTAGAGGCACCAGAGAACACACCTGCATCCTGTTTGCCATGTGACCTGTGCCACCCTAAGGACACTGCCAGTAAGAAGACCACCATCAGATAGATGTACCCCTTGACCTTGGATCAGAACACCAAGCCATTTCCGTTAAGTCTCATTTGATCTGCGGTCTTGTATTAATAGCAACAGAAAAACAGACTATTAGGTGCTACAGTTCCTCAGCCTGATATCAGGGCTCCTCAGATGAACTTCAGTTTGCTAGACTTCAAAAAAGGGGAGTGGCCAAGTTCAGCTCTAGGAATAAGAACAGCTAAGGAACTGCCCGTTTTCTGCTCTTCCCGACCCCTAAGACTGAAGTGAAGTCTTGGCAGGCAGATACTCCTTCCACAGTCCATGAGGTGCTGAAATGTCACATCCTCAATTCCTCATCTGAGTCCCATCACTCAAGTGAGCAATTCTAGTGATGCGCACTACGTCCTCCAAACATCAGTCTGATTTCTGTGATAACCTGCAGTGTGGTACATGTGCTCCCCAAGTCAGTCTCACCAAGGCCACGTCTGTATCTATATATCTAAAACCCGCCCACCTGTCTGTCCATCCATTCACCCATCCATTCATATTACCTGTGTGCTGCTGCACAGGAATAGCAATTGGTTAATTTAACCAGGACAAAGTCTTATTTTCAGTAAATAGACAAAATTGAGGCTTGTTAACAAAAACAGTCTATGGACAACCAAGCTGGATGGGTGCCTGATTAGAGCTTTCAGTGTGGTGATGACACCTGCCACCTGATACTTGGGAGGCTGGGACATGGGGCCAGCCTGGAACACACAGCAAAATGTTATCTATCAATAAATAGGTAGGTAAATACTAAGTGATATGATAAACAGTCTCTACAAGGCTACACACTGTTATCTACCTCTGTATCTCTGATGAAGGGACAATGCATGCAGCCCAGATGGCAAGACACCGCAGTGCAGCTTTGCATCTGTTTAGAAGTTCTTGTTTTATTCTTTAAACTTTTTCTCTCTGCCATCATGGAAATTTTAAGTTTTTAAAAACTGTGGTTTAAAAAAAATAGAGCATGGGAATTGCCATTAACCATTTCAAGTGTACATCCAGTGGTGGTCACACTGTGTGTCATCATCTCCAGAACTCTGTCCACAGGAAAGAGGAATCCCCATACTGAAATAGAGAAATGAGCCTCAAAGTACAGTTTGTAGAAGAATAGGAATTTTATTTATGTGTGTGTGTAGGAGGAAGCCTGCATGCCGCCATTAACCATGTGACTTACTAGAGGCGCATACAGATGAGGTAATAAAAGAGTGGTTTACCACACTGCTAACCACACCCACTTTAGGCATGACTAAAGACGTATACGGACAGATGTAAAGTGCTGGAATTTTCAGGTGTGGGCTCAGAATGTTATTTTTATTTTTATTATATTTATTGTGTGTATGTGCTTGTATGTGTATATATGCTTGTATGTGTGTGTGTGTGTGTGTGTGTGCATGTGCATTTATGTGTGTGGGTATGTATGCGCCATGACACTCCTATGGATGTCAGAGGATAACTTGTAGGAGCTATTTCTCTTTCCACCATGTGGGACCAGGGCTGGAACTCTGGTCATTAGGCTTAGTGGAAAGTACCTTTATATACCGAGTCCTCTTGCTCACCCTCAGAATGTTATTTCTAAAAGAATGAAATACTCTAAAAAGACTATTAAACACAAAGAGAGCAAAGCCCATCAGATCCAACCATGAGAACAGAGCAACCTCTCCAATCTGAGGAGCGGGCACAACCAGGGGCTGCGGTGGACCCCTGCATCCAGGAAGCCTGTGGCAGACAGAGGGATCCCAGATGGAGACTTAAATCAAGAGGCTTTCTATCGAGCCGCCTGCCTTCATTTCAGTCCCCATAAACCACTTCTCCTGCAGTTATGTCCAAGCAGGGGAGCACAGTCCTTAGGACCTCACACAGCAATGTATCAGGGTCCCCTGACAAGCATCGGGAAGAGGGAAATATGGGTTACAGGGCCATCTCTTGTAGCTAGGGAGAGGGGAGTGGGTAGTCACTCATTAACCAGGCATGCCTGACTGCTCGGGGGATTGCAGGGGAGGCTTGTCCTGGACTTTTCCACCATCGCTCGCTGTGGCTCATTTCCATGGCATCATTAAGGCAACACTATTAATGCTGGTGTTGTGGTTTGTGTCATTGTTGTACCAACGACATTTCACCAGCTCCGGTTAATGCTTTTCTAAGTGCTGGCAGTGAGGTGACCGCCCTAGTTCTGAGCTGAAGGAATTCTCATCTGGATGCAAATTGAGGCGAGTAGTCCATAGTGCATGAGTGGGCAGCAGCAATTTTTCCACCATTTAATGTTCAGCCCCAGCCCTCACCCCCATCCCCAGTGCATTTTTGCACAAATATATTGGTAAAGAAGTTTTCCTTCTTAGATTTTAACTGTTCTCTTATCCACTCCTGGTGTTCTGAGTCTTGATCCCTTTGACTTAATCTGAGGTAAATGCTTCTGGCTCCTCCTACATCATCTTCTCTACTTCAGACTGAAAGATGTTGGCCCCTGATATCTTGGATGTTACAAAGGAATAATAATAATGATAAAAAACCAAACCATTTCCTCTCACAATGCAACATTCTGTCCTAGAGGGAGAAGGGAGGCTCTGGAAGCTAGGAAAACCTACAAGGCTTGAGAAGTTCCTGAAATTACAAGATTCACAGGACCCCTCCTTAAGGTTATACAAGCAGTAAAATTGGTTCTTCTGAAGTTGCCTATCTAGGGATACAGTTTTCTTGAGTCATCTCCATGCTAGTGACCTTCCAGTGATGTGGTTGCCTTGAGCCACCCATGAGCCTACGAGTAACCACAATAAACTCACTAGTTTATTAAGCTAGACTTGGGTGGAGTAGTTTCTCTGTCTTTGATTGTCACTCTGTCTGTGGTGAAGAGATGCTTGTTACTGTCTCCCCAGGAAAAGTCACTCAACAGTGCACAGTAGAGTTTACCTTTCACCTACTTTATGTCCTAGATAACTGAGTGACAACATCACTTACCCCTTCACACCCCCAAATTGTAACATTCACTCCTCCCACAGCTACATAACTGTGAAGCACCTAGACCAGCCAACCTTACCACATAGTGACTTTTAAATTAGTGCTATCCTCTAAGAAGGGGCCGCTCCTGCAGCCTCTACGCAGCACATGGCTGTCCCACAGCTGTCCCGTGTCTACCATTTTAGTCTTCAGTTTCTTGCTTAGTTTCCTTCATGAATTTGACCCTACAATCTGTTGTTACTAATGAAATCTTTTTAGAAAATTACTTTAATATTTGTCCATGTGCCAGTGTATGCATGTACATATGTGTGTAGCTGTATGAACATGTTTGTGCATGTGTGGAGACCCATGGCTGATACCCAGAGTTTTCCTTAATAGCTTTCCATGTTATCTGAGGTGGAGCCTACCAATTGAATTCAAAGCCTGCCTATACAAGTAGTTTAACTAGCAGCTTGCCCTGGGGAATCCCATCTCACCCCTCTGGGTGCTGGAATTTCATGTGGGCCCCACACCTACCTAGCATCTATGTGGGTTCCTGGGATCCAGACCCTGGTCCTCATGTCTGCCTTTCAAGCGTTTTACCCACTGAATCATGTCCCAGCCCCTAAAGGAACCCTTTTACCAGAAGCAAGTGTAGCCACACACCTGTGTGGACTAGCTTTCTATCCCTATAGCAGAGTACCTGAAATGGTTAACTTATAACTGTTTTGGGTCACAGTTTGGAAGATTCTGGTGTGTGGCTGGTTGGCTCACTGTTCTGAGTCCCTGTGAAGGCAGCTTATCATGACAGGAGCATGTGGCAGTCACACCACTCACATTATAACTGGGGGAGGAGATGGGGAGGAAGAGGCTGGGCCTGTTATAATCTTCAAATAAATGTTGCCAGTGATTTAAGCATCTCCTGCAAGGGCCCATCTCTTTTTCTTTTGTTTTCATTTTTTTGAGACAGGGTTTCTCTGTGTAGCTTTGTAGACCAGGCTGGACTCAAACTCACAGAGATCCGCCTGCCTCTGTCTCCTGAGTGCTGGGATTAAAGGCCTGGTAATAAGGCCTCATCTCTTAAAAGTTTTGCCACCTAACAACCACATCATTCTGGGAACCACACCTTTTACCACAGAGGCCTCTGAGTGACATTCTGCATTTAAACAGTAACTCTTCTCTAAAAACCATTCAAGAGAAGATAGTGACACACATTTATGATGGCCATCTGTGTCCCTGCCTTCAAATGCAGTCCATTCTTCCTCAAGGACATTCCAATCCCTCTCATCTTCCCTAACCTTGTTACCCAACTCCTCCATCAGTTTTGGAGTGACTTGAATAATTTTACAATGCTCTGGGGGGCGGGGAGAAGAGTCCCAGGCTTTGAATTATAATTGCACAGGCTATCTACTGGTTCCCCAACACCATGTGCTGTTAGGCTCTGGGGCCACCTGGGAGGCAGGACTAGTGGCCAAGGCCACAGTACATTGTGCTGGACCTGCTTTCCCAGTCTCAGAGCAAAGCTCACCTGCTTGTCTCCTGTATATCAGGGGACCAGGTTCCCTGTGCCCTTTGTACTGGACTTTCTCACAATTAATTGCACACCAGTATAAAGGGAAGCGCTGGCATGGATTTGCCAGGGATTAGCAAGCTTCTGAAGAAAGGCTACATGGAAATCCTGTAGGCTTTGCTGGGCTATGGTTCTAGTATGAGATGACACAGGGAAGAGGATGAGTATGTGCCAATCAAACTTCATAAAATGAAGTGATAGGGCCAGATGTGGCTCATGGGACTGGGTGGGCCAAGCCCTGCATTAGGTATATGAACTAAGAGGATGAGTCACCATGGGGTAGAGGCAAGATTCCAGCACTTGTCTTCAGAGGGTAAAACTATGCTAGGAACATGGCTGTGGAGCCCGGTTGCTGTGACTCAAATGTCCACATTTGCTAACAGCTGAGTTCTTAGATGAGTAATTGTGCATAATTATGCTACGGGGCCCTTGACACAGTCTGAGGCAAGCACTGTGTCTCCTCTAGCAGAGGCATGGGGTGAAGTGGTTATAGGTACAGGACCTGTAAAGGCCATTTCTTCAGCGCATTAACACACCTGGTCACCCTCATCCCTACAGAGATATCTCTCCTTGTCTCCCTCTGGCGCATCCCTCACTTCTCTTCACACCAAGCCCACATTCCAGGCCCATGCTTTGCTATCTCACACTCTCTCAGGAACCCTGCCGTCTGGCTTCCACCCATGGCTTGGACTATGATTCTTCCCTCCTTCCTTCCTCTCTCCCCCTCTCCTTCTCCTTCTGTTCCCTTTCATTTTCTCATCTCCCATCTTTCTCCCACCCCTTTCTTCTTCCTTTCATGTGACTAAAAAAAAGTGCCCAGAGCTGTGTTGTGGTGTCTTCACACATACTTTTGGATGGGCGTCTTTCTGACTCCCCAGATTCTGCCTGCCCTCCTTGCTGGCCCCCTTCTTCTCCTTTCTCCCTTAATGTCACATGTGTTCTATTTCCTTTCCTTTCTCCCTCCTCAGCCTCCCTTGAAGACCCTTTGCCCTCTCACGATTGTTTTGTGTCCCACACGCATGCACGCAAATACATATATAAGATTAAACTCCAGGTTCTATATATCAGAAAAGAGTGGCATTTGTCTGAATCTGGTTTATTTCATTACCAGAATAATTTACCATTCAACCAATCTTCCTGCAAGCATTGTGCACGGCTGGATAAAATTCCATCATGTATATTTACACCACACTCCTCTTATCCTGTCATCTGTTGATGGATAGCTAGGTTGGTTCCATTTCTTTGCTATGGTGAACAACACAGAAATAAACATGGGAGGTGGAGTGTCCCATGATGGTCTCTTACATAAGAAACACAGAGTTAAGGTGGGAGGCAGAGGTAGGAGATACTTTCTTTCCCATCGATTCAAGATATGGCAAATGACCATGTAGTTCCTCTACCCCCAGCAAAAGGACTTTCTGAAGACTGCTATAGTAAGCTGTCTCTATATGATACCAATATTCTACACGTGGTCTCTCTTAGCCAAAGGCAGAGTTGCTCATTTAAGATGGGAAAAGTCAAGGAAGATCCCATATTGGCTTTTGTCATGATTAGAGAACACGGATTGACACCGATTTCACCATGAGGTGTGTCGGCTCTATAGATGAAGAGGAAAGAAATACTGGAAATTTCCATTTTTATTTTACTCCCTCCTTTGTATCTCTGTAATTGCCACAGTGCTGAGTATGGCCTCATGTCCTGTGGATATTCAGAAGCCCCTCCCCCATCGTGAGTTTTGTCATCAAAGGAAAGGGGAATACTCCCTGACTGTCTCGGCCCCCAGAGCTGTTCTGTGGGACCCCTTGTTCCTGTTGGGGAAACTTCCAGGGTGGGAATTATCAAAATCATCTTCAAGTACTCAGTGCCTAGGACAGCACCCCACAAATAAGAGGGTTTTAGGGAATAACAGCTGAGCAAGTTATTTCTCTTCTGAGTTCTGGGGAATGGAAGATGGGGACAGGAGGAAGGGATCTGCTCAAGTGGTAGAGCGCTTGCCTACCAAATACGCAGCCCAGGCCCCCCCCCACACCACACACAAACATACACACACGCATGCACACCACACATGCACACATACCACACACATACCACACACATGCACACATACCACACACATACCACACGCACGCACACCATACACAAACATACACACACGCACGCATACCACACACAAACATACATTCATGCAGGCACACCACACACACCACACATATGCACACACACACCACACACACACACACACCACACACAAACACACACACATATGCACACACCACACACAAACATACACACACACCACACACAAACATACACACACCACACACAAACATACACACACGCATGCACACCACACACATGCACACACACCACACGCATGCACACCACACACACATACACACACACGCACACCACACACATACACACATATACACATACCACACACAAACATACACACACCACACACACATGCACACACCACACACATACATATATCACACACACACACCACACGCACGCACGCACGCACCCTGTATGCTACTCAGAGTCACGAAGGAGAAGGAAAGGGGGAAGTGGAGGGAGAGGGGGAGGCGAAGGGGGAGGAAGGGGAGAGGAAGGGGGAGGGGGAGGGGGAAGGGGAAGAGAGATCTAAGATCTAGTATATTCTTGGCACTCAGCCCTGGAGAAAATCATACACAAGGCTCTTGGAGACCTGTCATTGCTCAGAGAAGTAGGTGGGTATCCTATCTTGGGCTCCACCTTCTTTTCTGCTTCTGGACTCAGGGTCCTGACAGTGCAAGGATCCAGAAAGGGCAGAGCCTAAAATCCTCTCTCTAGTAGCCAGGAGAAAAGCTGTTCTCTGGCTGTCTTGCCACAGTGACATGTGTAGAAGCTCTGGCTCACACCAATCAGCCCTCTCAGCGGCTTAGACTTCTTGACCCAATGTCAACCCCCCCCCACATACTATTTTTAAATATCTAATCTGTAGTGAGTGATAGAAACGTTAGTTTGCCATCTCTGGACAGACACACCCGAGACAAGGCCTGATTAGGTTGTCACTGGGTATCTGCAGTGCTAGACAGGAATATAAAACCAAAGTAGTACACACAAAAACTTCTTAATGTCATGTGATTTGAAATATTTATAGATTTTTAGAGTGCTTTTCTCTTAAAATTAAAAAGTAATGTAGGGCAGCAGATGCGGCTCCTTTGGTAGGGTGCTGGTCTAGCACAGACACAGCCCTGGGTTTGATCTTGAGCACCACACAGAGCAGACACACAACCCCAGTACTTGAGGGGCGGTTAGCAGGAGGATCAGAAGGTCAAGCTCACCCTTAGACACACAGTTTGAGGCGAGCCTTGGGCATATGAGATCTGGAATGAAAACGTTTTAAACTGATACATGTTTGCATGTATTTATGGGCACAGAATGATGACTTGCCACAGGTATGTAATATGTGCTAGCCAAGCCACAGTGTAAGAGCATTTCTGTTGTAAGAAGATTAACACAAGATAAAAGGCTGTGTCAAGGAGCCAGCATGACCCACAAAGTGCTTGTTGTGTTAGGGTGAAAATTTGAGTTCAACCCAGCACCCACATAGAAACCAGGCATCGGTAATCTCAGCACTAGGCCATCTATGCTAGTTGAGTAAATGAGTTGCAGATCTGGTGACAGACCCTGTCTCAAAATATAAGGTAACTGGTCAGGGATGCCCCAATATTCAAGGCTAAGTAAACTAGAGATATTGCTGATGAAGCTGGTTGATGCGCAGGTTTTTTTTTTCCCTTAAAAGATTATTTTTTGCTCAGGTGACCTTCCTACAAGGAAATGAATTTTAGCTACCTATTATCATGTAACAATTGCTCCCATAATTCAGCGATTTAAGACAGAAATAATCTATTACCCGACTGAACTATGTTCCTTTCAAATTCACCCTCCATTCAACTGTGTTCTGTGAGACAGAGCCTATCAAGTGGGACTTGTGGTTAAAGTAGGAGCCTGGAATATGGCTAGATGAACACTTAGAATGCTCAAGACTGTCGGCTCCGTCCCCAGCCCGGAAAAAAAAAGTTGAATGAGTGATGTGGGAAGTCCTGTGATTATGTCAATAAAGCACTGTTGGGCCAATAGGAATCTAGATAGGTGGGACTAGGAGTCCAGGAGGACTCTGGGAAGGAGAAACACAGAGAGTCAAGATGTAAAGCCATGGGGTAGGAAGCCCGGAACTATTCTCCGGTAAGAGAAATACTTAGATTAACAATTATGGGGTAATTACTTAAGTCAGAGCTAGCCAGTAAGAAACAAGCAGGAAATATAGCCTCCTGTGTTTATTTGGGACTGATGCGGCACTAGAACCAGGCTGGCGGGAAGGCTTCTCTCAAAGAAAAGGCTTCCCTTTACAAATGAGCTAACAGGTTAGTCCAAAAAGACTTACGAGAAGAGGAAGGGATCTGAAGGATGCAAGCAGGTGAAGAGACTAATGAGAATACAGCCAAACCTCTGCAGGCCTCGGTGGGAGGCTCCAAGAGACCTAACCCTCCAGATCCTGGATGGGGGACTCTGCACTACTCAGCTTTGTGTTACTACAATGCAACACACACTGCGGCTACAGTGGGGCTTACCTTGGCCCACAGTTCTAGGATCCAAGTTCATGGGGCACAGCACCATTTCCACTGGAACCATATCACGGTTTAGGGTCTTCCCTTCCGTCCCTTATTTCTGAGATTACCCCCTTAGCAATACTCACACCCCAAACTGCTCCCAGGACTGACTCAATACAGCCCCAAATCGAGATTCCAAGACCAAGGATGCAGCTTAGTAGTGAAGTGTTTGCTTAGCAGCAGTGTGTGTATGAGTGAGTGTGTGCATGTGTGTGCGCACGTGTGTGTGAATGTGTGTGTGAGTGTGTGTGTGAGTGTGTGTGTATGTGTGCGCACTCATGAATATGGGCACCCTTTAATGGTCAACTTGACATAACCTAGAGTCACCTGGGAAGAGTCTCAGTGAGGGTTTGTCTACATTGGGTTGACCTGTGTGAAGGTCTGTCGGGGCTTGTCTTAATTAAGTTAACTGGCGTGGGAAGCATCATCCCCATGGATAGCACCATTCCCTAGGCGGCGGAGAGACTGAGCTGACCAGGAGCAAGCACAGGGCCATCTCTGTAGCCTCCATATCAGACTTCTTGAGAGAGCTGACACCATCACCATTCTTCACTCCCAATCACCACTCCACAGTCTACGTCTTTGGCCTTGGCCGTGCAGGGTGCAGAGGCCGTCTGGCTGAGGTCATGGTGAAACGGGAACAACATGAGTGCTTTCAGCATTGTTAGGTAGGTGGGGATGACCTTGGACCTTTGGTCCTCTTGTCTCCACGTCTCAAATACTGGGCTTGTAAGAACCCTCCACTAGGCCTGGTTTACGTGGTGCTGGAGACTGAACACCGGGCTTCATTCCTTCTGGAATGAACTACATCTCCAGCCTGGATTTATTTGTTGAATAAATAAATGGCTTTGGTAAGTGCCCTTATGAAAGACAAATATTCACTCCCATCCCTTTCCAACTTTAGAATAAAATTCATGGGATCTGACTTCACAAAAAATGATTTCATGGTCCCTGTTTATGGAAAGAGTCTTTATTCTAAAGAGCAGAGATAAATTACGTTGAAATATTTTTAGGGCCCAGAAATCTTTAAGCAGCTCATATCTCTTCATGAAGATTATGCCAGTAGCAAAATTAACAAAATCAGTCAAACTCTTAAAGAACAGCCCATAAATTAAAGACATCCAACAAAATCCAATTATAAAGGGACAAATTTTATATGAAGTTCAAATACCATCTGCTCCATTGTGGCTGGATGCAGAGGCTGTAGGCCTGCAGGTCTGTCCCAGGATGACATTTACAGGTGGTTAGGTGTGTTCATGACAAGTAGCTGTAGGGACATCCTTTTTCTGACTTTTTTGTTTATGCTATATGTGTGTACATGTGTGCTATCATGAGTGTGTGTGTGTGTGCCCCTGTGTATGCATGTGGGGACCAGAGAGGGTCTCCTCAGGTGCATTCTTCTGTGGCTCTCCACCTTTTTTTTTGAGACAGGGTCACTTCACCTGTCTCAGTTAGTTAATTCAGCTGGGCTGGAGGGCCAGCAATCTCCAAGAATCTGCTGTCTCCTCTCCCTCCCATCCCAGAGCTGGGGTTGCAGATTTGTGTCACTGCACAGGCTCTTGCACAGGTGTTGGAGATCCGAATCCTCATGTTTGTCTGGCATGTACTTAACCTACCAAGCCATCTCCTCAGCCCTCCTTTTCTACTCCCTGAAACACATCATTTCAAAACGTAGGTGGGGAGCCCTGGGGCTCACCCTGCTTTTGTGCAGCTTTAAGTACACAAGTACCATGGGCAGATCATTCTTTTGCTGCGATGAGCTGCACATGATACAGGTCTCAGCAAAGGATCATTATTGCTAAGACACAGTTCCATGACATAATTACATCTATGCTATCATGGGACCGCTTTAAATCCATCCCCCAGACTGTTTAATCTTCCTGAAGAGAAACTGCCACTAAAAATATCACCTGGGCTGGAAAGATGGTTCAGTGGGTAACGGCGATTGCTGCCATGCCAGGGGACCTGAGTTCAATCTCTGAGATCCACGTGGTGGAGAAGAGAGAACGGAAAATTGTCTTTTGATCTCTACACAAGTGCGGTGACCTGCACCCCATCCCCAACCCCCAATAGATGAAATGCAATTTAAGAAAATGTCACTCTGTCTCTTTAACCCCTAGAAAACCACCACTCTAGTTTCTGTCTCCATGACAAATGTAGGATCTTATGTAAACATACCATGCAGTTTGTCCTGTGGTGTCTGGCTTATCTCAACTCAGCATGGCAGCCTTGGGGTTTATCCCTGTCAATAGCGAGTGTCTATCTGACACACAGTTCCAGACAGTCATTTCTTTTCTAGAAAGTTTTCTCCTGCCTCTCTGCTTATTTAAACTCACACCATCACTTGAGGCTCAGCTCAGCTGGTACTGTGTCAGCTCCAGCCATTATCCCAGCCATTGACTTTCTACGCTGACTTGGCTATTTGTCTGAGTACTACTTAACATACGGCCAGCAAGTGTGTAGGTGCTGGAGGGTAGAGACAATGTAGGGCAATAGCCCTTGCTATGCAAATGAACACTGCTAAGCCCCCTTTAATAAAGCCATGCTTGAATGAATGGAGGAGCAGTCATGGTATGCACTCTGCTTGGCAAACACATTTTCTCCCCAAAGGCATCAACTGTTATGGGTTGACCAGCATCTCCTGAGAAGATAGGCTGATGTTTTAACTGTAGTACCCACTACTGGGACTCTTATTTGGAAGTAGGTCTTTGTGGATGTCACCATATCTACATGAACCCATTGAGACAGACTCTTATCCAAGATGATTAGTATCCTAAGAAGAGGGACACTGGGACACAAGCAGATACAGAGGGGAGGTGGCTTAGGAGATGGAGTTAGGATCTAGAAAACTCAAGGCTGCTAGATGCTGGGAGAGAAAGAAGGCATATGGAAGCCTGGAGGAAGCAAGGCCCCACCCAAACCCTGACTTTGCACTTATAGCTTCAGAATTGTGGGAAAACGCAATGTGTTGTTAACCTTCAGCGTGTGGGACAGTTGGCTTTCTTCTCCCCACAAGTTCTGCACCTGTAGATTTAACAGACTGCAGATTTAACAGACTGTCTCTGTACTGGATACGCATGCTTTGTAAGAACTATCTAAACAATACAACAGACAGACAGCGACGTAGACTGTGTTACCAATGATGTTTTCCAAAGATGGTTTAAAAATCTACAGAGGGATGTGCCTAGGCACCATGTCAAAACCATGTCATTTTATAAGGATTAACACACAAGGATCTTGGTACCTTCAGGCTCCTGGAACCAATCTCCAGTGGACATGGAGGGAGACTGTGTTTTGTTGTCACTGTTCCAGGAAAAGAAACCAACATGACTGAATGGCACGACTCCATCTGCACTGGTAAGTCCTCACCTAGCTCAGGGATGACTCTGAGGCTCCTCGAGTACCTAATTAAACTAAACAGACTACTGTGGGTAGGGCGTCCATGCTTGGGTTACTGTGTTGGTTTGGACAATATCTAGGTTGGGGGAAATCTGGCCTCCTCCATCAACAATCCCAGACCTTCTCAGCTAATCCTGACAGCCACAAAGATATATTGTCCCACTTCCTCCACGTGACTAATTTTCTATAAACCTACCTCAAGTCAGTGATGTCAGACCTTAAAACTCTAGAATACAATCCCTCCCTCCCTCCCTCCCTCCCTCCCTCCCTCCCTCCCTCCCTCCCTCCCTCCCTCTTTTGTATCTTATTCTGCTTTGCTGGTGACAGTTTAGCACCAATCTAAATGGTGCTTCTAAAGTAGGAGTTTTAAGAAGTGGGGGGAAAAGACTTTCTCCTGGTCATATTCCAAGTGGAGAGGATGACACAGTTTTTCTTTTAATTCCTGATGTCACACATGCATACCCAATTGGACCTTGAGTGCTTCTCTTAGCCTGTGACTTATGACAATACAATTCACAAATGCTGGCAGCGTGCAGCCTGAGCTGGTACCAGGAAGCTCCATCCTCCCTCCCGTAGCTTGGTCCAGTCCTGTTCTGGAACGAAGGTGCAGACTTACGTTTCTTAGGGGGACATGATGAGTGGGAGATGCCAGAGGAGGCCGCACTGGACTCTGAAACGCCAGGCAGAAGCGCTGGCCGGTGTCCGGTGGGGATGAGGAAGCATAGATGCGGTTTTCTAGGCGTTCAGGCTCCTGCTTGTAGGACTCCAGGGGAAACGGGTGTGGCTTGGTCACTTGGGTGGGTGTTGATGGAGAAGAGGAGACACTGGAGGCTGTAGGAAAATGGCAGAGCTCATTACAAGTGTGGCCATGGGGCAGAGAGGTGAGGGCTCTCTGCTTCTGAGAGCACATGTCTTCCTCTGACAAAAATCCTGAAATATTAAATGTAGACGGCAGGGAAGAGTTTATTAAGTGTGTTCACAACCCCTTAGACGTTCAGAAACTCCCTCGCCATCCATGTGGAGGTGTGAACAGCCCCTTAGTTGGGGGTGTCCATATAGTCCCTCCTCATTCCTTCGCGAGGTCTCGCCCTCCCCTTGGCCAATACTTCGTGTTCTCTTCTCCCTCCCCACCAAGCTTGTGTCAACAGCAAACACCACGGAGCCATATTGGTGGAGGCTGCTTACTGGGAGATGAGCAGGGAGCTCAGCAGCACCAAGGTGGCTGATGAAGACATCCCATGACTGTGTGTGGACAGGGACGTGCTTGCCTTGTAAGCATAAGGACTTGAGCTTGGAGCCCACATAACAAAGTCAGGCGTGGTGGCACACACTTACAATCTTAGCACGGGAAGGAGACAGAGGTAGGCAGATCCTTGGGTTGGCCAGCCAGCCTAACCTACTTGATGAGTTCTAGGCTTTAGAACATACTCAAAGCTGTCCTCTGCCATGCATGCGCGCACACACACACACACACACACACACACACACACACACACACACACGCACACACACATGCATACCCACACCCACAGAAATATGCACACAAGAGGTGTGGGACATAAGCATTCCTAGTTATGTAATCCTGTCTTGAGACCATATGGTAAAATACTGGTCGTAAAGGGGCTTCTAAAATGAAGAGGCCTTAGATGGACAGGAGGGAGGAGGGAGAAGGTGGTATCAACAGAAAACTGCAGGGAGACTTGGGACATGAATCTGCCAGGAATAAAAGTTGTTCATATCTCAGGGCTCCTGAAATCTCAGGGTCTGTCTTTGCGAGGCAACCATTGCATGCCCAATTACGTTGCCAGTTAACTGTTATGGGTCAAACGGTGTCCTTGGAAGTATACATCAAAGCTCAGTGCTGCTTTTCTGCCTGTTGACGTGGCTGAGGAAGCATCGCTGAAGGCTCTCGTTTCCCTGTTGTCATGTCTGAGTTGGAGTGACCCAAGGAGCTGGAGCAGCTGCGGAAGCGCTTCACGGGAGGGCTGAGCTTTGAAACAAGTGATGAGAGTCTGAGGAGCCATTTTGAGCAATGGTGGAACCCTCGCCGACTGTGGGGTGAAGAGAGATCCAAACACCAAGCGATCCAGGGGCTTTGGGCTTGTCACACACGCCACAGTGGGAGAAGTGGATGCCTCTGTGAATGCCAGACCACACAAGGTGGATGGAAGGGTTGTGGAAGCTAAGAGAGCCATTTCTGGAGAAGACTCCCAGAGACCAGGTGCCCACCTCGCTGTGAAAAAGATCTTCATGGGTGGCATTAAAGCAGACATGGAAGAACAGCACCTGCAAGATGATTTTGGGCAGTATGGGAAAAGTGAAGTGATTGAAATCATGACAGACAGAGGCAGTGGGAAAACAGAGAGGGCTTGCCTTTGTCACTATGACTCTGTGGACAAGATTGTTATTCAGAAATGCCACACTGTGAACGGCCACCACTGTGAGGTGAGAAAAGCCCCGTCAAAGCGAGAGACGGTCAGGGCTTCCTCCAGCCAAAGAGGTCGCAGTGGTTCCGGAAACTTTGGTGGTAGTCATGGAGGTGTTTTTGGTGGCACTGACAATTTTGGCTGAGGTGTAAACTTCAGTGGTCGTGGTGGCTTTATGGCAGCTGTGGTGGTGGTGGATATGGTGGCAGTGGGGATGGCTATAATGGATTTGGTAATGACTGGAGCAATTTTGGAGGTGGTAGAGGCTACAATGATTTTGGCAATAACAACAGTCAGTCTTCAAGGGAGGAACCTTTGGAGGCAGAGGCTCTGGTCCTTATGAGGTAGAGGCCAATACTTTGCTAAAGCATGAAACCACGGTGGCTATGGTGGTTCCGGCGGCAGCAGCAGCTGTGGCAGTGGCAGGAGGTTCTATTTACAGCCAGGAAACAAAGCTTAGCAGGAGAGGAGAGCCAGGGAAGTGACATGGAAGCTACAGGCTACAACAGATTTGTGAACTCAGCCAAGCACAGTGGTGGCAGGGCCTGGCTGCTACAAAACACATGTGTTAGACAATACTCATGTGTATGGGCAAAAAAACCTCCAGGACTGTATTTGTGACCAACTGTATGTATAACAGGTTATTTTAGTTTCTGTTCTGTGGAAAGCGTAAAACATTTCAACAAAGGGTTTTACTGTAGACTTTTATTCACCCATGCTGTTGGTTGCTAAAGTCCAATCATAATGCTGAATAAATGTGTCTCAAAAAGATTAGTGCCCAGTACTGTGAATATGACTTTATTTAGAAATAGGGGTTTTTCAGGTTAATAAAGTTTGGTGAGGTTCTGCTGGGTTGGGGTGGACCTGATACAGTATGGTAAGTGTCCTCATAAAAGATGAGATGTTTGGTCATGATGGTGCACACCTTTAATCCCAACACTCAGGAGGTGGAGGCAGACAGACCTCTGGGAATTTGAGGCCAGCTTGTTTTACAGAGAGATCCAGGCCAGCCAGGGCTGCATAGTGAGACTCTGCTTTAAGAAAAAAAAAAGAGATAAAGAGACATAGAGGCAGACATGTGCACACACCAGAGAGGGGGTGTGGACCACCTCTGGAGCAGAGTGACGCCTGCACAAACAAGAAGGCAAGGATGGCTGGCAACAGCAGAGGCCAGAAGAGATGGGGACAGACCCTGTGCTATACAATGTGGAGGGAGCATGACCCTACCCAGGACTTGGTTTGAGACTTCTGTTTTGCTTTCAGAAAGGGTCTCATATACCCCTGGCTGGCCTTGATGTTGCTGATAAAATCTTTAGCAGGATGTCAGTCTACCCCTCATAGTGAGGTCAGAACAGGCCACCTCCACTTGTAAGTGTCAAACAGGAAATATTTCATCCTTACTCTCTCCGCTCAGTCCCAACTAGACACCCAGTCCTGCCTTGGTGCTTCCCTTGTGGACCTGGCCTAACTCCTAACGGGCACGGGATGGGGCTGATGAGGTGTAACAGAGCAGAGTGGGCCAGGCAGGTCAGGATTGGAAAAAAAAACCAACCTGTCACACACACACACACACACACACACACACACACACACACACACACACACACACACACACACACACACACACGATCATCATTGGCAACTCATCTAAAGTCTGGGGTTTCCATGTGTCAAGACAGGGGCGGTCCCAACTCCTCCCTGGCCCACTGTGACAGAAAGCACTGACAGCCAGTCTCCAAGGAGCACAGTCAAAACTTCCCCGGGCTGAAACTACCTCGTCTCCATTCAGAATGTCTGCTCCCAACCACATCCACAAACACATTTTCAGACACAGAAGAACATGTGTCTCTGTGGAGGCCACTCTGCTGATCAAAACTACAGATGTGGGGCTCAGTCAGGTGAACTGTTTGGTTTGCTAGGATGAAGATCAGAAATTGATTCCCAGAAACCACTGCAAACAAGCACGCAAAACAAAACAAAACAAAACAGAACCAGGTAAAGTGGCTGTGTGCTTGGAATCCTAGTTTTGGGAAGTAGAGACAGGAGGATCCCTGGGGTCATCTAGCCTACCTGGAAAATTCTAGGCCAAGTGCAAGACCTTGTCTCAAAAACAATCAAACAAACAACACAAAACAAAAACCCAAAAAGCCAAGGTGGATAGCGCCTCAAGGGAAACCCCTAAGGCTGCCCTCTGAGCATGCACGTGTGCACCTGCTGCATGCTCGCACAGGCAGGCTTGTTGGCTTACACCTCAGATCTGCTTCACCTCTCCGAGAGACTGGGTTATTACGGTGCTGACGATGAAGGCAGCTCTCACACGCCCACCTGTTTATCAAGTGGTGGGGTGAGTCAGGGCAGCATGATGTCTGATGGGAAAGGGTAAGCCTCACCACCCCCTCCATGTGAGGAAGCTGGTAAATAGAAGAGGCCCAGAGCCCTGGCATGGGATGATGCCATCTGGGGCTTTTATGAGGGGGAAGAAGGATTTTCTGTGTGCAGTGTTCACATCCTGCCGATCTGCCTAAGTCGGTACATCCCCGGCAGGGATGTCTCCAGGGAAGGGAATGAGCAGAAGGGAAGCTGTCCCCTCGCATCTTTTCTGCTCCCATGCTCTACACTGTGGGTGTGGTGGGTGACGCTTCGCTCAGTTTGACTGGGTTTAGAATCTCCAGGGAAGCATACCTCTGGGCTTGTCTATTAGGGAGGTTTAACTGTAGGTAGTATCAGTATTCAGCATTCAGCTATTTCTAGACTGCGGAAGCAATGTGACCAGCTGCCTTAGCTCTGCTGCTATGCCTTCCCTGCTACAGTGGACTATACCCACACTGTGAGCCAAAATAGACCCTTCTTCCCTAGGTTGTTTTGGTCAAGCACTCTGTCACAGCAAAAGAAAAGCATACAAGTGTGTATTATATATTTTGAAAATCATTTTTTTCTGTCCACTGTTATGAGCAGCTAGCATGCCGTGTTTTTAAGTACACGTCACCCACCCTAGTCCTCTCTACATCTCTATGCAGCTTCCACCAAAGCTAGAGACAGAGCCTTGTCATCCTGAGGTGACTGCTGTCTGTAGAGCACAGGCTCCCCCACTCCTCCCTATTTCTACATCTTGGTCTGTCTGTCCATCTTTGCAAGAAGCTATCTACTCACTCCATTCCCCCCTGAAAAGAGGCCCAGTCATTGTTGGGTGAGGGGCCTCACTGACAGGGAAAACTCCCTGCTGGTTCTTAGAGTAGCTGGTATTCACCTTTCCAGTGTAAACCACTGAAAGGGAACGCAGGCAGCTTGCTCAAGGGGCTGGGTACAAGCCATCAAGCTTCTGTGGCTCTGACTCCTTGTAGGCTGTGAAAATGCCGGAAGACCGTAGCCCACTACAATGGAGGGCTTCACGGGAGAGTCTGGAGATGCCAAGCACCTGGAAAGGGCAGGAATAGGCGCTAAGGCAGGGTGAAGGGGGTACCGCGGAGGGGCTGGGCCTGGGACTCTGTGCGCTCCCCACACTGGGTGGCCTTGGCCAGGCCGCTTCCCCTCCAGCCTGGCAGGGAAGGCAGGGACAAAGATCAATTGTCACCATGTGGGTGCTGGCTTCTCAGCAGTTATTTAGGGAAGGCCATGGGGCTTCCTGAGATATTTTTGGTTTGAATATTGGTGTAAACCATTAGTAAATCAAGGGACAAGAGGGACAACGCTGCCTCATGTCTCTATTCCTTTATAACCCAAAAGTGCAGTGTGTCCAGCCTTTTGATGTTGTGATGGCTGGTGTCGAATTATAAAGCTTATGCTCAATAACCACACAATCAAGTCACAAAAGAAAGTCATAAAAGAATTGCATAATGTTTTAAGTAAGTTTATGACTGCGCTTGGCTACATTCAAAGCTATCCGAGGGTATGTGCTGTTTACAGTCTCGCTATATGACCTTCTTGCTGGACAGACTACAACTTGGCTATCTACAAGAGCCAGGCGCTGGTTCCCCACATCACTAGCTCCCAGGCAGCTTCTGGGGCCCAGCATGGTGCAGGAGGACCAGAAGGTCAGAGGCCCAATCCAGGCGTGCTGGGGGAAATGGGACAGATCCAGCACCTCCCAACCATCCCTTGTGTTAAGCACATGTCCCCAAGACACGAGGGGCTCAGAGGGCCTCAGACAGAAGGTGTCAGTGGGCAGCCAGAGGCCAGAGGCGGCAGGCCCTCTGAACTCCTGAAGACTGGGCCTCCGACCAAGAGAGCAACACGGGCGGGCTCCAGTGTGGGTGACTTTCATACAAGGTGGGGATGACCATGGCACCTTAAGAAGGAAGCCAGATGGCTCTCTTGTTAGGTTTCTTCTGAGAAGCAGCTCTCCTCTGCTTCTAAAGGGTTTTGCTGAGGGCTGTTGTCAGCTCTGAGGGTGAACAATGGCTTTGATTTTTTTCCCTGGCTGCCACAAACCCCATGAATAAGGCCAGTGAGTGAACAGAAATGGAACCTGGCAGGCAAGTATCTCCAGACACCAGGGAGCCGAGATCCGGTGACTTCCCAGGGCCTGGCTAGCCATGCTGACGGTGGGAGCTGCAGCCGACAAGTGGGAGGGGAAGGCAGAAGAGATGCCAATGGAGAGAAGAGAGCCCTGTCCTGAGACTGCTAGGTGAGGCTGAGGCAGAGGCCTGGGTTTTAGAAGCTCTGAACTCTGGGCCTGGATTTACCCCTAACTCACCGTGGGACCTGAAGCAACCCCACCTCATATGCCCTCATACAAAGCTGCCCCAGAGGCTGTGCATGTGCCAAGATCCCTGTTGTGTGAAGGGACCAGGCTGGAGCCATGAGACAGCAGCACTAGCCTTGTCATGAGTGGGTGACAGAGAGGGGACAAACTTCACTTTGCTGGCTACACATCTAATAGGCCAGGGGAATAGCGACTGTCTAACTGACATGGGGGTGAAGGGAGGGGAAGTCAAGGCAGGTTTCTGAAGCACAAACTGCCCATCACAGTGATGAGGGCCTGACTGGTGTTCTTAGTTTGGGGGATAATGATGAGGGTCATAAGGGGAGAAGTAGCATAAGGACGGCGCTGGACCAAAATGCCACAAACAGGGAGAGACAAAAACCCTTGTTGCTGAAAAGCCATGCAAAGGAGACGCAGATCATTAGACCATCAGGGGTCACAGCGAGCGCACATGACACTGGAGTTTGGGGATGCAGCTACAGTTTGTCTGCTCAGGGTATCTTCCCTTTAGGAGGGCTCTGCTGTGACCTTTAACTAGTTCATCTGCAGTGTTAGGATTTGAGCCTATGGCCTCGTGCGTGCAAGGCAAGCACTCCACCAATGGGCCATATCCTCAGCCTCCTTCTTAGTTTTTATTTTGAGACAGGGTCTCACTAATTAGTCCAAGACTTGCTAAGGTTGGCCTTGAACTCCTCTGTAGCCCAGGCTGAAGCTGAACTTGCCCTCCCCCTACCTTAACTTTTGGGGCAACAGAATTATAGGCCTTTGCAACTTGGTCTGGCTTCTGTTGCTATTTTTTAACCTTATCAAGATTCCCAGCTCTGGAATCTAAGTGTAACCCCAGTCACCAGCTGTGTGGCCTCAGGTGAGTCCGTGTCTAGTTTAGCACTTATAAATGAGCAGGTCTACAGTCATGCTAACTGAATTCTCAGGACTCCGAAAAATGAAAGCCACCCTAGGGAGTTTTGTGGTAATTACAAGGTAAAAGCAAAAAACCCCAGAACGCCCAACAGCAGTGTGCACTGGACATTAATACAAGATCCCAGGAAAGGGCAGCTCATAGGGAACCCAAGAGCACTTAGCTGTCTCTGGCCACCTGCCTGTCTCTGTAGAAGCGTGACAGCTTCAGTCTAATCAGAGCCCCCTTTCAGCCACCCTCAGACCTGTGCCTTCTGCCTTGGCACCATGAGGGTAACAGGAGCCTTCCTTCCTTAGCAGACAGGGGTTTTCTTTTGGGAAGTCCAGATCACAGGCATCATCAGGTATCCCTTAAGCCAGGGTCAGCCAAGATGCAGTTGGGAAGCCCTTCTTTTGGGGGGGGGGTTGTACCAGGACAATGTAGTATTCTATTCACAGTAATTTAAGAAATCAGAAGAGCCACAGGCCATAAGGACCACATCTAAGTACCACACTTCAGGGGTCTGGGTGTGAGCTAACACACATGCGGTGCTGTTTTTATCCCTGAACCACATAAGACTGGGCATGGTGGTGCATGTCTGTGATCTCAGCATTTGAGAGACGTAGGTTATCTTTCACTATCAAACCAAGCTTGAGGCCAGATCGAGATACATGGGACCCCATCCTAGAGACCAAACAACTGGTCAACAGCAGCAGCAGCAGCAGCAACAACAACAACAAAGAACAAGCCCAGTTACATTTGCTCCCAGGGTAAGTCCTACAACAAGGTGACTTTTGGGCTAACAGACCCTGTTTCTCCAAAGATGCTTTCCATGTGACATTTTCCTACCTGTGACTTCATTTTATTCTCTTTCTCTTTGACCTACATTTGAGTTGCTAGGTCACCTTTCTAGATTACTTCTCCATCACCTGCCTGATCATGGCCCATTCCACCTGGCTCCAGACTATGGGAGGAGTCTGTACCTGCTGCTGCTGTGTCAGGCAAACAGACTGGTTTTGGGACCCTTTACACTCTCTAACACTTGTTTAACATTATTTTTGTCATTTGTAAATGAATCAATATTTTAACAGACCCTCAGTTTTAATTTCTAATATAATGGAGATACTTATTATCACATAAAAACAGTTCCTTGACATCCTCAGTCAATTTTTAGAATTACAGATATTAATAATTTCTCACTAACATATATTTAAAATAAAACAAAGAGGGAAGGGAGTGGTATATGTTTTCATGTACTATAAATGTCTCTAATATATGGGTCAAGAGACGATGTTAGACTCATGTATCTGCTTTTTCATTCAGCCTATTCAATATGTAGTTTTGGTTGAAATACATATATTACTAGTAATATAATACATGTAACATTCTATTAATATATGCCACCATATATTATATATGTGTTCTCATTGTAGTACACACATATGCATGCATATGTGTATATATATATATCTTCTAGCCTCACAGAGGTGGAATAGGGAAACCATCAGATTTTGAAAATGATCCTTGGACCTCACCATCAGCACCAGTGCTCTACCCTGATTCTGTCCCTTTTCTCCCTTGATGATTCCTGTAGGCCCCCTTTTCCTTGTGAGAATTCAAGTCCCTCAGCTGGGACCGCATGGTAAGACACAGACCATGTCTCATGTCTATTTCATAGAATTCTCCACTTTCCTTCACATATGTACAGGCACGTCCTCCATATAAACCTACATAAGCACACACACAAACACATACACATGCACACATTCAGACACTCGGAATCCTGAGGGGTAAGTCACATATGGAATTCTTCCAGGGCAGCCTGAGAAGTAAATCAAGCTGTTGTTATGGGACTTTTTCTTTCACTTTCTCACCAAGAAAGCACAATGTGTGTTGATGTGACTAGTTGAGATACAAACTGAAGGCCTGGAGGAACAGTGCTGAGATCATATGGGGATAGAAATGTTACCCTAGAGTCTCCAGTGTCTACCCTAGAGTCTCCAGTGTCTACCCTAGAGTCTCCAGTGTCTGCCCTAGAGTCTCCAGTGTCTACCCTAGAGTCTCCAGTGTCTGCCCTAGAGTCTCCAGTGTCTGCCCTAGAGTCTCCAGTGTCTGCCCTAGTCTCCAGTGTCTACCCTAGAGTCTCCAGTGTCTGCCCTAGAGTCTCCAGTGTCTACCCTAGAGTCTCCAGTGTCTACCCTAGAATCTCCAGTGTCTACCCTAGAGTCTCCAGTGTCTGCCCTAGAGTCTCCAGTGTCTGCCCTAGAGTCTCCAGTGTCTACCCTAAAGTCTTCACGTCTACCCTAAAGTCTCCAGTGTCTACCCTAGAGTCTCCACGTCTACCCTAAAGTCTCCAGTGTCTGCCCTAAAGTCTCCAGTGTCTGCCCTAAAGTCTCCAGTGTCTACCCTAGAGTCTCCAGTGTCTACCCTAGAGTCTCCAGTGTCTACCCTAGAGTCTCCAGTGTCTATCCTAGAGTCTCCACGTCTACCCTAAAGTCTCCAGTGTCTGCCCTAAAGTCTCCAGTGTCTACCCTAAAGTCTCCAGTGTCTACCCTAAAGTCTCCAGTGTCTGCCCTAGTCTCCAGTGTCTACCCTAAAGTCTCCAGTGTCTGCCCTAGTCTCCAGTGTCTACCCTAGAGTCTCCAGTGTCTACCCTAGAGTCTCCAGTGTCTACCCTAGAGTCTCTAGTGTCTATCCTAGAGTCTCCAGTGTCTACCCTAGAGTCTCCAGTGTCTGCCCTAGAGTCTCCAGTGTCTGCCCTAGAGTCTCCAGTGTCTACCCTAGAGTCTCTAGTGTCTGCCCTAGAGTCTCCAGTGTCTACCCTAGAGTCTCCAGTGTCTACCCTAGAGTCTCCAGTGTCTGCCCTAGAGTCTCCAGTGTCTGCCCTAGAGTCTCCAGTGTCTGCCCTAGAGTCTCCAGTGTCTGCCCTAGAGTCTCCAGTGTCTACCCTAGAGTCTCCAGTGTCTGCCCTAGAGTCTCCAGTGTCTACCCTAGAGTCTCCAGTGTCTGCCCTAGAGTCTCCAGTGTCTGCCCTAGAGTCTCCAGTGTCTGCCCTAGAGTCTCCAGTGTCTACCCTAGAGTCTCCAGTGTCTACCCTAAAGTCTCCAGTGTCTGCCCTAGAGTCTCCAGTGTCTACCCTAGAGTTTCCAGTGTCTGCCCTAGAGTCTCCAGTGTCTACCCTAGAGTCTCCAGTGTCTGCCCTAGAGTCTCCAGTGTCTGCCCTAGAGTCTCCAGTGTCTGCCCTAGAGTCTCCAGTGTCTACCCTAGAGTCTCCAGTGTCTACCCTAAAGTCTCCAGCGTCTGCCCTAGTCTCCAGTGTCTACCCTAGAGTCTCTAGTGTCTACCCTAGAGTCTCCAGTGTCTACCCTAGAGTCTCCAGTGTCTACCCTAGAGTCTCTAGTGTCTATCCTAGAGTCTCCACTGTCTACCCTAGAGTCTCCACTCTCGACTAGAGTCAACTGTCTTTAACCTTGTTTTGTGTCTTCGGATGCATTAGTGGTACTTGCTGATTTATGGTCCTAGTGAGGCATGTTGGTTTATTAACTCCCAAAGCATTACTGCTTGCATGCAAGCTTTGGTGTTCTTGTGTGTTGCTGCTCCGAGAGTGCCTAGCTAGCCTCTAGCTGACACCAACTATGTGTCTGTTGACTGTGTGTTTTGGAATAGGCCAGATTTGCACCGTATCTTCTGTCAATTTCCCCTGACTAGTCATCCTGTGCTATGGATAAAGGGTACCCTAATTGAAGAGGTTGCTTGGGAGGAGGCACACAGATGATATATTCCACCAAGCAAACCACTTGGCTCCATTTACTTCATAATGATACACTGCTGCATTTTAACAATGCATGGGGACAGCTGTATTTATGCCCTCCATCCTGTCTTAGCCCAGTTTCTAATGATGTGATAGAAATAAATTAGGGAGGAAAGGGCTTATTTAGCTTACTAATCCAGGTCACAGTTCACTGAGTGAAGCCAGGGCAGGAACCCAAGGCCTTGAGACAGGAACTAAGGCTGATGTCACAGAGGAATGCTGCTTACTGATGTGCTTCCTATGGCTGGCTTAGCCTGCTTTCTTATAAAACTCAGGACCAATTGCATAGTCATGGTACTGCAGCCTCCATGGGACAGGCCCACCCACATCAATAATTAATCAAGAAAATGATCCCAAAGCCCATAGGGCCAACCTAGTGGAGGCATCTTCTCAACTGAGGTACCCTCTTCCTAAATGACTCTACCCACATGAGAGGCCTGTGGATCTTGGACCCTTGAAGAGTCCTGTACAGCTGTGTTCTCTGTTGGGCCCTTGAAGAGTTCAATGTAACACACTGAGCACAGAGTATCCTGGCTACTGGAACAATTGAGATGTGCACAGTGCACAGTCCCCATGCCTGGCCCTTTAGAAGCATCACCCAGAGTTTCTGGCTCACTCCTAGAGACTTGGATTGAGAAGAGCTGGGGAAAGCTGGAGTGTGGGGACAGGGCCTGAGTTTTCTTTCCCTTCCCATCCTTTCTTTTGGTGAAAAAGGGTCTTGCATATTCTAGGCTGGCCTTGAACTTGCTATATAGCAAAGGATGGCCTTGAATGAGCTATGAAGCCAAGGATGGCCTTGAAATCATGACCTTCCTGTCTCTCCCTTCCAAGTGCTGGGATTGCAACTGTACCGCCATGCCTGTTTGTTTGTTTGCTTGTGGCGATGGACATTGATCTCAGAACTTCTTGCATGCTAGCAAGCACTACTAAATGAGCTTCCAATATCTGATGAAAACTGCTGTTCCTGCAGCCAAGGACGGTAGCACTAACAGGTTCCCTGAATGATGCCTTGTCCCTGGACACCTGGTGGTCACTCAGCCACTGGGCAGATTCTCCCACGGCCCCCTGTTCCTTCTCAGTTTGCTTGAGACCTTGCTCTGAACGCTGCAAAGATGCACACACCCTACAAGCCAAATGTTTTATAGTCCTGACATTTGTCAGGACTGCTTTCTCAGCAGCCAACTCCAACACTTACTGCAGGACAGGCAGAGACATTGGCGTGACTGTGGTGGTTTGAATGTCATTGGCTCCCAGAAGCTCATAGGGAGAGGCGCTATTAGGAGCTGTGGCTTTGCTGGATGGAGTAGGTGTGGCCTTGTTGGAGGAAGTGTGCCACTGTGGGAGTGGGCTCTGAGGTCTCCTATGCTGAAGCTACACCCAGTGTCCCTGGGGATCAAGATGTAGAACTCTCAGCTCATTCTCCAGCACCGTGTCTGCCTGTATCCTGCCCTGTCCTGCCGTGATGATAATGGACTAAACCTCTAAACTGTTAGCCAGTCCCAATTAAATGTTTTCCTTTATAAGAGTTGCAGTGGTCATGGTGTCTCCTCACAGCAATAGAAGCCCCAAGGAAGACACTGTCCTATCACACCCCTAGCCCACTCTTGATTCTCATACTAATTTTGAGTAAGGTTTTAGAGTTGTATATTTGCTATAGGAGTTAAGACTCTTACATAATCTTTAATATTCTTTGATATTCTTAAATGGCAATATAGAGGATGAGAAGCTTTTCCTCTATAAAAATAACCAAGATGAATTTAAAAAAGTTTGGGCACCACATGTGTGGCTGATGCCTAGAGAGGCCAGGAGAAGGCTTCGGATGCCCTGGAGCTGGAGTTACAGATGGTGGTGAGCCATTATGTGGGTGCTGAGAATACAACACAGGTCCTCTGGAAGAACAGCACATGCTCGTAAATGCTGAGCCATCTCTCCAGCTCCCCACACTTATTTATTTCAACTGAGCTTCTTTTAGGACATTTCCTCTCTTCTAAGTACTAAGTACACAACCCTGCTAGCTTCTTAAATCTGGTATGTGCGGATGGAAGACCAGAGATACTTCTTAAAGTTCCTACTCTCCTAGAAGAAATTCAAGGAAAAATTTTTTTTGTTTGTTGTTGGAAACAGTTTCTCTGTGGAGCTGTGTCTATCCCAGAACTCATTTTGTAGACCAGGCTGACCTCAAACTCACAGAAATATGCCTGCCTCTGTTTCCCAAGTTCTGGGATTAAAGGCGTGTGCCACCACTGCTTGGCAGAAAAATGGTTTCATGAGTGACGTACACCCAATTGCTTTCTGTACCTAGTTAGTCAAAAGCTTGTGCTAGCATATTGTTCTTTTTTGTGGCTAAACCAGCAAAGCAAAACAAAGCTGAAAGGAAACCAGAGGAAAGAGTTGGGAGTCTTGTGGCTAACCTGTGTAATCTACCCTGGTCTCTGAAAGAACTGTCCCCTCTCCAAGCTTACCTAAAGGGCAGAGCTCCACCTCATAGATTCATCACAACAGCAGATATTACAGTTGGGTAAAGGGAGGCTAACAGGTGACTTGGGGTGTGGGAGCCCACCCCTAGCTTTATGAGACAGACAGACAGAGAGAGAGAGAGAGAGAGAGAGAGAGAGAGAGAGAGAGAGAGAGAGAGAGAGAGAGAGAGAGAGAGAGAGAGAGAGAAGACAAATCCGAAACTGACTGTTTCCTATTACATGGCTTCTGGAAAACATGCTAAGAACTTGTTGCTGGTACCTTGGTCCTTTCTGGTAATGAGCTATTCATGGAATCACAAATGTGACAGGTGCCATGTGGAGGTGTATGACAAAGTACGGAGAGTCCCAAGAGAACCTAAGGTGGTTAGGGTCAGCGGTGCTTAGGGAGCACACTTGCCTCAACACTTACTTATTTAGTGTATCGCACAGGTGTCTGCATGTGTGGCGTGTACATGTGTGCACATGAAGATAAGAGAACACCTTCAGCTGTGGTTCCTCAAGGGCTATGCACTTTTATTGCCTGCCCAGAAAGACTCTCTCAGCAGGCTGGGACTATTACCTCTGCCCCCCTCTTTTTTTATGTGTAATTTGGGAACTGAACTCACTTTACCAACTGAGCTATTTCCCAAGCTCACATCATCTACTTAAAAAATAATTGTATTTATTTGTGTATGTATACATGCACATGTAGGCCACAGAGCTTGTGTGAAGGTCGGAGGATAATGTCAGTAATTGCTGATCCACCACACACATCTAGTCCCGGGGACTGAACTCAGATCACTAGGCTTGGCAGCAAGTGCCTTCACCCACTGAGCATCTTGTCAGCCCATTCCCACCGTCTCCTTTTGCAATGGAGGAGATCTAGGCTCTGAGACGTCAGAGCCCATGCCAGTACTGCAACCGCTTAGGTCTTCAGGTGCAGGTGTGGCTCTCCTGTGCTAGCTAAAGCTTTCATACACAGATGTTATAGCCACTGTCAGTCCAAACAACAAAAGAAAAGAGGTTCTCCAGAGAATGACACATTTATAGGTACTAGCAAAACTTTACAACAAGAAAACATGGGCTATATTAAATTATATACATGTGCAACCAGCCAGAGGGAGATTTTTTTTAAAAGGCAAAGTGGACACCATAAGCAATTTTTCACCAAGAAATGCAAGCTGAGCCAGGCAGTTGCTGGGCAGATGTCTTTGCAGAAGCATGCCCTGTGCAAGGCTATGGCTGTGGCTGGGCCTTTTGTGGTCACTCTTAGAATCATAAACATGTGACACAGATATCCTTCAGACGTGTTCTTAGATGGAGACTGGATGCCTATCTGGGACCAGAAAAGTCACTTTGACCTTCATTTCTGGGATATCTGTTTACAGCAGTATTAGGTGGGCAGTATCTCTACAGCACAAAGCAACAGAGCTGTACTGTGGGTGAACCTGGAACCAATTCTGCTGAGTGGGGCCCAAGATCAAGGAAGGTCAAGCGGCCACCAGGCCTCCGAACATGGATTTTTCCAGATAGTCCATGGTAGTGCACTGCCCTTAGGATAATGCTCCGTCTCCAGCCTCTCTGGGAATTCTTAGTTTGGAGTCAGACACATGACCACTGTTTTAGTTGCTGGAATGACTCCCCAGGAACTGGGAAAGAAATTCTTCCTCCCTTAACTCCCTTCTGTTTTTGGAGAGAGAGAGAGAGAGAGAGAGAGAGAGAGAGAGAGAGAGAGAGAGAGAGAGAGAGAGAGAGAGAGAACGCATGCGTCTCAAGTAGCTCAGGCTGCCATTTATGTACACAAAGATGACCTTGAACTGATCCTTTGCTCTACCTCCCAGTGTTGGGATGACAACCATGAACCACCACACCTGGTTTTTATGCAGTGCTAGGGAATTACACCCAGAACATTGTGTAGACTGGGCAATCACTCTATCAACTAAGTTGGTTCTTAATACTGCTAAGTCCTTGGACCCTCTGAACTATAATGAGTCACACATAAACCCTAGCATACACATTCTGTGCTCGTTCTGTTTCCAACCCCAAAGCTTGGCTTCCGGCATGCGTGTGCCAAGGGGTCGTCAAACACGCTCATGGGTCCTTTTCTACCAGCAGAGTGACTCTCACTGTGCCAGCTGCTAGTGGGAGCTGAACCCACTTTGCAAGTCTCAGCAACCACACCTGAAACCTCAGAGGGAGCCTTGCTTGTTACTCTCCTCATCACCATGACAGCATCTCCGGTGGAAGCAATGTTAGAAGGAGAGGCTTATTTCTGGCTCAGGGGCTATCAGCCCATCATGGCAGGAAGGCGTCATGCCTAGGGACACTGTCCATGGTGGTGAGCTTGTGGCAAGGCTTCTTCATATTTTCAGTCAGTTCTGAGGCACAACACTTAGGCCAGAAAGAAGGGCAGGGATACAGACCTGAAGGCCGGCCTCGAGGTGTTCATGTCAACCAGCCAGGCTCTGTGTCCTAAAGGTTCCATAATCTTCCCAACCTACACGTCCAGCTACGGACCTACTGTTCAAACCACAGGAGCCATTCAAGCAGACCCTTGCCAGGAGAGGAGGGCAGGAGTCCACAGAAAATCAGAATGGCATCTGTCTGGGACCTGCCACCAGAAGTTTCTAGAGCATGCCTTTTAAACTCGGAAATGATACCTTGGGCTTCTTCTGCACTTCCGGCCATTCAAACCCAGTATCCCTGCGTCTCTCTTGAAAGGCTTAGCTTTATTCTATATGAGTGTCTTACCTGCACGTGTGTCTGGTACCATGAGTGCGGTGTCAGTGGAGACCAGAAGAGAATGTCCAATGCACTGGATCTGGAGTTACGGACACTTGTGAGCTGTCATGTGGGTGCTGGGAACCAAATTTGGGGCCTTTGCAAGAGCAGTAACTGCTCTTAACTGCTGAGCCAGCTCTCCAGTTCCCTGAACTATCTCTTGATGGTTCCATTTTGTACCTCTTCCTGGCAGATAGCTTTATTCTACGGGCATGGCTTAGGATCCTCTAGGTTCTGGGCTCAGAGCAGGTGAGAGGGTAGTAGATGGTCCCAGGTGGGCTTTGAGCTACTGTTCTTCCTGAGGTATGCCTTACTTTTCCAGATGTGCAGCTATCTGGGGAAACCAAAACACATTCCATGTGGGGACATGGGATCTAGACCACAGTGCTTAAAGCCTTTCTGGGTTTAAGGACCATGTTCAGAGAGCAGGAGAAAGCTAGGATGGCACTAGGGAGGTTGTGTTTAATATCCTCTTGCCTAGCTCCCCTGTGGTGTGCTCTCCCTGGGCAATGGCTGGTGGCCAGTATGGGTATTCCCTTCCAGGAGGCTGGCCACAGCCAGCTGCCATGGGACTCTGACCAGGGCTCTCCTGGGGCTCTGTTGACTTGACACATCATCCGACACAGCCTGCCAGGCTCTTGGGCCGTGAGGTGCCAGTGTGACGGCTGGGGAGGCCGGGAATGTGTCCAGGAAACTTCTGCCCAGAGCCATTCTCAGCACTCAGCTACTCCCCTTCTTCCCGGACTAAAAAGGGATTGTGAGTGCCAGCCAGTGGCCTAGTGATCAGTGGGGGAGAATCTCCCCGGAGAGGCAGGGGAGGAAGGACCACTCCTATGGGAAGGAATGAAGGATCTCCTGGTGGGACACAGCTACTGCCTTTTCAAGATGGCCCAGATCTCAACCCAACAATGACTGCTGACTCTCAATGCAGCAGCAATGTGGGAGTTCAGAACTGTAAGAGAAGGTGACAGCAGCCAACCGGACCTTCTTCTAGTGTTTTAAAAAGACAGGTAGCATGTAAACTGGAAGAAACCCAGACAGGAGTCCTCTTTCCAGGGATCCCTGGGTTCCTGATGCCTCCAGTGCCTGATGCTCAGCAACCACCCCTGTTAGGTCATGTTCCACAGGGAAAGAGGACTTGGTCCTCGATGTGCAGGCCTCCACAGTGGCAAAGTCCCCTGTCCCCTCCCATACACTGAGCCAGTTCACTGATGACCCAGCTCTCCTTCCTATACACCGCCACACCTGGCTCAGACCTTGCCGTCTGATGGAAGCTGGCCCTGATGAGGTCACTGAGCACAAAAAGGAAGGGCCACACACAAGCCGGGGGACTAGGGTGGGTCTTTTTGTACATGTGGCCTCCACACCACTTTTCTTTCTGGATTTCTAGAACCAGAGCACTGTGCTTGGAGAATTAGACTTCCTAATGATCTTGATACAGTCCTTCCTTCCTGCTTCTATCACGGCTCTGTATGACTCCTCAAAAGCCTCCTCTCTTTCGAGGGCATCTCTCTTCTGTCTACACTGCACTTCCCAGCATCATAAAACCATAGTGTGCTGTGGCCCTACTATTTCTGTGCTGGGGTGAGGTACAGGCCCCAGAGTGTTCTAGGCAAGTGCCACACCCCTGAGCTGCGCCCTTAGCCCTTCCTTTTATTGAGACAGGGTCTCACTATGCAGCCCAGCCTTCAGGGTGCCAGCATTGCAGCTGATTGTTTATTCGCATGTCCTGTTCCCTCCACTGAGCACGAACGGTGTGAGTCTCATTCATCACCATACCTCCCGCATAGCACACTCCTGCACACAGTTCCTACTCAAGAAATACTGGCAGTTCTTATACGGGTCACTTTGTTTAACAAGGTTACCAAGAGGCACAGCTCACGAAAGAACAAATCGATTAAACTATATGTTATCCGAATTGAAGACAGAAACACAAAAGCAACTGAAAAACACAAATAGCATGGAGAGGACATTTGCGAATTACATGTGTGATACTCGAGCTCTTCAGAGGCTGGGCTCCCTCATCTGTGAGGTCTCCGAGTGTTCCCCATCATCTAGTGACTTTGCTAGAGTGGTCCCACGGCTGAGGACAAGTCAGGAAGAGCTACTCCACAGCATCCTCCTTGCTGGGGCAGCTTGGCACATGGGGGCTGCAGCAGGGGGTGGGGAGGGAACCTGCTGCTGGGAGGCCTAGCTGCCAGGGGTAAGCTATCGTGCCTGTGGTATTTGCCATAGCAATCCGAATAGTCTAACAGAGAGAATAAGCTAATTTGCTGTAGGAAATTAAAAGTTTTAAGTTTCCAATTGTGTTATAGGCAGCTCAGCAGTTAACACACACTGCTTTCACAGAGAACCCAAGTTCTGTTTCCAGAGCCCATGTCAGGTGGCTCACAATCGCCTGTAACTCCAACTCCAGGGAATCCAACACTCTCGGCCTCTCATGTGTTTTTGTGTTTAAATTCCAGTAAATATAGTTTGTCCACTTGTTCTTTCATGAGCCACGCAACCTTGTTAAACAAAGGTGTCCCACAGATCAGATTCATGTATGTACACACACACACACAGACACACACACTCTTACATTTAAACATTTAAAACATTCACACAATGTATACTTTACTTTTTTAAACTATACATACATGCATATACACACATGATTTAAAAATAAGGTAGATCTAAAACATTCATACAATGTACAATTTACCATTTCAAAGTGTGTAGCACAGTGGTGTATCACATTCACACTGTGCGGTCGTCCATCCCTTAAGCCCCTCATCTTCCCAAGCACAAACCCTACACTTATCTGTTCTTTCATGACCGGCGTATTTTGCTTAGCATGTCAAGGTTTGCTTGTGCTGTCTTGCCATGTGTCAAAATCCCCACTCTGCTTCAGGGTGAGTAACGGGCAGCTCCACAGAGAACTTCTTAAAACTCCCTTCAGACCCTGCCCTCCCAGCCGCACCAGGGCTGTATCTCTCATTTCCATGGCCTTAAATCAAAGGCCTGCCACAGGAGTAAGTTCCGGAATGTTTGTCTTTGCCTGTGTGAATGCTGGTCCTATCCTCCAGGGGTCTGAGTGTGTGTAGGTGCCCCACCCTGGTCACAGAACAGGGTATGGTCAGCAGGCCGAGGGCAACATCAGACTTTCTCGTCCTTCCACAGCCAAGTTTCCGAGGTGCTATTTGAGACGCCTTGCCAAGGGTAATGTGACATTTACATGACACCATGTGGGGCTGCCACGGTGACATAACAGGAGGAGGGGGTGTCTGTGGGCATGGAGCCCACGGCTCGGCACAGTCTGGTGACTCCATGTTGTGTAAATTAAAGCACTAGTCACCTGTTCCTCCAAGTCCCAGCTGAAACCTCTGATATGACAACAAAATCACAATGTCTATCACCTCTACCCGGGGACTCTTCTGCTGTCCTTCCTAATTCTTTCCTAAGCAGAGCCCATTTGAAGCAGAATTGTGAGTTTCCTTGTTGAGCACTGTGCCTGGAGCTCGAATGCATTGGCAGAAGGCACAGTTCTTTGCCCTCAAGGGCTTCAGCAGCCAGTTCATACTCTCTCGGCGGCGGCGGCTAGGACTGACCATCAATGAGATGGACTAGTCAAACCCGACCTCTGCACCGGGTACCTCCACTAGAAGGCAAGCAGCTCCCCCCCGACACAAAGTATGCATTCTTAGATGAGGAGGAGGCCATCTCGGCATATCTTAGAACTAGGCCCTCTTGGAGGTTTTCATTCCCTGAAGATGAGTGGAAGCCATGGGTATTGCTTCTAGAGGATGGCCGGCCTCCTCAGAATGACTGTCCCAGACAAAACAGTCTGAAGTTGACAGAGGCAGGAGACAGGCCACTCTGTCTATATGATATGCGCTCTTTATGGCTTGATGCCCACAAGGCCTGGGTTTCCTACGTGAGTTGGCCAGCATGTCCATGATGGTCCTGGAGCTGGTGTCCCGTAAGAGCCTCCTCTCCCACCCTGTCACAGCTGCCCAGAGCTTGCAGCCTCTGTCCTAGTTCACCCGATTCCTTTTCCTCATTCCTTTGAGCATGTAGACTGTGACAGACCAGAAGCAGCTGCAGCTGACTGTGCTTTAGGGGATCGTCAACCCTGTGCCCAGCTCATGATCACCGTGCAGTGCCTGCAGTGCAGCTCCGACAGACAGCCTTCCACACAGCCGAGGAGGTGCAGGCTCCCCAGTCAGGCCCAGGGATACAGCACCATGTGGCTATGGTACAGTGGCTGTTCTGGTGGCCTGGAGCAGGGGAAGGGAAGGGCTCCTGAGAAGCAAGTCCAGGCCTTCTCTGCAGACCCAGACGGCAGCAGTCACTCCTGAACACCTGCAGTCCTTTGACTCAAGATCCCTTTCCCTGGCCTGTGTGTCCCCCAGCTAAGAAGAGACTGTCCTCCATAACCATGAAAAGTGTTAAGTCAGCCCTCAGCTCAGCTCTCCTCTTATCAGGCCAGACTTCCAGAAACAGTGCCATGCATTTCAAAGCGGAGCAAGGCTGGAGAGGAAACAAGAGGTGGGATATCAGGACTGGGCTCTGACGGGGTCATCAGGTGCTCAGCATGGCTTACGTGGGCAGTTAGGACAGATCTTCAAAGCACAGGGGAAGAGGTCTCTTGCCCGCAACCCAGAGATTACCACCTGCAGATTCAGTTTCTCTTTCCTTGCTCAGTGGCCCCAACTTTCTCACGGAGGAGACGGAGAAATGGAACTAGGGAGAGGCAGGTGACCCCAGCCTCTGGCAGATTGAGAGGTAGGTCAGGCAGGATGGGATGGGGTCTAAGTGGGAGCTCCCCTGCGGAAGGGTACAGAATCAAGCCCAGCCAAATGGGCAACACCCTGGAGGACCTGTGAGTGAGACATGCCAGGGTGGGGAGGGGGCCATAATAGTGAGACTAAAGAATACACATCAGCCTGTGGGGCCTTGACTAGTAGGGGAGGGAGGGGATGGGAGCCAGTGCGCACTTGGCAACATGCAGCTGGGCACTGTCCATCTGGAGGGAGTGCAAGAGACCAAGGTGCCCTGGGAAGAGCTAGCTGCAGTCACCTGAGGGAGAGCGTAAGAGGCCGAGCTGAGGCAGCACGGAGGAAGGATGGACAACTGGGTAGATAATGATGCTATCATTTATGGGTTCTCCCCACGACAGTGTGGTGTCTGTCTGCTATGGACAGTGAGCTAGGGAATAACCCAAGTGAGGGTGGGGATAGAAGGGGACAGGAGGTGTTGGGAGCAGCCTCTCGATGGAGGGACCATCAGAGCCAGGACATGCCAGACAGATGGAAGATGACCTTCACCCAGATTCCTTGCATCACAGAGCCAGTGGTTCAAGGTCACCAGATGAAGAAGAATGAGGAAACAGTCAAGGCAAACAGCCTTGAGATGTGGGTTTGGAACCTCTTGCTATGGGCGAGAGCAGAGGAACAAAGCCAGGGATCAGAGAGTGTCCCTAGGGAAACCTGAAATCAGATTCCTGGAGCTGTAATACAGATGACAGCTTAAGAACTCAGCAGTCACCTTAAGTGTGAGTTGAGGAAATACCTTGCTGGTTGGCAGAGCTTTTCAGCAACTTTGGGGGAGTGACCCTAGGTACCCCCTGAGGACTGAGGCCACCTCTTCTTCTCTGGCCTGTAGTCTCCCTGTGGCCTGGGTGTAACCTGGAGAAGCTGCCCTGTACGTGAGAGAGGTTACAAAAACTGTAGGGCAAGTCATGCAGAGGATAGGGCTACTGAGACTATTTCTGGGCAAGGGTCTAACACAGCATCACAGAGTTCCCCCAACAAGGGATACCTTCTTCCATAGGTGAGGCTTCTGCAGGATGAGACCTCAAGGAAACGCCAACCGGGGACATGAGGCCTTCATGGCCATGTTCTGGTCTCAGCCCCTGCTGGAAAAGACAATCAAGGTCTCTGAAGGGTTCAGGGCAGAGTTGGTGAGATGGAAAACTCCCTCTGACTGCCTGTAGCCTCCTAGAGCAGGTGTAGGGCCGGCGTCCTCCCTGCTGGGTGTGTTCAGCTTTGATTAAGAAATGGTAGAGTCCTTTTGCTTTGGGATTCCTTAATTAACCAACAGGAGGACAGTATCAGCGGGCACCAAAAGTACAGTTAGGTATCTGGAGCAGGGTGCTCCACAGTTCCTATGCTTAGGATAATGGCTGCCTTATGGGAAATGTCATTCTGTAAATACGTTTCTTTTATTGGTTAATATTGGCCAATAGGGAAGCAAGATAGGTGGGACTAGGAGAGGTGGAGGATTCTGGGAAACATAGGCAGAGTCAGTCACCATGTAGGATTCGAGAGGAGTAACAGGTCTGGACCCTTTCTCTGGTAAGAGAAGACCACATGGAAATACTTAGATTACTAGAAATGGGTTAATTTAGATAGAGCTAGCCAATAAGAAGCCATAGTCACCGGCCAACAGTTTCATAATTAATATAGTGTCTGTGTGTTCATTTGGGGCAGGGGAGGGCAGCTGGACCAGCTGGGCCAAGAAAACTCAGACGCCAAGGATGTATGGATTGTTAGGACAATCCTAACCCTAACCCTAAGAAGTCTCTGAATAAGTCACTGCAACTGGCACTTTCTTCCCCTGCACAGACAGGGTGGGGCAGCTCTTAGTAGGTCCTGCTCCAGTCCTTGGTGGTATAAGTTGAATAAACTGGAAAGCGCTGTGTTAATGAGCTGAGTTCTACCCTGGGTGCTAGAATAATGAGTGAAACAGAAAGGTCATTCCTGATGGACTTAGAGTATTGGTGTTTGCTCCCAGGAGACTCTGAGGACCAGCAAGCCTGGTTCTTGCTGTCAGTGCCCAGGTTGGCTCAGGCCTACGGTGTCCCAGGATATCTTTTCACAAGTGTCCCTGGTGACTACTCATGCACTGCACTGCAGCAGAGGGACAAGTTTTAGTCTGGGCCAGCAGTTAGTAAGGATCAGATTTCTGAAGCCTGTCCCATAGGTCCAGACCCAGCAGCTGGTGGACATCCTAGAATTGGCCTTTTCTACTTAGTTGGGTTTTTGTTTTTCATGATTTCTCTATGTGTAGTCCTAGCTGTCCTGGAACTTGCTCTATAAACGAGGCTGACCTCCAACTCACAGAGATTTGCCTGCTGTGGGGACACCAGACCTTGAGCAGAGACCCACTTCCCCAGGCAGTTGTAAGACAATGTTTACTAAAAACATGTTTACTAAAAACAATACAATGCCCGGGGCAATAAGTTCCTGAAAAGGGCTGGCCCACGGGAACCACCCTGTCCTCAACCTTTTCCAAAGACTAACCGCCTCCTCACACCCACCCATATCCCTCTGGTGTCAGGGTATATAATAACTAGCCAGAGTAGGAATAAAAGAGAGCCTTCTTGAGGAGTCTTCTGGTCTGTGTTGACAATCCCCGACACCCTCCGCACATTCTCGGACACAGGCTGCGCAGCGGACGTGGCAATTGGAGGTCCCACCAAGATGTGAAAGCGAGGTAAGTGGACAGGGTCGTCCCTTTTGCCAGCCAGGGACAGATGGGGGAAAATAGGAAAAGAAACGATGGGAAATAGTCCCTGGAAGTTTAAATTACAGTATCACGTAAAAAAGTTACTTGAAGAACAGGGGACTACAACCATGGGAGGCTTTCTAAAATGGATTGAACGTGGGAGTCCATGGTTCATTATTGGGGGGGGGCTTAAATGTCCCAGATTGGGAGGAAGTTTGCTATGATCTTCAGAGAGCTGAGCGTTGGCGGCACACGCCTTTAATCCCAGCAAGCCTTTATGAGGGAACATCCTGGGTTGGAGGATGGATTGAAAATGGGTGAATAGCCGGGCGTTGGCAGCACACACTTTTAATCCCAGCATGTTTATGAGGGAACATCCTGGGTGAATAGCCAGGCGTTGGCAGCACATGCGTTTAATCCCAGTACTCGGGAGACATAGGCAGGCAGATCTCTTGAGTTCAAGGCCATCCTGGTCTACAGAGCAAGTTCCAGGACAGCCTCCAAATAATACAGAGAAACCCTATCTCGAAAAAAAAAATGGGTGAATCAAAAAAAAATGGTAACAGTAAATGAGGTACTGGTATTAAGTAAAAAACAGAAAAAGACAAAGGTATATGGAATGGAAAATTTTGTTTGCATTTAAGGTCAATTTTGTGAGTCATTTCTAAAAACTTCTGGCCAAAAGCCTGGCCTCTCCACCTTGCATCTACAGAGTTACAAGGAGTAGGTACAGCTGTACCCCATGACTGTAGCTCAAATGGAGGAATGATGAGGGGCATATAGGACTTTTTAACCTTTTTAGTTCAAGAATTGGCTGGAGTTGTTCTGTTACAGAGATTTCAATTAAGGGCCGGGCGGTGGTGGTGCACGCCTTTAATCCCAGCACTCGGGAGGCAGAGGCAGGTGGATCTCTGTGAGTTCGAGGCTGGGCTGGACCGATAGCCTCCAAAACAATACAGAGAAACCCTGTCTCATAAAAACCAAAAAAAAAAAAAAAAAGAGAGATTTCAATTAAGGAAGTTTCATTTCAACAGACTAATCATGACCTAGGGAAAAAGGATGACCGAAAGATGCATGTATGTTCTGAGTGTATGGTGTGGCCACACCGGTATATATGAAATGTGATTGTGAATGCGTGAGTGTGAACTGCTTATATGATTAAAAGGATACTTAAATCCCTTCAAAAATAGTTAAAAAGCTACCTAAATTGCTTTAGATATAGCCAAAAGGAACATCCAGCCAGTCTGTTAATGTTTTAACAGAAAAGTTAAGATGAAAATGAGGCCTTGTCAGCTAGTGAGAGCTCTACAGGTTAGATTGGGAAAGACTGCTCACAGACTTCAAATAATTTTCAAAAGTTATTTGGGACACAGTATAGTTTACAATCTTTGAGTGATTTTCAGAATTTTTTTTGGAAAATATTTAATGGATATGTCCTTTTTAAAGAGCATCTACTAATAATCTAGATAGTGATCCCAATCCACCTAGATAGTCAACTAAGGAGGGTAGACAAATCCTTCTACTGTTATGGTCGAGCTTCAACAGTTCAAACAAAATTTAGAAAATAAAAAAGGGGGAGTAATGTCCCCAGTCCCCACATGACTCATCAAATAATACACTCCTCATTTAAAAATTTTATAATGTGAATGCCAGTGAGCTTCAGACAGATTCTGGCATGATGGAACTTGAGCAACCATTGCTCAGGTCAAATGGAGACATCCATGCACTAGACAGTGGAGAAGACCCTAATTTGGGGTCGAGGGCATATTTGTGTTTTCTTGCAGGAAAAGAATAAAGCTTCGGCAGCTGTCAGACCATTTGGTGAGATGCATGGAGCAGAGAAAAACTGGACCTGAGACCATAGGAGCCTACCTAAGCCAGTTTGATTGAGATCTCCTAAATCAGTGTTCCTGACCCTTGATGTCATCGAATCTACAGCCCGAGAAAGAAGGAAAACAGTCAGTTCGAGATTTCCAGTTTCTCAACAGGCCTGCTGCATCAACCTCCCGGACCCGTGAGTTTTCATCCCGAAGCCAACAGAGAACTGGAAAGACTAACTGCCTGCCCTTGACACACCTTGAAACAACAGAATTCATTTTGCCAGTTTTTCCCTTTGGGGGAAAAAGGACCCATTTAAAACATTTGGACACTGGTATGGACTGTGATGAGTGGCAAAAGCCTCTTTTCAGTATTTGAACAGGACATGGTCACTTGAAATATCAGACTTGGAGGTTCCTGTTTCTGGAATCATGCCTATGCCAGTGTATTTTTCTGGAGAAATGCAACTTGTCCTAATGCAACAAAAAGGAGACTTTGGCTCAAGTCGCATATTCAGCTGAGGCTACTGACGTTAAATCAACAAACTGCATCACCACAGGAACAAATTGGTGCTGTGTGGATAGTGCAACAAGCCTCTTGTTCAGATTTTTTATAATGCTACATGTGTAACATCAATGATTATACCTAATGTATCTGTGCAAGTGCACTTTCTAAATGCTTTCCTGAGTAGACCTTGGAACGATTGTAAACTTTATCACTGTGTTGACCATCAAATTGTAACTGTAAATCACATGCGGGTTACCCTTGTAATAGAGGAAGGCTGGTAGAATGTTATGGCCCAGATCTGGTGATGGGTACGGTGATGGAGAGGTGCTATGTCAATGGGGCTCCTGGAAATGGTGTCAGTGGTGGTAGGCATTCTGGCTTTATGCCGAGCTCAAACGTGCCTTGTTCCAGAGGCAAGAGATCTGTAACCAAGTATTGCTTAGCTTAGCCCATGGCAATCCCGATAGCCATGAAGGTTGGTTACAGATGATTTAAGGATGAGGTTCTTCTGTTGACGGGCAACCTGTGGGGAAGACCCCTCTGACCTAAGACAGGGGTTCAAGGTCCCCTGAAGACGGGCAAGGGAGGGTGACCCTACTTGACCTAAGCCAGGAGCGCCTCATTAGAAAATAAAAAAGGGGGAATTGTGGGGACACCAGACCTTGAGCAGAGACCCACTTCCCCATTAGCCTGGGACCAGGCAGTTGTAAGACAATGTTTACTAAAAACATGTTTACTAAAAACAATACAATGCCCGGGGCAATAAGTTCCTGACAAGGGCTGGCCCACGGGAACCACCCTGTCCTCAACCTTTTCCAAAGACTAACCGCCTCCTCACACCCACCCATATCCCTCTGGTGTCAGGGTATATAATAACTAGCCAGAGTAGGAATAAAAGAGAGCCTTCTTGAGGAGTCTTCTGGTCTGTGTTGACAATCCCCGACACCCTCCGCACATTCTCGGACACAGGCTGCGCAGCGGACGTGGCAGCCTGCCTCTGCCTTCTGAGTTGCTGGGATTAAAGGTGTGTGCCACCAACACACAGCAAAATTAAGATTCCTTTTTTTTCTTTTGTTTTTTTTTTCTAGACAGGATTTCTCTGTGTAGCCCTGGCTGTCTTGGAAATTGTTCTGTAGACCAGGTTGCCCTTAAACTCAGAGATCTGCTTGCCTCTGCCTCTGGGTACTGGGATTAAAGGTGTGTGTCATCACTGCCCATCTAATAAGTTTTCACGTGATACCAGGACTGTTGGCCTGAGATTCACACTGAGCACCACCTGCTCCAAGACGCCATTTGAGTTCAAAATCAGGTCTGCATGCTTTACCACCTGAGCCATCTTCCCAGCCCTGGGGCGATGTTTTGTTTCTGATATACCAAATAACGCTTACTGAAGATCAGAGTGCAAAGCTAGCCAGGGGCCAGGCAGTGGCGGTGCACACCTTTAATCCTAGCACTCAGGAGACAGAGGCAGGCGGATCTCTGTGAGTTCAAGGCCACCCTGGGCTGCAGGAGAGAAACAGAGCTCACACCTTTGATTCCAGCATTTAGGATGACTCGCCTATAATCCCAGAACTAGGGGGGCAGAGATAGGAGTGATGTGGCTGGGTGGAGAGAAGTATGTAAGGAGGGAGGAGACAGGAACTCAGGGAGTCTGAGGTTTGGTGGAGAGCAGTGCAGTCTGAAGATTTGTGGAGACAGGATCACCCATTTTGGTCTGAGGTAGAGGTATGAGCTAGTGGCTGGCATTTTGCTTCTTCTTCAGTATTAACCCCAATATCTGTCTCTGGGTTTTTATTATTTGTGCTACACATCCCCCCATTTTATAATCTTCATATCCTTGGCCCTAGTTCTTCAAAAGACAAAGGAAACCTTCCATGTTAAAGAGAGATGGAACCTGCAGGCATTTACTGACTTTTCTCCCTGACATGGCAAGCAGACCAGGCCACTAAGCACAGCATCACAGGAGGTGCTGGGGGCAGGCCCACACCAGGAACCTGCTCAGTAAAATAAGCCCCGCCTGCAGCCATGCCAGGTGGCTCCTGTCTGCTCCGCTTATCTCTCATGGATGCTCGTCTTCTCTCCCCGTCTGTCAGGAAGCCCATGAGAGCAGTGCCAAAGCTAAGCCACACTCAGCTCAGGCGCATGCGACTTTGAAGCTTAATACTCGTTCAATAATTCACTCCTGGGGATGAAGCACTTATCCCAGGCCTGAGAACCCTGAGTTTCAGTGATCTGGAGAAAGCCCCATGTCAAGGAATTAGACAACAGGACCCTATCAGGACAATATCAGAGTAAAGTCCGAGGCACACCACCCCCAACGCTAGCAAAGTTATGCTTCAGAGACTGGAGTAGAGCAAGGAGGCAGAAGTAAAGCCCACAGTATCACACATCCTGAATGTTGAGTGTCAGGCGTTCTTCATGCCTGTTTCTGTCTGAGAGACACCAAAGGGCTGTAAGCTTGTAAGTATCAAGTGAAGTGAGTGTGTACCCTTCCAAGGCCGTGCTGTCCAGAAGCATCCTCACAGGCTGTCTCTGCACCTCTGCAGGGCCCAGTCCTTCTCTTTAGCCAAGTTCCCTAACATGTACACTCGCTGCTCCTCCCTTGCAGCCTCCGATTGCCTATGGCTGAGTGGTGTCATCTGCTTCCAGCACTATTCTGCATTCTGTGGCTCACATATCAACGAGTGTCAAGCAATGGAGGACAGAGAAGTGGACCCTGGCCATGTGCACAGTGCTTGTGGAGAGGCTGTGGCTGCTCTGGACAAGAAAATCTGCTCTCAGGACTCGTCTGGCTGCTCAATGTGTTTGCAATTTATTCTACCAGTGGGCAAATGACTTGCTGCCCCACTCCCCTCTGGGGCCTTCTGTCTAGAGCACAGCAATTTTTTCTCTTTGCTGTGGCTGGAGGATTGACAACTGCTGTCATTCCTTGGTTCTTGACTAAGTAATTGAACCCCATGAACCTCCTTTCTTTTCTGCTGCACTTAAAAACTTTCTTGGAGTTGTGGAACCACTACTGTGGTTCAGTAGTAAAGCACTTGCTGTCTAAGGGTGAGGGCCAGAGTGTGAGGATCAGAACCCACACAGATGCCGACAGGTGTACAGACTTACCTGTAAACCCAGTCTTGGAAGGCCAGCATAGGGGAGTCCCAGAGCAAGCTGGCCAGTAAAAGTAGCTATGTCATCAAGCTCTAAATTTTTGAACAAGGTGGAAGAGCCAATGGTAGAGAACTCCTGAAGCCAACTTCAGGTCTCCCATCATTTGCATACGTGAGCATATGCACTCTCATATGTGCCTTCACATACACAAAACATTCATATGCATACATAGCCAGCAACACACACACACATAAACACATGAAAATGGAAAAAGAAAAAATACGTTTCATCAGAGTATGATAACACAGTAAAGCCTACAAGCCACGATGGAACAAGTGAGCAGATGGGTACCAGGTAGGAGCATCCCAGAGAAGCTCACAGCTGCTTTCTTCAGGTGTCCTAACGGCTGAGATGAGCACCTGTGACTCTCATGTCACGTTGTCTTTGCTTACAATTGGCCTTCCTAGGTAAGGGACCATGCACTCTGTAACATCAGTGCTCTCTCTCTCTCTCTCTCTCTCTCTCTCTCTCTCTCTCTCTCTCTCTCTCTCTCTCTCTCTCTCTCTCTCTCTCTCTCTCCCTCCCTCTCTCTCCTGATTTATTTTATAGTGTTCTGCCTCATGTCTGCCTGCAAGCCAGAAGAGGACACCAGATCTCATTATGGATGGTTGTGAGCTACCATGTGGTTGCTGGGATTGAATTCAGGACCTCTGGAAGAGCAGCCAGTGCTCCCAATTGCTGAGCCACCTCTCCAGCTCCAACAGTGCTCTCTTGCTCAGAAGCTGCAAGCTAGTTCTTCCCCTCCTCAAAACATCTGTCATGTGAATTTACCACCACACATTTATTGTCTCTATTGCTGATGGGTGTCTTGGGTTGTTTCTTTTTATGGGCTAATAGGAATAACGCTGGAACATTCTGTATATGTATGTGTCAGAATTTTTTAAAAATGTATTAGTTAACAAAAGATATTACAGATAGAGGAGGAGAGGGGAAAAGGCCAGCTGGACATTTGTGCAAAACCTAGGATGTGTGGGGCCCACATAGCTAACATACACCCACACTTCTGAGATAGGTGATCCAGGACCTTTGGGAAAGCATAGGATGAGGGAGGCTGCTAAGGAGACTTTGAATCCAAGTAAGACAATTTCAAAGCAAAGTGAACAAAGGCAACAGTCAAGTGTAGATGCTTGGATGAAGATCCAGAGAGAAACTGTACCCTCAGACTGTCATGCTCCATAGCCCTGCTCTGGCAGCTTCAGTCACAGAATGAAGAGCCCTTGTTTGAGAGATACTATCTCCTGTAACTGACACCCCCAGGATAGTCAGCCAAACCACACACACCTGTGATGACTGGCAGGCTGAGGGGAACTTCACAACATTCTGATAAAAAGTCAATGAAATCAGGCTAAGCTTTCTCCTGTACAGAATGGAGGTACTGGTGCCTAGAAATCACCTGGAGAACTCAAGTGATTAGGCCTTGCCTAGAAAGCCTGCTATCAGAGTTGGCTGGGCAGGAATACCTGGTGTTCTTTGCATGTCGGCAAGAGATAAGCCTGTTTCCTTTTAAGGGACACCAAAGAAACAAAGTGTTGCAAGCATGTCTCTTTTGTGTATCTGCATGTAGGTACACATACACACACACACACACAATCTGTCTGTCTGTCTGTCTGTCTGAGACATTTACGAGAACTGGAAGCTAACACTGCTGGGAGAGCACTAACAGGTAGACAGGATTACCCCTGTAGGGTAAACACACATCCACGTGTGCACACAAACATCTGTCTAGCCCTGAAGTCAACTGTGACAGAGTGGAAGGGCTACCTGCCTTCTTCCTGGTTCCAGGCCTGGAGCTGAGCTCGGCACATCCGTGCAAGAGGATGCAATGTGCGTGTAAGATGCTTGGGGCTGCCTGTTTCATCGCTGGGGTGGGGAATGTCTGCCTGGGAGGGACTGTGGGAGGTTTCGATGACACTACACTAATTCTTTCTGGCTGCTTGAGTATTAATTAGGAGGCCTTGTAGGCCATCTCCTGCTGCCCTGTCTCCTTTCTTTGGATAAGGGATATGGGTGTGGCTGTGCTCCTGTGAGTGGTGACAATGGCAGATAAGGGAGAATGGGACTTTTCAGAGTGAAACAGATATGAGAGTTGAGCACAAATACCTACACAAGGGTGCAGAAAGAAACCTTTCTGCCTGTCTGGGCTCGGCCTATGGCAAGCCTCCTAGGGAAGCATTTTGGATTTAAATGAACGTTGGGATTCCTGCTGTGCTCAGGTTCTGGGGTCCTCATCCTGTTCATGGACTGGGCTTTTCCTGCTGATCACACTCGGCAAGGGGGCATCATGAATTATGAAGTCTCAGGAGGACATCTGGCTTCTGAGAGCCCCTTCCCTAGTACCATATCCCCAACTGCCTTGATGGACATTCCTATGTGCCAGAGGCAAGCCTCTGCCCCTGTAGCTCCCAAGGTCAGTGTTGAGGGTGGAATTTCAAGCCTAGGGTCTGCTAGAAGGGGAGAAGATGAAGGGAGGGGCTTGTGGTGGATCTGCATTGAGCATGCACAGAAGGGGGAGGGAGGCTGAGACACAGTAGCACGACTCATTCCAGCAGATGTCACCCTAGGGAGAGCCAGGGACTTGCCTTAGGTCATACAGCTGGAGTCTGGCTCAGCCCCCTCCAGCCCCCTCCCTGAACTTTCCTCTCAAACACGGAAGGCGTGATGAGAACAGATTTCGAGTGGGGCTGCAGAGAAAGCTGCTTGGTCCCAGGGTTCTGCCAGCCAACTCCAGTCTTACCCTAACTTTACCAGTCAGGTTCCCTAGAAGAACTGATGGTAAAAGGGTTCAAGTCCTCTCCACCAGGGTCAGCACCTCAACCAGGAGGTGGAGTCCCAGGAGACCCAGCTCCCTACTGTGGGCATGCAACAGCAATCACTTGGATCTAATCTGCATCCAAAGGATGCAAGCTTGACAAACAAATTATGGCTTTTACAGATTCCAAACTGAGATCTTTCCTTAGAGGAGAGACTTGGGCCCATGTGGGCTGCCTTTGGGATGGGCACAGGTACAGTGATGGTGGCCCTAGCCAGAGCTCCACATTGAATGTCCTCTGATAACTGCTTCTCGTTCTCAATCCTGGCCCTGAGGTCACTCAGCCACTTGGAGTCAGCTGGCTTGACGAAGTAAACAGAACTGGCTACTATAATACATGCACTTAAGATGTCTAACCATGGGACAGGGATTGTCTTTCTTTGGGTCCATTCCCACAGCAGCCTCAAAGGGACCTTAGGCTCCTGCAGCCTGAGGCTGCAGATAGGAACTTCATTATCGGCTTCCTGGAGTCTCTCAGAGGGGTCTTCATTATCAGCAGGCTGAGGTCAGTCACAGACAGGCCTTTGCTGGGGTCATGTGACTAAGCCCAGCCCTCCCAGCTCAGGAGGGCCTGGTGGGGTGACTCTGGCCAGCTGCTACCTGTGCCCTTACCCCTATCTCAATGAGCATTCCATAAGCAATAAAGTTCTCTGCATTGAAGCATGACCATCTGATGCCACCACCTAACCCCAGTCACCTAGTGTCATGGAAGGAGTCACCATGACCTGGAGTGGACCTGAGTTCACACTCTCCTTGCAGCATCAGGACCTGGAAAGACCTGATTATCTGACTAAGAATCAAGTTCAATGAGGCAAGCTGGTCAGAGCTCAGAGCAGCTCTGCTGTGGGGAGGCCAAGGCCCTAAGGTGGCCACGGTGGCTGGTGCCAGCATCAGAAACTGGCATGGTTGTTAAGATCAGGAAGACAGACAGTGACCGGCTGGGCCCTCGCCAGAAGCTCCTGAGGCCACAGAAGACAGCTGGGGTGTGAGAGGAGCCCGTGGAAAGGCCAGGAGCCACCACAGCACGAGTCTGCCTCCATTGCAAGTGGAGGAGGAGAGTAAGGAGACCAGAGACCTGTCTGGGGCCACTTGGGGCCGCTAGGCTGAGCAGAACACACACCGGGGGCTGTCTGGCTCCAGATCTCAAACTGCTTCTCCCCTCCAGTTCTCCCTGGAGCCAGCTGCTGGTAAAGACAAATAATGAACAACTTTTTATTCTTACTGGCCTCTGAGAGCCCTAATTAATAAATTCAGTTTTCCACCCTTGGCAAGACCTGTCCACTGACACATTTACTGTCCCCTGAAATCTGAGATGCTCTTGCCATAGACAAGAGTAGAAGAAATGGAAAGTGTCAGTGGTGTGTGTGCCCAGGTCTCCCAAGGATCGGTGGTGTCGCCCCAAAACACAGGGATGCATCGGTTTGCTGGGTTTGAGTACTAAGCCAGTTGGTAAGGGCGGGGCTTGGCCTATGGGTCTTCATGGAACCCCGACATCACCTTTATTTAGAAGAAGCTTCCTCCATAAAGTTGTCCCTGCTGGAGCCCAGCTAGTGAGAAGACATCACCCATGCTAAGCACATTTTCCCCTTTCACAGTCCATGCCCCAGCTGATACCGGTAGTGATTAGAGTGAGACAGACCTCGTGAATTATACAGGCAACTCGAGCACACAAAACTCACCTCTGGTCTATACACACACACACACACACACACACACACACACACACACACACACACACACACACACCTGTATACATATGAACACTCACCCTCCCCACCACCAGCATATGCATGCTGGGCAAGTAGAGGATGATGAGACCTTAGCAGTGCAGGTAGCTCCAAGTTCTGCAGTGACTCTGTGACACATAGAAGTTCAGGCATCTGGACCCACTGGCCTTCCAGAGCCCACCCTATTACTTCTGTCCCCAGTGGGGCCCCGGGGTCTCCTGTGGTTGACGGTGACAGCTGTGCTTCCACTGTGGGGACTGACTGACTGCTCTTCATTCCCCAAACACCCTTACTCTCTCTTTAATGGGCATCTCTCACCCACGTTCCAGTTTACAAAGTGAGAGATGCCCACCCCCATCCATATACTCACTCAGCATCATTTTTCTTTGCTCAACCAATATATTGGAGGACATACAATAATATCTAACTTGTACCTCCCATTAGCAAATAAGCCCCAAGAGGCCAGGAGCTCCTACAGGGAGAGCACTGGCACTGCCAAGTATAGGGCCTGGCAGTGCTGGATGTTAGTACTGACAGTACCAGGCACAGAGTACTGAAGCACCAGATGTCCTCCTTCTGGGGTTACCCAGGCATGACAGAAGCCCCAGGACTTCCTGGTGCTGCCCCTGGGGGTGATATGTCCACCTCTCAGGTGACAGAGCAGCTGTGTGGATCCAGTGTCAGGGTGTGACTGCTGGAGGCAGGGGCAGCTGAGTATCAGGTGCCACCTGGGACTCTGGGGGCCTCTTCCAAAGCCAGTCTGCACGTGGTATAACGTGACTAGGCTGCCTGGCACACTCCACCCTGCCTTGCCCTCCTGGCACCCGGCCACGGACTGACACTCCCCAGCTCTGAGGGGTAAACTGTAGAGGGCTCCCTCTTCTGGGAAGATGCTTGGACAGCTGCAGCTAAGGAGGACGAAGTGCCCGAAGCAAGAACATTCCACGTACTTTTGATCACAGAGTGGATTCCCATCTCATCTTCTTCCTGGCAACGACTATTCTCAAGAAGCAAGAACATTCCACGTACTTTTGATCACATAGTGGATTCCCATCTCATCTTCTTCCTGGCAACGACTATTCTCAAGCTCTAGGTAGGTGCTACTGGTCACACAGGACGTTCTGGCCTTCAGGGAAAGAGGGTCCCCTTTTCCTGACAGATGTCACAAAACAAAACTGCCTATGGACTGACATTTATGTAGGACCAGCAAGGCGCTAAGGACTCAAGAAACATTTACTACCCAATCTGAGACCTGCACTCCTGGGCTCTAGCTCCAGGAGGGAATCCTGGGTAAGTTAGGTTCCTGTTGTAAAAAGGGGGGCTAGACAGAGAGTATGCTAACGAGCTAAAACACACGTGCTTGACCGTCACCAGGGCCATGGTTAATGGAGGAATAGTGGAAATCAGAAAACCCCCCTCTGCCTCCTGCTGTATGCTTCTCACAAGGTCTGAGGCCTTGTGCAGACTGACAGTTACATACGGCTCCAGGCTTTAGGGAAAAATGCCTAGTCATGCAAACTCACAACCCATACTGCAACCCACATTCACAGCGCACCCTGTGGCCATGGGAAAACAACTGTGTGCAGGGAAGGGCAGGGGAGGGTGACGCGGGTCGGGTATATGTGCATGGGATCTTCTCAGCTCCCACCCAGCAGCAGCAGTTTCCTATTCTCTTTGATTTCACCTTGGAAGTTTGTATGTAGGTAAACTAGTATGGAGGCACAGAGAAGGAAGATGAGAGGGAAAATTCCGGAAGGACAGGGACCAGTGAGAAGGAATTTGGAACCTGGCTTCTTAGACCACAGATTGTTGATCTGATCACTTCATGGCCTTGCTGATGTCTTTATCTGATGTTCTGATCTCCCTGCCTTCAAGGCAACCCTCATGCTTAAATTCTAGGGTTGGCGGTATTTCCCTGACCTGCAATCACTGTGAGTCAGCAGATTTTAAAGCATGACAGTTCGCTCATATGTAATAATAGATTTCTTTCATTTTAGTAGAAATAACCTAAGCACATAGAAGAAACTAGTAACCCCCCCCCCCACGGTGGAGAGCCTTCATGTCAGCCCAACACCTGGCTGTCCGTTGGTGGAGTTCCTGATGAGAGCTAGCCACTAAGAGAGAAGAAAAGATATCTTTTCTTGGGCCATATCAGGGCAGCTTTCCCAAGCAGAGCATCTCCTTATGAACGAGCAATGTCCGTAATAGCCAGAACTTGGAAACAACCTAGATGCCCCTCAACTGAAGAATGGATAAAGAAAATGTGGTACATTTACACAATGGAGTAAAAAACAATGACATCCTAAAATTTGCAAGCAAATGGACAGAACAAAAAACAAAACAAAACAAAAACCAAAAAAACATCCTGAGTGAAACATCCTAAGCCAGACCCAGAAAGACAAATATAGTATGGACAAGTGGATACCAGACATAAAGCAAAAGACATCCAGCCTGCAATCCACAACTCCAGAGAAGCTAGAACCCTCTTCCAGAAACACATGGAAGCAGATGCAGAAATGTACAACTGACCAATGGGCAGAGCTCCTGTAGTACAATCAAAGCGAGGGAGGAGCGATAATATGAACAAAGGAGTCAAGACCGTGATGGGGAAACCCACAGAATCAGCTGACCTGAGCTGAGACTCAGGTCTGACTAATGGGGAACCTGCATAAGACTAACTAGACTCCCTTAATATAGGTGACAGTGGTGTGACTGGGACAATATATGAGGCCACAGGCAGTGGGTCCAAGATCTAACTCTAATCCACGAACTGACTTAGTGGAGTCCATTCTATATTCTATATTCCATATGAAAGATACCTTGCTCAGCCTAGACACGGGTGGGGGTGGATGGGGGTGGGGGGTATTGCCTCCTTGGTCCTGCCTCAAGTAGGGACAGATTTAGTAGATTTCCTAGGGGAGGCCTTACCCTCTCCGAGGAGCAGACAGATGGTAGGTGGTGTGGAGAGGTGGGAGGAGTGGGAGGTGAGGAGGAGGGGGAACTGGGATTAAAAAATTAATAATATTAATAAAAAATAACGGGCAATGTCAATTCTACTCCATTGAAAACAAACCTTAAAAATTCCAGGTTAATTAGCCAGGCGGTGGTGGCGCACACCTTTAATCCCAGCACTCAGGAGGCAGAGGCTGCCAGATCTCTGTGAGTTCAAGACCAGCCTGTTCTACAGAGCTAGTCCAGGACAGCTAGGGCTGTTATACAGAGAAACCTTGTCTTGAAAACCCCCCAAAATTCCAGGTTGATGGACTAGAGCGATGGCGCTGTGGTTAAGAGTATGTACTGTTCTTATAGATGGACCCAAGTTCAGGGACCAGCACCTACATCAGATGGTTCACAACGCCTGCTAATGCCAGTTCCAGAGGATCCAACACCCTCTTACAGCCTCTGAGGGCACCTTCACTTCACTCATGTTGGGTGCCAATTGGAGGCCGGGTTTAAATGAGTTCACCAGACCCAAGATAAATGATAAATAGGTGTCTTATTGGGGATGAACTTACATAGGTAACAGTAAGTAACTGTCTCGAGGCATTCCTGATCAAAGGATGCAGATCCTGCCTCACAGATGCTCTCCTAGACCCCAGGGGGTTTCTGTCCCCAGTTCCTCTAGCTTAAACGGATCACCTGGGTCATATCTACACCCAAAACCATACCCAAAGGGCGTGGTCACTATTACAGGCAAGATGCCATTACATATATACACACAATTAAAATTAAAATAAAACATTACCAATAAATGGCAAGACTAGATGATAAGGAAGGATGGAATGTAGGTAAAAGGATGCATGAGTCATGAAGGAGGATATAAAGTGAATTATTTTTCTAGTTCCAACTGTTGTAGTTTACTTTATTTTTTATGGTACATAAGTACATAAAAATGAAATTGTTAGTGAAAGTGTAAAATTCTGAGTGTGACTTTGTTAGGAGGGTGCCTGCCTGCCCTCTCCCTCCCACTATGGAATCAGGAGATTGAACTCTGACCCTCAGGCTAGCACTGCAAGTACTTTTACCCTCTGAGCCATCTTGCCAGCCCCCAGGAATCATGTTGAAATCAATCCAAGACATAACACCTTATCTATAATGGAAACTGTTTTTTTTTAAAGAAAAATCCTTCCTGGAGCTCTTGAAGGCCATCAGATAGGAATGTCACCCTCAGAGCACAGAGAACTTCTGAGTGAAGTTACACAGCTTCAGAAAAACCATTCTTAAGTTTCTAAAAACAATATTATTTATTTCATGTGTATGGGTGTTGTGTGTGATGCATGTATACATGCCATGTGCGCCCATGACCTGCAGAAGCCATAGTGGAGGAGAGAACTCACACAGCCTGTGGCATGTCGTCGTCCGCCCACCTCCCATAATAGAAGTGGTTCCCAGGAAGGGAGGTGGGCTGTGCAGAGAGGAAATGAGATTTGCTGAGCTGGTGGCTAGTTGCCCAGCTGGCCAGTGGGTAGCCCAAACTACCACCCTCCTTGTCTCTTACATACCTTCACTTTCTAGAAATACATGCACAGGGAATTTCAACATCCATGATTACACATTCTCAGCTGGGAAGTGCCAAGCCCCTTGGATTCTGGTGGATACTAAGTCACCGGTCCTTGGTGCAACACAAGGAGGTGAATGAGGGTTCTTTGTACTAGAACAAGTCACAAAGTGAGCCCATCGTGAGTTAACCCCCAAACTCTGATCTTTGCCATGGGTTAACCTCCAAACTCTGATCTTTGCAGTTCCCATGCTCAAACCAGTCATACCTGCTCCATGTAGAGTTCAACCTAGACTTCACACACAGGTGCTGAAGGATCACTTATGTCGAAAGAGGGGAGACACCGTTTCCTCATTGTGTGGGTGTGTGTGAAAACTCAGACCCAATCAAGTAATAACGTGGCTTCACATAAATTCATTTTGCAAAGCCTCAGGATATATAAAATTATACTAGCTAGTGGTCTGAATTCCTCTGAGAATGTTTTCTGCAACAGAGAACACGGAGTTCTGAGCCAAGCCACAGATTTAAGAGTTCAGAGCAGGCTCACCCAGGCCACCCCCAGAACTCTTGCAACCTTTTAGGGACATGGGTGTGGCAGAAAGGGAGAGTAGCAATGACCTTCCCATAAGCATCTGGGACAGTAAAAGCCAGGAAGAAGCTGCCCTTATAAAGTTAAGTTTTGAAAACACATAGGATGCAATGAGCTATTTGTGAGTGTTCCCAAGAGACTGTAACTGTGCAGCTTAAGAATTAGGGAACTCCCCCAAAGCCACTCAGGGTGACAGACATAGGTTACCTCAAGAAGACAAGGATAGTATTTTACTTCAACCTTCCGGGAGGTGTATGGGGACGAAGAGATGTTTGACAGTCAAGGGCACAAAATACGAGCTTCCACTGTGTATCATTGTGTAGCTGCCCAGGCACCACACCTCTCCTAGATTGTACCAGTCGCTACCTACCCAAAGGGTGGAGGAGTTCTAATACGATAGTGTGCCCACATCCATGTGGGTGCCAACTGGAATGAGAGCCAGATCTGACGCAAATACATTCCTGGTGAGCGCAAAGTGCTGTGAGTTTTGAGTGCATGAAGCTGGTGAACCACTATAGCTTAGGTGATCTGCTAAGCAACTTCCCCAAGGTGGTGACAGGTCTCGGGGCAACTGTTGCTTGGGCTCTTTCTCAAACTCATCCTCTATACTGGATGGCCACTAGTCCTTCTTTTTGCTCATCTAACATCGCATGTATGGCTATGGGGGTGCATATGTGTTTGCATGTGTGCATTTGGAGGTCAGAGGTCAACACTGTGTGTCTTTATCACACTCCATCTTATTTTTGAGGCAGGGTCTCTTACAGACCCTGGGACCAGTGATTCTGCTAGACTGGCTGGGCACTGAACTCTAGGGATGGCTCTGTGGGTGGGTGGGTAAGGGGTTGCCCATCCCTACCCATTATTACAGAGGGTACTGCTATGTGGGTGCTGGAGATCCAAACTTGACTGACAGAGCCATCTCCTTAGTCCCAACCTTGCTTTGTATCTACCTAATGCTGGGACCCTGGATGGGAAAAGGGGCTCTGATGTGAGGGTCCCTCAGCACCCTGCAGCAATGTCACACCACAGTGAAACCTTAGGCCTGACCAACGATGTCCTTAGCCAGACTGAGCTTCTGCTGCATAGCAGCAAGTGCCCAGCAGGACCTCCTGGTTTCCTGAGAAGAGTGGATGTTTAGTTTGGGCTGTCTGAACAGAACACATAGACCGGACAGCTTGTGTAACACATTGCAACCTCACTGCTGCAAAGCCAGCATAGTCAGTGTTCAACTGGAACCTCCAGCTCACCCCTGCATGATCCCCTCCCCTCCCCTCCCCCCTCTCCTCTCTCCCTTCCTCTCCTCCCCCTCCTCTCTTCTCCCCCTCCTCTCCTGTTCCCTTCTGTGGACTCCAAAGCTCAAGGACTGAGTTTTCTGTCGGGAAAGAGGCCTATTGTACTTCTAGCCCAGCTCTGCTTTCACCTTAGGCCTTTAGGGGGCAGGAAAGGCTGTGGTTTCTGGTCTGTAAGGAGACATGGATCCCTAGGCAAGTCCCTCACTCCATGTACATGTGCTAATGAAGACCCTGAGTAGATGGCCCTGAGCCTGGGGAGGTAGAAGGGATCAGGAACCATGCTGGCTCAGGCACGCCACACAGGCCACTGGTGGAGACCAGTCTTTCCATGCTGCTATGTGACGGAGGACATAACTGACAGCAGTAAGGGGTGGTGGTCCTGCCTGACCCTTCTCACTCGGCATGTGCAGCCCTGGCTCAGTTTCTGGTGTAAGTTCAAACCTTTGACAGGAGGGATTTAAAGACAGAAGGTGAAGGAGACTCATTTCTCCTCCATGACGATAACTTCTAGCCCTGGGCTGCTCCCAGCCAACCACTGGGTACTAGGATCAGCCTCTGGGGTGCAGGGGATGGACTGTGGTAAGCAGGTCTCCCTCCCAGTGCCCCAGAAGTTCTCTGAGCCTGTTGCCTTGCCAGCCCTTCCCAGGAACCATCAATCCATCAAAGGCTTTGTCTTCCCCTTTACTCCCATGACTTCCTTCCTCTGCACAAAGACACAGTCTCAAGAAGCTGGCTTTGGACTCACTGTGTGAGCTGGGCTGGCCTTGAAACTGTACTACCCTCCTGTCTCTACCTCCTGAGTGCTGAGGTGTCCCTGGCTCACTCAGTCTCTGTATGAGGAATTTGCAGGGCATCCACAGGCTGTTGCTTTCTTCCTGCTGTCCAGATCTGGCTATTCAGAGTCCCCAGGGGCCCAGGGTTCAGTTCCTGGGCCCCCAGATCCCAGCTGTCCTGCTGGACAGCTCTATAACCTCAGGCCTTTCCCTATAGCTAGGACCCTCCATGTAAGGAGGTCACACTTCTGGATTAACTCCCAGCCCCCCAAAACTGGAGAAAGTTTCCAGCCTCTCCTTCAGGCTCTTTTGAGATGACAGGAACCCAGGGAGCCTGGCCCATGGCTACAACTTGGCATTATCTATCAAAACGAAGTTGCATTTGCTGTCTGACACACAAACTTGTTCCACAGATAAAACTGCATGTCTAATAGATGCTGGGAGTTTACCGGTTTTTTTAGCTACAGTCTCACTGTGTTGCTCAGGCCGATTCTCCCATCTCACTTTCCTGTGTAGCAGCGACCATAAGCCCCACCCACTCTACTGTGTCACAGCAGCTCTTAACTAAACAGCAAAGGACTGAAAAGATCCCTCTGTAGATCTGCAGAAATCAAAACCCAACAGAACAATGTATGAAATAAATAAAGCTCAAAGACTATGAAGGAAGTCATATACTACGACTAACACAGACAGGCCGTCAGAACCCCAGTCTTACACAAAGGCCACCAGTCCTTATCATAGAAAATACTTCTCCAAGGACAACTGCCTAGCAGCTGCCTGTTCAAAGTCATGCTGACACTACCCTTGCTATGATACTTGTGGGCAAGGGTTACTGTTTCAAAATAATGCTCAGTGGGATGGCTCCACAAAGGCACTTGCTGTCAAGCCTGACAGTGTGGGTTCGATCCCTTTGACCCAACTGGTGGAAGGAAAAAGAGGTCCCACTCCTGTAAATTGTCCTTGCTCACTGTGACACACACTCCCTTGCACAAACATACACATAAGTAAATGTAAACAAAAAGGAAATTTTAAAAAACCCAAACCAACTGAGTCTATCTTTTTCATTTTGCCTCTAAAACATCCCTTTGCCCCGGCCTTCTAGAATTTACTAGGGAATGCATTTCCCACTGTGGGGCAGAGAGCTCTGCTGCTTAGTGATGAATGCACTCATCTTTAGTGAATCTCCTTCTGTTGTGCTGGGTTAAAAAAAGCAAATGGCAGAATAAAATGTATAATATGCTACCATTTACACCAAACAATTATAATAACAGTAAGCTCCCGAGTGCCTGGGCTATCTTTGAAGGGCCCTGGAATGACTTGCTTTCAGCCAGAGAAACGGGGGGGATGATGGGGGACGGACTGAGTTCCGGCATGGAAGAATGTGTTATATATGTGCCATGTTGGGTTTTGTCTGGATGAATGCATTTGTGGGTGCATGTACACATGTGTACACACACATGCATGTGTATACACACACACTCAGGTTTATGTGTGCAGGTGAGGAGGTAAGAGGTCAGCCTTGGCTGTTGCCTCACTTACTCCCCCTTGGCTTTTGAGACCAGTTCTCTTACTGGCTGGGAGCTTCCGGATTAGGCTAGGCTGAAGGGCCAGCAGCTAGCTAGCCCTGACAAGTTCTATCTCCGCCTCCCCAGCACGGGCATGATGTCACCTACAGACACCTGAACTAGGCTCACATGCTTGTGAAGCAAGAGCGTTTCTGACTGAGCCTTTGCTCTTGACTGTGGGTCTCAGCAGATACTTTTTATCCTTCATGAATATGTTAACATCCCCATGTACACCTATTTAAATACACATGTGTTCAGACAACCCTCAAAACAATAAAGTGGGGCTGAACTTCCGTCTTCTCTGAACAGATGAAACCAGGATGCAGTAGGCAACCCACCTACTGCAAGCCTTTCGGGACCCTCTGAGCACTGACAGCCCCAGTCCCCCGTGGTGGCAGCACAGGGGAAGACTGGGAGTCAAGACAGGCTTTGGTTAGAGCCCTCTTGGGGCAATGCTAAGGACCATTTCCCATGTGGAGCTGGGGGACCTGGCCAGCTCTGTGGTGAAAGGACTGTTGGAAACTTCCCCTTCCGTCCACACTACCAGCCCCACCGCCTGCCAAGTTCTTCCTTCCCAGTCTCAAGGGCACACACTGACCTTGACCTCCCTTCCTCCACTCTGCTACATAGCCCACACCCAGGGCTGGGCCCAGCTCCGTGGTGAACACCTTGCTCAGCATCCTGGTGGCCCTGGATTTGACCTGTAGTACCCAGATACCACCGCCAACCTCCATTCCAGGAGGGTCTGGACCAGCGACTCACCCCTTCTCTCCCAAAGTCCTAGGGGGCTCCTCCCTCACTGGAAGGCAAGGCTTTCCTCCAATAAGAGAAGGCTTGACTGCCTGGGTAGAAATGGGCAGAATCACATCTATTCTGAAACAGAAGCAAGGTTTTGGTGGGGACAGAGATGGCAGACTTGTTGCTCCAAGAGTCTCCATGGGTCCAAGGAGCACAGGAGCATGAGCTGTGGCCTTCCCGCCATCAGCAGACAGCTCAACACCACCCAACCACAGCTGTCACTGGCACTTTCTTATTTGGGGTGTGCTGCTAACACGTACCCAGGATGATTAGATAGACAGTATCCAGTGTCTGATTAGATGACATTCCTCAGCCCTTTAAATGCCTGTCAACTCTCCAGTTGGCTCTGAAAGTCTCCGTCTACAATCCTGTGCCCTTTCCCCTTAACTAAGGGCAATGGGGGTACTCCCTTTCCATATGTGTGTGACCTTTCCCCTAATGCACAGTCGTCCTGATAAAGGCCTCTAAGCCCTTTGGGGGTGGGTAGCTGGGAGAGAGCTTTGCAGTACGTTTGCTTAGTGGTGTGTTGGGGTTCTTCAAGGGAGACCCAGCTGTCCTTTTACTTGAGGGTTGTGACTGGAAACTCAACTCTTCTCCATTCCCTGCTTCCCCTCCTCCTGCACATATGTGCTGATGTGTATGTGTGTTCATGCATGCACGTGCCTATGGAGACCAGAGGTCAACCCTGGGTTGTGTTCCTCAGGAGGTCTCCACCTTGTTTTTCCAGGCAGCATCTCTCACTGGTCTGGAGCTTGCTGTTTTGGCTAGACTGGTCTGACCAGCACGCCCTAGTAATTCTGTTTCTTCCTTCCCACAAGTGCATGCCATCACATACTTTTTAAAGTTGGGGCTGGGGATTGAACTCAGGTCCTTATGCTTGCATAGTAAGTACTTTATCAACTAAGCTATCTCCCTAGCTACTAGACTGGTTTTTTTTATCTGAGTTACATTTGTTCACCTCAATTCCAACTCTGATGCTAACACAGATCAAGTTAACTTCTGGAAACCGTAAGATGAACTTTGTAGCACTATGGGCTGTCCCAGGACCGCTCTGATGGCTGCTTTTACTCTGCTGTCCCTTACATCTCCCAGGGGCCAGTTGCCCAGAACCTGTGGGCTGGGAAGCCTGTGTGAGCCCTTGGTGATCTGAGTTGGTCCTCATCCAATGGTGCCTGTGAGTTCCACAGCTTCCCTCATGAGGATTCTCCTAGGTTTTTCTCCTCTAAGGACCATCTCCATGATGACCCTGAATGAGCTTGAGTGTATGACTGGCTCTCTGGGGTCTCAGAAAGGCCTTCTTGAAGGACAGGTGACAGAGGGTGGTGTGGGACTGCAAAGCAGTACAGCTGGGCGCCTCAGCAACACTAGATTGTAGGGGTGTTATGGGTTCTAGGGGCTTACCACATCACTCAACATGTGCCCCAGAGCTTCCATTTGGGTTGTCTGAGGTTAGGTACTTCACTCTCAGTGGATGGTTCTGGGCTGTGGCATCTCTGGCTGGATGGGAGTGCAGGACCTCTGGCCTAGATTCAGTAGGTGGCACTGAGTGGGTTGGTGGTGTGACAAGGGTGTCCACCAGAAGCAGGGACCTAACACTTTCACTGCAAGGACGTGAGGGAGATGGATGCTCAGTGCCCAGTCCCAGGCTGAGAGGGTGGGGACAACTGCTGCTTCACTCATCACTTCTAGAGAGAGGCTGATGTTTCCAGCAGGTGTGACAAAAAACGGGACACATGGGACACAGCTCAGACATCCTGTGACAAGTGGATGTGTAAAGGGGGTCTCTGGATGGTGGAATATCACTCTTCCAAGGGCATCTGGAAGATGCTACAGCATGGGGGAATCTGTCAAAGTATGGGAAGGAACCCACCATACCACAAGGAGACCTAACCCAGGACAGAGATGTACCACAGCTCAGGAGAAGTCAAGGGCATTGCACAAAAAGGGATAGAGAGAGAAATAATACTCAATTTCACTCTACGAGGTCCCCAGAACCATTAGATTCATAGAGACAATAGACTGGGGGAATGCCAGAGACTGGAGGGGCCATTGTATGATGGAAGGAGTTTGGAAGATGAATTCTGAGAGTAGAGAGGGAATGAGGCATGTCACCAAAATGCAAATGTGCTTAGCACTGTTAAGCCATGCACTTTTAGATGACGAACATGGTTGTTTAGTTTTTTCTGTTGGTCACAAAAAAAAGTGAGAGGAGAAGGAAGGAGAGGAAGAGGGAGAGGGAAAGGAGAAGAGGAGACAGGAAGAGAAGGAAGGAAGGAGAGGAGAGGGAGAGGGAAAGGAGAAGAGGCGACAGGAAGAGAAGGAAGGAAGGAGAGGAGGAAAGTGAGGGATAGCGAGAGGAGGGAAATGAGAGGAAGAAGAGGAGGGAGGAGAAAGGGAGGGAGGGAGAGAGAGAAAGAGAGAGGGAGGGAAGGAGGGAGGGAGAGGGAGGGAAGGAGGGAGGGAGGGAGCGAGAGGGAGGGAAGGAGGGAGGGAAGGAGGGAGGGAAGGAGGGAGGGAAGGAGGGAGGGAAGGAGGGAGGGAGGGAGAGGGAGGGAGGGAGAGGGAGGGAGGGAGAGGGAGGGAGGGAGGGAGGGAAGGAAGGAGGGAGGGAGAGGGAGAGAGGGAGGGAGGGAGAGAGGGGGATAGGAGGAGGGACAGGGAGAAGAGAGTGTCTCCCTAAGGTCTCCCGGCAGTAGAGTTCTCCAGAAAGGTCCAAACCCAAGCCCCTGACCCCCGCACCCCTGGCTGCCCTGGCCTATGGTTCTACCATCCAAGTCATGCACATTCCAAGCACAGTTCTCATGCTCATAAATGTCCACTACTACCCCAGCTCCAGCTTAGAGCCAGGAGTTTAGAGAAGCCCCGGTCATCACATCTCTCATCACCTAAAAAACCTACTCCCCAGAACAAGGAAGGCTACAGAGCGCCCACTGTGTGGACACAGGTGCTCAGGGGACACAGACCCCTTTCACTGAGACTTTCTACCACAAGATGCGCCACCAGCCTCCCTCTCAGATACAGTGAGAAATGCCAGTAGGGACAGGCTCTACTTCCTTCCTGCACAGGCCCTTTCCAGAACAACTTTTGAGCACTTTCAAAAGTTCTTGAAATTCTATGATTTGGACATGCAATAAAATCCATTAAGAGTCACTGCATGTGCTGTGACGGGCTAGTCCCAGAGTAGCAAGTTGTGTCTTTCCACGGGTCCTCAGAGGAGGAGCCAGTACTCCCTCCCCAGTAAGAGGGATGGCCCTTCAGATATCTGAAAGTTCTCTCCAGGCTCACTCGGGAGAACAGTTGTGTCTGGCATTCCCAAGCCTTTCAGTATTTCATTTGTGGGGACTAGGAGCTCTCATGATGCCCTGCAAATTACATCCCTGCCCTCAAAAAATATTTACAACCTGCAGACAAATTAAGATTGAAAAAACAGAACAAGTCAGGTATGGGGGGTGCCCCCCCACAATGCTCAGCAGACAGATGTGAGGTCAGGGCTAGCCTGGGGTACACAAACAGACTGTCTAGAAAACAAAGCAGCTCCCCATACAGAAAGCCAAAAAGGCCGCAGACAGCCCTGCCTAGGATGCACTGTACTTTCCCATTAAATGCTTTGATTCAGAACAGAAAGAGGACAGCTGAGGCTTGGTGTACGGGGAAGAGCCAAGCCACAGCCGCTCTGAGCATGCTTCAGCTGTGCCCCTCCTTCCTGGCCTTTCTACTCTTGGTGCATACAGAGACCCAAGCAGCAGCATCACTGCCTCTCCAAGCTGATCTGGGTACTAGTAACTGGATGGGGTGGGTCCTGCCCCACTCCTGTTTTCCTTCATTTTTCTATATCAGGGACGAGGTGATCTATTTTTAGTGTGTGGCTGGTTAAGTCAGGGGTTGCTATAGTGACGGTGAGTGGCTACAAACCCAGAGCTGCTCAGATTTCCAGTCGCAGAGAAATCCCAACACGGAGTCCTGACAGGAATGCGACATTGGAGAATGGAGTGACCCTGCTCATGAGAGTCCCTGCCTACCGTGTGCATGCCATGGGAAGGCTGAACCCGAGTCTTGCTGGCAGTAAGTGACTCCGGACTCGGGACTGGGAGAAAAACCAGCGAGTTGATTGGGAATGGGTGCCAAGGCTCAGTCGCAGATGAGATGTGTCACCAGAGGGAGGGGGCACAAAAGGGAGCATCAGGGTTGGTCAGGAAGCAGAGGAGAAAGGAGAGCATAGGCAGAGCCCTGACTCTTGTTTCCAAGGATGAGAAGGTGAGGCAGGTTGAGCACACCAAGACTGGTTTCTGTGGATGTCTCAGTGGGCCTCAGGGGTCTCAGTGCTGTCTGGCTGCCTGTCCCTGGCCTCCAGTGACTAGGGGCCCATGGAGGAGTAGGTGTGCAGAGCCAGGCTCCAACTGATTACTGTGTACATAAAAGGGTGGGCTTCTGGGCAACCTTTGGCAAGAATTGGGTAGCTCTTAGGAAAAGGTCCCTCAGGGATGGCCATATGTAAGACCATCAAAAGGAATGGGAACTGGCTCTATCCTCAGCATCACAAAAATAAACAAAAGACCCCAAATTATCTTCAATATAAGATGCTACACACATTGTTCTCCTGTTGTCTTCACCTTTAATTTCCAAGTCTTTTCATCCCCACAGCACAGGGGGGCTCCTTCCTGGGAAAGCCAATGGGAGGCTTTCCTACCTCCAGGTAGGGGGAGACTCAGAGCAACAGTTCTCAACCTGTGGGGCTCACAGACCCTTTCACAGGGTCACCTGAGACCCTCAGAAAACAGGTATTTACATTAGGGTTTATAACTAGCAAAATTACAGTTACAAAGCAGCAACAAATAATTTTGCGGTTGGGGTCATCACAACATGAGGAACTGCTCAGGAAGGGTGACAAATATTTCTCCAGAGGAAGGATCTGAGGTCCCCAAGGCCAGGTTCCTCAGGCCCTCACACACAGCTCAGGTTGTGGTTTTTCTCTGGGTGTTTCTCAGCCAGGACAAAGCTGAGCTTTCTCTAAATGTCACCATCTGTCCCAGACTAAAAATCAAGGTCAGAGCCGTCCTTGCTGGTAGAATTCTCAGGTCCTCCTCCACCAAACTCTAGGCCACAGAGCACCCTGTCTGGGTGTGTGAGATGAGGGAACAGGCTTATCTTCTTCCAACCAGCCTTAGGACTGCTGTCCTCACTGATGAGTCGACATTCTAAAAGGGCTCCCACTGCCTGTGACGCCAGACACTTTCTTACGCTTTTTCCTCCTGAGGTTGCTTTTGGTCACAGTGCTTATCACAGCAACAGACACCAATATCTGTCTGTCTGTCTGTCTACCATCTATCATTCATTCACCTATACATCTATCATCTACTTACTGGCATATACAATAAGATGCTGGGCAACAGAAACGCATCTGGGGAAGCATGCACTTGTCTGAGAGTTTCTTAAAGACCCATGGTGCCCCCACCACCACCACATTGCTTCTGCAGGCCTCTCTCATGGTAGAAGCAGAAAGAAGAGCATTTCGCTCCAGTCCATGGGAGTGGCAACACTAAATTCCACAGTCAAGGGGTGTAGTGTGGGCTGTTTCTGGCTCGACTCCCAGAAAACTGAAGGTCCCAGGGAAGAAGTGTGGACTAATGTTCTCTACAGAACCTGGCTTTGTGTAAGACTTCTAGATGGTTTGTCATCATAACCTTATGGGAAGATGGGCTGTGGACTAGGAAACCAAGGTTCTCTGTGTGTGGTGCAAACACCTGTCATCTGAGCCCATCTGAGACCGTGAACTGGACAATGAGACCCCTATTTAAAGGCAAACAATGAAAAGGCCACGACTGTATTGGGTGGTTTTGGGCCCACAATGGCAGCCATGTATTATCAACATTTGCCTCTGGCATGGAATTTTTTGTGATTTCTGGATAAGACCCTAAAATGTACGCTAGACTCTCGGGTCTCTCATCCCTCCCAACCTCAAGGCTGAGAATGAGTGGGCACCAGCTTCTGCATAAAATGTCTCCACCCAGCTGAAGACTGTGTCAAAATCTCAGAGATTCCTCACCTCTCTATGGCCCACTTCCTGGATGGTGCTGCCACCTTTCTGTTGGGACTGTACGAGCCTCAGGTACCTCTCTGTAGGAGGACCATGATCTATGGGGACCCATGTCATTCCTAGTAACCTGTGTCTGTGTTTCAAACCATGATGCCTGGTGCTTGGGCTCAGAATAAACCATTTTCTTATTTCAAAATTGTTATTTTCTTTTTCAGGTTTTACAGAAAGAACTAGATGTGATATGAGTTATTTCAGGAAAGCTCTGGGAGGGCTGACTTCTACTAAGCCTTGTTAGGGTTCTCTTTTACTTGGGAAACCAGCTGTCATTGGTTTGTGTTATCTCTTCCTGTTCATGGTTGGACCCCTCAAGCACCTTGGGCCCCAACTCACCAAAGGTTCCTTGAGAACTCATCTGAGGCCCTTCACCTGCTTCCTGCTACAGCAGGACTCCCCGACCTGGGCCCTGAGCCTGAGCTATCTCCTCTGATGGCTCCAGTCCCCAATCTTCTCATTCCTCCCCCTCCCCGGCAGGGAAGCTGCCTCTATAGCCAGCCACACAACACTGCGGTCCTTGGGGAGGCAGTGCTCCCGAGGCTAGGACTGCACCTAGCCCTCGCATTAAAAAGTATGGGGGAAAGCGGTAGGGCCCACTGCGGCTTGGGGCCAAGGATACAGGGTGGTGTGAGAAACCGCCTGTGCCCCAGAGAACACTCAGTGTTGATTTTTTTCTTTAGTGTTCAGAATTCGAATGTTTTTCCTTCTCAATTCCTGCATCACAGATCACAATAGGAGGATGGGTTCTGCTTGCTCTCTGCAGAAACTGAGCTCTTGTGTTTTCCAAGGCACTGGAAGTTGGGTGAGCACATCCCCTAGGGTGCCATGGCTCTTTGTTGGTCCGGTTCAGAGGTTGTGGTGACCAGATCTGGGACTGACTGTGACCCAAGCCAAGTATTAGCCCAAGCTCTGGGTCAGGAAACCCTGAACTCATGCCCTTTCCCAACCCCCATCCCCACCCCGATCTTCTATTCCACCCTCTTGGTTCTGTAGGCTTGTTCTAGTATCTTGTATGACACTTTGCAATGTTTCTGGGCTCAGTATCGTTTGTCTACGACTGAAAGTTTACTCAGAACCTGGCTCTTCAGAAGAGCTACCTCTCCTCGCCCAGTCACACTGCTCCTGGGATCTCCAAGCCACCCAGTATATTACTCACTGACAGTATGCTACTCTGGTCTAGCAGTTTCCAATGGGCTTCTGTGGGTCAGTTTTATCTTCCTGACCCATACAGTGCTCTGGGCAGAGCAGTGACTTTGGGTACCTGGGCTGGGAACCAGAGAAAAAGGCCAACTGGCCCCTGTTTCCTTCACCCTCCAACCACCACTGCACTGAGGTGCTGTGACTGAACCACCAGCGGAAAGATGCCTCAGCCACTCTGCCACTGACCGAGTGATTCAATCGGAGAACCCAATCTGAAGTTGATCCATTCCCTGTCCAAGATGCATGTAGATTGGTTCTGCAGAGAAATAGGGTCCACAGATGGCAATCCAGACCCAGGCCAGAGTGAGGCGGGCAGGAGATGGGCCTGGCCCCACTGGGTTCATAAACTAGCTGGGTATTTCTATGTGGCCAATGACTGGTTCCTGGTTCCAGACACCACTCATTGACCAGAGAAATGTACTATCCTCCTAGGAAGGCACTGTCTTAACAAATTAGTCACTCTAGTCTTCTGTTGTACACAAAGAATGGACACCAGGTCTGGGCAGAGACCAGGCTTTCAGGGGCATGTGGAGGAAAACCCAGCTGAAGCTTGGCTCAACCCTCTTCCCATTCCAGCTTTAATCGCAATCCCTGCCTTCAGAACCTCAGCCATCCTCTCCAGACACTCAGGGGCTTCACCTCACACAGGCACAAACCAGAGTCCTGCTCATGGCCCCTAAGGTGGTGTTTAAGGGCTCAACTCTATTTCCTTATGTCCCACTACACCAGGTGGTCCTCCACAGCCTGGGTCTTTCCACCTAGCAGAAGGCTTTGATCACAAGTTGCCTCCCCACCGTGGCCATGCCCAGTGAACCTACCCTTCACACTCCTTTCAGACCCCACTGCTACCTTATCCTACAACAAAAAGCAATTCATTTGTCAAAAACAAGTCAATCACAAAGGGACAAACACAACACGGTTCCAGTTTTGTATGTGGTGAGGAAGGTCAAAGTCCAAGGCTGGGTATCTTCCTCGTCATTCTCCATCTTAAGCTGCTGAGACAGGGTCTGTCCACTGAACCTGGAGCTAGTGGATTTGGCTTAGACCAAACACCGAGGATCTGCCTGTCCCCTTGCTCCAACTCCACCCTGCTGCTAGGGTAACAGTTACACTCCACATCGTGCTCTTTCGTGGGTACTGGGATCTCATGCTTGCCCTGATGTACTTTATTCCTGAGCCCTCCTCCCCACCACCCTCCCTGTGATTCCACTGCTACGAGGAGTTCAGAGCTGTCAGATCCAAAAGAAACAGTAAGCAGCACGAGGATGGCCAGGGCCTGGGGTGTGGAAGGAGTTTAAAGGGTGCAGAATCCCGCCGGGCGGTGGTGACACATGCCTTTAATCCCAGCACTCGGGAGGCAGAGGCAGGCGGATCTCTGTGAGTTCGAGGCCAGGCTGGACCGACAGCCTCCAAAACAATACAGAGAAACCCTATCTCGTAAATCCAAAAAAAGGGTGCAGAATCCCAGTGAACAAGGGGGAGCTCTGGGGAGGACAGTGTGACTGCTGCAGAGCAGTGTGAACATCCTAAGGATACCTAGTCACACACAGCAAATGTGCTGTGTACATTTTGCCACCATTAAACCAAGACCCTCAATGTTTGTCTACTCTCATGGAGCTGTGAGTCCCACACAGAACTGACTTTTGCAGGCTGCTGAGTCCTCAGAGCGAGGGGCCAATGGGAAGTAGACCCAGTGGGACTGGCAGGATATAGGTGATGGCTGGGCGTGGACATGGGCACCACTACATTCTCCTGTGTATGACTGAAAATTCCCACTAGGAAAAGTCAAAAACTGTATTGGGGTATTTACAGCAAATTCGCTCAAGACACTCAGGGCCATCAGGGAGTGGTGTGTGTGTGTGTGTGCGTATGGGGTAGGGACAACAGAGTCAGAATGAGGAGAATGATGGGAGAGAGTGGAGGAAAGGACAGAACAGGCAGACAGATCTTGCTTCTCAGCCTTGGCCTCTGAGGCAGAGCTTTTGATATTCTCCTAGGACCACATACACTCAAGGTCTGTTACGAGAGTGGGACCAGACAGCTGTGCCAGTGGGGCTTGGCAGTGCAGAGGGAGAGTGCCTCACATGGAAGAAGGATGCTTCTCACAAAGTCATGGCATGATCCTGCTGAACTGGGCTCACTGGGAGAGCCACAGGTGACCACAGGTCAGGGTCTTACGCCAGTCAGGTTTTCTGTAACTCTGCCTATACTCAGAGGGTGGAAATGAGGCTGTGTAGCACTGTCTGGCTCCTAATCCCCTCTTGCATTATTGCTGTTCTCTCCACAAGCTCTTTGTTGACACAATCTGGATATCTCTCTCCTGAAGAGACAAAAGGAAGGAGTACATGGAAATTCTGTCTGGCATCCGTAGCACAAAACTCCATGTGGGAGCTTCGCTTGTGTGCAGCTGTGGCCGCAGTCCATGTTCAGTTGGGCTCAGCACCCCATGACACAGAACTGTCCAAGGGGATTCCATCACTTGGCCCAGATGGTCAGCTTTCCGATGACAGTCTCATAATACTTCCTGGTGAAAGACCTATAGCCCACATCAATGGCTCTGTGTCACGGGGCAGACCTGAGCCCCCTGCTAATCCTCTCCAGTTGTTCTGGAAGGGCTCCCAGGACAGCTTCGTGGAGGTGAGTGAGTGTGCAAGTGTGCGTGGGTAAGTGTGGAGTACGACAGTAGGTCTGTGGACCTATGCTTTGTACGCACGCGTATGCGTGAGTGTCCATGTGAGACAAAGGCAAGCCACTTGACTGGAGAACAGCAGGGGACACGGGATGAAATGAAGTGTATCTCTCTTGTCCCCACAGGGAGTAGTTTCTGCAGAAGGTGGCTGTGCTGGGTAGTTTCATGTCAACCTGACACAAGCCATGAAGTCATTTGAGAGAAGGGAACCTCAATTAAGAAAAACACCTGCATAAGATCAGGCTGTAGGAAAGCCTATAGGGCATTTTCTTGGTGATTGATGGGGAGGGCTCAGATAACTGTAAGTGGTACTATCCCTGGGCTGGTGGTTCTGGGTTCTATAAGAACCACCATGGAGATAGTTAGCAACACCCCTCAATGACCTCTGCATCAGCCCTTGACTCCAGGTTCCCGTCCTGCATCCTTCAGTGATGGACACACAGTGTGGGGTGTGAGCCCAATGAACCCTTTCCTGCCAGTTTGCTCTTTTGTCATTGTGTCTCACCACAGCAATAGCAACCCTGGCTAAGACACCGGCCCAGCTGCAGAGGCGAGCCCAAGGGCAGAAGAGGCAGGCACCTCATTATGTGAAATTCTCCAATGGAAGAAAGGACATAAAACCTACCCTCAAAGTGGTACCTCCTAGACAGTCAGGGTGGCCCCACTGGAAAAAGGCATTTTGAAGCTATCATTTTTTTTTAAGCAGAGAAGGGGCAGGGCTGGAGATCATAGTTTGAGCTGTCGGGACTTGTTTCCTCAGAGACCAGGAAATCTTGGATGGAGACCTGGAAGGTCTCACAGAGCAGGCTGGGTTAGTCAAGCAGAGTTGGGAGGAAGCTTCCTCTACAGTTCATGGCCTTTTCCTTTCACTCAGTGAGTCCAGGCCTGGCACAATGGAGGAGATGCCCAGCTCTTAGCTCAGTGTGTTGTTAAGTAAAGGGAGAACCTAGAGCCCAGAGTCCTGGCAGTTGCCTGAGCAGGACTGTAGCTCCGAGAGCCCCCATGTCCCTGACCCCGAGGGCAGGGCCAGCCTTTGCAGGCAAGCTCTTGTGATACTGGTAGAGATGAAAATATTATTTTTGATCTCAGTAGCTTAGGAGATGGGATGGCAGCCAGCTCTCATACACCAGGGGAGAAACCACTGTCTGGTACACACCAGGTGTTTAATAACAGGTCTGTATGCCTATCCCCATTACCAAAACTAGACTTCTCCTTCAATAACATGGTCAGATTTAATTCTATAGTAAATGAGCATTTACTTCTTTGTTATCTAAAATGAGTCTTGTTTTTGTATGAATCACTCTTCTGGTTCTGAAAGTATTCCTTCTTCCTTCACTGCTGGGACAGGTACCCCATTCCTCTGTAAATTCACCCTGGTACTCAATGGGGTTCAACTCTTTGGTTCAATTTGCAGCTTTTTTTTTCTTTCATGAGAGGGAAAACTCCCTGATTCCAGGAATCCCCATCTCCATGCTGCCTCCTCAGACCACTGAGGCTTGAGCACGGATGCATCAGAGGTGGCAGAAGGTACAGGCAGACAGAATGCCTCTTTTTCTTTCTTTTCAGTCTATATCCTACATACTTTATGTTCCTGCTCAGATGTCTGTCAAAGTCATCACACTATTTATTATACCTGTGACAAATTTTTACCAGTTGAAATGTCACATTCTACTTTTTTTTTTTTTGAGTCAGGGTCTCATGTAGCCCAAGCTGACCTAGAACTTGATTTGGAACCAAGGATGGACTTGATCCTCCAGCCTCCAGTTCCCAAGTGCTGGGATTACAGGCATGTGTCACCACGTCTACTTTTACCCTGTGTTGGTGATAAACCCAGGGCTTCTTCACACATGCTGGGCAAGTACTCTATCAACTGAATCACACCTCCAGCCTCAGTCTCAGTTCTTAAAACATGACAGCCACCATCCAAGGTTGAGTGGTCAGAGATCACCCAGCTCCCTAGATGTACAGAAACGTGGATTCCACCTACACAACTCCATAAGAACAGAACACACAAGCTTCCACATCAGCAGGCCCATGAAATGAACCATAGATAAGTGGTCATCTTTCCCAGCCATGCTGATCTCAACCCCCTGAACCTCAGGTAGCATGTCCCAGAAACAGTTTCTCCCCAAGGGACACAATTCAGGCAGATGTCTTCCCTCCCAAGTAACCCTCCATCAACCAGATCTCTTGCCAGGGACCAAGGAGATGGAGTCCCTTCCTCTGGCAGATGGGGTTCTCCACACACACATTTAATTTGTAACAAGACAAGCTGACAGTTCGACTCATCCTCAGTCTTCCTTAAGCCACTGTTTTTCCTAAACCAGTAACCATCCCAATTGATCCCTAAACCACACAGAGCCAGGTGAGAAAGAAAACATCCTCAGGAAGAGTGATGGTGCTGGTGACACAGTTCCCGGGAGCAGCATGGCCACTGGTAAGCAGTCATCCCTTTACCTGAACCACACTGCCTCAGGGTTATGCCCAGAGCAGCAAGCCACGCTCACACAGGTGTACACACGCACACATGTGCACACACGTGCACACACACACACACACACACACACACACACACGATCATCAGAGAAACCGAAAGGACAGGGTCCTACCAAAAAGCCCATGGGGTTCCGACTGGCGCCTCTGGGTGCTTCGGTTTTGGTCCTTGGGTTTCTTGTTGCCCCTCAGACTTCCAAAGCGCTTCATGAGTCACTGTGGTCACAGAAGTGGTGACAGATGAACATATCAGGACTTGAAGAACCAGCACGAGCCTCAGCTCGTGAACAGGGGTTCACCAGAAGGGGAGCGGCATCAGATGGCAAGTGCGGGTACCTGGGCGTCACAGCTCACACTGCTGAGAGGCAGTCAGACTCAGCCACAGCCCGTGGGTCTGAATGTCCTCACCAAGACATCTCTGATCAACAGGAGATGAGGGTCGTGCCCCAGGACCAGTCTAGTAGCCACAGGGGACCTCACAGCAGTTCTTCTCACTGAGGTCCCTGAGACTTCTGAGCAGAAGCAGTTCTGACTGGCCGCACCTCTCCTCTCCCGGCAGGCAGCTGGAGTGTCAGTGTCGCCTGTCCTAAGTAGGCAAGAAGCCACTGGAGGTACGAACACAACCTTGCAGGGGATCTGTTTATGTAGTTAAGGTCACAGGCTCACCGACAAGCTCCAGGTTACTTATTCTCTTTAAACTTAAAGCAGAAGGGGAGCCCAAGTAGGCAGAGCCGGCACCAGCCTGCTAGTCATGTGCAGATCTGCGTGATGTCTCTTTAAGAAGACTGTAAAAGGAAACCACCCTGTACAGACAATTCTTGGCACCAATTGGCTAGAGCACATTCCCATTGTGACATGACATCACACAACTATTTTGATGCATGTGCTTGTGGCTCTGAGAGCTAGAAGGCTCCAGAGGCTGCCTGAGGAGAAGCCCTGAGAACACCAGGGCTAGATTCTGCTGAATCTCCTTTGGCCTTCACTCTTCTAGGGAGCATAGCAAGATCCCCTTTCAGGAGAGGAAGGGTTGCCGTAGGATTCAGCACAAGGTCTCAGTCGAGCATGGAACCTGACTTGCTAAGAACTGCACGACAGAACTCAGATTTTGGAGGACATCTCACTCGACTCCTACTGTAGACAGTTAGGGTGGGCTGTGGCTCATCCAAGCTCCGGCAGCCAATGACAGAGACAAGACTGGAACACTAATCTCATCTACCACAAGTCTAATGTCCACCCTGACAAAGCATGGAAGCTTTAGTTCACACATGTGCTGTAAGTAAAAAGAGGGTAAAACACAAGAGAGGGAAACCAGCTTGTTTTTCTGATGGCTTTTACTAAAGAAAGTAACTTTCTCTCTTACTAAGTAGCACTGTGACCTTGCAAAAGTCTCTTCTCATCTCTGGGACTCAATGTCCACCTCTCATAGCCAGGATGAGACCAGGTCATAGCAGCGTTTCAAGTTCTTACACTCTGGGGTAGAGAGATGGCTCAGCGGCTAAGACTATGTACTTTGCACTGCTCTTTCAGAGAATCCTGTCACCCATGACACACAGATCACAACCACCAGTTACTCCAGTTCCAGGGGAATCAGATGATCCCCGCACACCTGCACAGACCCATACTCCACACACACACCTGCACTCACATGCACACACCTGCACTCACATGCACAGACCCATTCTACACACACACACCTGCACTCACATGCACACACCTGCACTCACATGCACAGACCCATTCTACACACACACACCTGCACTCACATGCACACACCTGCACTCACATGCACAGACCCATTCTACACACACACACCTGCACTCACATGCACACACCTGCACTCACATGCACAGACCCATTCTACACACACACACCTGCACTCACATGCACACACCTGCACTCACATGCACAGACCCGTTTTACACACACACACCTGCACTCACATACACACACCTGCAGTCACATGCACAGACCCATTCTACACACACACACCTGCACTCACATACACACACCTGCAGTCACATGCACAGACCCATTCTACACACACACACACACACACACACACACACACACACCTGCACTGACCCATTCTCAGGGACACAGGCAAATAATTTGTAGAAACCAAGTTCCAATAATCTGCACCAAATGGTAATGAAACCTGAGTGGATGCTCTCCCAAATAACCACTCACCTAAGAGTTAGTTACATGGTCCCTGTGCTGTAGATGACTATCGTGGGGCTTCTCAGCTCCCTGTTTAGATGGAATCACCTTCACAAACCTCACTGATAAATTTTTGTTATCTAACATGACATCTGGAAATGAGGGGGTTTAAGAAGATAGGATGGGGACACTTGTGAGGAGGACCCAAACCCACAAGAAACCACCATGAGTTCAAGCCTGGCTGCTCTGTGTGGGTTCGCTATTCTATCAGGCCGAGTTGAGCACTGTCGGTTACCACCTGTTCACCATGAAGCACGTGTGAGAAAATGATGGATTCCCTAGGTAGGGCAACAGGCTGAGAAAGTACAAGCTTTAGGGAGCCTTGCTATGAGGGTCTCCACCAAGCAGGAAGAGTCCACGACAAGGGAGGTCCAGGATGCCATAAGTAGGAGTTTGGACTGTCTCTCCCAGGACTGAGAACTTGATCTCCAGCCAAGTGTGGGTGGTTGAAGGACCTCTGTGGTCTGGAGTCTAGCTGGTGGAACTCACAGGGAGTGAGCTTGTTCTGGCTCTGACCCACTTTGTCTGTGGTTGGCCCACACAATACTAACAACTGGGCCTCACGTCCCCAACACACTTTTCCCAGCATGAAGAACTGAAATCCCTTTGAAACTAGGAACCCAAATAAAGACTTACTCCCTTCAGTGGCCTCTGACCTGCCATCCCCAGGGCCTTCCTTTGGTCACAGTGCTGAGACCCTGCCTCATCCTGTATTTCTGCCTGCCTCACTGTACTGCCCCAGCCTGTCTCTGTACTGCCCCATCATCCTCTCGCTGACAGTGGGTGGTGAAGCTTTGTCTTGACTTCTTTTCTGTGGTCTCTACTGAGTTACTGGCGACTGCAGGGACTTCAGCGCTGCACTGGATGCTGTGAGGTGGGGAACCAGCCTTAGCACAGCTGCTGGGGTTGTCCCCACTTCCCCATGAGGGCCCCTTCTTCCAGTCACACTTCAGATTTTCTAAGCTGCATGTGCGGCTGATTTAGTCCTTTGGCCACCAGAAGCCAGTCCTTCCGTCTGGCTACGTCTCTAGTATAGTAGCAGGGTATCTCCGTGGTCAGATTACAGTGGCCCAAACTTCCCATGATTAAAAAACTCTGCAAAAGATGAAGTGTGCACATTTTAGGTTTTGAAGAATTTATATAAACTCTGCTTAAAGTAAAAATTAAATTTTTCTCAATTTAAAACTATGATGATCCCGGTGTGGTGGCACACACCTTTAATTGTAGCACTGGGGAAGCCGAGACAGGATGATTGTGAGTTCCTGATCAGCATGGGCTACACAGTTAAGACCTATCCCTAAACAAAAATGCAAAAAAGAAACAACAACCTAATAAAGTAAAATAAGAAGAAAAATGCAAAGATCTGTCTGCATGGGCCACTGAACATACATAAAAGGCTATGTAAAAAGACATAATGTTCTTTTTAATGCATGTTTGCATGCATGCACAAGTGGAGAAATTGTGTATATGTGTGTGTGTGTGTGTGCGCGCGCGTGCAAGAGGTTGATGTGGACTGACTTCCTCAATTGCTTTCCACATTATTTTTTGAGGCAGCGTCTGTCCCCGAACCTGGAGTCTGGCAATTCACTAGACTGAGTGGCTGGCAGTGAGCCCCAGGGATTCTCCTGTCCTCACTCCCCAGTATAGGGATGCTGAGCATGGAGGGGGCAGCTTTTTGTGTGGGTTCTGGGGATTCAAACTGAGGTTCTCATGCCTCTGGGACATTTCACTGACTAAGCCATCTCCCCAGCCAACAATGTAAGCATTCTTACTCTAGAAAGTGAGCACAGAATGTGGAAAGAAATATTTCAATGTCTAGTGACTAGAAGCAGACGAATTTCAGTTTATAAGGAAATGAACAGCAAGTGGAGGTGGGCATGGTGGCCTGGTTTATCCTGGTTTATCCAGACACTCACTCAGCAGGTGGGGAATGTTCCAGGCAGCTGTTGATGGAGGGGATTTGGGTGCTGTAAACCACTCAAAGACACTCCTGTTCTCCAAGAACGGTATTTTCATTATCAAAATAATAACTACCATTTACCAAGAGTCTCTTACAAACCAAGCAAGCACTGGGCAACTTAACAGCTGTCATTCCATTTTGTCCCTACAAGGCTGAAGGGCAGGCATCAATAGCCGAGCCATCTAAAGATGAAGAGTTGAGAGTCAGAGTAGCAGCTTGGTGGGGTCACACAGTTGAAAAGCCAGGGCAGGGGGCATGGACTAGAACCCTGATTCTACTTCTGTTTGCATGCACACAATACAACATCAGGGCCCAAGGTCAAAGCCCCCTCTGGCTCCCCCAGGCCCTGCCTCAGTGAGTTCCTTGGAAGAAAAAGAATATGCAAGAGTCTAGATTCTTCATAGTCACCTTTGACCTCCAGGTAGGAGAGTTTAAAGGCAGAAGTGCCAATCCTGAAAACCCTGTTCTGCATCCCCATGGCAGCCATGGCATGCCAGCAGTGCAGGTGAACCCTGTGTTTGAAGTGCCAAGAAGAACAGACTGTGTCACTTTCCAGGTGGCTAAGCACAGGAGAGAAACACAGACAATCCCTCTGCCCGGCTCTGGCCTTTGCTCTGAACTTAACCCACAGGGGCATTTGGGGGTCTTTCTAAGGAACTTAAGAATGTGATCAATTAGGTGAAGGGGAAAAAAAGAATTCCCTGTGTCCTTCAGGGTCACTGGCTGGGGTGGGAATGGGGGTGGGGGGGTGGGGGGGGTGAGGAGGAACAGGCAAGGTTCAGCTTGAGTTTTTGGCCTGGCACAAGGTCTACACTAAGGAAGCTTTTGGAGAGGGAAGCACTTAAGAGGCCTGGGAGCGCTCACAAGATGAGGCTGTTTTAAAGTGGTCTGGCTCTTTCTAGATCATGCCTTAAAAACTATAGTCATCAATGGCGTGAACCAGGAACAGTGAGGTTGGGGACAGCAGATGCCCTCACAGGACACCATTCTGACACCAGTCCTACAAGATTTAGGGCGAGGTGTAAAGCCAAGTAAAGCATTTCATGTTTCTTTTTCCTACTTTTCAGGCTCCTTACTGGTGACACAATACCAAGTGTCCAGACCTGAAAACAACATACATGCAGACAAAACTGAACTCAGCAAGCTGTATTTGCCTATTTATGTGCACATTTGTATGTTACATAACAATAAAGAAAAAGAAACTGTCAGTTTGAGGGGATGGGGACACGGGAAGGGTTGGAGGGGAGGATACCTGGGAGGGTTGGAGGGGGTAGTGATGTAATTCTATTTTAATTTAAAATGTACTAATTTTGTGAAAACACACATTAAAATAAACCCACCACACAGTCATGGGCTGGGAAGGTGACCCAGTAGTTAGAGCACATGCTGTGCCCGCAGGAGGACTGGAGTTTGGGTCCCCAGAGCCCTTGTAAATTTTGGGTGGCTGTGGTGGCCTGCCACTAAGTCAAGCCTCGGAAGGCAGAACCACGATCCCCAGAGCAAGTTGTCTAGTGAGACTAGCCCTGTCAGTGAGCTCTGGGCTTGACTGAGAGACCCTGTCTCAATAAAGAATTTGGAAGAGGTGTTGAGTACGATTCCCAACACCAACTTGGGGCTCTTATATGCACACACACAAGCATACACATTGACACACATGTACCCACAAGCATGCAAAATATGCATACATGCATGTGCGTACACACACACACACACATACACACACACACACACCACAGTTCTTAGCTCTAAATCTTCAGATATAACCGCAGCTCCCACCACTCATCAAAGAAGCTTCTCTTTACAGCAAGTGAAGACTATCACAGAAATCCACAACTGCACACAAAAATGCAGAGATGAATGGGCTGTGGGGGGCATTCATGGATACACTCGTGTATGCTCTCGTTGTTGCTATCAGTTTAGATTCCAGGTATAAGTCTGCACTCAGCAACAAGAAAGATTACAAAGCAATGAAGACCACAACCTTGGGACACTGCACACTTCCAGCTTACACCATTATTTTGTCTTATATGTTAATTTTCTTTCTAGCTAGACTGAAAGTACTGTATTCACAGGGATCCCCTCCCATAAGAGAAACAGAACAAGCACATGCTGATGGGGTTTCTTGCAGCTGGTTCAGCAACAGAGAAGTGGGCCAGCGAAGCGGGAGGAGCTTCTTGGGAGGCCTGCATAGGCTGACTGTCCTGGAGACCAGGGAGGGACTGTGGCAGCTCTCTGACCTTTGCAGTCAAGCTCTGCTCTCCTCTGTAGTGAGACATAGGATGCCCACAGGCCTGGATCTTCTCAACCCGAACGTTCAGGGTTTATAGGTGTGATGGATGCCACCAGGTCTATTGCAGCAACAGTTCAAAGCCAGAGTGTTCAACAGATGGCAGTCCCGGGCAGCAGAGGTCACAGTCACGGATGGGCAGCTGAAGGAGCTGCAGACAGGGAGGGGCTCCGAACTGCACTTCAGTGCATGTGCAAGGGGTGTTCTCATGCTCTGGACACAGCACACACTGCAGGCCACACCTCTCATTGTGGTGTAGTGAGCGCACTGTTGTAGTCCTAAAGCTCCCCCGTAATCCTGTATTCTAAAGCACACAAATAATCTATCTAATCCTAGGAGGATTCCTGATGGTGACTGGCCATGTTCTCACACATGGGAGACATGCTAAGTAAGATAGAGACACCTGTTGTCCAGTAAATTGGGCATGTTTTAGACTTGAGGTTGGGGCTTACCCAGAACTGGCCAATGTGGCTCTTAGTCTCTGTTGCGGATACCACAGTAGCTACCCAACCTCTACCTGTACCCCAAAGGACACCCTCCACATGACTGTGTGGTGGGTGGGATTCTGAGAGTTTTAGCTTCCTGAAACCACATGGTTAGGGACAGTTTGAGTCCCTTGATACCTGGAAGTTCATAGAAAGCCCACAGAGATGATTGATTCTTGATTAAAATCACCTTTCAGAAAAGCCCCCAAATCCTCATTACCACTGGAGCTACTCTGGGTGACGTGACAAATTTTACTACAACTGCCACAAGGATGTACAGGGGAGAAAGGTAGCTGAGACTCAGGGTGCATCCAACCAGGATGGGGCACCTTGATCCATTCACAAGCAGGGTATCCCTCATCCATTCACGAGCAGGGTATCCCTCATCCATTCACGAGCAGGGTATCCCTCATCCATTCACGAGCAGGGTATCCCTCATCCATTCACGAGCAGGGTATCCCTCATCCATTCACGAGCAGGGTGTCCCTCATCCACTCACGAGCAGGGTGTCCCTCATCCACTCACGAGCAGGGTGTCCCTCATCCATTCATGAGCAGGGTGTCCCTCATCCATTCACGAGCAGGGTGTCCCTCATCCATTCACGAGCAGGGTATCCCTCATCCATTCACGAGCAGGGTATCCCTCATCCATTCACGAGCAGGGTATCCCTCATCCATTCACGAGCAGGGTATCCCTCATCCATTCACGAGCAGGGTATCCCTCATCCATTCACGAGCAGGGTGTCCCTCATCCATTCACGAGCAGGGTGTCCCTCATCCATTCACGAGCAGGGTGTCCCTCATCCATTCACGAGCAGGGTATCCCTCATCCATTCACGAGCAGGGTGTCCCTCATCCATTCATGAGCAGGGTGTCCCTCATCCACTCACGAGCAGGGTGTCCCTCATCCATTCATGAGCAGGGTGTCCCTCATCCATTCACGAGCAGGGTGTCCCTCATCCATTCACGAGCAGGGTATCCCTCATCCATTCACGAGCAGGGTATCCCTCATCCATTCACGAGCAGGGTATCCCTCATCCATTCACGAGCAGGGTGTCTCTCATCCATTCACGAGCAGGGTGTCTCTCATCCATTCATGAGCAGGGTGTCCCTCATCCATTCATGAGAAAGGTGTCTCTCATGCTAGTGAGGAGCTGCCGAGGCCTGTAATCCACGTGCTCCAGGACCTCTCCCCATCCAGAGGTCACAGCTTGCCTGGTAATCATGCTCACATGTCCTGTGTGGAGCGACTTCTCCAAAGTACTTTCCTATGTTTTTAGCATGCTGGGAGGAGGAGGAGGAGGCTAGCTGCTGTTGTTCAATTAGGGATATCCAGTGACAGAAGTTCCCAGGAGCCCCCAGGATCCAGAGTGGCCTGGAAGAGAGCTGGGATCTGTGACCCACTGCAGTTTCCTCATCCAGGTCCAGTGGGGACCCTGCAGCTGCTCTCTCTGTTGCAGGGATGTAGGAAAAGAAACTGAGGACACACCATCAAAACCTGGCTCTCAACCCCTTGAGGGTTATGACCCAGAGGGCCTGAAAAGCACCCAGGTCCTTGAGAGGCTGCTGCCAACCGAAACTCTGGGGTGTGAGGTGCAGACCCCTTCGGAGCAGGGAGCAGTGTATACACTTGCTAGAACACTCCTGCTGGTTGCAAAACAGTGTGTCGTATTTCACGGAGAGTTCTAAAGGCTGTGTTGCACTTACTTCCTAGTGAACTTGCCCTTGGGGCCTCCCTTGTCCCTTCTTCAGGGACAGTGTTTGAATCACACCGCTGAGGCATGGTCCTCCCCACTTGACTCAGGCAACCATGTGGCTCCATGAGTCACCCCAGCACACTCAGGGTCACACCTAGCCTCGTGGTGCCTGGGGGAACTGGAGTTGGGAGGATGTGAGTGACAAGAGAGTGTTTATTTTGGCAAATACAAGCTCAGTTCACCCAGTTCAGCTCACACCAATGACATCTGAGCCCACTGAGAGTTGAAAGTGGCCCACAGGCAATCCTACTGTTAAAAACACAGAGGTGTGCTGAGTGCTTGCTGTGCAGGAGGGCCTTCCTGAGGGTCCCCTGTGCAAGCATGAGGGCCTGTCTGAGGGTCCCGAAGCCACATAAAAGCCTGGTGTGGCTGTGCATGCCTATGACCGAGCAGTGAAGCAACAAAGTCAGACAGGAACGTGTCCCAGCTCAGCTATGGCAGGGGAAAGAAGACCCATGAGTTCCCAGACTCTGCCAAAAGCCAGGATCTGGCTGATTCAGCCTCACCTGCCAGGCACTTGAGCAGGCATGACATTTTCTGGGACCTGGGGTTCATTTGAAGGACCCCAAAGGGTTCTGCCCTCATTCATTTGGAAATTCAATGAACAGGAGTTCAGAATGCAAAGTCTGAATCAAGGGCTGCCTTTGACTGGTTTCTCCTCCAAGCGAAACAAGTGATACAATGAGGTGGTAGACAGAAAGGTTTACTGGTCAGACACAGCCCCTGAGGGAGATCTGGATCTACTTACAGGCCTGTAATCCTGAGCCATTTAAATGGTTCTTCAACAATTCTCCTGTAACACAGGTGTTCCATAGCAAGCTTGGCTCACTCAGAGATCTCCACCCTTTCTGCCATGCAGAAACATCCCACGAGCGAGCTGCACAGCATCAACCACTGGCGCCATGGCCTTCCCTGGTGCCACCTGACCCTCTATATCCATCTTAGGGTCATACTTTCAAGAACAAACTGTAATCGCCAGTACCCACAGCCCTCATCCTCTCCCTTCATGTCAACAAGGCTAAATGTCTGCATGGAGCAGGCGCAAAGGGGCGACACATTGAAGCAGCTCCGGTCATCATCACAGCCAGACACGCTTTGTGCATCCAAAGATTTCATCAGAAGCGTGAAGACAACTCACAGGGGAGAAAACGTTTGCGAGTCACCTATCTGCAAAATGCCCAGAATTCCTACAAACTAGTAACAAAAGGACAACACAATTAAAAACAGGCAGGAGGGGCTGGAAAAATTAAGAGCCTCTTTCACAGGACCCAGGTTCAGTCCCCAGCACCCACATCAGGCGGGGCTCACAACTACCTGCAACTCCAGTTCTGGGGAATCCGAGGCACTCTCCTGACCTTTGCAGGCCCTCACATGCATGCGGTGCATATAAACACGCTCCCCCTCCCTCCCTCCCTCCCTCCCTCCCTCCCTCCCTCCCTCCCTCCCTCCCTCCCTCCCTCCACCTTAAATAAAAAAATAAAAAAAGAACTGAAGACAGGTATTAAAGCAGCCTGCAAATGAATGTTCACAGCATTACTAGTCACAAAATCCAAAAGGGAAAACAACCTGAACATTCATCAATGGATGACTGGGTAAAAAAAAGTGTGGTATATTTATTCAAGGGAATATTATTTAACCATGAAAGCATGGAGTCATGATAAATGGTACGATGTATAATTTTCAAACAAACTGTGAAGTGAAAGGAGCCAGTCACATTGTTTGATTCCATTTTTATGAAAACTCCAGAAAAGGCAAAGCCACAAAGACAAGAAGTGAATTGATCTTGCCGGGTTCCAGGAGTGGAGGAATGGGACGTGGTGGGTAATGGGGTGTTGTTAATTTGGATCATAAATGTTCCCTAGGGGTTTATGTGGTGCTGACTTAGTGCCCAGTGTGTGGCATCATTGGGAAGGGGGTCTGATAAAAGAAAGGTCACTGGCAGTATACCCTTGAAGGGAATATTGAGATCCCAGCTCTCCTCTGCCTCTTGAACACCATGAGGTGAGAAGCCTCTACTGCCACACTCCCACGACATCCTCTCTACAAGCTCAACATGAAGTCACTATGTAAATCACCACAGGCTGGAAGAAGTCACAGACAGACACCTCTGCATCATCAACCAAAAGCCTTTGATGGTCCTTAGTTACAGACCTCCAGTGCTTTGTCACTGACAGAGATAACAGTGATGAAACACAGCCCTGAGACCAGGGAGGTAACTGGACAGTGTTGGGAATGCAACATTAACATACTCGACTGCGTATTTTAAAACTGCACAGGCACTGTGTTATATATGATATGCGCATTTAATCACACAGAAAATAAATCTACAAATGCTGGGGGCAGTTCATGAGTACAAATTCTCCCATATCTACGTTTCTAGTAGTGGGGATATGCTTGTGCTATTGCTAGGGCAATCCTTGCATCTTTTGATATGAAATCTGTCTCCATATCTTATTTCAGTGGTGTAATTTTCACAGCTACATATTATTCTGCTGTGTCTTTATTCAGTCATTCCCCTATTTATACAAATTAAACTGTCTGCAATTGGTCTGTTGAGAGGCCCTAGAAGTAACGGCAACCCAGTAGCTGGGAGCATTCCTGGGGCTAAGGTCTTATTTCTAAGTCCTGTTTGCCACATTTTTATGCCACCAGACAAAAATGAGATGTCAAAAACATTACTTGGAGAAGGGGCTAAGATAGGCTAGAAAGTCAGGCAGTGCTTACAATATTGTGGAAACAGTCAAAAGACCCAGAGGACACCTGACGAGGCTCCCGCTGGACAAACCTCTGGCAATCTGAGCATCAGAATATGACAATGGAAAATTTTAACTCATTCACTAAAATACAAATCCATGGGTCCAGACATACACATGTTGACAGGAAAGATGGTGGTAGCTCTTTTCCCAAGAAAGACTCCCCTTCTAACCAGCTAATGCACAATTAGTGATAAATTAGAATATCAATCTTTGGCACCCATCACAGCCATAATTTAAGCCAAGATCCATTGACTGGTGCTAAACGTAACAAGTCAAAGTTGGATGAGAAAAGCTGTTTACTTAATATTCTAAGCAGCTGCCCCAGAAGGCTGACTGATCACAGAGGGAAATGAGCACCTTATTGAAGTGAAGAGCCTCAATGTGCTGACAGGTCCTGACTAGTCACCAGAAAGGCTCCCTGCCGTGAGGCCCAGGCACAAGGAAGCAGGCCTGTGGCTTGCCTGCCAAAGGCTCACCCTGAATCTGATCATGAGGAAGTGCTGGGCACACCCAGAGAGAGGGCAGCCACACAATGGCTGGCCAGCGGCCTGCAGCCACTGGGCAAGTGCTGTGGTCATGGAAGAGGAGATGGGCAGAGGACCTGTGGGGAGCTGAGGGACAGGAGAGACGGGGCCACAGACTCGGTCATGTCTGGGTTGCTTCCAAAAAGGATGTCATTAGGACAACTTGCTGAATGAAAACAAAGCCTGAAGTGTAGCTAATCACTCTTGGTTGACATCAGTTTCCTAGACTTGAGAGCGGAAACACCTTATTTTCATAAAGCCTTCGGGGCTATGTGGTGGTTTGCTACCTGTGGGCAGAGGCCTCTGAGGTCACGTGTCAGACATCCTGCACAGCAGACATTTACATTAGAGTTCATAATGCTAGCAAAATTGCAGTTAGGAAATGACAACAAAATAACTTTATGGTTGGGGGTCACCACAACATGAGGTGGCAGCACTAGGAAAGTCGAGAACCACTAGGGGATGCTGAACCTGTAAGTTACTCTCAGTCGCTCCAAGTCTACACAGACAAGCACTGCATGGGGACGGGAGGGAAGGGAACTAAGCAAACTTGGAAGATGCTAGCTTTACGAACTGGGTGAGAAGCATAAGAGACCCCTCTAGACTGCTGAAATGTTTTAGTGTGTGTGTGTGTGTGTGTGTGTGTTTGCCTGTGGGGTTGCACACACAGGTACACGTGCACCTACGTGTGCAGGAACGTGGAGGCCAGAAGCGGGTGTCAGCGGTCTTTCTCTGCCACTCTCCACCCTATTACTATTATTTTTGGCAGTTTGAAATTATCAAAATGGAGTGTTACTTTAAAAATGCTATGAGAGAGGCAAGGGACACATCTCAGTACAGTGTGTGTCTAACACATGAAACCCTGGCTTCAACCCTTAGCACCGCATATACCGCCTGTGACTCCGTACTTGATGGTGAAGAAAGGTCAGAAGTTCAAGGCCATCCTCAGATTCGGAGCGAGTTGGAGGGAATTTTAAGAGCCTGGTCTCAAGATGGGGTGGAGGAAGACTTGAGCAATAAAACAGTGAGGACAAGGACGCCAAGTTTACCCGCAAGGACTTGACAAGCAAGGGCTTTTATGGTCTCCAGTACAGCCGGAGTGTCCCTCAGGCAGGCCTCAGGACTGGGAGACTCCATGATTCACTCCTGACACCCACAGCCCAGTCTGTGCTGGCAGGCACATGAGCGCCTTCAGGGACAGGTGCAGGACAGCCACCAGAGGGTGCCCGCCTAGAGTTGCACAGGGAGCTGGGCCACACAGCTGTGCCATGTGAGGGCTACACTTTTCAGGAAACCCAGATGCCACACATACTTTTCCTTTCTTTGTGGACAGGCTGGATGAGTCATGTTTTCCAGGAGGCCACAGACTTGCCAGCTGCTGGGATCTGGAAAGCTCCAGCTATAGCCAGTGAACACAGGTCCCAGTGAGGTTGGCTGGCCAAGGCTGGGTGTGCTGTGGCCTCCAAGGAAGGAGCTGTGCTGGGGAACAGGCCAGCCAGAGTAAATCTAGTTCTGTTGGGCACTGAGCAAAATTCATGCTAAGTCTGAATCCTGGCATCTGAAGACACACTCAGATTGCTGGTTCAAGATCCCGTGAACAGTGTGTGTGAGTCTCTTGTTAACATGTTCCCCATGTACACATCTGTGGTGATATATTATTTATTATTTATTAAAGCTTGCCTGAGGATTCAGAAAAGCAAAGCTAGCCACAAGCCACAGAGGCAGGCAATTATGATACACACTTTTAATCCCAGCAGCCATACTAGCTAGCCATAGAGCTAGGTGGCAGTGGTGGTGGCACACACCTTTAATCCCAGGACTCAGGAGACAGGCAGATGGATCTGAGTTCAAGGCCACTCTGGCCTACACAAGAGTGAAGAGTAACAGAGTTCATGCCTTTGGTCTCAGCATTTGGGGTCACACAACTGTAATCCCAGCACTAGGGAGGTGCAGACAGGAGTGCTATGGCTGGCCAGAGAGAGAGCTACAAGGCAGGAGGAGACAGGAATGGAGAACTTTTGCTTCTGGGGATTCATGGAGACAAGGTCAGCCCTTTTAGCCTGAGGGAGAAGTGAGAGCTAGTGCCTCAGCAGCTTTGCTTTTCTGATCTTCAGTTTGAAGCTTGAACCCCAGTATCTGACTCTGGGTCTTTTATTTATTCAAGTTGCACCTGTCTGCACACCATCTTTTTCCCAGGTGGCATGCACAGCCTCCTCCTCTCATGCAATCCCCACCTGTGTTTAAACGCCTTCCTCAATTTCTCCTAATGCCCTTTTCTCCTGTGGCCACCCTGGCATTGGGCCATGGGACCAGATACCTAAAGAGAGAGGGGGAAACCTTTGTGGCTGCCTGAAGGGCCTTCCAGGAGCAGGTTAGATCTGCATTCCATGCTAAGACCACTATTGGAGACCCTCAGCAGTGCCCCAGGTACACACTAAACATGTGACCACAGACAAAGAAGGAAGCATGCCAGGCGAGCCTGAGACTCAGGTTCCTTACAATACTCCATCACAAATCTGCCTGCTGCTGCTATAGTAAAGGGTATAGGGGCTCCTGTCTCTAAAGTGCTGGGACTGACTAGACAGATTTGTTCTCGAAACCCAGACCCTGTGAAGTGGCCCTACAGCCACTCCACATCCCCTATTACTATGTGTGTTCTCTCATCTGCGCCTTGCTCTTCCGTTTCCCAAGGGACACAGACCTGGAGAGGGATGCCTGGGTTCCTTCTCAGTGGGGACTGACCTTGGTAGACGCGTCTGGCTTGGGTACAGTCCCTATGGCTCCCACTGCTTTTGGGCAGGCCACCGCTCATGCTCTGTCCTCTGTTGGCTGTTCTACATTGACATCCTTTTTAAAACTCTTCCCAGCCATGGTGGGAGGGCCTTTTGCTTTTTGTTGTTGTTGCCTTTTTTCCTTGTCTCTGGGTGGCCTCTCTGGCTATTGTGGGTACCTCAGCTCTCCCTCACTTCACAACCACAGAGGCACGTGACTGCAGCCATCTAAGCCTGGACTAAGCCCTTCTGTTTTCAGTACACAAAAGTTCCACTCTCCTGAGGACCCTGCCTAGCAGGCAGTGGGAAAAATGCCCTTAGAAGAAGGTGCTGGAGGATCAGTAGTCTGCAGAGTGACCAACTGTGCTTCTAGACATCGGGGCAGGAAGACCAAACTCACTCCAGCTCAGCCCCAGCCCTCCGGTTCCTGCTCTCCAGAGCAAAATGGCCCATTGATCCACATAAACTGCCCCACTGCCCTGTGTGTTTGTTCTACGGGGCAAGCTGGGGCAGGGTCCCTTCAGCCCTGGGGAAGCCCTTGGCATGTAAATTGTAGACTTGGAGACTCCAAATTGAAGCCTTGAAAGCTGGAGTTCATTCTTCCCCACACAGCACAAAACCTTCAGCACTTTATGGGAAAACAGACTTTTATTTGAAAAATAAACTCCTAGTTGCTGGGTCATAAAGGAAGGTCTGTCTAGGATCCAAGGCCGAAGTGGCATGAAAGGGCCCGGAGTTTTACAAGTTAAACAAACTCTGCAAGCTCATTCGAATTTCAAAGGCTGTCTCGCACATGCTCTGATAAAGATCCACACTCAGAGAAAGGGGGCCAAGCGCAGTCACACCGCTCAGTATGCTAGGGAACCCCGGTCTTCCTGGCAGAACCGGGGCACTTTAACCTCAAACGGAAAATGAAATTCCTTCAGAGGTTTGGAGTACACTTGACCTCGGTCAAGGCTGAGTTAGTCCTGGAAACCCGAGCTAGAAAACACAGCTTCTCCATCTCTGGCCAGAACAAATCGCGTCAGTCTCTCCATCCAGCTGATTCCCCACACCCTAGCCAGACTCGACTGGCAGGCCTTCCAAACCCATCTCAGATTCTCTGACCATCTAGGGTGGTATCTTCCCAACTGCAACCACTCCCTCCACCCAGGTCATAAAATCAGCTGTGTATCAGATAAAGCATGCTAAAATAATACAGAGACACGGAAGACAGACCAGGGGAAATCCTGTGTCATGAGAAGGGCATTATGTACCAGATGATGACATCAAATGTATAGTGTGTGTGTGTGTGTGTGTGTGTGTGTGTGTGTGAGAGAGAGAGAGAGAGAGAGAGAGAGAGAGAGAGAGAGAGAGAGAGAGAGAGAGAGAGAGAGAGAGAGAACATGTGTACATATGTGTGGTTGTAATAAATATTTGGAGGCTACTACCCCAGCTATCCTTCAGGTACCAACTATCTCACTGTTTGAGACAGTTTCTCACTGAACCTAGATCTTACTAATCAGGCTAGGCTGGCTGGTCAGCAACCTCTAGGGGTCCTCTGTCTCTGCCTTCCCAGTGCTGGGATCCGAAAGGCATGCCACCATACCCACTTAGCCTTTTTACACTGGTTCTGGAGTTTGAACTCAGGTTGTCATCATGCATAACTCTGCCATCTCCAAAGCTCTCAAATGTATCTCTTACCGCATGCACACTCGGCAATCAAGAAAAAAAAATGCAAACCATGGGGCAGTGAAGCCTCATGACTTCATTTGCGTACTTGGGGCCCAGATTTTCTACCTGGAAGATGCAAATCACCCAGGGCCAGGGTGAAATCTCTACCTTTGATTTTCACCTGTCCTGCCTGGGGCTGTAGTTTTGGCCTGGAATAGCCTTTTTGTAATCAGAAGAGGTGGACATCTGATGGGGGAAGTCCTGTGTAAATGGCAATAAAGCTCTATTGGCCAATAGGGAAGCAAGATAGGTGGGACTAGGAGTCTAGGAGGATTCTGGGAAATGTAGTGAACTGACTGGTCGCCATGTGCTCTCCTGGGAGGGACGGATGCAGCAGGAGTGCGACCTCGTAAAGATAAGTCCTTATAAAATATGTATGAGTAATTATGGGTTAATAATCAAGTCAGAGCTAGCTGATAAGAAACCAAGCAAACGGCCAACAGCTTCATAATTAAAACAGTGCCTTATGTGTTATTTGGGGGCTGAAAACAGCAACAGAAACCAGGCAGCAGGCAGGAAAACTAAACATTACAGACATCCAGGTTAGAGATTTTTTAAAAAATTCCTTTCTTTCCTAGTAGGACAAATATAATGTCCCAATCCCAGTGGGGCCAGTTTTGTCAGCAGCAGACACCATCGAGTGTGGGCCACCGCTTGTTATTAAGAAAAGATGGTATGTAATGCTCAGTGGGGCCTGAGGAGCTGGCCCAGTGCAGTCTCCTCTCACCTCCCAATACCACTGCCAATACCATGATCATGAGGGTCTGAGGAAGCACGTGTTATAGCATCTGTGACATCTGTTTATCACGCTAGCTGTAGAGTACATCTTAATCTGAATACCTTTGCCAGGGCCTTTCGGATCTGCAGGGGAAGGAGAAAGAGAGGAAAGGAACTGAGTTCTGAGTCTCACAGCCCACAGGGGGTAGAAGGCAACAAGGGGAGTGGAGGTCTTTCTGCCAGCCTTTCCATCCTGGTTAGTCTCATGGTCAGGGCTCCCCCTGGGTGGCCCTCTGTGCACTGACTGGGACGGCTAGGATGGTGGCTGTAGAGGTGGCAGGACTGGTTTTTTAAGAGACAAGAAAGCAAGAGAAGCCAGTCAGGAGGCAACCAACCGCAGAGGTGCTTGTGGAAACAGTTTGGCTCACACTCGGGAGGGCTGCTCAAGCCAAGCATAGTCAGGCAAGAATTTCTAGAGAAAACAGGCCTGGAAAGTAATTCCAACGAGGCTGGAGCCCATTGGATTGGTGCCCAGTCTGTTTCAGTGGTTCTCAGACAGCTCTCACTCTGTCCGCTCTGAGCAACAGCCACACAAGCTCCTGGGAAGGGCACGCCATTCCCCTCACTGACACCCGATGGCTCCCCAGCCATTCAAGCAAAGCCTGGGCTCCACCCGTGAGGCCCCACCCTCCTCTGGCCTCGCCGCTGCTAGCTGTTATCTTCTCCAGGCCTGCCCACATGGACCTGTTCTCGGAAGGCTCAAAGGACTCAAAGGACGGGAAGAAATGAACTGCTGTCGCCTGCCAGGCCTGACGTCTTTGCAGCTGTCCACCTGAGTCCTCTCTGCCTCCATCCCACCCAGACCAAACGTCTTCCCACCGGAGAGGCTGCTGCTGGTTTTCCTGTATGTAGCAGCAGCGCCTCTGCATCCCGCTTGACTTTCTTCATTGCATTCGACACAGCATGTTTATGCCTAGGATACACATGCCCACCTGCCCTCAGGACGGAACCTGCGGGAGGGCAGGGACAAGCTTGTTTGCTGTGTTCTTCCCAGTGACTAGCATCCAGCAGGGCCTTGTGAGGCACTGGCTGGCTGAATGTCAGAGATGAGCATCTTCTCTGAAGCTTCCTCATTTCATCGGGACAAGACAAAAACAGGGCGGGTTCCTGACTCTTTCCTCTCAGCAGGACCACAGAGGCTCCTGTGGGAGGCTCAGCATGTGAGGCTGTGGCACCCCCTAGTGGCCGTTAGGCCACAAGGCTAGGAAACCGTGAGCTTTGCTCTCATCTCATCTACACTATGTGAGTGAAATCAGATATTAAAAATGTTTAGACAGTAAAGGTGAAGAGGATTAACAACATTAAGGGCATCTCCCCTTGAACGTGGGAGGGACATAGATGGAGTAGTGACTGTCCCAAGTGGTTAAATGTCGCATAAAACATTTCATAGAGGCTCACAGATGACACAAAAACCTATCAAAGATGAACATTTTAGGACTGGGAAGACGACCAAGATGATGGAGTGCTTGCTGTGCACATATGAGAATCTGAGTTTGATACCTAGAACACATTAAAGAAAAAAAAGACAGGTATGGTAGGGTGCACTGGAAATCTTAGCACAGGGAGGGAGGAGATAGGGGGATCCCTAGGACTCCTGGCTAGCCAGAATAGCCTACTTGTGAGCTCTGGGCCAACAAAGAAACCCCATCTAAAAAAAATGAGGCAGATAATAACTGAAGAATGACAACTGAGGGTGACATCTGGCCTTCACGTGTATGTTTCACAGACACACACACTTACTTCATGGTAAATTTGGGGGCATTTCAAGACAAGGTTTCTCTGTGTAACAGCCCCAGCTGCCCTGGATCTTTCTCTATAGACCAGGCTGGCCTCGAACTCATAGAGATCCTCCTGCCTCTGCCTCCCAAGTGCTGGGATTAAAGGTGTGCGCCACCAACGCCTGGCTACACTGGTAAACTTCTTAAAAGACAAACTAAGGTGGAAGCAGAAACACAGAAAGAACCTAGAAGTGACTTTAAGACAAGATGTGGGTCTGATGTCCTCCCGCTGGAAGTCTGTCTGAGGAGTCTGCCTGGCTGGTCCCTTTGCCAAGGAAGACTTTACCTAACCAGCAACTGACATTCTTACAAAGGTGCTTGCAAATTGTCTTTGGCATATCCCTAGCCTCCAGCGCTCTGACTGGCTGTTTCTCTGGTCCCATCCAGTGTCCTTTTCAGAGAGAGTGCAGTCCCCACACCACTCTGCCCATCATTCACACTGCTTTGTTTTCTTCTAGCGGGGGAAATTAAAGTTTGTGGTCCACCCCTCCAGTCCTGTTTTTGGAAGGTCATCATTTGGAAGAACAGCACACTTTGTGTACAGCTCACCCGAGGCAAGATGGGAGGATGCACCCTGATGCTTTGATGGCACGAACACACACACACACACACACACACACACACACACACACACACACACACACACAGATACACACACAGATACACTCACACACAGACACACACAGAGAGAGATACACAGACACACAGATACACACACAGATACACACACACACAGACAGACACACACACACAGATACATAGACACACACACACAGATACATACACACACACAGAGAGAGATACACAGACACACAGATACACACACACAGATACACACACACAGATACATAGACACACACAGACACACAGACACAGAGAGAGATACACAGACATACAGATACACACACACAGATACAGACACACACAGATACAGACACACACACACACAGACACACACACACAGATACATAGACACACACACAGACACACACACACACAGAGATACACAGACACACAGATACACACACACAGATACACACACACAGATACAGACACACAGATACAGACACACACAGATACACACACACAGATACACACACAGATACATAGATACACACACACAGATACAGACACACACACACAGATACACAGACACACACACACAGATACATAGACAAACACAGATACACAGACACACAGACACACACAGATACACAGACACACACACAGATACATAGACACACACAGATACACAGACACAGACACACACACACAGATACATACACACACAGATACACAGACACACACACAGATACACAGACACACACAGATACACACACAGATACATAGATATAGACACACACACAGATACAGACACACACAGATATACACACACAGATACACAGACACACACACAGATACATAGACAAACACAGATACACAGACACACAGATACACACACACAGATACACACACACACGCAGATACACACACACACAGATACATAGACACACACACAGACACACAGACACACAGACACAGAGAGAGATACACAGACACACAGATACACACACAGATACACACACACAGATACAGACACACACAGATACAGACACACACACAGATACATAGACACACACACAGACACACACACACACAGAGATACACAGACACACAGATACACACACACAGATACAGACACACACAGATATACACACACAGATACACACACAGATACATAGATACAGACACACACACAGATACAGACACACACACAAATACACAGACACACACAGACACACACACACAGATACATAGACAAACACAGATACACAGACACACACAGATATACACACACAGATACACAGACACACACACAGATACACAGACACAGACACATACACACAGATACATACACACACAGATACACAGACACACACAGATACACACACAGATACATAGATACAGACACACACACAGATACAGACACACACACACAGAGATACACAGACACACACAGATATACACACACAGATACACAGACACACACACAGATACATAGACAAACACAGATACACAGACACACAGATACACACACAGATACACACACACAGATACACACACACACACAGATACACACACAGATACACACACACACAGATACATAGACACACACACAGACACACAGACACAGAGAGAGATACACAGACACACAGATACACACACACACAGATACAGACACACACAGATACAGACACACACACACAGATACATAGACACACACAGATACACAGACACACACAGATACACACACAGATACATAGATACAGACACACACACAGATACAGACACACACACACAGAGATACACAGACACACACAGATATACACACACAGATACACAGACACACACACAGATACATAGACAAACACAGATACACAGACACACAGATGCACACAGATACACAGACACACACACAGATACATAGACACACAGATACACAGACATACACAGATACACACACAGATACAGACACACACACAGATACAGACACACACACAGATACACAAACACACACAGATACACACACACAGATACAGGCACACACAGATACACACACAGATACATAGACACACACACAGATACAGACACACACAGAGATACACAGATACACACGGATACACAGACAGAGATACACAGACACACACACACAGATACACACACAGATACATAGACAAACACAGATACACAGACACACAGACACACACAGATGCACAGACACACACAGATACATAGACAAACACAGATACACACACACACAGATACACACACAGATACAGACACACACACAGATACACAGATATACACACACAGATACACAGACACACACAGATACACACACACAGATACAGACACACACAGATACATAGACACACAGACAAAGACACACACAGATACACAGACACACACACAGATACATAGACACACAAAGACACACACACAGATACAGACACACACACAGATACATAGACACACACACACAGAGATACACACACACACACACACACACACCTCTTTAAGGAGTCTGAACAGTAAGGAAGCTTTTCATAAAAAACAATGAAGCTGCAGACAGGCTAACTTCAATAAAGAAACCACTCTGAGAATCATCTCACCCACTTTCTGCTCAGCTACGCCTTTGCCCTTTATTCTGGGAACCATGTCCACAGCTCGGCGGAGGAAACAGGGACGCCCTCATGTTCTTTGGTGGGAGGGCATATCTACTTACATGGCCAGTCAAGTTCTGACTTCACTGTGAAGCCTGTCCCTGGCCTACAGAAGAGGGACATAACAACTGGATCAGGCCAGCTCTGCCTCATGCTGCCTTGGTGTCTAATGAAGCCAAGATAGAGGAAAAGGGAGCGCAGCTGTCAGGGGCTGTCACCACCTGTGGTTTGGAACATACCGTACTCACTGGTAGTTGCGATGGACTTTGGGGGACAACAGGCACAGGAGAGGTGGAGGGAGGCACCACGGCCGATGGAACAGCTGCTATGTGGGGAAAGTCTCTGAGGTGTGCCATGTAGGAAGGAGGCTTAGCGGCTTGAATGTAGTGACATGTGTGTTCACGCTGCAGTGCACACAGGGAAGGCTGGGTACAGGGAAGGCTGGGTATAGCCCTTCAAGCCCTCACCGAGGAGACACCAGAGACAGAGTGTTACTTAAATCAGGGCAGCAGTTTGAAGGCCACAAACAGTTCAGTGCTTCCCAAGAGCAAGTTCCAGGGGCTGTGGGAGAGAGGCAGACTCTGCTGGGCACATCTGGGGCCAACTAGTTCACACACACCAAGCTTCGTGCAGTGGTTTAACCTTCTGTCAACTCAACTGGGTTTAGCAACACCTAGGAGATGGGGTGGCACACCCTGGGTATCTCTGTGAATGGGTTTCCAGAGAGGATTAGCTGGGTGCATGTGTGGGGGAGAGGGTCGTATTGTTCCACGCGCCCCGAGTCTGGCAAAAGTAGCTCACATACTTTGTGACCTGGAGCAAGTCACTTGCTTTCTGTGCCAAGTGCCAACAGCTACCTCGAAGGAAGGGCTGCTGAGGTTCAGAAGGAACTGGAGTCCCCCCGGGAGTTGGAGCAAACGACTGCTATGTTAAGGACTGTCCCCCATGACAAACAGGACAGGCGTGTGCATTCACAACAGGCAGCTCTCTAAACAGCCAGGAGGGGACCCAGAGGCTGACTCCAGGAAGACTAGTGACCTAGTTAAGACGACCAGGTCAGGTGAACAGTATATAAACCAGCAGGACATTCATACTTTCCAAACCAATTAAAAGCGTCTACCCACTTGCTAACTGTTTGCCTCTATCGTGTCCCATGAGAAGCAAACCCCAAGACTCAGTATTCAACCCCACCTGTACCTCTCACACTCTTGTCAACCAGATAAGATGGGCTGGGAGTGCTCTCCCTGGCCCACCTCCTACCTGATAGGAGCTCCAGGCTCTAGGCCTCCACTGCAAACTTCTCTCCCTGTCTGTCAAGTGAAGGCTGAGGCCAGCGTGCTCCTGCTCAGCCTTCACTGAAAGCAAGCGGGAAAGTCCCAGTGACTAGATTCAGGAGGCTCCCCAGCCCAGCAGGCAGGCTTTACATTCACGGCCACCACTCAGGCCCAACTGGAAACTGAGCGGCCTATGGCAATGGAAACTTGCTCCCTCTCCATCCAGAGGCTGGACGTCCTGGTGGCTAAGAGCAGGCAGGGTATGACTGCTGGGAACTCCATGGAGGAGTGCCACCTCGTATTCAGTCCATCACTGTTGCCATCTTTGTGTTGGCTGACTCACAGTGCTGTCACTCCAAGCCCTGTCTCTGTGTCACAGGGCCTTTCGGAGGGTAGGTTCACCCCTCAGCCTGCAACTTGAACTTCCCCTCTATGATGTTTGATGGTGGCCCATTCTGTCTACATTCCGGGTCTTGCCTAGGACCCTAGGAGAGGGTGCTGGGACTCTGAGGAGGTCTCCTAGGGAACTCAGACTCTCATGTCAGTGTTTAACATGGGGAAAGATCTGGTTCTTCATGGAGCATTGGGCAAGTCAGCCTAGGGTCACAGCATGCACTCCCGTGCTCACGGGAACTGCTCCTGCACCAAATGTGTACACTTCTACACCAAGTACACACCTGCGTGCACCAGGCTCCCACAGTTCTATACTGAGTACACATCACATGCATGGCTCATGCTAACTCTAGCTGGGTCTCCCAGGCCTGCCCTGGCCGCCACACACCATAAGGAAGCCTCTCATGTGGCTCATTCACCTGGCATTCTCCTAGCCACATCAAACATCCTGATGCTGGCTTTGATCTCAAACACTAGTCTAGCCTTAGCTGTACCTGTTCTGACCTCTCTCCCCTGCTTCCAGACAACACCTACCACACCAAGCTCATTTTAAAACATGTATTTATCTTTTAGGCTAGGCCTAGTGGCACAGACCTCTAATTCCAGCTACTCAGGAGGAGGAGGAGGCAGGAAAAAAGCCTGCCTGGGCTACACAGTGGGTTCAAGGCCAGCTTTCAGACATTATCTCAAAAAAAAAAAAAAGTAAAACAGGGCAGGGGATGGAGCTCAGTGGGGGACACTTGCCAAGCATGAATGAGGCTCTGTGCTCCAGCTCTGGGACCACACACACACAGACACACAGACACACAGACACAGACACACAGACACACAGACACACACACACACAGACACAGACACAGACACAGACACACACACACACACACACACACACCCTTTCCGGCACCTTCAAGAGTAGCTGGGCCCATCCACCTGTCTTGGATTTGGCTCTGGGACTGCATTTTAGAACATGTCTCAAAGCTATGTTAAGCCTCCCAGATTGTGGGGCTCTATGACCACAGCCCTGGAGGCAAATGCAGTCTAGTTGTAAGTGACCCAGACATGAGGCCACTCAGCTGAGGTCTGGTCTGCTGGTCCCACAATTTGGAGAGGACACACAATGGAGCAGATGACCCTCCTCATCTGCAGATGCAATCCACCACAGGCCAAAACCCTTTTAATTGCATCTATACAGAGTATCTACAGGCTCTTTCTAAAGTTATTGTGGTGTGTGTGTGTGGCATCAGTTGCCTCTTCCCACCATTACATGCCTTCTAGAGACGGAACACAAGTTGTCAGGCTGATGGCGGGCTCAGCCGTCTCAATAGCTCTTTCCCTGGACTACAGCATAATGTATTTACAGATGGCATGCACATTATGCTAGGTTTTACAAACAATCCAGAGAAGATTTAAAGTATGTGCAAGGGGGCTGGAGAGATGGCTCAGGAGTTAAGAGCACTGGTTGCCCTTCCAAAGCATCCCAGCAGCCACACGACAATTAACGACTGTGACTCCAGCCCCAGAGGAACTTCTGGCCTCTTCAGGCATTACATATGTATGGCATACTGACATAAAATGCCAGCAAAAAAAGATTTTTAAGTGTTTTTTAAAAGTGCATGAAAGGGTTATCTAGGATTTTATAATGGCTACACTATTTCTATATAAGAGACTTGAGCATCCCTGGCGTTTGGTCTCCAATACCTTGTGAAATAGTGAGGGACACTGTATGAGAGAATCTCAGGGTGTGGTCCAGAAATCAGAGGAAGTTCTCTAGAATGTTTCAACATCAGCACTAGAACATTCTGCTCTTGACTGGGCTTTGGAGATGCACAGCTACTTTCCCTGGGTAGCACTGGCCTCAAAGGACACTTCCATACGGCAATGCCTCGGTCACAGTGTGATGTCACAGTTTGTGTAATCATGGAAAGGCAGAAGAGCTGCCATGCTGGGGACATGGCTTTTGGGCTACTAGGAACAATATCCTACGGACCAGGTGCACACACGAAACAATAAAGGAGGGAACTCTTATAATAACTCACAACTCAGAAAGGCGGAAGTGTCTCCACTGATGGTCTTGCAAGACAAGAGATGCAAACGCTACCCAGGGGGAAAGGAATACCCTTGACCTCTGAACATTCTGTGGCAAGTCCCTTTTCCGTTCTCCATGCAAACATTCTAAATTAGCAGAGAAGCTGGGAAGAAGCTATAGGCAGGGAGCACGCAGGCTCTCTGTGGTAGTTTGAGTGTGGAATGGCCCCTTCAGGCTCCCATTTGAACACACAACCCCCATGTGTGGAGCTGTTTGGGAAAACTGTAGAGTTTTTAAGAGGTGAGTCACTGGGGCTTGAAGGAGTTTTTTTTCTTTATTTCTTTTCCTTTTAGCCTGGCCCTATTTGCTGTTTAGTCTTTGCTTCCTGAGTATGGATGCAATGTGACAGCCAGTTTCCTGCTCCTGCTACCATGCCTCCCTCACCATGACGGACTGTACCTCTAAGAACTGTCAACCAGACCCTTTGTCCCTTAAGGTGCTTTATCCAGGACACCTTATCACAGCCTTGGCCTTTCTTATTGTGCTCAACAGCACTCAAGTGACAATACTCATCTTCAGACCACAAGCAACTTATGACTCAGAAGGATACTCTCGCCTAACACACACATTTCCTTCACGTTTCTCCAGCCAGTGTGCTTCCCGCCCTGTGCTTCTAGGTGCCCAGGGCCCCAGAGAGAAAAGCTCAGGGTCTTTCATAAAGAGTCAAAGTTCCTAGACCCCAAAACCCAGGGACCAGAGCCATACCAGGGAGCACACTGGTCTTGGGTGCAGCCCTACCCTGGGCACTAGAAGTGAACATTTGTCCTCCCAAATCAGACCTCAGGAAGTTTCTAGTTCATGCCACTGAGTTCACACCACCAAGCTCACCACACTGGAAGACCGTGCTGACGACAAGCAGCAGGTGGAGACGGGTGTCACCGCACATGAAGGCAGGCTCAGCACCAAGTCACCAGCAGCTACCCTGTGGCCCTCATGCTGTTTGGCCAAGTGGCTAGAGGGAGGGCCCCACACAGCCCAGCACCCACCTGAAACCACAGCATCAATGCCTTACTTTTTCTGGACCGTGAGAAGAACCTGATGCCCCCGGGAGAGGTAGAGGGGTTGGAGTTGGGTGAAGACTCTTTAGACGAGGAGCGGAAGATCCCACTGAAGCTCATACGGCGTGGCGAGCGTGGAGGGGACTCCTGGTAGGAGAATGGGAACACAGTTTTGGGAGAGCCAGGGCTTGTCTTGGGTCTCACAGGAGCAGACACAGGGCTGGAGGGCCGAGGCTGGGGGCCCCTGTAGAAGAGTCCTCTGGAAGGGCTGCCTGAGCTAAAGGGACTGTCCACCTGCAGAAAGACAGACAAATGGGTGAGGTCACAATGCTCCAGACACTCTGAGCTCTGCCTGCAGTAGACCTGTCATTGTTGCTCCTTCCTACCTACACCAAGCAGATAAAGCAGCAGCCCTGAGCTCTTCCTGCAGAGGCGGCAATGAAATTGCCCCAACATCAGCACCTGTGCCACGATGCCCAACCCTGGGCTGATCAGCTCTTGTCCTGGAGGCCCTGGCCAACCTGCGAGGCTGTCTAATGAAGCCCTGGGGGAGGGGACAACCTGAAGGTGGGGGAGGAGGCCTAGCGCCACTCCTGCCTCTCCTGACTGCCCCATCCACATCTCTTGCCTCTTCCCATATTGGCTGTCATTCCTCAAGTCCTTCACTCGTTCTTTTCCAGGTCTGAGGATACAACTGTGGCTCTTTGTCCTCCCCCCACCCGACCCCAGGAGAAAAAGCATGAGTCTCTATGATCCAGAATGCATACTAGACCTTGGGCTCACTGGTAAGGATGCTGTAGGAGAAGGTGACAGATTTCACTCCAAGCTACTGTAGCATTTGAATGACTAAAGCCACTGGCAGAAGTCAGGAAAAGACCCCAGACTTCAGTGATGAGTTAAAAACATAGCCACAGTTTAAAAAATGACTAGGTCCCATAGCTTTAGGCCATGGCTACTGCTCACGAACATTCAGTATTGACAGTGCAAATGTATTCAGGGGCTTGCTTCCTGCAGGCTGGGTTTGGACCTCAGCTCTGCCCCTTACTGTGTCAGCATGCTCCGTGGTCCCACTGCCTCCGTTTCCTTCTTTGTGGCACAAAGACAGTCATATCCTCGGCTGGTAGGGCTGTTTGAGTGTTCACATGGACACACTATCACAGGGACTGATTTACAGCAATGATATACATGGTGATTTACTATGGTCCTATTACTTGTTTCTATTGTGACACTGGAGCCAAAGGGACCTAAGGGGACCCCACATCAGCAACAGAACACAAAGTAACTGTCATAGGCTCAGGGGACAAAGATCAAACCCTGGAAATGCTTGGTGTACACTGATAACCAGGGCCACACTAAGGAGCAAAGTCCCCAGAGAGGACGTGTGGACAACCAGTAGAGGGTGCCCCTGAGCTCCAACAGCAGGTATCTCAAAGACTAGGATGTCCATGTGGGACGCTCCTTCAGTGACCAGAAGTACCCCTCCATGTGATTCTCCACCTGCACCTAAGGAACTGGTGTCGTCACATGTAGGTGTAGGACCCACTTGGTGCCAACTCCTTCCTGAATAGCTTCTGAGGCAGAGACTGGTGTGCAACCAGGATCTTATAATTGAGCCATCTCCTTAGAAAGAAGTTTGGGGCCTGGAGAGATGGCTCAGTGGTTAAGAGCACTGGCTGCTCTTCCAGAGGTCCAGCGTTCAACTCACAACATTCACATGGCGTTCACAACTGTCTATAACTCCAGTACCAGGGATTCTGACACCCTCCCACAGGCATACATGCAGGCAAAATACCATGCATATAAAATAAGAATAAACACATCATAAAATATTTTTAAATTAGCTCAGATCAACTGCCCTCCTACTTACTATGAAGACCAGTGAGATTCCTTGCCTCTTCAGTTCAGCCACCATCCCATTTGCCTATGGGACTCAGGATTGCTACTGAGAATGAACTTTTAAAGCAAGGGGTTCTTCAAGTGGTGGGTGGGTTGCCACGGGGTAAGGAATAGGGTACCAAGAGACCCTACCTGCAGTAGAAACCATGCCCACAGGAAACAGAAGATGACAGACCGAGCAAGGATTTGGTCAGAGCCCTGAGTATGAGCCCAGCAATGTGGATGGACGAGTGAGCTGGCCCTCTGCATCTGACCCTCCTCTATACAATGGGGATGCTAGACTGCTTTATGCGCTTTATGGGATGCAAAGATGACAGGCTGTGATCTACAGGAGAGATGTTTAACATGGTTCTTGGTACACGAGGAGTCCTTCATACATGTCTGACCAGCAGCATCACCGTGCATTAAAGGGTGCTTAAAGGAGAAAGGCCTTATATTCTGGAAAAGGAGGAAAGCTGAGTTTCAAGCATACCTTAGTTATGAGAGCTCCAGGGTTCCAGGACCTGCTCCCTGACTGTGGAGACCATGGTGGCTCCAGAACTAGGCAGGCATTGGCTTCAGGTATATATGAAGTCCATCATTCTTCATCACTGGATGCCACTACATCTGATGGCAGAAGGCTCTAGCTGGCACCACAGCAGACATCATAAAAGTTAATGAGTGTTCCGACCTCAAGGCCTGCAGCTTTAACCCTGATACTACATACCTAGTAACATTACAGAAATGCTCAGGGGACCAAAGAGGCAAGGCCAGGGAAAGAGTCCAGAGAGGAGGTCACCTCTGGAGTCCCCAAAGACTGGCCCACAGCACTCCTCCTACTATGTTGTGTAGCTTGCCTTGCACATAGCCTTGGCCTAATGAGGAGATGGTGTCCCAGGCAAATGCCAGCCTTCAGCTCTAGAGAGAAGACACAGGCAGATGGGGAAGCAGTAGGCCTCCCAGGAGATCACGGAATGAGGTGAAATGCCAGAAGCATGAAGCAGATGAAGGGATGCCCAGGAGAGACAAAACCGCCTATCACAGGGACCCCAGACAGAGAAGATCCTGAAGTCTACATGGCTTTGGACAGGATGATGGGCAAGGGAGAGGAGACATTCTGGAGTGGGATCTGAGAAGCAGCCAGGTCTCAGATACAGAGGGCTAATGCATGATCTACTCAGGGACTCACTCACAGGAGGAGTTGAGCCAAGTCTCAGATACAGAGAGCTAACACATAATCTACTCATGAGAGGTAAATGCCAGCAAAGACTCAAATCTTTTTTGATTGGCAAGGGAGTCCCCAAGACCCCACTGACTGAGAATCCAATCTATATATTCAGAACTATAGACCCCCAAGAATTAGAAACTCAGCCTTCTGGCAGAGAAGGGAGCCCCAGAAAACAGACCTTCTATTTCTTCCGCTAAAAATGTTCAAAGAGCAGAGGATGCTGGGCCCCTGCAGATCCCATCTTCCCTGCCTGTTTCCTGGAAGGGGCTTGCAGGAAACAGCAGACCATGGGCGTCTCCAGAGCCACCAGGGATGGCCATTCCCAGGCTATTAGGCTAGCTGAAGCAAAATGATACTCTGCTCAAAACCACTGTATGATTCTCTGGGTATGGCTGAGACTCCCCGGTGTGCACCCGGCTTCACAAGAGCTAATAGTGAGGAGGCGCTTGGGCTCTTTAAGGCAGAGTTTCCCAGACAGGGCAAACTCCATGTTTGTCAGGGAACCACTAGGCAGGAAGCTAGTGCTCTGGTCTTAGCTGGGCTGGCCTTTCCACCACACGGAAGAGGAGGCAGCAGCAGGTGAGAAAGGGAGGGAAGAGCATGGGGGATGGCTTCAGGACTGATCAGGAGGGATTAGCAAGGCAGGTATCCATGCCCTTGAAGATGAAGGGAAGGGCACAGAACAAGGTTAAAGGAGCTAGGAAGGCAGCTGGGGAGAGGAAGTCCAAAGCCAGGGCACCTAAGGTCTAGTCTTGGAGTCCAGTAATGAATCCAGCTACTCAGGCTGAAGAGCCAAAAGCGGGGCAGCTGTGCTGTTTCCAGGAGAGAGGATCTGAGATCAGTCTTCAGCCAGAAATGGATGGAAATCAAGTGATGTCTGTGGCCCTGCCCGGTGAACACTCCCCGTGAGTGAGGGAACGATGCACGCTGTCCTTCCTCACATGAGCGGCCAGTGCTGACTGCCCTTCCAGACCTGCTGGATTGCAGGCACCATCTGCACCTGTCCCTGAGTGATGCGGTGTAACCCTCAACCACTTTGGCAAGCACAATTCCTGGCCCTGCGTGGTCAGGAGGGAGGCGTGTTCAAAGAGAGACTGTCCTGTCTAAGGCCGACTGCTAGAAATGAGAGAGCGGCCAGGCAGTGATGGCAGGATCAATGCACGGAGACGAAAGCCAGTCATTTGTTGGGTGTGTGCTGCGCCGTTCCACAGACTCCCTTGGCTGATTAGTCACTGCAATGCAACTCATGCTTCCTGGCTAGTTCTGACTCGGTAGATATATACAAGAACCACACAGTCAGTCCACTAGAGACACACAGTCAGTCCACTAGAGACACACAATCAGTCCACTAGAACCACACAGTCAGTCCACTAGAGACACACAGTCAGTCCACTAGAGACACACAGTCAGTCCACTAGAGACACACAGTCAGCTGAGCAGAGTGCCACACAAAGATATGTTATGACAACAAAGAACTGCTCCCTCTTAGGGACGGGGTACAAGGAAGTGGGCAGAGAGGGTCAGACTAAGTAAGAATCTAACTGAGGTTCTCTCCCGTGTTTCCATTTTGAGCAAGGTCAACGCTATGAAGAACTGAACAGGGGCAGAGGCATACCTTTCTGGGGCAACATGGAAATTTTCCTGGATGCCAGTGACCTCACTATCTCCTGAAAGGCCTCTTTGACTGTCACCAGCACTAGAGGTTCCTGAGGGCTGTGACAATAGCATTGAGGTGTCCCCAGGCCTAGGGGGAGTTGCTCTCTAGGGGTGGGGACACCAAGCTGCAATGCCCACGGGAGCTCCCTTTCCACCACACCAAGCTGCTCAGGAGAGGCCCCGCCTCCAAGCTGCAGCCATCTGGAGACTGTGGATGAAGGAGAAGACATGTGCTCTACAGTCCCAGCCTGTACATCGTCTGACACTGCACTGTCACTGTAGGACACATCCCTCCTGGGCATGGTCCCTCCTCACCAGGCCCACAGGATGGGCTAGGCTAATCCAGCAAATATTGGATGAAGGCAAGAATACCTCCAGGACCTTTCCCTCCCATCTGACTTGTTAGTGCTACCCACAGCCTCTCTCTGAACTTGTGGGTCCACCAGGAAAGCCCCCCCTCGAAGCCCCTCTGCCTCAGCCTGTGTTCCCACTGGGCTTTCCAAGCAGGGCAGAGGCCTGAGGGCCTCCAGGCTATACTACAGGCACTGAGCTGGAAGGTGCCTGCCAGCCCAGGCCCCAGGCCATTTTCTGACAGTCTTTCTGGCAGGGCCACAATAACTGCTAATAAGGTTGTTTGGGCAGGGCAGGGTGGGGCAGGGGGACTGACTGCCAAGTGAGCCCCATGGGCCTAAACCAATTTGTTGATTCAATTGTATGGGATTCAAACACTCAGAGAATAGAGTCCTTTTTTTCCAGGATGGGAACTCCTGCCCTAATCCCAGGCTGGAGAGTACCCAGCAGCCACTCAGAGATGCTGCAGCCCCTCCCGGTGGTCATAAGATGCTACTTCCCGACTGCAGGGGAAGTTGGCAGGCTGCCTTCACCCCCTCCTTTGATGGCCAAAGTAACCTCCCACCTGCCACCACCACCTTCTCCTCATGCGTGGCCTGGCTCTGTATGGCCAATAGCCTTGGTTATGTCATGGTTCCTTTCTTTCTTCCTTCCTTCCTTCCTTCCTTCCTTCCTTCCTTCCTTCCTTCCTTTCTTTCTTTTATGTCATGGTTTCTTAATGGTAGAAAAAAGTTGTGAGGGAGGGGAGAACAGTGAGTTAAAGAGAGAAGGGCAAATGGATGCAGTCAAGGGACAGGTCAGAGGAGAGATGACCTCACCCCCAAGGCCTATGGGCACAGTGTAGGACAAACTCCTGTCTGTGGTAACACTAAAGAACACAGCTATCCTCAACTTTACTGCTTTTAGCCTCATCTTTGCTATCCTAGCTCAGCTCACTGCTAGCCCTCCTTCACACCCACTCACTCTGGAGACACTGGTGATGGCAGTCAGCCCACAGCGAGGGCAGGAGGAAGGAGTGGAGCCCAGAGGATTCGGCGATCAGCGCAGCCAGCAACACAGCAGGCATGGCCCTGTGAGGTGAGCTGTCTCAGGATGGCTCAGCCACACCAACCCATATGCTGGTGTGAGCCCACAAACTAAACCTGAAAGGATGTCTCAGACTCTGCCTGCCTTGGGGCAGCTCAGGTGGGGTGGGGAGCATCTTTGGAAAGGGGAACCTTACCTTCCGAGAAGAGTGCTTTTCCGAACTCTCCACATCTCCATCCAGGAGTGGCATGGCAAAGGAGCTCAGGTCCTGGGAGGAAGAGAGCACAAAGTCAAGGTTGTGGCCCTTGGGGCAGCTGTGCATGCTCTAAGAGGGAACCACTGCCCTCTCTAAAAGTTCCTAAGAACCAGCCGCAGGGAGACACAGTTGCAAAGACCCTGGTAGGAATAACTATGCTAAAGAGATACTGTATTCCTCCCTTTGGCTACCAGCCTAACGAAATAATGGAACTGAGAAATTGGTATTTCTTCAGGACTCTCAGCTTCCTGAGGAAAGGGCTATAAAGCTTTGTGCCAGCCTTATTGCCAGTTAAGAAATTTCACATCATTCTGAGAAGCTGTGAGAACACCTTGCAAAACACACTGGAGCCAAGAGACAATGATGGGCTAATGATGGGTGGACCACACCTTAACCAGGACATGGACTTATGCAAACCCCTTGCCCTCTACTTAAATCTTGAGTCTCATGCCAAGACTCACAAGATGGGAAGGAAGGGGCAGGGAGGTGGCTGGGCCTCTCACTCTCTAGTGTGGTCACACCGAATGAATGCTTTCCTGCACTTCACTGTTGCTTTCTACTTGGCTGGCATGATGAAGAAGGTCTGAGTCTAGGTGAAGGAAGCCACACTCAGTCGCCAGCCCTAACAACTCCGACAGCATAGGGGATGCTCACCCTTATCTCCATTCCTTTCCAGAATGTCAAGCAGGATGTCCAACAATAGCCACCCCTCCCCCCCCAGCAAGCCAGAAAAAAGACAAAGGCCCAGACCAAAGGGATAAAAACATAAGGAGTCCAGGCAGGCAGGCTGAAAGAGTAAGTGGCCTATCGGGATGATCTGGGCAGTGGCTGATGGACAGGACCTTTACACTTGACATGAAACACGCAGCTTCTTGGAAGAGGTCCAAGGAAGCGTGTCTCCTGGAAAGATGAGCACACTTGAGCAGGGTGATGCTGGAGCAACAGATGAAGCTTAATGAAAGTGGTGGAGGTGAACAGGAGTTGGGTTATAGCAGTTTCTTTTCCCGTTGCTGGGATTAAATTCCCAGACAAAAGCAACTTCATCGAGATTGGGTTTCTTTCCGTTCATAGTTTGGGTACAGCCCATCAGGGAAGCTGAGGCAGCAGGAGCTTGCAGCAGCGGGTCACACACATCCATAACCAGGGATGGAGAGTCATAAAACACAAGCTTGTGCTCAGCTCACCCCCGGGAATGGTCGGTCCACAGTTAAGATGGGTCTTCATTTAACCCGATGAAGATCCGGTTAGCTGACAGTTAGCGCTGACCACCACAGGGGTCTGAAGGAGACCAGGGAGGGCTGGCAGCTCTCGGCTGAGTCAGGTGTGAGTCAGAAGTGTTTCTCCAGCCTTGCTCTTCCTGTGCCCTGCATCTGACCTTGGAAAAGCCTGCACACCAGATGGGACCACCTGGACACCCATAAGCCTACAAAAATTGGCATCCTTAACACTTCCTTTTTGTTTATTAAAAAATAATTGGAAGCCAGGCAGTGATGGTGCATGCCTTTAATACCAGCACTAGGGAATCAGAGGCAGGTAGATCTCTGTGAGTTCAAGACCAGCCTGGTCTACAAGAGCTAGTTCCAGGACAGCCTCCAAAGCCACAGAGAAACCCTGCCTTGAAAAACCAAAAAAAATTGGAGTAAAAATATATACAATAAAAATTATCATCGGGCCTGTTTGTGTGTGTTATGCTGGAACGGACCCAAGGTTTTATATATGCTAGGCAAGCACTGTTACTTAAAGGTAACCATCTTTTTAAGTACATAATTCAGAGGCGGTTAAGTACACTTGGCTCCAATTTACATCTGTCATTATAACTGTCATGAGTATGCTATGTCAAAAACAGACATGAACACTCTTTTCTACAAAGTCATCATTTACTGAGTAAAAATTGATTCACTAGCTATTTCAGTTTCCTTGGCTGGAATTTGTCAAGTAATCCCCGTTTCCTTCATAGCCAGCTGAGACAAACATGGGTTCTTTTATTCCAATCTTAACTGCTACTGCTAATTCTCAGTTCACACATTATGTATCACACAGTAAACATACCTGTGTGGACATATACATGCAGGTAACAGAATACCAATGAAGGGTTCAGAAGGCTGACAGAGTTCAAGGAGTTCCAACAAGGCCTTGCTGATAAGGGTGGGAAGGGAGGCAGTGAAAGACATTGGATCAGATACGAGCCCAGTCAGAAGCAGCGTTTGTGGATTCCAGCCAAGCCACGTAGTCAGAGTTGAGTTGAGTCAGGCTGCAGAGGTGAGGTATGAGATGCTGGGCATAGGCACTACAGAGGCAAAGACAGAAGTAGGCCCAGACACATAAACGCTCCATTAAAGCAGGGACCAACCCAAGCTGAGGTCTCAGACAGTTGGGAGTTCTCTGCCTATTATGCTCTCACGCGCTGTCTCTCTGTTTCTCTGTCTCTGTCTCTCTCTCTCTCTGTGTCTCTTTCACTCACACTCTCTCTGTCTCTGTCCGTCCGTCCGTGTCTCTCTCTCTCTCCCTCCCTCCCCCTCTCCTGCTGCCATGTTTCCCTGCCATAACAGACCCCATCCCTCTGGAGCAATGAGATCAAACACACTCTTGCTTCTTTAAGTTGCCTTGGTCATGGTGTTTTATCAGCAATAGAAAGAGTTATGCACACATGCACATCACCTGGTCATACGACAGACCTCTTGGGGGCTGGGTGAGGAGGCTACACCCTTCCCTCAGTTTGGTCGGATGAGTTCTCTCACACCTGGCTCCTGATAGGATTTTAATACTCTCCTGTGCTAATGTGAACTCCATTTACTTTGAAAAATTGGTCGGGTGGTATCTTTTTACTTTTAGGAATCTGTCATTTATCAGTCTGTGCCATGGGTGGTATTGGACAGATGGCGTTGTTTGCATGCCACCAAGTTGCGGAGTCATTTTCCACAGCAGCTTGTAAGATGGAGTCTCCCAGGGAAGAGGCTCTGCCTGAAAACCATTTTCTACACTGTACGGAACAACTGAGCACAGGGTACAACCTGATCACAACAATATCTGTTTCCAGAAACGTCATCTCTTTAGGAAGAAACTCTGTAATCATCAACGCCAAATCTTCATCCTCCCTCCCTGACCCAGAAAAATCCTCTCTAGCTCTGTCTCTATGAATCTGACAACTCTGGGATCTGCAGCAGAGAAAACGACTGTTGTCTGCCTGTGGCTGGCTTATTTCAGTTAGCAGAGTCCTCAAGGGTCATCGGGTGTCAGCCTGTGGGGGGTGTACATAATGCATCAGGATCTCTTTTATCTCTCTCCTCTTTAAAGCAAATCATTTCCAGGTTATGACAGGCCACATTTTGCTTATTTCATCTATAAGTTGATGGGCCCCAGGGATGCCCAGCCTTGGGCTCACGCCCAATTCACAGGTTGAAATCCTGACTCCCAAGATTCAGAAGGGAGCTGTGTTTGGAAGTGGGCTCTTTAAAGGTGTAATTACACTGAATCAAGATCGTTAGCATGAGTGCTGATCTAACAGGAAAAGTGCACGAGGAGAAGGGCACACACAGGGGTATGCATGCATGATGACCAGGCAGAAAGCTCCAACTGGAGCCAGGGGGGGGGCTCAGAGCAATCCACTCTGCCTACACCTTAACCTCCGACTTCTGACCTCCAGACCTGTGAGAAAATGAATTATACTTTGCTGTGATGACCTTGCAAACTCAGAGAACAGGCCTAAGAATATATCTGCATGGCTTTGCTTTTGATTGTGTCTTGGTGAATATAGAGAAGCAGAATTGCCGGGCACAGGGTGATTCTATGCTGTTATAGCACAGCAGTATGCTGTTTGCTACAGTGGCGGTGCCATGGTACTCTCCCATTAACAGTACACCATTTCCTTTGTCCATGTATGTATATACGTATGTATGCATGTATGTGTGTGTGTGTATGCAGGTATGTATGTATGACCTATTTATGTACCCACCTATTTACCTATCTATTAAGCATCTGTCTAATTCACAGTACTGGGGATTGAACCCTTGTGCATGTTAGGCAAGCACTCTATCGTGAGTTCTGTCCTGGCAGCAATGTCCCCACATTCTAACCAACCTTTGTAACCTTCTGCTGTCTTGCTCACAGTAGATCCCCACTAGGGTGAGAGGGGTATCGCACATTCACTTGCATTTCTCTGGAGCCCAGCAGCCTTTTGCTTGCTATTGAGTGTCTTGTTAGTCTCTGGGAGAGGTCTGTCAGGTCCTTTGCCAGGCTTACAGTCAGCTTATGTTGTTAGGCCGTAGGGATTCTTTATGAATCCTACACCCTAGCCTTTTATTTCATACATGAGTGCAGACATCTCATTCTGTGTGTGGCTCCTTCACTCTTCTGGCTGTGCCTGGAGATGCGGAGACAGCTCTGATCTGAGTTAGTTGCCTCATCTATTTTCCCTTTTGTCCCTCTGCTCACAAGGCTGTACTCAAGAAACCATTGTCAAATCTAGAATCTCGAGGCTTTCCCTAGACACTCTTTATACTTAAGCACATTTAGGTCTCTGGTCCATTTGGAACGGTCTTTACCATGGCATCACGTAACTGTGCCGCATTGCCCTTTGCACGTGGGCGTTCAGCTTCTCCAGTGCTGCTTGGTGAGGCTATGGCCCTTGCCCCACTGGCGAGTCTTTCACCCCATCAACAGTCAAATACAGGCTAGAGAGACGGCGCAGTGGGGAAGGTGCTCGCGGCCAAGTCTGATGGCCTTGGTTTGGTCCCTGGGGTCACAAGCTGAGAAGGAGCCCTGGCTCCTGAAAGCTGTTCACTGACTCCACATGTGTGCCGTGGCATGTATGCATGTGCATGCATGCATGCATACATATACCCCTCCACCCACACACACTAAATTCAGTGTAAAAACGTAATTTGGTCATGTCTGAGGGTGTCTATTGCTCTGGGTTTCCACGCAACTTGGGGATGAAAGGGTTTATTCCATCTTACAGTTCATTTCCACTGAAGAAGTCAGGACAGACACCCAAGCGGGTCAGGAACCTGGAGGCAGAAGCTGATGCAGAAGCCATGGAGGAGCACAGCCTACTGGCTTGCTCCCCATGGCTTGCTCGGCCTGCTCTCTTATGGAACACAGGGCCACCAGTTCAGGGGCAACACCACACACAATGGGCTGGAGCCTCCCCTATCAATCACTAATTAAGAAAGTGCCCCACAGGCTGCCTACAGCCAGATCTTGTGAAGGCAATTTCTCAGTTGCGGTTCCCCCCCTCACATGACTCTAGCTTGTATCATGCTGACATAAAGCAGCCAGCACAGACTATAAACATGAGAATTTATGGGCTCTCTTTTAGCAATGTGCTGTGTGTAGTCTGCTTGGAGTGTTTCTCGACACTGCAAACTCTTCAATCCAAGGTCAGTCGTCCACAGCTTCCCACTCACTCCCAGGGCCTGACTGGAATTTAACTACTCAGGGGCAGTACCCACATTACCTCCCCAGCCCTTGGCACAGGCCTGGATCTGGCACTTCATAAACTGCCCAGGCCTGCTGCCGCCCTTCCTGCCGACCCACCCTGAGATGCTGGTGTGTGCACTGAACACCTCCTATGGACCAGCAAAGCCTCATCCAGGTATCCACTCTGCCGTGGTCCCACTCTGAAGTAGAGCTAACCTCTCTCTCATCTGTGTTTCCAGTGCTTCAGATGTGTCTTTATTATGGGATACCTAGCTCTGAACGAAAATCGTAACTCTGAGTCTGTCAAGGGCAAGAGGACAGCCACTCACCTTGTCATTGTCTGGGTCACCCTGTGACAGGCAGTTGGTTTCTAATGTGTCTGAATTAAGTCCTGACCACGCACCCCCTTTCCCAGAAGCCGGTGTGGAGGGAGGGCATGCAGGGTGTGCAGAAGGCTAGCCAGCAAGCAGGCCCACGGAGCTGCAGGGCACTGGTAAGGGAGTTGAGCTGGGAGGGTGGTGCTAACTCTCTTCCTGTTACTTTTAATGGGCAACATTCCTCTCCAGCTTCTAACATTTGCTTGCTCAGGTGCTTCTGTGTCCCATGAAAACACTTGAATGCCCACAAACACTTGAATGACCACCCAAAGAAGCTGAATGCTTTAGCAACTGAGGCAAAGAAGCTCGGGACCTCAAGACAAGCTCTTCTGCACAGAGCTGGGACCAGAACACTCTCATCAAGGTTTGCTTGCAATAGCATGAGCTCATGTAAGTGTCTGATCAAGCCAGCCATAGCTCCTTGGTTGGTTTGGTCAAGCAACCCACCAGGGAAGTCCCCTGGCACTGGTGACTGGCTTTGCTGGAAGACTTCCATGTTCCACATTCCAGGATTCTAATCTGGGCTCTCATCTCTCAGTGTTCATCAAGATACCTATACACCTTGGGGGACTTAGTAGGGAAAAAACTTTCTCTGCAACTATGGAAATGAGCCTGTCAGCTTGTAGAGCAATGAGGCCCTGGCTTCTTTGTTCTGCCAACCTTGCAGACCGATAGGGCTCCTTTATGCACACAGTGTTAGCTCTAACCTTACCTGAGCCTCAGACTTCCCTTGCTGCTGCTGTCTGTCTGCTACAGACTCCCAAACCATCTGCTCACAGGCACATGGTGCTGACATCTTCCTGGGTTGCACAGAAACACTGCGCTGTGGGAAAGGAAATGCTAGCCAGAGGCAGCCTTGGCACCAGGGCATGCCCCAGATGCCTGAAATGTATCAGACCAAGACCACTTGATGGCCCCATCTGGGTCTCTGGAGATAGTGAACTTTCAGGATTTGGATGGCTAAAGTCACTTGTTAGGAAACACCAGGAACCCCCTGAAGTATAAACTGGCTTTAAAATCAGCTCACCTGTCTATAGAAATACAGGCAAAGCCAAGTGTACCACAAAAAGTAAGGCTTTAAAGACAGTACCATTGTTGACCTGCATGTTGTAGAGGTGTGGTGTGTGCATGTGTTTACCTGCACACATGCTTGTAGAGGTCAGAGGACAATGTCACATATCATTCCTCAGATGGTCTCTCAATGGAACTTGCTTTTTGAGACTGGTCTCCCAGTGGACTGGAGCTCATCCAATAGGTTAGTACGGAAGGCTAGTGGTATTATCCCGTCTATAGATGATGTTGAAAGCGAGAGAGGTCCAAGACAGTTGCCCAATACTAGATTAAAAGACATCAGCACAAAGTCCTACAGCACAGCTGCACCTGCTCATAGCTCAGAGACCTTTACAATAGACCTGTCCCCTCTTTGGGTGAGCATTCCAGAATCAGAGATCAACAATTAATGGTTAAAGGCTTTGAAGACACAGAGCTCTTCTCAAAGCCAGCATACCTGACACCTTACCCTCAGGAGAAGAAAGACCAGGAGGATCTGTACCTCTCAGTGATTCACCCCCAAAGAGGGCTACAAACTCTCTTTGTATCTAAAAGTAGCAGATGCTGCTGGAAAGTACAGAAAGATACAAACAACCCATCCCCAACTGAAGCACTCACTTCACACTTCAGCACTGTTTGGTATAGTTCACCTGCGTACCCTTCCCAGCCTCCTCCTCATCTCTTATCTCAGTATCTCCAGTAAGATAAACAGACTCGGGAACGAATGCTTATGACTCCCTGATTCACATAAAGACTGGGTGTGTTTTTTCTCCTGACTTAGCCCTGGCTGTAAAGCAGGGACACAATCTGGCCTGTGTGCCTGAATCCTCTGTCTTTACAGAACTCCACTGTTGTTCCAGCTGGGACACCCCAGAAAGAGGGCTGACAAAACCACACATACAGAACCAACAGAACAGCTGCCAGGGTCCCCTGCCTCTGAAGGACACAGGGTCTTAGATGTCAGAGTCATGGCAGAAAATTCCGTTTTGCATCCTAAGGGGTTAGGAATACATCTGGGATGACTTTCTTTCTCCACCCTGCTGAGCAGACCTAAGGACCCAGAGCATCCCCTGGAGCTACCCTGGGCCTTGAGCCGAGGATCCCTCCCAGGCACAGGGACAGCAAGGTGAAGCTCCACTCCCTGTTTACTCTGGGGGGTGGGAGGGAGATCTGGGGCATGTTGGCACTGCAGCTTTCCTTTCCATCTGTCAAATGAGAGGGTTGAAGAAGATAATTTCAGCTTGCAGGGTCTGTTTTCAGCTGGACGAGGGGGTTCAGGAGCTAAAGGGTGTGCTGTGAGAGTCAGCACAGAGGAAGCCTGAGTCACAGAACATTTCCTACCCCAGAGTGCCAGAGAAGCGCTTCTGCACCTCCACGTTCTAGATAGCCCCTCACCAGCACCGGGTGAAGGAGCTCCTCCAAGGGTGCTCCACAGAGGACGTAGAGGACAGTCACACTGCCGGTTTCCCACCTCTCTGGGCCGCTTGATCATCATCTTCAATCCAAACCCTCATTTCCTTGATTGACACCTAAGGCCCTTGATCCTAAGGACCTGGACATCAGTGCAAAGCCAGCACAGGACACTTGCTGTGACCCTTAATGTGACCTCCTGGGGTTTCTATCTGGACTTCCTCTTCCTAGACATCTTTCCCTCCTGAGTCGTGGGCCTGGCAATTGGCTCCGGAGCCTCTAACTGCACCTGAATCTAAGATGTCACTATTGTTTGAGACTGCCATCATTGGCCCTGGCAAGCTCTTCAGATGGGAGGTGGCTGTAGTCTTACACAACCCCTGAAAACCACCAAATGGGCAGTTCTAGGTACTGATGGGTAGTGGGTGAAGGCCAGAGCCAAGGGCAACTGGAGTCTTTTGAGAAACTCTCCTGTTATATAACTGCTCTCAGAAGAACAAGGAACAAATGTGGAGTCACCAGAATTGGGTGACAGAGGGATGGTGGTCGAATGAAGGAAAGCCTAAACCCAACCTTCAGAGAATTTCCAGGTTGATGAATTAGAATCCTGCAGTTCAAGAGATTTCCTGATGTCAAACCCATACTCCCAACCCCCACCCACCCACATACACACAATTTTTACCCTCCTTCTTCACCTAGTCCTGACTGACTCCTGGCTTTAAGGACAGTCCTTGCCCTGGTATCTCCAATTCCTTCCCAGCCTATGCCGACAGTGGTTTTTCTAGTAGGCTAGCAGAACCAAACAATAAACTCCTCTTGTTTGTTTGTTTGACAAAGACTCTTGGTATACAGCCTAGACTGATCCTCCTGCCTCACCTCCTGAGTGCTGGGAGGACAGTTAGGTGCCACCATATCTGGCACTATATTTCACTCCCTTTCTTGTATTAGTTACTGTTCTTGGCATTGGGTATGCTCTGAATCATAATTTGAGGTCACAGCCCGTCCTGGTGGCAAAGCCATAGATAGGGTTAGGACCTCGAGGCAGCGGGTCACATCTCCAGGGTCAGAGAGCAGGGGACTCTTGTCAGCTTGCTTGCTCCTTTTCATTCAGTCCAGGGCCCCAGCCCACGGAATAGCGGTGCCCACAGTTATAGGAATCTTCCTACCTTAGTTAATTCAATCTAGAAACTGCTTCACAGACATGCCCAGAGGTTTGTCTACTAGATCTTAAGTAGATAGTCAAGATTAGACATCACTGCTCTAAAACGCAGCAGCTGCAAAGTCCTTAAGCCACATTTCTGAGCTCTCCCATCCCGCTGCACCCCAGAACCCTTCACTCAGAAACTTTCCCTCATCCCCCGTTGACATTTCACAATGCAGGACATCATTTTACTTCTCAGAGCCTGTTTTCAGCCTTCAAACCCTCCACACCACAAGGTGTTAGCTGTGGAAGTCACATAGGCTGTCACAAAAGCCCTGCACATCCTTTATACTCCCAGCGACCAGGAACACAGCCTGGACTGATGGCCATGGCTGCGGAGAGGTCAAGCGGGTAGAGGAATCCAGAACACTCTCTTGTCTTCACCTGAGCCCAGGGGCTGCTGCCTCCCTGGGATGGGAGAGCCGATTCTCCCTTCTCCAAGCAGAAGCAGGATTAATGACCTGCTCAGCCATCTTAAGGCCCTGCAGAGTTTGCAGACTCCTAGTGTTTCCTGCCCTTGGCCAGAGCTACATGGAAGCTCAGAAGGAGCTACTGGTTTCCCTACATTACCCTGAGGACACTGTCTAGTGGAACACGCGTCTTCTCCTTCCTGCTCTGGACTAGTCATGCTGCGGGATGCCCACCCACATGCCTTCTATGTGCCCAGGCCACCTTAGCATCACCTCACTCAGCCCCCACAGCAGCCTCTTACAGAAAACTGTTCCCAGGCAGGGCTGAGTCCAGAGTCTGCCATTACAGGAGACCGGTGACTCCAGTCAGCCTTGTGTCTTGTCTTCTTCCAGCCGTGCTGAGACCCTCTTGGAAAAAGTGAGAATAGGGATGGGGTGCACACAGGGATTGACGGGGTGCAAATCACAGGGCTCTGAGACACTCTCCACAGAGGCGGAGGCAGGAGTCCAGGATGCACAGACGTCACCACTCCCCGCAGATGGCACTGCCTTGTTATGGGCCCCCGCATCAATCCAGAACAACTCTCCTCTCCACAGGAGCCACTGCAGACTCTTGCCCGAGAAAGGGAAGAAGGGGGCACCATTGAGCATAAAGCTGGTGACAGCTAATTTGATACGCTGACCCGGCAAGCCCCAAGTCCACTGACTCTCTGGGCAAATCAAGGCGGTATTTGGAGCATGCCCTGCCGATGTGGCTAACATCGGCAGTCAGTGGGCTACAAGGAAAGCAATGGCTCTCTAAGCTTTGGGTGGACCACTTCCAATAAGCTGCAGGCCTGGAGTCCAAACAGAGGCTTCCAGAAGAAGGAAAAGCTTTGCTTCAAGATCACAACATCTACATGGTCAATCTTCTCTGTGGATTGTCCTACTCCAATAGCCTCACATAGAACCTTATAAGTAAAAACTTACATATTGTACATAATCAATACATTACTTTATGATTAGATATCTCCCTAATATGTATATAAATATATTTTTTAAATCTATTGATACAGATCTATCTCCTTTCCATGTATTTCCTTCCATCCATCTTCTTTTGGAGGCCTTGCCTCTGCGGCATCCTCCTATGCCTGGGATGGAGAACCTAGCAGAGACCTAGGAAAACAGTATGAAACATTTGAAGGTTTTTGGGCTCGCTGCAGTGACATCATCCTCAGCTGACAGGTGGTCCTGTATCTGCAGAGTCATCCTTTCCTGAGAACCAATGTACTCTGCAAAGGAAATGGGTGTGTGAGGGGACAAAGGCAGATGTGAGAGGGACCTGTCCCGGGAGTATTCACACATTCTGGAAACAGTTAGTAAATTACTGTGGAAGAAACGTACCGTGTGTAAAGGAAATGCCCAGCTTCCCCTATGTGCCCAGCCTGTAAAACAGGATGGTCTTTCTTTCCTCCTAGCTGGGGCCATGTCAGTCTCATCCTGCATCTCAGTGCATGGGGTGTAACTGAGTAACCCTTCCGGGTCCAGTCAGTAGGCAACAAGGGCTACTACTTCCTCTTCACCTCAGGGTCTCTGGCTCTTCCGTACTTCCAGACACGGGGGGCACCTGGAAGGACTGTCGTTCCCTTCGACAAATGGGCACTCTGACCACGCTAATGAGCTCAAGTGGGTGTGGGGTGGGGACGAGAGACAACAGCTCAAGACCCCATGACAAGGAACTGTGCTCTAATGGGTGTCTTGGCTCGCTCAGGTCTTCTGCAGCAATTGTAGACAAGATGGTCCTTAACTGCAGGGCTCTTTTCAGCTCTGACACCCTGTGGTTTTACTAAGATCAGTTTTTAAAAGGACAGCGCTGGGACTCTTGAGAGTGCTTACTCACTTGCAAAAGCCAACTGCCAGCCAAGGCTGTGCCCACCTCAGAGTTAAACCTCTGTGGGCACCATAAGCGCTATGCCAGAAGCTGTCATTACGTGGTCCAGTTTGGAAGCTCTCCCTCACTTTAAAGGTAAATTCCTATGAGGGGGGACACAAAATGCTGCCAGGCCCATCCTTTGGTGCACAATCCCAGAGGGGCCCCAGACAGATCAGGGCTCTCCGTTGACCGTCTTCTCTACCTGTCCTGCCTCATGCTCCCAACAAGTTAAAGTCAGTTCATTCTGGAAAGGGAACCTGAATAGAACTGAGCAGGGGGATATTTTCAAAAAGGCCACATGTGGCTCTGAGGCACACATGTCTGTACTTGGGAGGGTCCTGTGCAGAAGAGGACACTTCTGAAGAAATGCATAGGGATCCCTCTCACCTCTCCTCCCCACCCCTGGATGATCCGGGGCTCTGCAACACCGCCCAGAGTTGAAGTCCAATGTGCTTCCAATTCTACCTTTTAGAACACACGTGTCCAGTGTACTGAGCCAGGAGATTCTCAGCAAACACTCCTTAAGTCTAAGGATACTTCCCACCCTTCTTGTTTCTCCCTCCTGCTCTAGGCCAGGAACATGACACATTCAAAAGCACCAGAGTTCCAAGGAGAGAGGAAACTAAGAACAAAAGAGTGGGGGACTCGATCCATGAGACAGAGGAGATGTGCCTTCGTTCATCCGATCTCTAAGTGCCTTCCTTTATTTGCATTCTCTCTCCCTCTCCCCACCTCTCATCTTGGGTGGGGATGGGAGGCTTGTCTAGAGCATCTGACTGTTTTTTTTTTCCAGACTGACAAACCCAACCTGTCAGTGGATCATGAAACTGACTTAGCAGACAGTGCCATCACCAAACACTGAATTGGAACAACATTTCTGGCTGGAGAGATGGCTCAGTTAGTAAAGTGTTTGTTGTTCAAGTTTAAGAACCCAAGTTCAGAGTCCCAGAACACATGTAAAAGCTGAGCATGGTAGCACACCTCTAACTCCAGTACTGGGGAAGTAGAGAAAAGCAGATGCATGGAGTTCAAGGCATTCATTCCATCCAAGTCACTGAGCTCTGGGTTCAACGAGAGACCCTGTCTCAAAAAATTAGGTGGAGTGTTATTAGAGCTGACACCGACATCAACTTTTGACCTCCACAGCAGAGCATACATATACATGTGTATCTGTACATGCATACCTGTATGAACACATACATATACCATACACATGTGTGCGCATGCACACACACAGAGCACATACATGTTTGTTACGTATAACTTGCATCCTGATTATTCATATAAACACAGAGCACCAAACACTATTTCTCACAGTGTTATGGACAAGAAAGTCTGAATGACTCTGCCTTAGAAAAATCTGGGAACAGTGTACTTGGTTTCAAGGAGGAGAGATGAACAGATACGTCTCTGAGGTATCCGGAGAAGTTCAGAATAGCAGATGTTGGTTTTCCTCCCCTCACGCCTCTCTTTACCCAGAACAAAATGTACACAAAAAAGGACTACAGACTTACATGCTCTGCCCACTCCAGGCAGGGGTAGTTTCCTTGCTCCTCACCTCCCAGGCACCGCCTCTGGTCCCTCCCCTGACCTGATCTGTTGTCTTAGTCACTGTTCCATTGCTGGGAAGAGACTGACACACATGACATGCACATGAACACCCCACACACAATAAACTAAAAAATAAAACTTAATTTAAGGAAGATTTACACAGTCCTTCCCCAAGGTTTGAATAAAAGGGCAACAACTCTCAAGTGGAGAAAGACTCAAGTCTGGAGCCCCAGGGATGTTGCTTCATGAACCAGTGCCTACGCTGGGTGGTTTTATCAGTGACGCTGCTGCCTTGGGGACACCCACTCCTTCAAGTAGCTCCATTAAACTCATCGACTCACTAGACTGTCCTTGGGGAGGTGTTACTCTACCCCTACCTGAGGGTTGCCTTGCAGGGTGGGGGTGAATCCATTCACATCTCCTCAGGAAAAGTCACACATTGTGCACCAGAAGCCACTTACTTCTGTCCAATCACAGTGTCCCTAGATGACTTCCCAATAATGGACTGCCTAAGTGATGTCTGCCACCTCTGCGCCAACCTGACTTGGGCTAGATGTTCCCCCACCCCATACGCATGCCATGTTCTAATGCTTAATCCAGAGGATCGGGCAAGTGGGGGATGCTACAGCTGGGAACGGTCTTAACCGTCTCGGTTCCTGAGTTACAGGACCAGGCATTCAAAGAGGGTCCAGCAAGTTGCCCAGAGCCACGTGGCAAAGCAGTGTCCAGGTCTTGCTATTTCCAGGACTGGCAGAGGCATGGCAATGGTGGCTGCAGGTTAATTTCCAGCAGGATGCTGAGGGCCATCCATGCTGGCATGTGCTCAGTGGTCTATGCTACTAAATGTCACAGAAAGGAACCTCAGAGACTGTGTCACTCTCCTGCAGAGCCCGGTGTCCACGGACAGGGCAAGAAAAGAGCTCCATGTTGCAATGGAATCTTCCATGGGAAGGGCAATGACACTCCAAATGACTTAATGTCAGCTCTCAAGAAAATCATTTGGGGATTAGTATCATTATTTACCTACTCAGTGCCAGTTGTTTAGAACACCTCTGCCCTGGCCACCACCATGTCAGGTAGAAGAAACTCATTTCCCACCTGTGTCCTAAGTTCTTCATCACCATTTATAGACCTTTGGGGACTTTTGTTTGCTCCCTAGAAGGGTGTGTAGGCCCACCTGTCCCAGGCCCCCGCCTCCCTGCAGCACCATGAATGTAACTCACACTTAGGATAGGCCCCGGAACTTCAGCAGTTACACCCTGACACAAACAGTCCTGGGGACAGAGGGACAGATGCCAAGGGGACATGACAACAACCAGGGCTGGGCACAGTGAAGAAGGGATCCGTGGGTCCCATTGGGTTCTGTGACAGTGGGACTGTTCCATATGCCACATGAGTGGGCAGGTGACATTATATGCTCATCAGAACACACAGAACACACAGACCTGAGAGTGAGCCCTTCTAGAAACCTTAGGCTTTAGATGGTGATGCACTTAGAAGGCTGCAGCACTGGTAACAAACCCTAAGATAACAGAAATAGCAGAAATGGGAGAGAATATAGGGGACTCTTTATACTTTCTGATGTAGTATTCTATAAAGCTAAAGCCTCACCCCAATCCTTAAAATTAAAATATTTTTTAAATAACACAATAAGACAGCAAACATCTAAAGATGGCTTCAAGTCCTCTGTCACTCAATCACCATTGAGCATTACGGCAGGAGAAAACAGGGAGACCATGACTTGGCCAGGAGCCTGCCTGCAGCACTTCAGAGGCATCTGCGGTCATGCTTTACCTGGAGACGGGAGCCTAGAGGCCAGTCCACAGCCTGGTGCTGTGCAGAAGGCAGAGGAACAGAGCGGGTGCCTTCTCCGGAAGTCGGCAGGTCTTGGGATCTTTATAAGACAGCCTTGGATACATAGGATAACCACGGCCCTGGGAACCTGCTGACTGTCCATGCAGGGAAGGGCATGAGAGGCAGGCCCTCCATTCTCAGGCTCCCGCCTTCACACTCAAGGTTGAGGTCAACACCAGGTGGTGTGTGACAAGCCCTAGCACATATGGAGGGAATGCAACTCTGATGTCTCACTATGCAGTTGGGCTAATGGTGGGGACTAACTGGGGCAGCGGAATACATAATGCCGGGTTCCTGGTAGGAGATGCGTGGTTGCTAATGAATCTAAACAAGGACATCACTAGGTTTTTGGTTTTTGTTTCTTCTGCCAACAAACCCATCCATGCTGGAGGGGCTTGTTATATAAAGAGGAGAGGGAGGAACATGCAGGGGTGTGCAGCCAAAGTCACCAGACCAGATCAGCTGTGCTCCAGCGGGGGTTCCAGCAGGGAGTCAGGTACAAAATAACAGGGATTTGTTTATGGCTTTGCTTTTCCAAGGAAGAAAAAAGGCCCACTCTTCTCGAATCCCAGTTCATCTACTGGAACCGAGTTCAGATTATTCTGGAAGGAGGCCACCCCTTCCTCATGTGTAGGACCCAGGCTCTTGGGACTAAGAAGAAATCCCCGAGTGTATCTTCCTCAGCTGGTCTGCCCCCCAGCAGGGGGCCTGGCATCTTTAATTCCAACTGAAGCCTCACAGAGGACTCTATGAGGTACCACACATGGTGGCCCTAAGGCCAGGGGACTCTGGATGGGTTGTCCCCTGTAGAGTCAGGAAGAAAGCCATTCAAAGGCCTCAAGAAGCCCCTGAAACATACATGACCTTGGACCACTGAGGAGAGAGTTGCCTGCAAGCCCAGTAGAGAGCTCCAGGACTCGAGTTTTCATGGTGCTCCCCTGGGCTGGGGTGGGCTTTGGTGACACAGCTGTCTTTGAGTCACTCCTGCTCCTGCAAGGAGCTCCAAGCAGCTCCTAATTGACAAAGTTGGACTTTGGGAGTGTCCTTACTGTTGTCAGTTCTCTGTCAGGGTGAACCAATATTTGTTCATGTCCCTCTGAAAACAGTGTCATACAACACCCCCAACAAGTTCACATACTGCAAATATGATCCCCAAATTCTTGTTAAGGCTACTTAAAGGTGGGATCTTTGGGAGGTGATTAGGACTATATGAAATGCAGAGGATGGGGCTTTTTAAGAAGAGGAAGAGAGACCTGAGCCCCCATGCTGGTTCTGTCTCATCATGGGACAAACTCCACCTATTTGTGATGAAGCACAGAGACCATCCCCAGATGCTGACACCATGCCTTCAAGACCACGAGTGAAATAAACCTCCATTCTCTATAAATGGCCCAGCCTTGGGCATTTGTTATAACCACAGACACAAAAAGGGACCACATGCTCATGTCCCTTTGCCCTGTACAACTCCAAAATCCTGTGTAACAGGAGAGCTTTGTATCCTAGGACCTTATCCTGCCTCAATAAACACGGTAGAAGAGTGATGGAGGATGATTCCTGACAAAAGCCTTGGGCCTCCACGTGTACATGTGCCTCTCCTGTACACACACATGTGTGTCACACACACACTATATATCATGTGCACGTACATGAAGATGGAAGAAGAAATGAGAAATCACTGATGTCCACGCTCAGGAGACACGGTGTCCTGCAGCTTCCAGTAGACGTGGATCGGGATCTCCATACTTGTGCTGGGAGAACCCAGCCGCTGTGTAACTGGTTGGACCCCCAAGCGACTGCATCATGGGGAAGCTCCTGCCAGCAACACGGGGAGGGCTGTGCAGAGAGGGAGCTGCACAGTCAGTGGGGCCTCAGATGTGAGAAGGAAGGAACCTTTAAAATGTCCCCACCTTGGTCATGTCTGACAGAAAATGCAAGTGAGTCCCAGGCTGCCCGAGAGCCCTGAGGGGCGGTTCCAAGCTCTGTGTGTGAGGGTAGAGAGGTTGGGGGCAACACATGACCCGAATGCCAAGTACCCTGTCAAAATTACTCCAGTTTCTGTTTCCTAGTTTAAAAATCTAGAATCATAGGCATTTCCTACCAGAAAATGCATTCACACATGTAAGGCTATAAACACATATTACTGTGCTGTGTGGGAACCATTTGAAAAATGCCAGTCATTACTTTAAAAGACTTGGCTGATTTTAAGGGCAAGAAGCTATTATTACGGCGCCCAGCGGGTAAGAGACAGACTCTTCTTTCTCAGAGCATTGATTAGAGGAAAGAGGAGAATTCAACCCACCACTCGCAAACGCACAGTAAGAAGCAGTGTGGGCAGGCAGGGTGAGGGGACATGAGGAAAGAGCAGTAGGAGGGTAGAGAGGCCAGGGGAAGGGGGATGGAGGACTCAGGGAGTGAAGGAAGGAAATAGGGAGGGTGGGGACGGAGGAGAGATGAAGGCAGGCAGGAGATGGTGTGGCTGGTGCTCTCTGGTCTAGCCTGGGAGAGGACAAGGAAGATTGCTGGTGACTACGGCAATCTTCTCTTTGAAGGGGCAAAACGAAGTGTTTCCCTGTGATTGCTTAGTTGGCCATGAGCAGCTAGTCTCTGCACTCAGCTGGACTCTTAGCAACTCGGGGCACACCGACTGTCTAAGGCTGAACAGGAAGGCCGGCACCAGGAATGACCACACGAAATTGTTAGTTAGCATATGTTTCCTATGTAGACTTTCAAAACTGAGGCGATGGGAGGGAGGGAACAGAAGCCCTAAGGAAATCTAAAAATGCATTTCAATGGCCAGCTGTGTTGGTCAAGCCTATACTCTCAACACTCCAGAGGCAGAGGCAGGAGGATTGCTCACAGGTTCAATCTGGTCCCTGTAATCAGCTCCAGGCCAGTCAGGGACACACAGTGAACAAACCACAGTGAAAGTACAGTGCAAGCCTGTATGGTGACACACACCTGTGACCCAGCACTCAGGAGGTGGACACAGGAGGACCAGGAAGGAGCTCAAGGCCATCCTGGGCCATATGAGATGCCATCTTTAAAAAGCATATTGTAACTACAGACATGCGTACTCTTTGGCACATCCAGTGAGGGTCTGGAATCCAGGGAGATGTGGGGAAAGCAAAAATAATACATGGGACCCAAGCTAAACAGTCTCACGATGGTGACAGGGAAGGGACTGACTATAATAGGACACTGAGACCTTTTGGAGGTGATGGGAGTATCTATGCCACAATGTGCTGGCTACACACTTATGTACATTTACCACAAGCCAGCTAACTGTGCTCACAACTGATGGGCTGCAGTGCATGTGAATAACATCCAAGTCAAGCTGACTTACAACTGACACCAGCCAACCACCAAATACCCATGTGGTGGGAAGCAAAGCACGCCATCTGCTGAATGTGGGAAATGCCTATGCTCTGAAGCCCAGGAAGCTGAGCCAACTTTCCCACGCCATGTGGGTAGACTCTTGAGGATGCAGCTGGGCTTTGGGTGGTGACTATGCTCCATCATCTCACAGGAGCCTCCAGTTCAGTTGGTGCCATGAACCTGCCATACCTTGATGACACAGGGACTTGAACCTTCCTCCCCTCCACAGTGAAGGACGTGGCCAGCATCTCACATCCCAAAGCCTGGCTGTGTTGTCTAAGAAGAGTCATTTGTTAGGTATCAAAATCTGAGTTCCCCCAGTAACTGAGTGTGGGAAAGTGTGAGGTGTCACAAGCTCATATAAGTGCTGACACTGCCGGTAGCCAGATCCCTTATTTAGGTCAAGTCAGTATTTCAAGATAACTCAGAACTCATTAAGTCAAACCCTTCCCTGAATTGGTAGCTACTGGATTATCCATTCTCAGAAGATGACCCTACAAGTGAGGGGTGAGAAGAGATGAATTTGCACGGGGTAGAGATCACCAAAGAAGGGTGGCACCTGGGTAAGGTCACTGTCAGTTAGTGCTAACTGTCAGTGTCAAAGAATCACCTGGGAGCTGGGCCTCTCTCTGGCTGTGTCTGTGGGAGATTATCTCAATTGTGCTAAGGTAGGGACCTACCATTCCCTGGTTGGATCCTGGATTGCATAAGTTGGGAAGTTGCTGAGCAGCAGCAGGCATCTGTCACTCTCTGCTTCTTGTTGGTGGATGTGATGTGAGCAGCTCCCTCAAGATGGTGCTGCCTTGACTTCTCTGATAAAATGGACTGTGCTCTTGGACTATGGGCTGAAACAAACACCATCTCCCTTAAGTTGCTATTGTTGGGGTGTTTAATCACAGAAACAGGGAAAGGGACTAAGACAACCACTTAGTTTGGAAGCTTGATGGTTGGGGTGGAAAGGCCTGGGCATACGGTGGCCTGAAGGCTCCCCTAGCACCGCCTCCTGGTAACCTGGCCTAACTCCCTCTAGACAAGTAGGACATACATGGCTTCCAAGCTCCCAGAAGACAGTGGCTACTTAAAAGCCTGAGAACTGTGGGCCTTGGCTGGGTATCTTGTGTTTATGTAACTGATCTTAGGAGTTGACATTCCAGACTGTCCAAGTGACCATTACCAAGACCCTGAAATGCCTGAACCTCCCCAAACTGGAGTGAGGTACTCAGGTGTATCTAACTGTCAAATGTGTATGATGGTATGGGACTGCACTTCTGTGACAGCGCTGGGCTAAGGCATGGCTGGCAGTTCCAGGACTCTGGGTGAAGCACAATATTGAAGCATTTGGGATTACTGAAAAAATGCACCTCCTAGTTTTGTTTTCGTTTCACTGACATGATTATCTCTCACCAGCAAAATGGGAGAATGTGATTTTTGTGAAGCTGCTGAACTCAGTGACTAGTCACAGCCTGGGCAGGGAGGGCTGGGGATGTGAGTGGGAGAGAAGAGAAGCTAGAACTTAGGGTGCATTATGCTTGTTCGAGGGCCTGTAAGGTCCACTCGACATACCGGGGACCCAGGACATCTGTTTTATGGGAAGGGGGTGACCCAGGAGACAGATTGTGCTGGGACATACACTTGAGCTCTGGTTCACAAGTGAAGAATGGGAAGGAGCTGATGGCTTAAGGCAGAGGAAGAAAGAACAGTTCTCATAAACCAAGGAGGGCTTTGGAAAGGAAGAAAAGTGGTAACAAAGAAAACAGAGGCTTCAGACACCTCTACACAAGCCTCTCTTCAGAGGTGACCCTTGTAAACACAGTGTCCCTATGGCAGTGTGACTCCGTCCCCTGGTTTCAGGAGGCTTGGGACACCTTCTAAACAGCAGCTGGTGAGCCCGCCACTGGTTCTGGGTGAGCATGAAGGAGTCTGAGTAGAATGGAGGGCCTGGGTAGGTCAAGCTCTCCCCAGTGCTCTCCTCCCCTCCAGGCTGATCTCCCTCCCATATCTCCCCCTGCATGGCATGCTTGGAGACTGACTGGGGCTATGGATCTGAGCAGATAAGTGTAGGATGACTCAGAGAGAGTGGGTGGGGACAGATGCCTGAAGTCAGCTCTGAGCCAGGCCTGGCCAGGTCTTTGGAGCTGAGGCCTGACATTAAAGGTCAAATCCCACCAGCCCTCGAGGACTCTGCTCCAAATGAATGACTCTGGCTAAGAGCAGCCCCTTCCCATATGTGTCACCTATCAATGGCACAGTCAGCGACAGGGTCATGGAGAAGTCCCTTGTTCTGTGTGGTGAAAATCCAACAGGCCTCATTCCCACACCTTGGTGTGTTTGGAGAGCATCTGTGCAGGCTGCCTGCTGTGGCCACTGGTCTTTCCCTAGCTTGTAAGCATAGGAGTCCATCTGCCAAGCTGGGTGGCAATGGCTTTGGGTACCAGAAGCTCTGGGAATAGTAAGGAAGGATGACGGTTCATTTGCCTTTTGCATAATCAGAGATCACCATCTGCTGTTTCCTGGGGAAAATATTTCTAAGCATGTCTTTGTACTTTCTCTGCTTTGGTAATAGCAGGAGGAATGGTCTATGGCTGTGCTTTGTAGAAAGTACCAGAGCTCCCACCTCAAAGTGAAGCAGGGCAGAGTTTCCCTGCCTGAAAGAAGAACAGAGCCCCACACTGCTTGTGAGGTCCTGGTCAGCCAGAGACACTGTTCCAGTCCTTATTCTATGCAAAAACATGTTGTCCAGTTTCCTTGGTATCTTTTACTGAACACAAGTCATCCCACTCTGGGATGTACCCAGGAAACCTGAGAATACCACAACCTGACAGGTGTGCATCCCAATTTCATGCACAGTCTACAAAGCATGATTTGTGACTTGACCAACACAGCCTGCAAATCACAGAGACTGTCGGCATAAGGTCAGCCATTTGCCTGCTGTAAAAGCAATAGGCCCATGCTCTCCTGAACGAGATCCTGTACAAAAAAAAAAAAAAAAAAGGCTAGGCTCTAGCTCAGTGCTACAGAACTTGCCTAGCACTCATGAAGCCTTAGGTTCACTCCCAAAGAAGAGGAAGAAATGGACAGGATAGCTGGGCTAAGGGAGTAAGAGTCCTTGGGGCCCTGCCCTCCACCTGGCCTGCTGGAATCCCTAGCGGTGTTTGGTAAAAAGCACTTCAGACTGTGAAAGGCCCTGTTCCCATCTACTTTACCCTATTCACTGGAATCAGCTCAGCACGCCCTCACTCACTGGCCACTAACCAGCTGAAGCCAGGATTCCTGGCAGATGGCTGCCTCCCTTAAAAGCAGACGGACAACAAATGCCACCACACACCTCGCTGGCAAAGTGCAATCAAAACAAAATCTGAGTCTTGCCTTGACTTCCTCCAGATTTTTCCCTGTGTCCCTGAGCTACAGCTTGGAGAAATACGAAAGGAGGTAGAGAAGGGAACCCAGTGACACTAGAAAGATCGCAACACTACCGTGACCTGCAGGGGAAGGCCATGGCGGCAGAACTGCAATGTGACACCTCAGGACCAAAGAGAGCACACCCCATGCTCTCAGCATTGCTGGACAGAGCAGGGGAATGAGACCTGGCTGTCAGCAAGGATGGTGAGTGACACATGAGGCTGGAACGGCTGGAAAACCACAGGACCCCAGAGCTCCCCAGCCTCGGCGTTCTGCTGGGCAGCTTAGCCGTGAGACCCAGAGCTCCAGTAGAAAACAGTCCCCTCACAGCCCTGCTTTAGAAGGTGTTTGCAGGACTCTGTGAGGCTCCAAGGAGGCCGAACACTCCCTTAGACAGCACAGCCATTGTTTCTTCAATGCCTACTGTGTGCTGGGAACTGGCTCTCGGTTAACTGATTGTAGACTCCGTACCAACCCTGAAACAGACACGCATTTCTAGGGGAAAAATGACTCAAGAAAATGAGATAATTTGTACATGGTCCCCAGCTACGTGACAGAATGCAAGGTCTCCAGTCCCATGCCAAAAATTGTGTGTGGGGGGGAGGGGTGTCACAAGACAACAGCCTTGGGACTAATGACTCGATTATATGTTTGTTTGCTGGCTAGCTTTCAAGTCTCTCTATGTGGCACAGACTGGCCTGTACGTCTATATACATAGACTGGCTGTCTCCTCAGTGCTGGGATCACAGCGTATGTGCTACCGTGCGCAGCTTCAATCATCACCCTATTCTCTACCTTTTGGTTTTTAAAACAATTGTTTAGTGTGTGTGTACGTGCACTTACGTATAGCACATGCACACATGTGCAGATGTCTGCAGAGGCCAGAGGGTGTTGGATGCCCTGGATCCAGGTGGTTGGGAGCCACCAGATGTGGGTTCCAGAATGGAGCCCGGGCTCTGTGCAAGAGCTCTTAACTGCTAAGTCATCGCCCAGCCTGTGCCTCACGAAGTCCAGCCTGGCTTCAAACTCACTGCGTATCTAAAAATGACTTTCCTCTCCTCTTGCCTCTACTTCCCAAGTGCTGGGCCTGCAGGAACTCACACCACACCAAACTTCAATCATAATTTAAACTCAAATTTTTGTAATTAAGATTAGAGCCCATGGACCCACAGAACCTTTTATAGATTTTGGGCCACACTTTGGGTTGAGGAGGTAGAGACACAGATCTTTAACTAAGTCACCTGCTGTAAGCCCTAATCAAATTCTCCATCAAGTCACAATGAGAGGCAATAGGAACATTTTCACTGCCGGAAATCCATGTCAGGTCCTGTCCAGTGAATTTCGAAGGACTGCAGATTGCTTCCCAGCTGGCAGAGGACCTGGCATGAGCTTCCAATTGCCATGTGTCCCCTGTACAATCCCAGCAAGCTGTACAAGTTCAAGGGGCCTCGATACCCACGTGTAAGAGAGAACCTCCCAGGACCATCCTGAGAATTACAAGAGTGAGTATACATGAAAACGACAAGTCTGGAGCTGGTGCCTAGCGTTGGTAAGTGTGAGATGAATCCTGGCAGGAATGAAGACCTCAGCTGATCGCTGGGAATCATCGACTTAGTCGGCCTATAAGGACCAGCAGTACACAACTCGATACTTAATAACGCACAGAAGGAAGTGAGCAGCAGTGACACAGGATAGCCCACAGGCTGGATCAGGGTGATGGAAGGCTTTGCTAGAAGCAGCTGGGCAAGATGAGCCTCTACATCGATATAGTGATATATGAGCAGGGGCTGGGAAACCCTCAGACTGAAACAAAAACGCAAATCAAGGTGGCTCAGCAGGGGAAGGCGCTTGCTTGCTGATAAGCCTGATGACCCGAGTTCAATCCTAGCAACTGATTTGGTAGAAAAAGAGAACAGACCCCCCTTGTCATCTGGCCATATACCATGGCGTATACATGCATGTGTGTGTGTGTGTGTGTGTGTGTGTACGCGCGCGCGCACACACACACACACACACACTCACACACTAAATAAATAAATGTTACAAAAATTCAGAGATCCCAAATTAAGTACCTGCATCTCCAGAAAAGCCTGGCCAGACAGTACCTGGCATTTTCTGAATGCCGGGTGCCTGATTCACAGGGCTCAAGACATTGTTTCAATGTGCTGATCTTAACACCATCCTGAGGACAGGATCCAGTGAGGAGCCAGGCATGGGGGCCAGTGACAAAGCCCCAGACCAGTGACCCGATCACCTAACCTCCTTAACCTCGATATTCCTCTCCCCACTCCCTATAGAAAGACTCTGGACTCCGGGCTTCTCTTGGGGTTCAGCCTTTTATGACTTTAGGAAAAACAAAAATACCCTCCATATTCTGGATTCTCTATCAGTTCATTGGGGAATTTTCAATTTTCTTGCCTGTCAGTCTGCACCCGTCACAAGGCCTGCTGTCGGGCTAAAATATATTCCAACATCCAAATGGAACCCAACCAAAACCTCGCCTCAGGGTTATCTAACTGGTCCTTGGGTGTTTCCCATGCACATTGGAGATGCATCCTGACAGGTGAGGAGCCCCTAGACCTACTGGGCCACGTTGCCAAGCTTCTGTTCTGCACCAGGAGAGGGGCTGCGGGTCCCGGGCGCCACTGTACGTGGCACCTGTCTGTCACATCCCTCGGACAGCAAGCCACTGCTGTCGGGCTGACTGAGCACTGCTCTGACGCTCCCCTCACACTCAGTGACATCTGGAATCCTCTCCTGTGTGTGCTTGGGGACCTTGTGCCCTTTGGGAGCCTCTGGCCTTCTTGTGTGTTCCCAGGTCTGACGGTGCTGGCTGGGCCCGGGCCCTGCACTGAGCCGAGTGCAGGCCTAGACAGATGTGCTGCGGGCTCACCATTCGTGAGTTATTCCCTTGCCCACTTTGGGCTGTGACTCAGAAACAGCACTGAGATTCATGCCCTCCTGTGACACCCAGTGGCTTGCTCTTAACCACGGGACATAAGCAGCAGCTGGGGGATCAGGGATTCTTTTTTTTTTTTTTTTTTAGTGAAATGTCAGCTTTATTGATTTTACTTAAAACACTGTCTGATAATTCAAATAGTATTAAAAGAAGACTAAGCAAACTTTGAGGTGGACTATTAATTTGCATATGTTTATAAATCTTAAAATTCAGCAAGGAAAGTTTTGCAGCGTGTTATTGGTGTTCTTTTTTTTAATTATTTTATTTTATTTTCCAGTTTAAATTTAGATAAGAAACAAGTCAGTTCCAGGTCCCTCTCCCTTTCCCTCCCCTCCTCCCATGCCCTCCCCCCAACCCCCCCATTATCCCCTCATTCCCCAGGGAGGGTGAGGCCCTCCATGGGGGTGTCCATAGTCTGTCATTTCATATAGGGCAGGGCCTAGATCCTTCCCCCCAAGAGTTCAGGGTGAGAGTGCAGCTCACATTGTTCGATGGGAGTCCAAAGTCCGTGTGTATACTTGGGATGGGTACTGATCTGCTGCCCAAGGCTCAATAGATCACCTAGGCCTCCTCACTGACACCCAGATTCAGGGGGGGGATCAGGGATTCTAAGCTGAAGTTTTCTCTGGACATAACTGGCCCAGCCTGTGGAAGGGAGTCATAAGCAATAAACAAAGACCCGGATGAGACAGCAGCAGCTCACTGACTTGCCAGGTGCCAGTTTCAGAGAGGGTGGCTGGGGCAGGGCACCCGCAGCTTCAGGTTGAGCCTTTGCTGGCCTCAGCTCAGTGAGTCCACCCTGCAGGCTCACCAGCGGGTGCTCTGACCCTGCGGGAGAATGGAGGGTTCCGCCTCCCCTGCTCTCCTTCCCTCTGCCTTCCCCAAACACTTGGCTTTATCCAACGTCTTTCTCCTGAAGTCAGACAGGCAACAGGCAAGCCCCACCTTCCAGCAGGAGACTGGCAGACTCTCTGATGTGTCTGTGGTCTAGACAGCCCCAGGGGACAACATGGGCCAGACTCAAAGTCCCCCTGCCATCGTCCCTCATCTTTCCGTCTCTCCCGTTTGGGTGAGACTGAATGGATGGCCCAGCAAAGGGAAAGCAGTGGTAGGAGAGTGTCTACTGCACTAGGAGGAAACTTCACAGCAGGGGGAGAAGACCCTCAACCAGAGTCCTTTGTAGACAGCCCAGTCTTTGCTCCCTTCCCCAGCCTGGCAGAGAAGGGGACAGTCTCTGCAGAGGAACAGAGATGAACACGCCTCCTCACACATCCCACCTACTAAGGCATTCTCTCTAAGTCACGGAGAAAAGTTATATAAGGAGCAGACACACAGCTACAGTGGAGTGAGGGAGCATCTTGTTCAGCCTTGAGGTGTTTAATTGAATAAGAGTCTCTGGGAGAACAAAGCACCAGCCAACAGCAGTCTTGCACACAGCGGTGACAATATGTACCACAGAAGGAAACATGGGCACACGGGGGAGCGTGCAACCACCATGCATTTAGGAATCCAGCCAGGAAGGTCTGCTTACTCAGCCCGGAGGGGTCCCAAGGTCTCTTCAGGATGCTGGGCTTTAAGATGCTGGCTGGTGGGGTGAGTAGTGGTTGACAAGCTGCTCTCTCAGCTCTGACAAATCTTGCTCTCACCTTCCAAAGGCCAATCTAAGAAGGGGTTTCCTGACCATTTCTGCTCAGGCAATTTCTAAGCTTCCAATGCTCTCAGGAGCTGCTGTTTGTTGCCTGCAACAGATGGGGACTGGGGCTGGGCATGTTCCCAGTCCCTAGAGCAGTGCAACAAGCGGCTGGCAGACAGCATGAGCTGGCCTGAGGCAGCAAAGGTGACAGTCCTGTTGGATAGAGCTGGGTTGCTGGGATGATGGCAGAGTTCAGGCAGATACCCTGGCTGTCTGTCAGGACTGCAAGCAAACTGTCATTACCACCTGTGCCAGAGGCTGCCTGTGAGGAGCTAACTGTACCACACAGGCTGCCCGCTGAGGAGCTAACTGTACCACACAGGCAGCCAGCGGGGAGGAGCTAACTGTACCACACAGGCAGCCCGCTGAGGAGCTAACTGTACCACACAGGCTGCCCGCTGAGGAGCTAACTGTACCACACAGGCTGCCCGCTGAGGAGCTAACTGTACCACACAGGCAGCCAGCAGGGAGGAGCTAACTTTACCACACAGGCAGCCAGCGGGGAGGAGCTAACTGTACCACACAGGCAGCCAGCGGGGAGGAGCTAACTGTACCACACAGGCTGCCCGCTGAGGAGCTAACTGTACCACACAGGCTGCCCGCTGAGGAGCTAACTGTACCACACAGGCAGCCCGCTGAGGAGCTAACTGTACCACACAGGCAGCCAGCGGGGAGGAGCTAACTGTACCACACAGGCAGCCAGCGGGGAGGAGCTAACTGTACCACACAGGCTGCCCGCTGAGGAGCTAACTGTACCACACAGGCAGCCAGCGGGGAGGAGCTAACTGTACCACACAGGCTGCCCGCTGAGGAGCTAACTGTACCACACAGGCAGCCAGCGGGAGGAGCTAACTGTACCACACAGGCTGCCTGCTGAGGAGCTAACTGTACCACACAGGCAGCCAGCGGGGAGGAGCTAACTGTACCACACTGGCTGCCCGCTGAGGAGCTAACTGTACCACACAGGCTGCCCGCTGAGGAGCTAACTGTACCACACAGGCAGCCAGCGGGAGGGAGGGCACAGCTGAGCCATGGAAATACAGGCAGCGGATGGACAGGGGAAGGAGCTGAGGCCTGGAATGCAGCAGGTCTGTGGGGTCCTTGTGCCAGCACGACCCCTCTCTGGTCCCCGGTCCCCACAGAACGCCGGAGGAAAACAGCAGGCTGCCTTCCTCAATCAGGCTAAATCGGGACTCGCAGGGAAATCCCTGTCCTTGCAGGCCAGAGCATGCAGCCTTTCCTGCAAGAATGATGGCTCTAACCTTCAAAGAAGCTCTGCTAGGGAAACCCTCCCTGATACTGCATCACCCAACTCCTGTCAGACAACCTGCAATTCCATGCCCCCTGCAGGTGACATGGGCCTGCATCTCCCTTGCCTCTTCGTTACATGTGGGGACAGCAAATTGCTAGAGAGAAAATGACTCACCTGTGAGCTTACCACCCCTTTACAAACAAACCTAGAGCCATTTCTCTCCTCACTCCCTCTGTCACACCATGGGCCACCCTGCCCTGATCAAGCCCGTGTGCACTGCAACTGTGAGTCAGACCATCCTGAGCCGGTTTGCCCCCTCAGAGGCACAGCAAAAGTTTCTGTCACCACTTTCCCTGGCCACTCCACCCCTGATCCTGAGTGTGGGCTCTGCCTCTTGTCTTCAGGGGTTTGTGAGCACAGCACTGTCTGCTCCTTCCCAACAGCCTTCCTGTGTCTGTGGCCCACTGTACCTGGTGAGAACAAGTCCTGGAACCTTTCATGCAACTCTCTATGTCTAAAGACACGTCTAAGATGGCACCCGTGGGCTGTATGAGATGAAAGACAGCTAAGAATGTGGCCCAAAAAATTATGAGATGTGTGTGTACGACTGTGTATATGTGTGCATGTTTGTGTATATGTGTGCACATCTGTGTGTGTGCATGTTTGTGTATATGTATGTACATCTGTGTGTGTGCATGTTTTTGTATGTGTGCACGTCTGTGTGTGTGTATATATTGGCAACTTAGACGTCGTTCCTCAGGAACCATTCAGCCTGGTTTATTTTGAGAGTGTCTCTCACAGGACCCGGGGCTCATAGACTGCGTTTCCAGTGAGCTCCAGAAACCTCCTGTCTCCACCTCCCCAGCCCTGGGACTACGAATGTATGCCACCATGTCCAGTTTTCAAATGTAAGCTCTGGAGGTCAATCTCACCCTCATGCGTGGGTGGCAAGCACCTTGCCAACCAAGCTAGGCAAGTCTGTGGCTTTCCTGAGGTCACTTTCAGTTCAGGAAAGCAATAGGCAACCACTGCTCAGTGAATGGGCCATTCAGAGATCTAAGAATCGAAAGCTTGAGGATTAGGGAAGGAGCAAGGGCCCTTGAGGCCCAGGCCTGGTTCCAGTGTCCTAAGCAGCCAATCATCTGAAAATGTCACTTTACCCTGAAACTCTTGCTTTCTCTTCTGTCACGTGAGCAACGCGTCACATGATGTACCTCAAGATCCTTTCCAGACTGTAAAGTTCTGTGACCACAACCCAGGTCTGCCACAGCTGTCATCTCTCCGGCCTCAGTCCTGCCTCTTAGAAAACCATCTGCATGGAAATATTGTCTCTGAGCATCTCCCAGGGCTTCTGTTGAGATAATGGATGAACAAGCATTTGGAAAAGTGAACACCAGCTTGAGATGTACAGGAGTATTCTGGCACCAAGGGCAGCACTAGAATAAACACAAAGCATAGCAGAACCCACGCCACATACCACTGAGCAAAGGGCTGACACCCTGAAACCAGCCCCTGGGCTTGATGCAAGTGGCCTACCAGACACCCAGCCAATCTCAATATTTTCTCCTGCTGCTTCCCCAGCTAGCCTCGCTGGGTGAGCTGGACCTGTTTTATCTTCTGTGCGCTTTATTCCAAAGCGTATAAACAGGCCCAGGTTGGGGTGTCAGGTGCTAATTTGTTGTGCCTGGAAAAGATGGAAATGCCAGGGAAATAGATGGGTACCACCAAGAGAAGGTTTGCTTCACTGGGTGGCACGTTCCCGAAAATGCATTAGTGGGGCAATTGTTTTCTATAGCTCCGACTGCCCGTGATGCCACATCTTGCGTCAGGGGGTCACTCAAGCAAAGACAAGTGCTGTGCTCTAAAACTCCCATACACACCTGTGGCCTGTCTTCACCTGCGTGAAGCCTTGCTCCCACGGCCTCTGCTGAAGGCTTAAGTGGTTTGTGTTTCCCTTTGAGTTGTGAACTTGTTCACCTTCTCACCTTAGAAGGCGAAGCTGGTTCTCTTGGAAGAAAAATGCCACCAGACAGAAGGTCCTGGAAGCACCTGAGCACCACTGTTGGTACTGCCTGGTCTCAGGAGGAGCTGTCTGTGGTGGGATGCTCCCTGACACACACCCCAGCTCTTCTCTCACTTTTTCTCCAAGTGTTACTCTCAGTACCATTTCCAGACACCAAATTGTGGAAAAGCATGAAATATCAGAGAAAATGCCAGCTCCAAGCTGCCTAGGGAGCAAACTCTCTTCAGTAGGGATACAGCCCAAAGGGGCCGCATTGTCATTTCTTGGGCTTTCCCAGAGCTGTCATTCAAAGTCCTCACAGTCTCAGCCTACACAGGCAAGGATAAGTGCTGTGCCCTGAAACTCCTGCAGACATCGAAGTTCACCATTCTGCTGAGGCCCCAGCCTAGTGAAGGGTCATATTTGGCATAGCTAGGCTGATACATAGTGCCTTCCTGGATTTGATGTTTACATTGTATTCACAATGCTGAGGACTTTGCATTCCAATCCGCAGGCAAGTAAAGAAGTATCACATTATGTTCTTCTCCCCCCCCACTCTCTCTGTGTGGTTCAGAGGTTGGCACTAGGTGTCTCCTTAAATCACTCTCCTCCTTGTTTTTGAGGCAAGGCTCCTCACTGAATCTGGAGCTCACGGATTCAGCTAGAATCCAGCAAACCATCCCTGAGATCCTCCTGACTGTCTCCCTAGAGCTTTATAGCATGCACGCCACGCCCATTTTAATGGGGCGTTGGAGCTCAAACTCAGGCCATCATGCTTGCACAGTAAACACTTGACTAACTGGTTCATTTCCCAATCCCACTCCCTCAAACACTGTTTCATGAATGAGGAAACTGAGGTTCAGAGACACTGAGTCACCATGTTCACTGTGATAGGCAGTCTTGGTTGTCATTTTGACACACTGGGGGAAGAGGACCTCAACTGAAGAATTCCCTCCATTGTACTGGTCTATGGGCAAGTGCGAGGCACTTTCTTGATTGTTAATTGACGTGGGAGGAGCCAGCCCACTGTGCCACCCCCACAAGCTGGTCCTGGGCTACGTATGAAAGCTGGTTAAGCATGAGCTGCAGCTATGATACTCCCTCAATGATGGATGGTAAGCTGTAAGCTGAAATAAGCCCTCCCCTCCCCCAAGTTGCTTTTGGTTGTGTTCATCGCAGTTACTAAGCTGAGATGTTAATGTGGCCAGGACTCCATCACTGCCTGACTCTACACCTCAGTACCACACTGTGCTAAGAGCCAAGCTTCTTACCTGTGTGCTTTTGCTTCTTTGTACCTTTTGTTTTTTTCTGTGGTCTGTGCTTACTATTTCTGTAATGGAAAACAGGATTACAAGGCTTGCAAGAGAGCTCAGTGGATAATGGTGCTTGCCCTACAAGCCTGCTGACCTAGGTTCAATCCACGTACTGGTGGGAGGAGAGGACTGGATCCACAAAATTGTTCAGTGTGATGGCATGTGCACACCAATATCTGCATCATACACATAATAACAATAAACATATAGGATGCATTACAGTGAATCTCCGAGGTCCATTATGTCACAGTAAACTGGCATGGATTAAGCAGGTATATTAAGAGGTTACATTAAAATTTTTGAAACAGTGACTTCAAGGACACAAAACACAGTAAATGTGGCCAGAAAATTTCAAGCCATGTACAATATTTCCTGAGCTATACCAGTGACACAACAGACCAGAAATATTGTGCCTTCTATCCTGTCCACAGATAACAGACCTGGGAGGATTTCTTAGAGCCTCGGGACCAGACACAAATGTTTGCCTGATCCCACGCCATCTTTAGTTAAGCATCAATAAGTTAAACACAGAGGTGCTGCCCAGTGAACCTCTGTTCTCCCTCCCGAGTGCCAATGCTACCCCTGCCTTACAGCCTGCAGTCTCGGGCCTTCAGGAGGCCAGGGAAGCAGAGTTAGTGAGATGCTGAAGCAAGAGGGGTCTCCATCCAGGCATCTTCCCTGTACCTAGCAACCCCTTGTGCTATGCAGAGTGGTTTCATAGCCTCTGAAACTGTGACTGGGAAACCAACCCTCTAGGGAGATCCACTCACTGGACCCTGCAGGAATCCTTAGGGGTCTGCAGTAGATGGCTTGCTAGGCAGCTGAGGGAAGGTTAGAACCCCTTGACTGCCAAGCTGCTACCCTTGAAGCTCAGATATCATTTGACCTGAGCCCTTAACCTCACAGGACTCTGCTGTGGAGCGTTGACATTAAAAACAACAACATAACTCTTTGGGCTATGAGCATCACTGGGCAAAAACACAGGCGCACTTGCCTGATAGAGCCCTGGGTTTGATCTCTGCAAAAATGAAACAAACAAAACCACAGCTAGGAGTGAATCTGCCAGAGGGCAGCAGGGAAACTTCCTCTAAACACCAGAACAAGTCCGACTTGCCACCTAAAATCATCACAGGAACTTGAAAAACATTCTAAGATTTCCTGTCTCTGTCCCTAGCTATCAGGCAGCTTTCGACTGGCCCCTCCCCTGGAGCCAGAAACTACCAATATTTATCACAGTAATCAGATGTTTGCCAGACTTCTGAGATTAGAGAGCCAAGCTCACCACACAGCCAGTTTCTGGTACTTCTGTGAAGAAGTTCTAAAATCCCTAGACTAAGCCAGGTGTGGTGGAGCAGGTCTGTCACCCCAGGTACTCACAAGGCAGATGGACCGTTCAAGGTCAGTTTGGGTAATGAATGAATCAGATGCTCTCACTAAATTCAAAGCAGAAAAAAGGGCTGGGGCTGAAACTCGGGGGTAGAGTGGCTAACTAGTATGCATGAAGCTCAAGAAAGTGTCTCGAACTACAAAGATATTAGTAATCGTTCCAATCCTATGCCATGGCTTTCACTCAACAGTTATTCTACATTTCAAAGCCATCTCAGAATGCTCAGAAGTCTTAAAGAGCCTCGAGCTACTGCCTGGAACCTCACATGTGGAATGCCTCCAGGGTCAAGCTTCCCTGCCAAGTGCAGACAAACCACATCCCTTCAAAGCATGCTGTGTGCACCCAGAGTTCATGTGGATTGGGGCACTCACTAGAGTTTGAATGAGTCCCTGATGAAGAAGGGGCTCACCACTATCACATGAAGGCACACACAATAAACCCTTGGTCCCACATGACCACTAGGTCAGCGACTTGCTTGCAATCTCACAGCTGGCAGCTGTGGGCCATGGCAAGAACCCAGACGCTCCTGATTCTTGACCCTCTGTGCCTAATGAAGAAAAGACCAACCCCATCCACTTTGCTCGTGGCTGAACAAATCTGACGTGTGCACAGTTCAAGGATCAGAAGTCAACTGTGACAGGGTGTTGTGGAATACTAAAGATGTGTTACATTCATTTATGCCATGGAATATGTGTTTAATGATGCAAAGATGTGTTGCATTGTTTTATGTTGCCTTTGTAAAGCTGCCTAAAATACCTGATTGTTCTAATAAGGAGTTGAATGGCCAATAACTAGGCAGGAGAAAGGAGAGGCAAGGCTGACAGGAAAAGAGAATAAATAGGAGGAGAAATGTAGGGAAGAGGGAGGAGTGAGAAAAGGAGAGGAGGAGAAGGACCCCAGGGGCCAATCACACAGCCAGTTATGGAGTAAGAAGGAAAGACAGGCGTATAGAATAAAGAAAGGTAAAAGGCCCAGAGGCAAAACGTATTCAAAGAGATACGTGATAATTTCAGTTAGAAAAGCTGGCTAGAAACAAGCCAAGCTAAGGCTGGGTATTCATAAGCAAGAGTATGTCTTCATGTATTTATTTGGGAGTTGGGTGGTGGCCCCCAAAGAGGAAAAAACAAACAAACAAAAAGCCAGCCAAAACAGGATTTTTCATGCATGCTGAAGGAGAGCCTTCGTAATAAGATGATTCATAGAGAAAACATTCAGAGACTCTCTCTCTCCCTCTCTCTCTCCCTCCCTCTCTCCCTCCCTCCCTCTCTCTCTCTCTCTCTCTCTCCCTCCCTCTCTCCCTCCCTCCCTCCCTCTCTCCCTCCCTCCCTCCCTCCCTCCCTCCCTCCCTCCCTCCCTCCCTCCCTCCCTCCCTCCCTCTCTCTCTCTCTCTCTCTCTCTCTCTCTCTCATCTTGGTCCAGGCCTCGCCTCCCTCTGCCCCTATCCTGATGAATGATACACTCACGACACAGGAGACTCTTGCTTGCATCATTTTAGTTTAAGGTCTCTACCTCTGTATAAGAGGCACACACTCTTTGGACTGCTCCATCATAAGTGACTGGATGTGACTATCTCACACAAGTTCATCTGCCAATCAGAGTAAAGCTCCCCAGATCTGAGGAGTAGGAGCTGCTGTCTGGCTGTCTGGGAGTCCAATCATGGTATGCGCACAAAGAAAAAGATATTTATGCCTTGTTTCTTGGTTAACACAGATTGCTCCTGCTCTGTTTCTTGGGTCCCCTCGCAGACTCAAGCTGGGACAAAAGAAAAAGAGAAGACTGAGAGGACCCCCACCCCCAAGCATTGTGGGCTTCAGAAAAGGAGTCATGAAGACAAGAAACAAGCAGGCTGGAGTTGACAGCACCCACCAGAGAAGTTTCCAGAAGGAAAGAGTTACTTTGGTAGTATGAAGAGACACCATGACCATGGCAACTCTCATAAGGAAAACATTTAACTGAGTGGCTCACTTACAGTTTCAGTTCATTGTCATCATGATGGGGAGCATGGTGACTTACAGGCAGATGTGGTGCTGGAACTGAGAGTCCTACATCTTGCAGGCAACAGGAAGTTGACTGATTGTCACACTGAGGGAAGCTTGAGCAAGAGACCTCAAATCCCACCTCACAGTGACATACTCCTCCAATGAGGCCACACCTCCTAAGAGTACCACTCCTTTTGGGGGCCATTTTCTTCCAAACCACCACAGGAGGCAATTCCTGCAAAAGGGCTTCATGAAAGGAGTAAAGTAGAGGATGATGGGGTGGGAGGGTAGATGAGCCTTGCAGGGCTCTCACAGTCTGTAAGGCTTTTTCCCTTGTGCTATCTTCCTCTTCGGTCCTTGATAAAACCACAAAGGTTCTAGGAGTCTCTGCGAGGTTTATAGCAACCTTTTAGCTGCAAGTCAAGGCTGGGAGTTGGGTCATCTACACTCAATGGTCAATACACTCTCATCTCAGACAGGTGCTCTAATTCTGAAGTTCTGTGACCCAACCGTTGTGGCTCAACAGGAGGCCTGGGCTGCCACTCAGTAGGCTCAGGCTTCAGCTTAACCAGAGCCACAGAAACACAATGGTCACCTAATAGTTTTCCACACTTGTCCTCAACAGGGCCACCCCCAAAAGATCCTGTGTCAGGCACTGTGGGATCATATTCCCAAGTACACTGAGAAGGCTTCATCTGTCCTTCAGAATGAATTCTATTTTTCTGTGGGTTCAAATCCTACTGCTGTCATTTACTGGCATCACAACGTTAGGGAAGTCATTTTACTACTTAAGCCTCATTTCTCTCCATTGTAGAATGCCATTGGTGGACACGCCTTCTTCACAGTTCAGTAAGGATCACATCCACAGGGATGGAGAGATGGCTTGGAGCTTAAGAGCACATGCTGCTCTTGCAGAGGACTGGATACACCCACACACATAAAAAATGAAATATTTTTTAAAGCATACACATACACACACACACGCATTTGCACAAATGCACTCACATATGCCAAGTTTTACAAAGTAATGTAGTTCATTTTGGTGATGTGTGCCTTGGAGGTTAAATGGACCCCGTTTGGAGGGGCTACTAGGACAATTGAAAGTGGAGAAGAGTCACAGAGACTCTAAACCTTAAACAAGGTAGGAAATGGCAGACTGTAAGTCACGGATAGTTCTGGTAAATCTCCATTGGTCACTTCTGGTGTAGGACATTCAAATCCTACCAAGCCTGGACTGGCATCAAAGCCTGAGCATGCCCACCCAAGAAAATGAAATCCTCTAGCCTAGGATGACATGGCCTCAAAGGAGGCAGTGGGTCAGGGGTAGGTATTGGGGGCTTTGCTGCTGCCTAAGCCTCTCCAATCAGCTCAGTGACCAGAGCTGGTGAGCACTGACTTTGCAATGCCTGCCCTACGCTGAGGAAGCTTTGGAGCAAGGCATGGGGTCAAAGTTCAGACATTCTTCTGCTACCAGATGCATAGGGAAAGGGGCTCCACGCTAGAGGGGATTGGGTCAGGTTGGCAGAGCTGAGCAGGGCAGGTCCAGGCTGGGCAGGGTGCTGCAGGTTTAGGCAGAATATGGAGCAAGGAGAAGGTTCAGGGAAATTACGAGCAAGCACTCAGCCCTTGTTTCAAGGTCCTGGCAAGGTAGACAGGAGGGGAGGAGGGGAATGGCTCTGCACACCCTGCCTGAGGCTTCAAACTGCACCCCTGCCAGTCAGCCAGATCCTTCCTTTTTTCCCCCATGGTGCTCTGGGAGAGAAGGGGGCACCATGAATCTGTAATGGGAAATGTTCAACCCTGAGTCAAAAAGTGACTAGGCAAACTGGCCTTCTAGCAATTGCTCGGCTCTGGGAGGCAGTGTCACTGAACATCCAGGATTCCCCAGAGTCCTGCCAGGAGCTGGCTCTCCTGCCTGTCACTCAGGAAATCCAGCTTCAGCTGTTAGACTGGCCCCTGACCTCACCTTGCCACAAATGGGCAGAGTAACCAGGGCACAGGGCCACTTTCCTCACAGCCAGGCATGACCCTATTGCAGCTACCCAGGGATAAGAGCAGGAAACTGGGAAGAGCAGGAAAAACCTGTAGCCGGTTTTCTTAGCTAGAGATTCCATAGTGATTATTTCCCCCAAAACTGAACAAACATTAAACACAGGCTGAGACTTTTGAGCCAGTTAACATTTTATAAAGAAGCTTCTCCCTGCTGCTATGATTTGATTCCAGCCACCCGCTAAGAACACATCAGTCAGAGCCCATAGCAAGGACTAGGGGCTGTAGAATATACAGCCATTTATGAGCACACACCCGGTGCCTGGCACCACAGGGAATCTCTCTGCCCAGTAAGTCTGGAACAAGATGGAGACAAGTGAGAGCCATGCACCAGAGACAAGTTTCCACCCCATGGTCTGCAGGGTCGGAAGGGGCTCTGAAAAGGGAAGAGGAAGCCAGAAATTGGTGCTCTCCTTTAAGAAGGAATGGGACTATGGTTGTTCAAGAGTGATGGGGTTACCTTAGCCCGGAGTCTCTATAATAGTCCATGGCTCCAGCAAAAGCCCTGGTTCAGAGTGTATTTTGTCTCCCTTGTGTGTCTACTCTCTGTCTTCCTGATTTCCAATATTTGTTGATTGTTCGAAATGGAGTCCTCAAGTACTCCAGGACGGCTTCTAACTCCCTACTATAATCAAGGATGACTTTGAACTCCTGGTCCCCCTGCCTCTTCCTCAGTGATGCTTGGATAAAGGTGTACATCACTGACTTACACTGTGCTGCTGGGGACAGAACCCAGGGCTTCATGCATGCTAGGCAAGCACTATACTAACCAAGCCACATCTCCAGCCACTGACATCCCAGTGAGACACCAGTGACTGGTTCATAGTGCCTGGGTTCCCAGCACTGCTTGGGAGCGATACTGAGGAGAACCTATGAGGTCATCAGACTGGTTGACAACAAGGACAGAGAATTCCTACACAGTGGCTAGAGTGCTTTAAACCATGATGGGCCATGGTCACCTCTCTGTGGACCCTCCTCCTCCCCCCATCATGACTGGCCATGTGACTAGCCTGGCCCAGAAGTAATGTGTGATGCTTCCAGCAGAGCCATAAGAACTGCCTGGGGCCTGAAGACGGCCCAGGGTTTAAGATCACTCACCAGGCTGCTCTTCCAAAGGACCTAGGTTCAACTCTCAGCACCCACATGATGGCCCACAACTGTCTATAACTCCAGTCCCAGGGGATTCTATACTCTCCTCTGACCTCCTCAGGCACCACACACACACACACACACACACACACACACACACACACACACACACGCACGCACGCACGCACGCATGCACGCACGCACGCACGCATGCACTCATATACACATACAGAAACACCCATACATATGAAATAAAATTAAAATTAAAAATGTCTTTCAAATGAACTGACCTGTACCTGATTCCTTTGTCTTGTCTCTGTCACAGCACAGAGCCAGGCAGAGGCCATCCCTTCAGTCTGGGGTTCCCAAAATAAACATGACCTGGAGCAGAGCCATGGCTGGGTAAGGGAAAAGTCTGTAGCTCATGACTGAACCCCAGCACTTGAAAGGTAGAAACACAAGGATCAAGAGTTCAAGGTCATCCTGGGCTAGATCAAATTCAAGGCTAGCCTGGGCTACCAGAGACATTGTCACAAACAGTCCACTGCTTCCTGTTGAGTGCTTGGAGTCCTTTGGGGTACCTCAGCTTATATTTTCTTCCCCTACCCCAACCCTATGAACGTGAGGTCACCTGCTATGGGGGAGGGTCATGCACCTGGGTTACTAGCCCAGGTATTGTTTGTATCCTCAGAGATATCTTGCTGTTTATGTTTGTTGTCTTGGAGCCAGGATACCAGCCTGAAGGGTCCTCCCATCTCACCCCACTGGTGCTGCAATCACAGGTATGTGGCAACACACCTGACCAGCTACCCAGCTGCCCAACATCTTAAAAACAAAGTGGCAAAGGTGGCCTTTTCTAACTACACATAACCCTTTACGCCGGGAGCCACACAACTGCCATGTGCTTCCTCTTGGCTGGATCTCACTCAAAAGTACATCAGGACAGTTCTTGTGCACCTGGCCCTCTGGCCAGCAAGAGCTTAAGAGGGACAATGGCTTTCCTGCAGCAGGAGGAACACAGTTGCACAGAGGAAGCTGCCCAGATGTTTGTCCCTAAGCTCACTACCACCCTTGGTTGCCTTCCCACTTGAAGCTGATGTTAGTCCGGTCTGTACTTTCCAGTGGAACAAACACTTAGGTAAAGGCCTCTCTGGCATCACAGACAAGGGGTTTTGAACTCCTGTCATCAGCAGCAAGGCCACACTTCCTTCCTGCTCTAAGACCCCTGCACTCCCTTTTCCTGTTCCAAAGTTCCTCTGAACAACACAGAGAGTGAGCAAACAGAAGCTCCTGGTCAGCGCTCAGCATGGCCAGTTAGGTTGGTTTGTCCCAGACAGTCCGGGGGTAAGACAAAAGGCTGCACATCCTAGGACACCCTCCATCCTTGTGAGCTCAGGTGTCTGGACACCCTGGTAGGAAAAGGATCCAAGAGGTTCATCCCCTAGTCTAGTCCTTGTCTTCACATGGCATCAACCTATGTGAGGGTCTGTGCCTAGATCTGCATGCGCACGTGTGTATGTTGCATGTTTATAATACACGTAAATGTGTATAGGAGCCTGCAGAGGCCAGAGGAGGAATTAAGTATCCTCCTGTTCTTTCTCACACTCTGCCTTACTCTCTTGAGACAGGGTCTCTCACTGAAACTGGGACCCCAGGAAAAATTAGAAATCTTTGTTCCCACCCTCCACAGCACTGGGGTTAGTGCATGGCCATGGCCAATTTTTTAAAATGTTGTTTTATGTGCATGGGTGTTTTGCCTAGCATAGGTATATATGTGTACCACCTTCGTGCCTGGTGCCTATAGAGGCTAGAAGAGGGTATCAGATGCCTCAGAACTGTAATTACAGACTGTTGTGAAACACTGTGTGGGCTCTGGGAATCAAACCTGGGTCCTCTGGAAGAGCAGTCAGTGCGCTAACTGGTAAACCTTCTCTGAAGCCCCTTGCCTAACTTTGTAAGTAGTTACTGGGATTCGAACTCCTGACCACATGCTTGCAAAGCAAGTGCTCCTACCCACAGAGCTACCTCCCCTCACCCCCCCCCCCCCAAATCCTCCTTTTATAAAGATACCAATCTGACAGGATTAGGACCACTTACTTAACTAGTCAGTTATATCACTTTCAAGTAAGGTCACATTCATGATTCTGAGGACATGACTTGGATCTTGCTTTGGGCGCCAGCTGTGTGTGTGTGTGTGTGTGTGTTTTAATCTGTAACAGTATATTCTTAGAAAGTTTTTTTTTTAACAAATCAACCCCCATTCCTTCTACCTTGCAGCCTAGGTTGGCCTTTGATGGGGGAAGTCCTGTACATTTGCTAATAAAGCACTGTTGGCCAATAGGAATCTAGATGGGTGGGACTAGGAGTCCAGGAGGATTCTGGGAAGGAAAAACACAGGAGAGTTCGACATGTAACGCCATGGGGTAGGAGCCCGGAACTATTCTCCGGTAAGAGACATACTTAGATGAACAATTATGGGGTAATTACTTAAGTCAGAGCAAGCCAGTAAGAAACAAGCAAAGGCCAACAGCTTTATAATTAATATAGCCTCCTGTGTGTTTATTTGGGACTGATGCGGCTCTGGAATTAGGCTGGCGGGAAAGCTTCTCACAAGAAAAAGCTTCTCTTAACAGGCCTTGAACTCACTAAGTAGCTGAGGATCTGCTTCTGCCACTCAGTGCTGGGATTAAAGCATGCACCACCATGTCTCTGTTGCGCCATGCTGGCAATAGAACCCAGAGCTTTATACATGGTAGAAGATCACTCTACCAGCTGAGCAACATGCCCAGCTCCTCCCTTCCCTTCTACACCATCACCCACCCTCAACTCTGCCCACAGCTGGTCAAAAGCACCAAAGTTAGGTCTGTGGCATGTGAGCACAGTGCTTCAGGTACCTGCTCACTCTGAGGTCAAGCTGCCCCAGCCACAGGACAGGAATTCAAAACAAGTTTATTCCCAGCGCCTTCTACAATAGCAGGGGCCACAACTGCTTCTAGTTTGGTAGCACCTTGGTCCAGAAGTACTGTTTCTCTTTAAACTCATAATGAAATATGTGCTGTCCTCATGGCTGGCCTGCTTCCAAGAGTGGCCACTTTGCCCTCCTGTAGCCCAGACGCATTTTCAAATTGCCATGGCCTACTGTTTAGAGAAAGGCCGTTGCACAGGCATGCTCACGACCGGTGGTCCTGCCTCTGGCTGTAGACATCATTTTCCATGCTTCCTAGTCTGGGTTAGGACACTTTTGGAGCTTGCCAGGCTGCCTGGGTAGGGTAGCTCTCTCATAGGCCGGGGGTGGCTCCCAGGTGTTGTTGCGGATACTTGGGGATGTGAGGAAGGACAGCCAGGCATGTTTCCATGATGAAAAATGGAACTAGTCCCATGAAAGGCAGCCTTGTCACTTTCAGGTTAGGGTACAATCAAGAAGGGAGGCATCCCAGGACGGGGCTCTGCCAAACATAAGCCACAGGCATGTCCCCAAGGACCAGTGTACCCAAGCTGAAACATCTACAAACAAGTCTAATTTTGGAAACACACAGGCCCCAAGGCATACCACACTGGCTAACTCATCCAGAACCCTGTGATTTGTATGTGTGCATGCACACAAGTGTTTGCATGTGCATTGTGTGCGCACCTGACTATAGAAGCCAGAGGTTGATGTTAATGCCTTTCTTGATCAACTTCTACCATATTTGTGTGTTTGCTGTGTGTGGCACATGTACTCATACATGCAAGCTGTTATGCCATCTCCAACCCAACCTCTGGCCTCCTGCCTGGATGCAGCCCGAAGTGGGCACAGGAGGGGATATCGGGTCCTCTAGGATGTTCAGGTCATACCTTTTGGACGGGAGATCGATGTTGGAGGCCAAGTTGACATAAAACTAGCCAGGACCAAAGGAAGTATGAAGAGAAGGCTCTGCTCCTGTGAATGAATTAACCTACTCCGTGGATGAATGGGCTGCAGTGGGCAGGAGTAGCTTTAGCTCTTTGAGGTGTTTTGCCAATACTACCTGTCCTCTGGGCATGGCAGTCTGCTTACCATCAAAAAGGCCATACCTACATGTAACTCCTTGGCCTTGGAACTTCCCAACTCCAAACCATGAGTTTGTTTTCTTTATAGTTATTGAGAATTTTGTAATTTAATAAGTAATTGATATTGGGCATTCTGTTATAGCAACAGAACACGGACTACGATGATGTGATAACAAGCTATGTGAATTTGTTTTTCAAAACATGAATTAGCTGAGTAGCTGCCAACGATGGCTGCTGGCTGCTGAAGTCATATTCAAATCAGGTGAGGTCCACACAGCTGAGCTGTACTAAGGTTCTCTCCAGCTCACTTCCCATTTCTGCCCCTGGAGTCCTGCCAGCTGCCTGACTGGTAAGTTAATGCCCCTTCAATTAAACCTTCTAGGTTAAATCCATCTAAAGGTTTTCACCTAACAAGTGACTGTTTCACTGTGACAAGTCCACTTGGAAGTCTGAGGAGATACAGAGGTGGAGGGAGAGTGGGCGAACCAAAGGGTTCGGCTCAGGCAAGCTTGCAAAAAATGCCCCACAGAGGCCACTCAGCCAAACAGCCAGTGGTTTTTTTGGGGGGGGTTCTGTTTAAATTCAACCTCATGTGCCTTCAGGCCTGAACATTTCTGAGTTCAAAGGTGTAGGCCCTGTAATCCCAGCTATTCATGAGGCTGAAGCAGGAGGATTCAAGACTAGCCCATGCTGCAGACATCCATGAAAAACGTAAGATGACATGGAGCCCCCAGACGACCTGGCTCTCCTTGTTGACAGCCATCACAGCAAAGTCCAAGGCAATGCTTTGCACTAGGGCAGAGAGAGTCATACCCACAGCACCAGTCTATCTGAAATGAAAATTGGCTAGACTTGGTATTTCTAATTAAGAGAAAGTTCAATTTCTTAAAGTAATATCACAAATATTTTGAGGTTACCTTTAATTTTATGGGGATAATTCAGAGGACAAGGAGGAGGAAAAATAGGAAAGTACACAGGGGATAACTGTGGAGACAGACACTGGAGGGCTCCAAGGGAGGGGGCAGCATCCATCCAGAGACATTGAAGAGTATACAGTCCTCATCAGCATGAAATAGAGGGGACAGGAGAGAGATTCAGGAATGTTCTCACTGATAATGGTTGTTCTTTTCTCCACCCCCTTTCGACTGAGTTGTTATCCTTAAAGTAAACTGGAAAGATGGCTTAGTCAGTGAAGTATATACCATGCAAGCATGAGGACCTGAATTTGATCCCCAGAACCAATGTAAAATAGTCCCCTTGTGGTGGTACAAGCTTGTAATCCCAGCACTGAGCACACATCTGCTGTCCAATAGTGCGGGGGGAAAATTGTTTTGGGACTAAGCCTCAGCAAGAGAGTCTGCAACCCTAAGCAAGAGAGTCTGCAGTTCTCACTATGGAATGTTATTTTAAGGTATGTGTTTTTTGTTTGTGCTGGGGAGCATTTGTTTCATGATGCAAAGATGTGTCACGTGCTTTTATGTTGCATCTGTTTGACTCTGAGAAGCTGTGTTACTGTGCCTGTCTAAAACACCTGATTGGTCCAATAAAGACCTGAACGGCCAATAGCAAGGCAGGAGAAAGGATAGGCGGGAGAATAAGCAGGAGGAGAAATCTGGGAAACGGGAGATCCAGGAACAAGAAAGGAAGGGGAGAGTGGACAGCCGGGGCCAGCCACTCAGATACACAGCAAGCCAGGAAGTAAGAAGCAAAGAAAGGTACACAGAATAGAGAAAGATAAAAGCCCAGAAGCAAAGGATAGACAGGATAATCTTTGTTAAGAAAAGGTGGCTAGGGGACTGGAGAGATGGTTCAGCAGTTACTAGCACTAGCTGCTCTTCCAGAGGACCGGGGTTCAATTCCCAGCACCCACAATGCAGCTCACAACTGTCTGTAACTCCAGTTCCAGGAGATCTGACACAACATCTTCATTCCAATACACATAAAATAAAATAAAATGAAGCTTTTTTTTATTTTGCTTTTTTTTTTTTTTAGAAAAGCTGAGTAGAGGCAGGCTAAAGCCAGGCATTTATAAGTAATAATAAGTCTCTGTGTGATTTATTTGGGAGCTGGTTTGTAGGCACCCCAAAGAGTAAAAGAATAAAGAGTTTTTTTTAAAGCAATTACAGTCTGCAATGAAACCAATGCACAGTACCACCAGCTTGTCCAGAGCAAAAGGCAGGACAGGCATAGAGAAAACATGTGGTGGAACCTGGAGAGGAATATTCCAAGGCTGTATGAGGGTAGAAGGGACAGTAAACAGATGTTCTAGTCTAGTCTCAGCTTCATTCATCATGGTCCTCTGCTTCTAGAAGCAACGATGGCAACACCAGACTCATAGCCAGAAGGATGCAGACAACACTGACAAGAGCTCCTTTGGCTACAGCACACGTCCATGGCTTGGGGTGGGGGCAGAGGAGCTGCACAAAGCCCTCAAGTCCCTTGGACCAGGGCAGACAGCATCCCTGCCAGGCTTATTCCTCTGCCTCCTTTGGTTCCCTCGGTACCCTGGCTGAGTGGCCTTAGCCTGTCACCCTCATCCCAAGTTTCCCAGGCATGTCCTACCTGACTTACTGACCACACAGCACCAAGAAGAGCGAGGCTCCAGATGCATGAACCAGTCTTTCCTAATCTAGAAGGGAACACATTGTGCCTTTGCTGCCCACAAATCCAAGCTTGCTGGCTTCAAGTCTATGTAGAAATTTTTTTTGAGAATTAGAAAATAAGTGTAATTTTCGGTCATGAGACAATTGCAGAGATCAACCAGAAGACAGGAGGAAAATCCACAGGATGAAGAAATCAGTAACAATGGAGGACAAAGCAGGGTTGTATCTGCCAAGCACCCCAGGAGCCATCCATGGGCCCTGCCATCAGCACTGTCCAACCTCTTTGGGCCTCAGTTTCTCCACCTAGGCTGTAATGCCTGTCCATGAGCCTGCTATTTCTCTCCTTGCTCGGCAAACCCACATTTGGCACCACATGTGACCTGTCCTGCTTGACTTTCTACAAGTTGCTGACACATTGTTTCCGTCCTGTCTTATCCTTACTCACGGTTGGAGGCTTGCTACTACTTCACCTAAAAAGAGTTATGCCCTCAGCAGGGCTTGAAGAAATGCTGCCTCTGGCCTTGGGGACCATCAGTGTAGAAAGCTGGTCTGGCACCCAGTTTATGATTTCTGGGTGTTGAGGCCCAAGCTCACCTGCAATGTCACTGATCCCCTGGGGAGAAGCCATCACAGAGCTCAGAAGGGATTTGGCTAGACAGCTCACCGTAACAAGAACCGCCCTTCCCTGCTGCCACCCACTGTCTGGGAGCCACAGCAGAGGAAACTGAGCTTGGCAGCTCCAGGGAATGGGGCTGTACCTGCATCCCCATGGTTCTGAGAGAACCAAGTAGGGCTTCACAGGAAGACTTTACTTTCTCCTGAAAGGCATGTGGAGGCTTGAGCAGCTGGCTGGAACACTGACAGAAGAGTGAACTTGAACCTGAACCTGTGTGCCAGGTACTGCAAGCAATACATTTTGCGTTATGTTTGTAATTAGAGAGGCAAGCTTGAAGAAGACATTATCTAGGTCACCTGCTAGCAGAGGCAAATTCATCTCCCAGCCACCGAGAGTCACGGCAGGGCAACCGGTGATAAGGTAGCTAGCTGTTCTCTTGCTGTGAAGAGATGCCATGACCAAGGTGACTCTTATAAAAGAAATCATTTAATTGGGGAATCTCTGACAATTTCAGAGGTTCATTCCATTATCATCATGATGGGAAGCATGGTGGCATGCAGGCAGATGTGGTGTGTGTGGGAGGGGGGCAGGCTCTGGGCCTGGCAGAGGCTTTTGAAACCTCAAAGCCCACCCCAGTGACATACTTCCTTCAACTAGACCACACCTCCTAATCCTTTTAATCCTTTCAAATAGCTCCATTCTCTGATGACTAAGGATTCACATATATGGGTCTATGGGGGAACAATCTCATTCACAGCACTACAGCGGCTGAGCAGCAGCCCTCAGGGAGAATGGGTTCAGAGGAGAATGGGTTCTGGGACTCTAGAACCCTGCTACCAGCCAGCCCTGCTGAGCTCCCTTTGAGGGGGTCTCTAGGGAGTGATGGTGAGAAATGATGGGGGGATGGTAAATAATTATGGTAATGGTGGGTAGTCATGGTGATGATTGGTAGTGATATGATGGTGGGTAGTTATGGTAATGTTGAATAGTGAGGTGATGTTGGTAGTGATGGGGATGGTGGGTAATAATGACTGAAAATGAATGAAGGTGGATAATGATGGTGAAAATTGGTAAGGATGGCAAAGGTGGGTAATGATGGTGGTTATAGTGAGTAATGACTGTGATGATGGTGATGAAGGTGGGTAATGATAACAGTGATGTTTAGTTACTGACGATGAGTAATGGCATCTGTAATAGTAGACAAATGGTAGTGATGGTGGCTGATACGGCAGTGGGGGACCAAGTCATATGGCTAAGTATGCTACAGGCAGAGATGAGAAGAAGATGCTTCCCACACAATCTGGCTTAGGCGCATTTATCTGTCCAACTCTAAGCAGTTCTGGCCTACAGAATGCAGGTAGAAACAGGTAGATTGTGGGCTTCCCTTCATAGTCCAATTGCACTCCAGCCCTTCTAGAGGATGCTTTGCACTGACTCTGCCAATCTGCTGATCTGGGTGTGTCCATGAAGCCTTGCAGCCGGTACACACATTTAAAAACAATGAGCAAGCTCTGTGAACTTCAGAACAACACACAGGTGTCCATGTCTACAGGGGTACACAGCCCTCTGGGCATGACTATAATAAATGCATAGAGTAATCACAGGGAAGACTCTGGGGACCACATGCCTACAGCCGGGGATAACTCTAAAAGCTGGTGTACAGCAGAACTGTGTTTCATTTTGCAAGGTCCCCAGGCTTCCACACATCAGACACCTCCTTTCAGCTCCAGATTTTCTGCAGGATCTGGGTCCACTGTTCCCAAGGAACATGGCATGGGACCATTGCCAGCCTGGCTCAGCTATCCCATGGCTGTAGCTGTTGCTATGCTTTTCAAGGCTGTTACTCTGTTATTTCCCCTAGAGTTTAATAAATCATTTGCCCCTCCAAAAAAAAAAAGCTAATTTGTGGAGTAAAACTGAGCCACTATCTTGCTGGCGTGTTTCCAAAAAGGATGAATGGATTTTTGCCTGAGGCTTTTGTTCCCGAAGCAGTGTGTTTGAAATGCTGGTCCCAGGATCTCACATCTCTCTCTAGCCATACTGGTTGTGGGTGCGGGGAGACTCCCAAGGAAATTTAAGCTGGAACTGGAACCACTTTATTAATCCTTAATTAAATTATCAAAATAAATTCATTTGGAATCATCTGTCTGAAGATTAATCAGGTCCGATTAAAACATCTAGACCCAGACCTCTGTTCTCTGCAGTAGTTGACAACAGATGAAAGTTTATATCCCTTTCTCGCCCATCCAGGGACAGATGACAGAAGGCGCAATCATCCTTGTGGCATGTACAGAAACAAGTCCCTGGCCATTGGGAGCCTCATAAAAGACAAATAAAGGATACTACCTGCAGCCCTTAAATGCTTTGGCTAGTGTGCAAAACCCAAGTCTACAGGGAGGATGCTCAGGAGAGAAGCAAACATGCTGAGGTGGTTTTGGGATTTCCTGGTGAAAACACCAGGACGTTGAAGGCAATGGCCTTAAGCCCAGTCTCTGGAAATCTAGTGTCACTGTGGGCACACAGCAGCTGCCATGCAGCCAGCCCCAGTCATACTGAGCAGCCGAGCAGGCATTGGCAGCGATACTTCTCCTAGGACAGGCAATTTCTTCCTGAGCTGCTGGCTCTTCCTCTGTCCAGGAGCAAAACACTCTGGGGTGGTAACCTGAGACTCGCCCTTAGCCGACACTCCTCCATGACTCTTCTTCTCAAGTCACCTCCTGTAGCTTTTGTTTCCAGTCTCCCAACACAATTGTTCACCCTACCCATGGGCCCTTGGGGTCTGAGACCTCCCCAAAGCATCCAGCTGAGGTGGTCTCCTTGATGAACCCCTCTTGGCGTGGTTCACTCTATGAAACTATGATTCCTTTCCTTCCAATGCAAAAGTGGGCCAGGCCTGAGAATCCAAGTTCTTTAGTGCAGGGACTGACCCTGTCACACTCCAGGCCCGCACTCCCTGCCTAGGCACTGCCTTGCCTTGTGCTCACCCAGTATGCTTCCTCCCTCTGCAGAATCAAGCCAGGAGGCCACGCCTCTCTCTTTTAGCTGACTACTGGCAGGGAGCCTATCAGGCAAGAGGAACTGGTGGCCAACACAGGCTTCTGGGATCCAAAAGCATCTTTTTCTGGCTCCATTAAGTGGTATCCTCTGACACAGGGAGGATTGACACCACAGCAATCAGCAAACGCTGAACATCAGAGCTGCTGTTCTGTAGAGCTGGTTAAACATTTACCTGTAACCCAGGGGCCACAGACTGGCACCCCTTAAACAAGCAGGGTAGGAACTGGTCAAAGGGCAGGGGGTGGGAATTAGTAGGGAGTTCAACCACAAATGGGAAATCTCTACACACCTCCTTCCTTCAAGACTCAGGGACTATTGAGGGAGAGGGGGCAGAAATACTTTTTTCTTTTTTATTTAAAAGGGTTTTTTTTTCCATTTTACATACCAAGCACAGTTCCCCCTCCCTCCCTCCCTCCCTTCTCCTGCCGACCCCCTACCTTCCCACTCCTCAAAAAGGGTAAGGCTTCCCATGGGGAGTCAAAAAGTCTGGTATGTCAAGTTGAGGCAGGACCAACACACCTCACCCCACCCTCCCAACCCCCACCCCCGTCTTATCAAGGTTGAGTAAGGTAAACCTCCATAGGGTATGGGCTCCAGAAAACAATTCATGCACTAGGGATAAATCCTGGTCCCATTGCCAGTGGCCCCACAGACTGCGCAAGCCACACAACTGTAGGTTCAGAGTCAATGAGGGATCAGAAAGATTTTAATAGCCAGAGATCAGGCTAGACCAGAGTGAAACAATGTCCTCTGCACACATCAACTCACAGAAGCTGCCATTGTCTGCATAAGCCCTTCACAAGACCAATAAAATCAACACTCCAGTTTGGAGCAGGGGAAGGGATATTCACACCAAGCAGAGAAGCCACAGGCAATTGATGGCTTTGGGGGAGGAAGAGTCATGGTTCTTTATGGGATGGCCCAACACCCATGATTATATGGACAACTCAAACTGGTCTTGGGGGTTATTAAAGTGTGTGGGGGGAGGGTCAACACAAAGTTGTGAGGGGTGGAGAGTTGGGGTGAATCTAGGAGGAGTTGGGGGAAGCGTGAGGATTGATGTGCCCAAAATACATTATATATGAAACTCTCAAAGAAATAAAACATAATATAAAAACATGCTGTCTAAGGACCACTCTGTCCTACCCTCCCAGACTGTGGAGTCCAGATGCAGAGATGGGGCAGAGGAATTCAATTTTCAAAGCATAGACCAGGGAAAGCCTTAAATCTGTGTCTCCTCCAAATTTCAAGTAGGAATAAATGCAGTAATGAGGAAGGAGCTCAGGGGCTTGCCCTAACAAAAGGATTAGTGAGCACAGGAGCAGGAGGGACCCAGCTAGGCCTCCTCTTGCTCTCTGCCCTCCACCATAAGAGGGCATCATGTTCCAGGCACCATCCTGAAAGCAGATGTCACCAAACAGCAAATCTATCATTGCTTTGATCTTGGATTTCAAAGGTTCCAGAATTTGAGAAATAAATCTTTCTTCCATTCTTTTTTCCTTTCTTTTTTACATTTTTACCCAACTCTGAGCATTTTTGTTACAGAGGTACAGACAAAGGAATTCTGAATGTCTTTGATGTATCTGGAAATGAGAGAGCAAAGCTGAGTCTAACAGCTAACTTTACAAGTTACAATTGGATTCAGTTAACATACACCATCGCATTTGACCTTCCCAACTCAAGAGGCCAATAGGGTCTCATGCCTGTCCCCTGCTCCAGATCACGGTAGAGGCTGCTGGTGTGCAGAGTGGGTCCAGCAAGGTTGATGGCGTAGGCTGGCTGCTTCTGCAGCTGCTCTTGTTATTCAGGGTAAAGATGAGCTACTGTTTGGGTAGCCTTGGGTGATCCTGGAGTAAGAGGAGGGAAGGGACAGGTACTTCCTCTGGCTTGGCACACTGACTGCAGTGTTGGAGAGGCAAGGTACCCAGGAAGAGAAACAGGCTAACAGTGCTCTCCAACACCCTGATACTTGCCTCCTCCCTTCTGTGAGAGTCTGGGATATGCAGAATAACTATAGGAGAAACCTACAGTCAAGACTTTCTGTGCCTAGGTCTCTACTAGTCTCTGGGTCAGGGGAGGAACAGGACCACAGACAGACTGTGAAAAGCAACTGCCCCTGCTGCACTCCTGACTTATGGCTGCTGTATCAGAGCCCCACAATAGAGGCAGGATGTAAAACAATAGCAGTATATTGCCTTGAGGCTCTGGAGTTCAAAAGTCCATATGAGGTATGGGTGGGACTAGTTCCCTCTGAATCTTGTAGGGGAGACTCCTTCCTGGCTTCTCCCAGGTGCTGGGGACCTCCGGCCACAGCCGAAGATGCTTCTATGCCTTTGTTGTCACACACAGACTACCTGCCAGTTTCCAGAACATGTTGCGGCCGTGCAGAGTCTCTGCTGGACTCTGTGGCTCCAACATAGGAAATATGAATGCTGTGGAGTTCAGGGAATGGGCAATATCAGCGAGGAAGCTGGGCCTGGTGCGGGGTCTACAGTTATGAGGCCAGACAAAGGCGGGGAGCCATGGTACTGAGTATCCATTCTAGGCACTTCTGTCAACCACCTGGACACCTTGGCTGCAAACTTCTGCTTTAACTCAACATTCCAGAAACTCCCTGGGAAGGGAAACATGCCCACACGAGCACCTTATACTGAAAGATAGGGTCAAATGTGCCTGCTTATTATTATTATTATTATTATTATTATTATTATTTGGTTTTTACGAGACAGGGTTTCTCTGCATTGTTTTGGAGGCTGTCGGTCCAGCCCGGCCTCGAACTCAGAGATCTGCCTGCCTCTGCCTCCCGAGTGCTGGTATTAAAGGCGTGTGCCACCACCGCCCAGCGTGCCTGCTTATTGAAGTTACAAAGAATCTAGCAGTAGATGCAATACTCCCTAGGGAGAGAAGAAGTTATCCAGGAAAGCGGAACCCCCCGTAGGAGGAGGGAAACCAAGGCTCAAGGGAAGCCACTGGCCCTGCTGGGTAAACAGGCCAAGGCTCACACCAGGCAGAGGAGCCCTGAGCTGAGGCTTGAATCAGTTTACTCTTCTTCTCCTACCACCTCCATCGTCATGTGTTGGGGAAAGATGCTCCTTCAACTGGCTCTGCCTTACCCACAGCTGGGTGCTGGGGGAGAATGTAGAGGCCAGAGACAATGCTAGAGTAACTCAGCTAAAGCCACTGAGATGTTTTGATTGGCGTGGAAGGGACAGGTGAGGTAGAAAGGGGTGGATGTTCCTATGGGTATGTGTGTGCATGTATGTGTGTGCATGTATGTGTGTGGAGGCCAAGGGTCAACTTCAAGTATAGTTCTTCAGGAGTCACCTACTTTGTTTTCAGAGACAGGGTCTCCCACTGGGGTCCTAGGCTCATTGATTAGGGTAGGCTGGCACGCACTTTACCCATGAGCCACCTTCCCAGCTCGGTGTCACTGAGTTTTAAGTCTGTGTGATGCCAGAGAGATTAAGGAGGGTGTTGAAGACCAATCGTTTCCCCACCCTTGGATTCTGACAATCCTGTTGGAAGCAAAGCCTGTCAGCATCAGGGAGAAGCGCTCAGGCAGCAGCTATGACAGGGTCAGAGGCTCAGGCTCTCTTTTCTCCAGCAGTGTTAAGTTCCTTGCCTTTCAGTGTCTGAACATCACCAAAAGTGAGCCACTCACACTGTCACTACTGACACAACTGGCACGTGAGGTGTCTTTAGCTGGCCTAGGGGGAAACATGAAAAACAAACCCAACCCAGCACATGTTGGAATCCAGTCAGGTTACAATAATAAAGCCAGGTCTCTTCCTGTGGCAGCAGGAAGATAGCTTTCCAGAGGTGGAGAGACTCCTGCTACCACAGTGTGCTTGCTCAGAGCTCTCTTCCGAGGCCTGTGGGCTTGGTGTCTTTGGCACACAAGTGGCTTCTGCTTTTGCTAAACCACTTCCCCTTCTGGAACCTGCGTGTCCATCCACCTCCCTCCCTATACTACACCTCTGCCAATGACAGCTGCTGGCTGTGATCCTGGGTGTGAGGCTGGGTGCTGGGGTGCGGATCTGTGTTATGTACAACAGGTCTGAGCGCCCTGATGTTCACTCTGCCATGGATGCTTGGCTTCTCTCCAGAGCACACAGTCCAGGGACATCTCCATGCTGCCAGCTCAGTAAAACTTGCTGGCTTATGGATTCCTCCTCAGTATTTAACCATTAACCCTTAACACTCAAGGGAGATAATTCCTGAGCCCATCACATTGCTTACTGGAGAAGACTGATGGGCCACAGGGGCCACAGTAGATGCTTCCAGAAAAAAAGCACAGAATATCTTCCTTACCCATAGTTCCTTCTAGACCTCACATCCCAAACACCTTAATTTATTTTCTTCTGTGACATGTACACATCTTGCATTTATTACCTCCAAAACACAGACTGCTACACTCCACTTCTTGGGAGGGTTAGCAAGAGAGGGAAGCCAGGCCCTCCTGCTCATCCACAGGAGGGGCAGCTAGCAAGATAGCCACTGGGGACCCCTGAGCAGAGCTAAACTGAGAGAGTTCCCAGAGGGCTCTTGGTTACCCCCTCTACCTCATAGTCTATTCCCAGATTCTAGAAAACATGCTCTCAAGTATGCTGCTAATGGACACCGCTTTATCAATAAGCAGATGGATACATGGGGTGAGGGGTGCCAGGGGACACCATTAGCATGTTTACTACAGTAGGAATAAAGAGAACCTCACGACCATGACCCTTAGAAGACTAGACACATTTGTTGCTCCTTAGAAGAGCGGGAGAAACATCTGTCACCTGGAGGACATTCCTAGGGTCTCTCTCCAGATTATTAACCATAGCAAGGGATGTTTAGGGCCTTGATAAGCATGGAGATACCCAGGGTCACACAGAAACCCGGCCACATTATGAACACTTTTGTCCTGATGGACTGTCAGGGTCTGGAAGTACCATGCCAGGACCAGTAGAGAAATGTTTGGCACATAACTGAGTGTTCTGTAGGCTGTGTATGTTACCATCCGCCTAGAGCTCTGAGGAACTGCTCAGACTTTGACCTCTCTCCCTCACAGGTCTCCTACCTCTTCTATTCCAGCAGCAATAAAGAAGCAGAGAGAGAAAAGCACAGCCACTGTAGGATCACCATCCCAGCTCTACAAAGCGTTAACCTCCTCTCACAAAATGGAGAGTCTTTGGAATACCTCTCCCTCTCTCCATTGAAGCCCTCTGGCCCCCTAGAGATGTTGGGTGGAACTTTTTTTCCATTTAAACTTTTTAAAAACAAGCAGTGATCATGACAAGGCCACCAAGAGCTGGGCTGCCGGGTGCTACCCTTAGGCATGGCCATATGGAAGAAGGAAAAAAGGTCCACTGCTATCCAGATGAGTGTAGCAAGTTCCTGGAAAAAGGAAGTGAAATCAGCAGACTCAGACAGCAAGATGTCAGTGGATGATTTGTACTTTCAAACTCAGCTGTCTAAATGTTTCTAGCAGGCCACATGTGTGGTTGAACTCTGTAAGGTTATCATTCTCAGGTTTAAACACGGTCACCTACTGGACAGGCCACAGGCTGATCCGCTATCATCCACTGCTCTTCAGTGCTCAGCAAACAGGCTCATACCAGGGCCTCTGACCTCAACTCTGGCTCTTCCTATCAGACTACCCTGCTTCCTTCTAGTTACCACAGCAGAACCTAAGACCTCTTGCTTCGTGGGTGAAGATGCTGGGACCTTCACACAGGGCCTACAGCTCACCCCCACTCTCCTGCAAGAGACCCCTGGATGACCAGCTGGGAACTCAAAGGCAAACTCTATCCCACTCTTTTTCTGTAGGGTCAGGCTTGCTGCTCCTGCTAGATAGGAGAGCAGAGATGAACCTTAACTGATGTAAAACATAAAATATTAAAATTTTGTGTTTGGAGCTCATACTACGGTGTGCATGAATGTCTCTTTACATGGTCTCCCTACTAATACATGCCTACACACACACACACACACACACACACACACACATACACGTGACTACACAGACATACACACATACACATATGACCCTCCAGTACCTAGAAGCATATATCATAGTTTTAAAGTTTGAGGGAATAAGTTTAGAAAGGTCTCCAACCTCCATCATGGCTGCATATGAGGCCCAAGGCTCTCTGTTCAAGGCTCCCTGGACACCTCTGGGAAGGCAGATTCTGGGTGCCCAGGCACAAGAGATGTGAAATCCCTGCCAAAGCCAGGCAATGGGAATCTAGCTCCCAAGAGGCATGAATTAACACAGAGAGTCTGAGGGATCCAAGGGACCCTGAAGACCCTTACAGCAAGGCTGCAGGGCCCTCTGACAATGCCTCATTTACACAGCCAAGTAAAGACCACAATTAAGCACTTCTGGTCCCAGAGCCAGAACTCAGGATATGGTGACAGTCAAGAATCAGGGTGCCTGGACGTGGGCCACATGTTTGGAGATTCTCATACCACTGCCTGAGGGAGAGTGGACAGCAAGGGAGGTCTCAAGCCAGGACCATGCTAAAGGTCACAGCAAGAGAAAGAGAATGGCAATGCCAGGGGCATGCATGGGTTCACAGGCACGGGTTCACACGCACAGGTTCACACGCACGGGTTCACATGCATGGGTTCATACCTCACTGGCCAGGCTCCAGGCTGCTTTCACTCAGAAAGTAGCAGTAGGCAGATGATTGCACCATAAGGAAAAAGTGGGTGGACGGGACGGGGAGGGGAGCCCGTGGGCAGAAACTGGCGTGATGGGAACAGTTCCAGAACCATGCTCCCAACTCTACCATACGGGTCCCATGGAGATGGCCTGTTTGCTTGCTTAAATAGAAGTTGCTTCGTTCCATGACAGTTATTAACATAGTCTCCACTACCAAGAGGATGCTACAACATGGTAAGATGAGAAAGAAAGACTAAGAGAATACACCAGCAATGAGAACATGCACGCACGCACACACGCACACATCCTCTGCTCTTGCCAGATTCAGAGTACATTTGCCAGATTTCTCCAGTAAATGAAGAAAGATTGTATTTTATTTTTGGTTTTTTTTTTGAAGCACAGTGTCATGTAGCTCAGGCTGGCCTTGAACTCCCCATATAGCTTTCCGATCTGCCTGCCTCTACCTCCCAAGGGCTGAGATTGAAGGCATACAAGTCCACACTCAGTTTGTGCAGTGCTGGGGATTGAAGCCTGGGCTTTCTGCATAGTAGGCAAACACTCTACCAACTGAGCTACAACTCTAGTGTAAGAAAGATGATTTTTTAAGTCATAATTTGCTTAAGTTTGCCTCTGGTTAGGTTCCTTGTAAGTACATTTTGCATTTTCAAGATGACCCTCAGGAGATATTCCAACTGCCATTTCACTAGTTCAGAGATGCCAAGGACCCTGTCCAGTCACCCAGTTAGTGAGATGGGCAGCAGGGGAGAATCCAGGTCTCCAAACTCCTATCCCTCATCACACATTAACTTAAGGTCTACAGTTCCAAGGAAACCAGAACAGATATGCCAAGCTGCATCAATTCAGACACAGTCTGCTCTTCTTGTGGGACTGGCAGTTCCTAGGGAGATATTTTTGCCTTCTTTATCTCTCCCGAGTAGGATGTGGAGGGGGAGCGGAAAGAACTCTTGCTGGAGAAATGGATTTAAGAGACAGCCCACTGGGTTCAAACGTCAGCTCTGCCCTCACCAGCTGTGTCCCTTGGGCAAATGACTCATCCTATCCGAGCCTCTATGTCTCTGATTATAAAATTGGGCAACAAGCAGAACCAGGTCAAGTTGTGATAGGCTGACAGAACCTTTGAAAGAGTCTGGCAAGGTGCCAAGTGCTGAGCAGTGTCCAGCAAAGACCATTGTGTAACTCTCTTTCAAAGATAATCCAGGGTCTCAGATACAGCCTCGCTGTGTACACCACTGCGTCTCAGAGGAGCCCGGCCTTCCCAGGGTTGGCCTCTGCAGCCACACCAGGCACTAGAATTGGGTCAGAAGGCAGGTTTTTCCAGCCCAGTGAAATTTGGCTCTTAAGAGACAAAATAAAGGATGGAAAGAAACAGGTAGAGAGATAGAAGAGAAGAGAGGCGAGCAAAGGGAAAGGGAAGGGCGGCATGAAAGACACAAGGTAGCATTCTCTCAGGGGCCCAAAGACAGAAAGCCAGCATAGCTATTGGAGGCAATATGGAGGGGGAACCATTTGGCGCCCCCATACCTCTTCCCAGGGAGCCAAGGATGGATGGTTTTTGTTTTGTTTTGTTTTTGTTTGTTTCTGACAATCCTAAATTGTTTATTGGGAATGAATTTTATAGACATCATGTATATTAGCAGTAACGGTGGAGCTGCAGAGTACTATGCCTTCTCCAGGCTGCATGGCGAGAGCCACCAGTAGTGTGGTGGAACTTGTGGCCCTTTTCTGAGGCCACAGCTCTTGCGGCCAGCAGATGTCAGCCCATGCATCTCTCTGTGCTTGTGGACTGGATTGGTGCTCCACTGGGTGTCAGGGTTCCTACTGATAGCTTTATGGAATGGATCAATGAGGATAACCTCAAAAAACTTTTATGTGGAATCTTCACCTACCCAGAAAGAATTCAGGACACTGAAAGCTCCGCAATGATGTCCAGCTCTCTCCTCAGCAGCAGACTGAAGGCTTCTGGCAAACTTGAGCTGGTTAACACCACGATGGACAAGCTTGCACCCTTAGGAACTGGGCGTTTGCAGCCACTATGGTGGACATGAATCCTGTACATGACATAACCTTGCTTGGCCTTGTACCCCAGCCTTTGAGCTTCATCAGGCTGGGTGGGGCGGGGAGCCCTGTGCAGCGCAGAGAGCTGGCGGTATTTCCAGCCAGGGATCCTTGGCAGAAAGCGCAGCACATCGGACTGCTTCTTCCTCAGCAGCTCCTGGATGTGTTTGTATGCACCCATCTTGGTTCACCTGATGGCTGCCGCCAGAGGAAAGTGACCCGAGTGTTCTTAAGGAGAGGGAAATTAAAATACTACTTAGGCAAGGGGTCTTTCCTGGCAAAGAAGGTAATGAACATGCAGTGTTGTATGGAAGATGACAGGAGAGATCAGATGTCATTGATTTTGGATGAGCCAAGTCCCTGCTGGAGTCTGGCGGGTGGCTGGACCATCTTCTACAGTACCAGGGATGAGAGGTTCCTGGGGCTGATGAGGCATAAGGGCTGGTGCCAAGGGCCTCCTCCTTCTGTTCATTAGGCTAGGTGCCAGACCAGCTCCAAGCAAAGGACTGTCTTGTCACCAAAACACCTCCTGGCAGAGTAGGAGTGCTGCTTCTTGTCAATTAGCTTGAGCAAAAGACCCAAACAACTTTCCCAGGTAGGAGATGAAAGGGAAAACATAGAAACAATGATGTTCCCAAGATATGTCCTCTCATTAAGTCTACAAGATGCAATATTGCTGAAATTTCTGATCACATGCATGTAGGTGTGTGTGTGTGTGTGTGTGTGTGCGTGTGCGTGTATACAGGAGCATGTATGTGTGCATGGAGGGGATCAGAGGTCAAGACCAAGTGTCTACTCAATTGTCTCTACCTCTCACTGAACTTGGAGCTCACAGACTCAGCCAGGCTGGCTGACCAGCAAGCCCCAGAGATCCACCTGCCCTGCCTCCTCATATGTCACCACACCTTTTTGTTTCTTTGTTTGTTTACATAGGTTTGAGGATTAACTCAGGTCCTTGAGCTTTCGCTGCAAGCACTTTATCAACTGAGCCATTTCCCTGGCCGTTCTCTTTCAACAAGTGGTTTTCATAAGATTAGTAGTAAATAATGGATTCACTCAGATTTTGAGACATTAGTTCCTAAAGATAGCTCAACATTTTGGTTCTCAAAGACCGTCTTGGTTTTGTTCATTCCACTCTTCAGCTGGTCTGGACATTTCCTCATTCTCTCTAGCACCATGAGGGTAGTGGTGTAGGAGACAATTCCTCTGAGCTGACCTGGGATTCCATACTTGTCTCCTTTAAAGGGGCTTAGGGTCTAACTAAGGAGACTGGCAGACACATCAGAGAAGAGTTAATTAGAGTTAATTAGGGTCAGAAAAGGGAGTTGCTAACACTCTCTTAACACCTTGCCTGACTTTTCTCCTCTTTCCAGGGACCTTGAACACAAAGGCTCAGCCTTCTCTCCTCTACCTGGAGGCAATTCCAAAGGGCTTCCAAGTCCCAGATGTCCCTAGGGGCTGGCTGGGACAGCTGTGATGACTGCTTCACAGCCTGCTTGTCCATCAGATTCAGCTTGCTCTCCTCTCCCACCACTTCAGGGCCAAAGCTGAGATACAAAATCAGGGGTCAAGGAAAATCTCAAGGAAGGGAACCCAGTCACTGAAGGCCTGTGTCATCATTTAACAAGAAACAGAGACAAGCGCGCACTCTGGACCTCATCACAGCAGTGACTCCTGACCCAGTGTTGCTACCCACGGGACTCCACCTTGGTCCTTTACTGAAGACTGGTATTGATCGGCATGATCACAGAAGACAGGACAGTCCAAAACATCTCAGGCCAGCCTGCAGCCTGTGCTCACCTCTGTCCCAAGTGTTGCTCTGAGCTAGCACAAAACAGAACTACTTTGTTGTCATTGTTTGAGGCTATCTTCTGACCTCTAACCCAGAAGCAGGGCTTATGGGCCAAGCAGGTGGGTCTCACCTACTGTAGCCTTGAGGAATGTCCCTCTCTTCTCAACTTGACTATAAGACCTGAGTTTGAGCCCTGGTTTGCCACTAGGCTGCCACAGGATCATGGTGGGTTATAGCATAGGCGGGCTGGTCCAGGTTGAAGTTTCTGTTCTCTCTGGGTTCCCAGGAAGCAGCACACACCCTTTGGGCCACTTCTCCTGGCTGGCACTCAGCAATCCAACAGGAGGCCACCTGGCCAAGTTCTGCTTTGCTCCTACTGTCCAGTGCTTCTCTGTCTTACAGCTGAGAATATTTTATTACTTGTGTCCTAAGGCCATTTCAGCAATCTCAAACTACATTTAAGAGCAAGAAGGGTGTAGAGACAAACAACCTCTCTGTTCTAATCCTGGCTTCTCTCCAGGGCCAAAAATACCATCTTGGGCACTCACTCATCTTTGCTGATAGAAACAGGATGCTAGCAAATGCCTACCTGTGGGAGAACCAGCTCCCCTGGCACCTCTCCTCCTACCCTCACATGTGGATCCTTGAAGACCCCCCTGACCCAGAGAAGGCTTGGGCAGCTGGAGACCAATCTGAACTTTCCTACTTCTTAGACCTTGTGGTACACAGACAGCATGGACTTCCATGGAACAGCATAGTAGCACAGAGTACATACAAACATAAGGAGAGGCAGATCCCCGTGTCTAGGGCCTCCAGGTGTGACCTTAGAGCTGAACTCACTTGTCTCATGCCCATGTGACAGATGGTCCATCCGTCCCTGCCTGGTGAGTGACAAGGACAATTGCAGTCAGTAAAGTGTCACTCTCACCTAGCTCCATATCCTCACATCCTGCTCAGACCTGGTCCCTGTTGATAGAAACAGGTTCTAACTACTGGAGACTAGTCTGGTGATGAAGGCAGACACTTGAGTCCTGGAGCCTTCTTCTACCAAGGACTTGCCGTCTGGCCTGAACTGGCAAGTGGGCAGTCTAGCACAGCTGATCTCTTATCGTCCACAATGGGTGCTCGTTAGGGTGCCCTGCGCTGTGCGGATATCTTTGCGATTTTCTTTCAATGGCCCTCCCTCAAATAAAACCTAGAAAAAGTGTCGCTATTCCTAGTCTCCACTGAGGACTATGTACTGTCACAGTTGACGAAACACAAGACTAAACCTAGACAGATTATAAGAAGTGAAGACACTCTCTGTTTGCCTCTTCCTCGGCCCATACTTCATTTAGGTAACTTTACAATCAGTTTGTACCCTGGAAATTTTTCTGAAGAATAAATGGGTTCTGGCCGGGCGTTGGTGGAGCATGCCTTTAATCCCAGCACTCGGGAGGCAGAGGCAGGCGGATCTCTGTGAGTTCGAGGCCAGCCTGGTCTACAAGAGCTAGTTCCAGGACAGCCTCCAAAAGCCTCGGAGAAACCCTGCCTCGAAAATCAAAAAAAAAAGAAAAAAAAAAAAAGGGCTCTGAAGTGATGCTTCTTGGCCGTTGTTTTCTCTCCCGTTTCCCCTATCCTCCCTCTGATCGGCTCAATTCCCTGCTAGGGATGTTCAGTTTCTGGCACCTTTTCCTTCTGTGGGCATTCCAGACACTTGGAAGAGCCTAGTGAGGCACCCTCCCAACTCTAGCTCTCTTGAATTCCTCCGTTCCAGGGTCTGCTTCCTCCATCTCGACCACCCGAGAAGCACCCGGGCTTCCCACTTCTTCCTTAGGCACCCACCAGTCTCAACAACCCGAGCCGTCAGCATCTGTTGAAATATGGCACTCAGGCTGATAAAGAGTGCTGAGTATCCAGTTAGAACAGGCCTTCTTTTGCTTGGTCCATCAGCCTTGACCTCACTCAGATGATAGTGAAGCCATGTGAGAAGGAAATCAAGTCCCTTGGGCTTAACCACAGGGAACTCTCAGGGGGCTCCGCTGCCACCCGTGGTGCGCATATGCAGCCTGAGCAGAGGAAATAGTTCAAGGTCAGCTGGCTGTGCATGCCCCCAAGCAGGGAAGCACCTTCAGTGCACTGCTTATTCACCCCAATTGCACCCATCTCTTCCTCTACCCACTTTGAAATAACTACATCTCCATCCTTTACTTCCTGTTGACAGGAAGCCTTCTCTGCCAACTCATGGCTTGCCACAGACCAATGGGATGGCGTCTGAGCCACAAGGTTCCTACCAGGGCCCTGGTGTTTCGGTGTTCTCTTGCTGGGTAGTGAAATTGAGTTCAACAGAGACCAATTTGCTTTCAGTAGCCGAGGTTCCCAGCTGCTTTTCCGTGAGGTGGAAGCCCACTCTCGAGGAGGGAAGCTTGTTGGGCAGCGGTCCTTAGGCAGTGAAGACCTGTGGAAGGGCAGTCTTATAATGACTTCCTCTTGTGCCAGGAGGGCAGGGAGGAAGGATGCCACAGGGCGAGGATGAGGGAAACAACCTGCTGGATGTGTAGATACAGAACTCCACATTTGCTGCCAGGTACGGTGCCTGCACATCCTTTCAAGCCTGTGTTCTGGGTCCTGTGCTGGGGGAGGGGCCCAGAAATGGCAGCTCAATCAGCTCTAATACCCCCCAGCCCTAGGAGCAGAGTAGCCAGGGGCAAAAAAGAGCTGCTGAAGTCCCAGCCCACAGTACCGGTATATGTGATCTTGTCTGAAATAAAAGCTAAACTCAGATGGAGTTGTTAGGGTAGACCCTCATCCTATGTGACTGACACTCTTTAAAGAGGAAGAAATGTGAGCGTGGCTATGCAGGGGGGAGAGGCCACTCGAAGACAGAGGCAATGTTGGAGTGATGCTGCCACAAGCCAAGAGCTGCGGGGCCACCAGGAGGTGTGAGCAAGGGGGACCCTTCTCTGGAGACAGCAGAGAGAACACCTTGGCATTGGCACTCAGGTCTCTAGGCTCTTGTGACTGCATGTCACCTGGTTTGTGCTGCTGCATTGTAACAGACCCAGAGACCTAATCCCTGCCTCAGAGGCACCTGAGCTGGAATGGGGGAGCCGTGGGGAGCAAGCACGGTGTACTCTAGCCTGGCCAGGAGAGGTCTTCATCTCCTGTTTTCTGCTGCTCACCTGCATTGTTCCCTCCGCCATGATGGGAATTTGCAGGACAGGGAGGAACCTGAGGGCCTGATGACAGCTGTGGGGAAGCTCTCAGGCCCACGTTGCTCTCGTTTTCTAGAGGGTACATGGTTGCTTGACCCTGCCATGTACCCTCTGAGACTCACATCCTGGGGCTGGGGGCAGAAAAGCATCAGGGGAGCGAGGCCTAACTCTGCCTCCTCCCAGTTTGTACCCTGCCCCACCTTCCTAAGTCCTGCTCTGGGCATACAGTCTACTCACTCTATACTTAGGATCACTGAACATTGCACAAACACTAAGCTAGGAAGATCCTGGCTTGCTCATCTGTCTGGTAACTGGGGAGCTGCACCTTGCTTCATTTATGTGCAACCTATTATGCAGCAGGCACAGAGCAAGGCCTGGGGACATCACAGAACTACGATGTCCATGGCCCCCATTTTCCTACAAGGGTGACTGTAGGTACCCACCACCCAATGGACACTGCCACAGCTTTCTGCTTTTAACTATGGACAAGTGGAGACTTAAAGTAGCAGGCTTTGATTCTACCTCTTGTGGTTGTCTACAGTTGCTGGAACAACTTCACAGTCTGTGCTGATCTCTGGGGTCAGCTGGTAACTCACCCATGGCGAGTGTCATAGCAGCCCTGTTCACGTGCCCAGCCAACTCCACAAACGCCAGCTAACGGAAGACAGTGTGTCTGTGTGTCTAGCAGGCAGTTCAGGTGGCCTCAAATCCAGTGCTTTCTCCAGCCTATTAGTCACAATAGGACTCAGGACATGGAGTCATAGACTCTGCCTCCAGTCAGGTCCCAGTGTAAGGAACTTGAGTACAGTGAACAAATCGGTAACTAAATCTCTAAATCTAACTAATGTCATTAAATAATTAATACACATATAACTCTATTATATACTGCTTAAATAATATGAATTTTGGTACATATGCACTCCAGTTCCCAAATGTATCGGCTGTGTCCAGCTGACATTCAGTTGTACCCACATCCAAGAAGCCCACTCAGTAGCCAGACCTCTCACATGAAGACACTGACACACAGCATTCAGGCTTCACTAGTGAGTCCTGGTGCCCTGCAAGGAGCTGATGAAGCTTCTGACATCTGGGTCCTCTAAGAGTTTACACTCACAGACACCCAAAGATGCACTGAGCCACTGAAGCATGCCTAAGACGCTGACTCACACTGGCTACTCCAGCTGCTGGCTAATCTTTATTTGGAAGCCAGAAAGTTCCAGTCATTGTCAATTAGTAGTAAAGGGAGGTTCTCAATGATGGATGGGATAGTGCAGATGATTTACGAAGGAAATGCAGATGACATAAAGATAGACAGAGATAGATGGACACATGATCGATGGATGGAGATGACAGATAGGTATATAGATGATACATGGGTACTTGAATATAAACAGACAGGGACAGATAGATAATGAATGGATGGAGATGACAGATAGGTATATAGATGATACATGGATACTTGAATATAAACAGACAGGGACAGATAGATAATGAATGGATAAAGATGACAGATAGGTATATAGATGATACATGGATACTTGAATATAAACAGACAGGGACAGATAATGAATGGATGAAGATGATACAAGAGTATTTGGACAGATTAGATAGATGACGGATATATGAATAGATAATGTGTGAATACACAGATGATGGTTGGATGGATGGATGAACAGATGAAGGATAGACGGACAAAAGTTACATGGATATCGGATAAATTAGACCAATCACAGATAGGCATTGTCTTAGTTAGTGGTTTCTACTGCTGTGATAAAACACAATGACCAAGAGCAAGATGGGAAGAAAAAGGTCTGATTTATAGTTCTAAATCGCTGTTCAGCATCAAAGGAAGTCAGGACAAGAACTCAGACAGGATTGGGACCTGGCATCAAGAGCTGATGCAGAGGCCATGGAGGAACGCTGCTTACTGGTTTGCTCCACATGGCTTGGTCAGCCTGCTTTCTTTAGAACCCAGGACCATCAGCCCAGGGATGGCACTACCCACAATTGGGTGGACCCTTCCCCATTGATCACTGATTAAGAAAATGCCTCACACTTGGATCTCATGGAGGATCCTTCCTCTCTGACGATTCCACCTTGTGTCAAGTTAACACTCAGCCAGCCAGAACAGCGATGGATAGACAGGAAAGCAGATGACACACAGAACGAAAGACATGAGAACAGAACAAATGGACGCTAGAATCCAACTGTCTTACACCAGGAGGTGTAAGAATCCCATGGAGAATTTAAAGAATAACAAAATCATGGGTCTTGTCTCAGAAATTCCAATTCAGTAGGTTTAGACTGAAACCCAGGATTTGATATTTTTAAAAGCAATACTAGACAGTGCTGTTATACTTAAGCTGGTTCAAGACCACACTTTGATAATCCTGCCCTAAACTCCAGCCATGAAAGAGCATGTACAAACCATCAAAGCAAGATGTCTTCCTCACACTCTAGTTGAGGATGTTGCAGTGGTAAAACACTGAACATATTGTCACTTGATCCTCCAACCCCAGGGTCAGAACACTATTCCTGTCACTATGCTCTGCAGGCAGTGTGGTCACAGGCCATCACCAGCACCGAGGGCCCTGTGGCCTCAGGTAGGGTGAGAAGCCAGCCACACAGCATGTGGCAGTATCTTGAGCTCACTCAAGCCCAGTTGTGACACCATAACCTTCTGACTGGCCAGATACTCTTGATCCTATTTTTAGTCTGTCTCCAATGACAGTGAAGGACTTCAGGAGCTCCTCTCCCATGAGGGTTGGGAGCATGTGCATTCTGTCACTAATGCCTAGTAGGTGAAGACCCTAACGTCTCTGGGAGCTTGTGTCATACAGGGTCCTGTCTCACTCAGGCCCTCCTTCCCATCTTCCTGGGAGCATCCCCCAACTACCTTTGCCCCCTGAAGGGCTCTCAGACTCTGATCCCTTAAGTCTGCCAACACACTTCAACTTGCTGGTGTGACTGACTACTTCTCATGAATTTTTGTTCCTCACATTTTAATGGCTTCTCAGTTTGGGCCCTCTGAAAAAAGCTCCCAGACAAAAGTTTAGGACTTAGTGAATACTTTTAAGTTAAACAGCGTTAGCAAAGGAGTAAGAAAGAAGTTTCAGTGCTGGGCGGCAGTGGCGCCCTCGGGAGGCAGAGGCAGGCGGATATCTGTGAGTTCGAGGCCGGGCTGGACCGATAGCCTCCAAAACAATACAGAGAAACCATGTCTCGTAAAAAAAAAAAAAAAAAAAAAAAAAGAAGTTTCAGGAAGCCAGACAGGCTATGAGGATATGCTAATAAGTGGATTCCTTGGGGGAAACAGCAGCATCCTGCTGGGTTCTCCTGAAATGGTCTGTGCAGCCACATCAGACCCATCTACCCAATGATTGCCTACGTGGTGCAAGTCTGTCCTTTGAGTGCCCACTAATGGTGACCCATTAATTCTTGTGCCAGGAGAGGCTGTGAACTAGGGACTTCAGACACATGCTTAACCGTTATGCCCAGCACATATGATGACAGGTCAACTCCTCACCTTGTGGTGAGAGGAGAGTGACAACCACATCAGATCCCATCAGATGCAGAAGGACATGGCCTTCCAGTTCTAGTGGAATGCAGTGTCCCATGGAGGGAAGGGAATGGTCCAGAGACCAAATCAAGTAGGGCCCTGAAGGAAACTCAGCAGAAAGTAAGCAGGAGAGACGAAATTGAAAATGGATTTCAAACAACATGCAGTTTTTTCTTTAACCTTAAGCTTGTTCCATGTCATGTTTGGAATATACTAGCACTAAAACTGGTCTGTTATTATGTAGATCCCTCAGACAACCCTGGCTCAAAGGCCAGACTCTGCCTCATCCCAGTACTATGGAATCGGAGGCAGAGAGATCTCTGTCTATTCAAAGCCAACCTGGTCCTCTTAATGAATTCCAGGCCTGCCAAGACTCAGGAATTGCTCACAAAGGCAGAACTGCAACAAAGACCCTGCCCCTTACTCTCAAGCCTGCCCTAAGTCCCCCATAGCCTTGTGGACAGCTTTGGGTGTGTGTCTTTCTTCCCGTCTGAAAGACTCCTCCCAGCTTTGGCATCTGGTCCCACCAGCAAATACAAGCACTCTTCAGACACAGAACTCTCTCCCTTGGACCTGGACCTAACCCTAAGGAAGACACCAGGCATAGGTCACATTTGGTGAACACTTGTGTGGCAATGGAGTGGACTCTGCTTTCACTAAGGGCTAGGTTATGCCAAGAATATGCTAGAATGTCCCAACTTTGATGCTGCTTGTCAGCACTGGGCCTATCAGTCCCTCAGCTGGTGCTGGGTTTTGCCCTACACTGCCACACAACACTCCACTTCCATGACAAGCACACGTGAGTGGGGGGATCAGCCTCTCCACTTGGCCTCAATTCAATGTGACTGGCTCAGTGGGCAGGAACTACTTACTCCCCTCCTCTCTTCTTGCCCTGCCCACTTTTATTATTCATTTTATTGAGACTATTTGCTATGTAGCCCAGGCTTTACAACAATCCTCATGCCTCAGCCTCCTGATTGCTGGGAGCTCTTCACTCTGTCATGCATGTAATAACCACGTTAGTATACAGCACTTTACATTGTGAAGACCTTTCCCATTGTTTACTGGTGGGCACCATTTTCTGACACAAACAAGACAAACAAACTATGTTAACTGTTAAACAGATCTAAGCAGTAATTTTTAGCTTTCTATTTAAAATAGTTTTAAAATGCCTTACATGGGCAATGTATGTAGGAGTGTTTTCTCAAATAAAACCCGTATCCCTGCTTGTTCGGGTCACTGCAGAACTCATGACTTGCCCAGATGCCCAACTTCACCCTGCTCCCCAAAGCACACATTTGCCGTGGAGAGCTCCAGGCCCCAAGTCTCCACTCAGTATTGTAGTCCTGGGCTGGACTTAAAGGGGGATAGGGAGCACCTAAATGGAAGGGTTTGGGGTAAATACGGTAGGAAAAGCCTACTACTTACTCTTCAGGGTGAAAATGGGTGGGAAGCCCTGGCAAGCCAGCTCTGCCTGTGCTGTGACAGGGATCAGCGATGCTGCCATGAGGTAGTGGGGCTGAATGTGCTGTCCCACACGGCTTAGCTCGTGCACGTGTAAAAACCTTTGCTTGACTGGTCATCTCGAAGGGTGTAGCCAGGTGTGGGTTCCTTGAGCCGTAAAGGTAAGGACTGGGGTATACCTCCTGTGACCTGATCTTGCTCTATGGAGGTGAAAACAAGAGTCCCTGGGCTACCCTCTAGGGCAGGCCAGACTGAATGATGCTCAGCACTGTGAACAATCTACTCTGCATGCTGCCGCTCCCTCTGGCTGTTTAGATCAATGTCGCCAAAGTCCAACCAAGGTGGCAGAGTGGTGATTTGAGCTGAAGTTAGCTACAGCCTTGTACAGATGAGGGCTCCTCTAACCTTCAAATTTCAGAGGCCCAAAATGTCCCTGGAGCCAAACGGAGGAAACCATTGCAAAGGGACCCCAGCCGCGACTCACATGAGCCCTGAGGACATGGTGGAGAGCCATTTGGGGGTGCACCCATACTGTGGCCCCCGCGATGTCCCCACCCACTACTCCTTTCCTCGGTCCCTAGCGGCCTCGCACAGCTCCACCCCAACACCCCCCCCCTCCCCCAGAGCGCAGTCCACACCGTCCTTTTTCAGCAAAACAACGCGACTCACCCACCCCCTCCCCAGCACCAGCACTGGCCAGATCCAGGGCTAGGCCCAGTCCTCCACCAGGCTATGCGCACCCGGGAGCACGCTCCGCCTCCCTGCTTCCTGGCAGACACCCCTGCCCATGCCCCTGCCCGGGACAGTTCTGGAGTTCCACGCGAGTGCTGAGCGAGGTCCAACCATGGGTTCTGTGGCCCAGCTTGGGCACTGCCCCCTCCCCGCCCCAGACTCCCGAAGGGACGGGAGGGACGGGACAGCGCGCGGGGGGGTGTCCCGAGTTAACCGCCTCAGCGCAGCTGGAGTCTAGAGCTCTGGGAACGGAACTCACCGGAATGTGCACTCGTAGTGACCGTCGCTTCAGGCTGGGGTTTTTCTTGCCTCCGCTCCCTCCAGGGCTGGAAACCTCTTTCTTCTTCTTGGTGTCCATGGCTGCGCTTCCCATAACTTTGACCAGAAGTTAATTCCGGTGCCTCGTCCCCGGGATTAGGTCCCCTCGCTGCCTCCCAGGGCTGCTGCCGTTACACTGGAGCCGCGCGCTCTTTATGACTGTCCTTCCACCCTGAAAACACCTCGTGGAGACTTCCGCGGGGCGGGGAGGGCCGACGGCGCAGGTAACACGCGGGGAGGCGCCCGAGGGGCTGGCGGTCCGCGAGATCCCGGTAGGCTCTATTTCGTCCTCCTACCGAGTCACCGACTACAGAGTCGAGGACAGCGCTGTCTTTGCTTACGCGTGGCAGAAGTCTCGTGCTGGGTGACAAAGTTTCCCTCCTACTGCAAAGCGAAGCAACATTTTCCACCCTCTCGGCTCCTCCCACGGATTCCCAGAGGTAATTGGCCAGACAGGTGCAATTTACAGCAGCAAGTTGGAAAACAGCCTTCCGGTGCTCCAGTCTCGGTGGAATAGGCTGTCAGAGAGAGAAGCTTAGTATGGAAATGCATAACCCTGGGCCGCACAATGCAGCAGCAGGGAGCCAGGGACCCAGAGGGCCGCCTCTCTAGGCGAGAGGGAGGGTAGAGGGGGAAGAGGAGGTGCAAAAGCCGAGGCTCCTCGCAATTGGGCTGGCGCGTGGCCGCAGAAATAAACTGTGACGGCGGCTGGCTGGGTTCTGCGGGCCGAAGGGCGCGCCCCAGCCCCTAGGGGAGAATTGGGCAGGGCAACCGCCCTGGGCGGCCTCCGAGCAGCGTCCCCCAGGACTCAGGGGACAGTAGGGGCCGAACCTGGCACGGACTCAGACTCCGGGAGAGCTGGGCGGTGGCAGGCGGCGCGCGTTGAACAGGAAGTGCGCGGTGTGCGGCGCCACTGTCCCACTCCACGCCGCCCCCGGGCCGCCCTGCACTTGTCTGTCTCAGACAGGCAGACTCCGGACTGGCCCCAAGCTGATTTCTGACCCATCTCGTTTATGTAGTGTCTCTGTTTAGGTCGGATCCCCGGAAACACACCCAGGCCGCGGTTGGAGCCCCTGGTAAAAGGCTCGGGAGATCTAGATTTGCTTTGCGGAACTCCGCCCTGCGGAATGGGAACCCAGCGCATCCCAATCCAAAGAGCCCTGTGGCCGGGTGAGTGCCGGCTTTTCTCCACGACCGGATTCTTTACACGTTCATCAAAGGTTGCACAGCCAAGGTCCTGAGACCACGGAAGGAAATGGGTGCTTAGGAACCTGAAAACCAGGGCGAACACACCGCGTGTTCCAGGGCCTTCAGAGTCACTAGCTGCAGATCCCGCACTGCCGGCTTCTCTAGGCTCGGGCACCGCGACCATGGCTTCTGGGATGAGTGAAGGGGGTTCTTCAGCTCCTGCTCAGAATTTAAAGACTGCAAGACCCCAAAGATCACTCCGGCTCTCTAAAGATGACATCAGCCCATCTGTGTCCTGCAATCAGTAAGGCACAGATGTTACACAGAGAATGATGTGATGGGGGTCGCTTTGACATGACACCCATCATGGGGGCAGTTGAGGAGGTGGCTTTTGCCCCGCGGCTCCCTGCTTTCAGAGGAGGTGACCTGGTTAGCACGCTTTAGATAGAGACTATTATTTAGTAAAGGACCTGTCTGTCCATGAGAGACAACCTAGGTTCAGCTATCTCCTGGGTTTCCACATTTCCAGCCTACTTCCTGCAAATTAGGTAGAATCCTGCAGTTGTGGGGGTGTGTCCCCGTTCACCAGTAGATTTGTATACATTCCTCCATGCTTCCAAGCCAATAATGAAGCACACCCCTTCCCCAGTGTCCCTAAGCAGTGTCTGGAGGGCACCCTGAAAGAACCTGTCTAGGATCAACACTCAAGCAACTGTATTTTGTCCCCACCCAGGGTGTAGGTTTCTTGCCCAGCTCCTTGCTAAAAGGACTTCCAGAGACTGAAAGATGTCATTCTACTGAATGTTCAAATTGCTCCTTAGAAGCAGAAGTGAGGGGTTTCGGGGCAAATGGGGGGCACCCTTGGGGGGAGGGCACCCTCAGCCACTAGAAAATGTCACTCCAGGACTGTCAAGTAAGTGTTCTCTCTGTAAATGGTCGTCTTTTGTCATGATTTGCCCGGATACATAATTGGCACCATGTGATGAGAAAGAAAGGGCTTTGAAAGAAGTAATCAGAAGAGATCAAACTGACAGGGAGAGACTGGGGCGGACCCTGATGCTTTGGTTACTTAAACCGTCCCCCACCAAGATGGGCTTCCTGTTTTTATGAGCAGCACTTAGCAGTTGTTATAATTTATACTTTTGTCAATGATTTGTGGAAACATGTATAATCTTTCTCCAATAAAGTATTCTCTTGATTTTACCTTTCGGAGTGCAGACTTTGGAGGCTTGGAATCCTAAATCTAAATATTGGGACTTGAGATAGCTCAGTGTATAAGGTACTTGCAAGCAAGCCTGGGTTAAATTCTCAGAATCCATGTGAAAGCTGTGTGCAGTGATGTGTACCTGTAATCCAGCACTCCTATGAGCCAGTACACTGCACGGTGTGACGCATAACAAGAAAGACCCGGCTTCAAACGAGACAAAACCACCAAGGTGAAAGGAGAGACTGGTTCCTGAAAAGTTATCCTCTGACCTCCATATGAGGTTCATGGCACATACCCACATGTGTAACCACATATACTTTAAAACTTAAGTCAAATTTTTTATAGGCTGGAGAGATGGCTCAGTGATTAAAAGCACTTACACTGCTCTTGCAGGAGAGCTGGGTTCGGTTCTCAGTGTCCACATTGTGGCTCACAATCACCTATAACTCCAGTTCCAAGAGTTCCAGCACAAACACAGTATACTTATGGCTCAGGCATACATGCATACACATAAAATAAATCTTTAAAAATATATTTTATTAGTCACGCATGGTGACACACACTCCTAATGCCCTCTTTTACACCACACACCACGTGGCAGCTATATCCCCAAAGGAGCACGCACACACACACACACACACACACACACACACACACACACACCCTGCTTCTGGAGTCCCCATTTCTGAATGCTACTACCCGCCAGGACTCCTATTCACCATGCTGACCCACGTGGAAGTGCTCCTCCTCCTCAGCCAGGGTGAAGACTGTATTCAGGGCCAAGGTCTACATCCCAGCTGAGAAGCAAGGATGGCAGGAGTCTAAGAGTTGACATAAGGTTGGTATGGTGGCACATGCCTGGACTTCAGCTACTGGAGAAACTGGGTTAAGCTCACTAGTTCAAGACCATCTTTGGAAAGAGTGAGGAGAGGTAGCTGGGGAGGGAAAGAGGGAAGAGCAGGGGAGAGATTTTCCTTCATTATCCATCCAGAGTTTATGAAAGGAACATTAATGGTTTACTTTCAATTAATCATTCTGCATTATGTTTTTCATGTTGCCTGTTAATATCCTCTTTGAATGAAGGCGACTTTGAACATCATGGGTCACCTTTGTAGATCACTGAGAATTTAGAAGCCGTCATGTATTAGAAGTACCTTGTGCATTGGGAGAGTATAAATTAGGCCTCTTGGGGATCTATAGATGAATGTGTTTGATGAAGTCCCACACTTACACCACTGGATACCATGTTGGAAAGAGGACAGCCATGGCCTTTTTTTTCTTTGTGTGTGTGTGTGTGTGTCTTGGAGGACAACTTCCAGTGGCATTCACAGGAACACCATAAGTCTCTTTTTGAGCAGTCTCTCATTGGCCAAGAGCTCATCAATTCAGCTAGATTGTTTGGCAAGCAAGCCCCAGGGATCCTCTGGTCTCTGCCTCTCCAGCACTAGGATCATAAGCTTGTACCAGCATACCTGGATTTGGGGGATCAAACTAAGGTCCCCATGCTTACAAGGCAAATCCTTTGCCATCCTACACTATCCTCCAGTCCCAGGAATCAGCCTTTTGACCACCTCTGACATGCCCAGCACTGTGGTAGATACTTCATGTTATTGATCTAATGTCTATCAAAGTCCTCTGAGAGAACTGTCACACTCACTTCGTTGAAGCCTAACTGCTGGCTGATTGTCATTGCCTTGTCTTTTCGGGCAACAGAAAAAAAGGCAGCCTCTTCTATTTTAAAACCAGACTTACAAAACTCTAGGAAATGTCTCAAGGGTGACCTTGAGCAAACTGCATAACATCTCAGCTGCCCTGATGTCCTGGCCTGTGACACAGTTGGTGAGAGCAATCACTTGTGTATTTAGAACACAGTGTGTTGGTTCTGTGCAAAAGACAGCCCTTGGGGACTGAACTGACTTCAGGGCTTCTGTAAATGCTGCAGCAACTCACTGCATGCCCTACTAAGGGGTCACTTTCTAATCTTAACAACCAAGACAGAAGCACATTTTCATATTTGCTTTCTTTTAAGCTTAGGGACTGATGGTGCAATCTTAGGATGGCTTCTGTTCTCAGGATCAAAGGGAGTTACTGACATTGAGAGGGACATGAAGGAATGACCCAGCAGGAGTGGAAACAGCCTTGGAATGGCCCCTCTTGTGTGCCCTCAGGGCCTGCTTTCATTTGACAGGGAACCAGCCACCTCTGCTCACACAGCAGGCTTCCCTTCATCCATAAAGCTAGCTAGCCATGGGCAATTCCAATCATGAAATCCAGACTTGCATTAAGGTAAAGGTGAACTCTGTGGCAATATCCTGTCTTTTCTTCAGAGAACAGCCAGGATGCTGACAGCTCAGTGTCTAAGTTCACACACAGCAGTCCTTAGGTGACGGAATCAGCACAAAGATCTTGTGTGGCTGAAATGTGTCTGTCTGCTAAACAGAAGCAGAGAGAATCCCAGCAGTGAAGGGCATTTGTCCCGTTACCAGCATCAGCTTGGAGTAAGGACCCAGTTCAGCCAGCAGCTGCCTTCAGCATTGCTGCTCAGGACTTGAGGTGTTTTGTTCTAGTTAAAAAAAAAACTTTTATTTGTGTAGGGTGGGGTGCATGCCACACCCTCGTGTGGAGATCAGAGAACCCTTGACCTCCAAACCATACAGGGAAGGACAAGCACCATCCAGGCCCTCAGAGGAAGGGTGTCCCTCCCGGGAGGGCTGGACCAAACCCTGAGTCCAACCCATGCACAGCCTTGCCAGAGTCCATGCCTGCCCTTGTCCCTTAGTACCTTACACCACAATCAACCAATATCCATTTGCCAGGCAGACAGATCCCATGGGGACACTCAGTCCAAGGACTCTTCATCTCAAAGACATGGTGGGTTTTGACAGCTCTCTTGATGCCATGTAGGTCACAAGGTATTTTATGAAATGTCCCTAAATAGAACCCTGAAGAATCTCATGAGGTCTTGGGAGAGACTGCAGAGGAGAGGAAGTTTCCAAACCGGGCCTTCCTGTGTAGGCTTGGATGAGGTCCCTTTGAGTCAGCCACACCCACAAGGCTCGAGACCTTTCCACCAAAGGCCTTGTTGTTTTCTAGTCCCACTTCTCATAGCCTTTTACCTTCTAGGTTAAAAAAGAAAGTAATAACGCTAACGACAAAGCTCTGCTCTGGCCCGTTTGTATGGACCATGGGACCTGTTCACCCATGACTCAGGGCTTTGAAGGATTTGAGATGGAGGGGTAAAGGTGCTATGGGGAAGGGCTGGCTTTAAGGTTCGCTGCCAACACACAGCATGTGCAGAGGGATGCTGGCCTGGCTGTGGGCAGCCCAGGGCCCAGCAGGCTTCATGGTAACTTGTGTAGTTGGCAAAGTCACATAACTTAATATGATGTAGGGGATCATGAAGTGTCTGGCAATAGCAAAAGGTTTCTAAAACTGTAATGAGCAAAACTGAATTCAAAAATCAATTGCAGGGTTCAAGTGGTTGTAGCACATGCCTTTAATCCCAGCACTCAGGAGACAGAGGCAGACAAATCTCTGGGAGTTGAGGCCAGCCTGGTCTACAGAGCAAGTGCCAGGAGAGCCTCCAAAGTTACCAAGGAAACCCCATCTCTAAAAACAAAATAACAAGAAACAAATCAAATGTAGAATGAATTCGAGTTATTTCTGGTGGCACTTGTCTGTGTCACACAGCAATACCCACTGCAGCCCTGGTTCTGATTGTACAGCAAGTTCACAGTGGGAGCCATCACATCATGCAGGGCCACCTAAGCTGTCTGAAACACCTCAGCTCAGATTGGAAACACTGGAATCTATGAATGCAGCGTCTTCACAATGCATACAAAGTTCTCTGTGCTTACAGAAACTGATTTAATTGTAGAAAACACAGACTTTGAGTATTTTCCTACGACTGTTTCTTCAATGTGCATCACATTTGCGTGTGTCTGGACTGCACTGCATTAGAGTATTTGATCTTAACAGTTGCTGTTTGAGTTGTAGGCTTGAGGTTTACAAAAATTCACTAAATGAGTTTTGGCTTAAGATGAGGAGACAGAATTTCTGAAATGTCTTTAAACATACCACTGGTATTTCAAACTAAATATTTATGTACATGAGGCAATGTTCTCAGCATTGATTGTAAAATCACAGGGTAATTGACTCTGGAAAGGGTGAAGATGCCCTACATCTTGCAGGGTTGGATACTCTTCCAGTGTTTAACTCTTATGTAGAAACAAGCAAGCACACCCATCCCACTAGTGTGAAGATTCACTTTTGTTTTTGACAAGTGACAAATACCAAAGAACTGTTTCCAAGTAAATTTCTTGGTGGTTTATTATCAGTGAGTGTTGGATTTGTATGCCTGTCTTATATACCAATACAAGTAAATTTTCTTGGGCAAAAAGGAGTTGTAACAAAGTATAAAAAGCTCCAAGTTAAAGAATTTCTTCCCAGAGACACTGTGGGACCCTAATCCCTGGAACTTTTAAATGCTTACTTAACTATTTCCAGGGCACTATGTCATGACCACTCCTAGAGACTTGTGTGTGTCAACAGGGTGGAGATGCAAATGGAGTCCACCTGCCCGATGGACTGTCTTGTGGCCATCTACCTCTGTTGCTAGTACTGGTCCACTCAGCTCTGTGCTGATTTTGGACTTGGTTACTGTGAGACTGTAGACAGGTCAGCAGACAGCCGTGTGGGAAGAGGGTGGGCCAGATGGGCTTCATCTCTAGGATGCAGGAGTTGGAAGTCTGATGAAGTCACAGGGAAGACAGGATGTCCATTTCAGCCTTGGTAGAGGTAAGAGCTACTGTCTGGGTGCTTTGCTTCTCTAATCTTCAGTGGCTTTATGAGATCATAAACAATACATCAACACAAGGGAGTATGGAGGAAATAACTTGGGCCAGTTTGGGCCTGTGGGACCATGAGGACAATGGCTGCTTTCCGAGGGGGATGAGATGATATTGGGAAAGGCCATCCTGGAGAGCAGAGCTGTGCGTGAGGGGAGCCTGGCTGCAGAGAACTTACACACCATGGAAAAGAGAGGCCACGATGGTAGATGTCTACTTCTAGAAGCTTCGTTGAATAAGACAGCAGGAGGGCTTTTGTTTTCAAGGTAGTGTTTTGGTTTTTTTTAATTTTAGAAGCACTCTTATTTACATATCAATCCTCCCATTCCCTCTCCCTCCCATCCTCCCATGCTCCCTACTGACCCCCCAACCCACCCACCACCCACTCCCCAGGGATAGTGAGACCTTCCATGGGGGATCATCAAAGTCCATCACATCATTCCCATATCTGGGCTGCAATAGTATCCCTCTATGGGGAAAGGGCTCCCAAAGTCCATCTGTGCACTAGGGATAAATGATGGCTCAACTGTTAGAGATCCCATAGACAACCCAGGCCTCCAAGCTGGCCTCACATTCAGAGGACTTTGTTCGGGCCAATGCTGTTTCCCCAGGTACAACTAGGGTCTCAGTGCTCTCACTAGTTCAGGTCAATTTTTTCTGCATGTTTCTCCAACACCACCTTGGCTCCCTTGCTCATCCCTTCTGCTATCCTTTTTTTTTTTTTTTTAATTCTAACTTTATGGTCCTGGCTGTCCTATGTAGATCAGGCTAGCTTTGAATCAGCCACCACCTCTCAAGTGCTGGGATTAAAGGCATGTGCCATCAAGCCTTGCTTGGTTTCATTTTGTTAATTTAGTTTAGAACACTTTATTATTTATTTGTGGAGAGAGAGAGAGAGAGAGTGACTATGTTACATGTATGTGCATGCCCACAGAGGCCAGAGGAGGGCATCAGGTCAACTAAAACTGGGGTTATAGATGGTTATGTGCTGACTGATATGGGTGTTGGGAATCAAACCCAGGTCCTCTGGAAAATCAGTAAGAGCTCCTAACTGTTGAGCCATCTCTCCAGCCCTGATTTGTCCTTTCCCCTGCCTGCCTCTCCTCCCCCTCCCTCCCTTCTTTCTTTCCTGTTTACATCAAATCTTGATCCCTCTGGTATTTATTTTGGAGCTGTGAGGCAGTGGGGGAAGGGAATACCTCATTTATTAAGATTGTAATGTATTTTTAAAGGTTTTTTTTTTGTCTCATACTGCTTTGTCTAGGCTTTTTCATTTGTTTTGTTTTGTTTTTTTGAGACAGGGTTTCTCTGTAGCTTTGAGCCTGTCCTGGAACTCGCTTTGTAGACCAGGCTCACAGAGATCTGACTACCTCTGCCTCTTGAGTACTGGGATTAAAGAATTTTTCTTTTCTTTCTTTTTTTTCTTTTTCTAACCTTCTTGTCTTTTAATTTTATATTATAGTTCCCAGTCTTGGATTTTTAGGGGTTTTTTTTTGTTTGTCTTCATGTACGTGTGTGTGTGTGTGTGTGTGTGTGTGTGTGTATGTACATGTGATTTATGTGCTTTCTTTTTTTAATTTTTTTTTTGTTTGCCTATTTATTTTCTTAGGAGAAGAGAATAAAGGTGTGGGGTTGAATTGGATGGGTGGGGAGGTAGCCATGGTCAGAATATATCGTGTGAAAAAATTATTTCCAATTAAAAAAAATAGCGTAAATCCAGCTGGGCCTGCCAATCACCTGGCCAGATCATCCCTCAAGAAAGATGATTCACTAAAACCCTGCTGAGGAGATGGGAGGAATAATTATCTCCTTAATACCATAATATACTTTCCTTCCCAGAAGCCCCTCCCAGTGCAGACACTTAACTAGCTTTCATTGTGCAACAATGCAGTCTGACAGCTTTTCTGAGTGACCCAAAAGCATACCTTTCCCTTTCCTTACTGTCTTTCCCCCCCCATACCCTGGCCAGTAAGGCTGCTAAGCCTGTTTTCTGTTCTTGGCACTGTGAGCTTTCCCCACCTCTTGCAGACCTTAGCTTTCTCTCTCCCTTTTCTCTGTCTCCTTCATCAGGCAGCCGCTAAGACTGACAGCTTGTTATTTAACCTCAAACTCTCATTTTTTTTAAATCAAGTCATACCTGCCAGGAGCGGCTGGGTCCCTAGTCCCGAGTGACTGGCGTTCACTCACCAGTTGGTCCATCCTGTGTCCTCTGAGTCTTGGTGTGTGACAGGAAGACAGCTAACATCCAAGGTCTTCTCCACCAGACAGCCACTAGCTCTGCAAAGGATGCTCTTTCCCTTTCTCTCTCCACCCTTGTGGAGCTGGGACACACACCGAAAGTGTATGTGGCTGGTTTGAGGAGCCACTGCTCCTTCTTCCTGCACTCAGACAAGAACTCCTTATTGAGCATATTGAGCAACAAATCAACAGAAACCTGTCTCAAACTGGACAATGTCAAAGGCTCTTTCTACTGCTGGCAAATCAATAGCACCATTCTCAGAGGAACTTGGAATGAATGCACGTCAGGCACACCAATAGGAAAACACCGATGAAGTCATTCTTGTCACAAGTAAAGGACAAACACATGGTACTTTCTGTTTTAGAATTTTTACAAATGGAGTCCATTTGATTCTTATAGTAACTGTTCCTCTCTCTCCCTCCCTCCCCCTCCCCGTCCCCCTCCTTCCCTTCCTCTCTCCCTCTCCAGGTTCAGAAGGCTAAGCAAGTTACACAGAGGATCTGTCTAGCATCTCAATGTCACCAACTCCTAAAAGTGCATTTGGCCGTGGTTGCTCTGACCTTTCCATTCACCTTGATGAACTCATGGATTCTTTGGGATGGTGGATGTAGAATGTCAACTTAATAAGCCTCTGATCCCCATGGACTTGTCAGATGTCAATGCAGATGTGCAAAGGTATTCTGAAGATGAGGTTATATTTCCACACAGGGACTTAAAGTAGATCATTGTCCATAATATGATGGGACCCACCTCACTAGTTGAAAGCCTTAAGAGAAAAAGCTGGGCTTTGGTGGTGCACACCATTAATCCCAGCACTCGGGAGGCAGAGGCAAACAGATCTCTGTGAGTTCGAGGCCAGCCTGGTCTACAGAGCGAGTTCCAGGACTGCCTCCAAAACAATACAGAGAAACCCTGTCTCGGGGAAAAAATGCTAGGACTCTGCCAGGAAGTAAGGAATTCTGCCTCTGGACATCCTCAGAGTCAACCCTGTAACTCCAATCCTTTCCTAACCTCCCAGCTGTCCTGACCTGTAGTTTCAGACCTACTAGACCACACAGTGAGCCAGTTCTTTAAAGTCAATCTCTTGGAAGTTAGTTCTTGAAAGAGAAGCCTGCCTCACCTTCTGTCTTTCTGTTGCCTAGAAAGCTCCATGCCCCATGCCTGGTGGCTTCTTGACCATCCCCAGAAGTCTTGTGGCCATGGAGGACACCCTGGAGAAGGGCTGGTGTGGCAGGGGCAAAGGCTGCAGACACAGTGCACAGCGGGGCCTCTTCACAGGCAAGCAGCCTTGTTACTGAGGGGAATAGGAGGACCTATGAGACCCAAGTGCTCAGATCACCTCTGGGAAGAAGAGCTTCCTTTGAGCTGAAGAAAGCCTGGCTCACACTCACTAATGCCTGGGCTTTGCAATGCCCATCATTGCTTTTCACATTCCCTGAACAAGAAAAGGGTAATTACAAAAGCCAAGACTCAGAACCATCTAGAGTATGTTGGTCATTATTGTGACAGGTGTAATTCAGGTTCAAGTTACTGACTGCTAAACTCCCATGGCACTGTAACCAGCTAGCCATGGCAGTGTGAGGGTGGACTGAGCAATGGGAAAGAAGGCTCACTTCCCATTTTCTATCCTCTTCCTCATTTTTCTCACCTGCCGTCTCTTTCCAGATTCACAAAGTGGTTGGCTTTAGAACTACAGAGGTGGCAGAGCACCCTGGGTTGGGTCCACTTCTTCATTTGACTTTCATTGAGGGAATGTGTGTGACAGACTACGAATAACAATTGTATTTAAGTGGTAAGAGCTGTTATTTATCATCCCTACCACACAGTGTATTCATGCTCGTGTGTGTGTGTGTGTGTGTGTGTGTGTGTGTGTGTGTGCATCTGAGGTCAACCTCATGTGTCATTCCTCGGGTGCCATCTACCTAGTTTTTTGAAAGATGGTCTCTCACTTGGCCTGGAGCTAGCACACTTATTTGGCTAGGCGTGTCGGCCAGCAAGCCCTGGAGGTTCCGGATTGCCACCTTCCCAGGGCTGAGATTACAGGATCAGAACACCACATCCCGCTTTTGTATATGGTGGGTTCTGGGGATTCTGGGGATTGACCTTGGGTCCTGATGATTGCGTGGTAGATCTTTACTGAGTGAATTATAGTCCCATCCCAGTCTACACTCACTGCAATGATCTTCCCATTGTCCAAAATATATTGGACCTCCATCTTAGACAATTAAGGGTTTTGGCATGCAAGAGGTAAAACTGTCAAAGTCCATCTGTGCCTGATGGAGGCTTTGTGAAGGAAGCTAGCAAAGTTACCAAGGTTCATAAATGGCCCACCTGAAATTTCTTCTGGAGGCCAGTGTGAAATCCTGCCGTCAGTTTCCATCCACATCTTCAGCCTGTGAGTTCTGCTCTGACTCTCACCAGTAAAAGCTCAAGCCTGTTTCAGACTGAATACTTCATCCTTCATCCTTCTCCTCCCTTTACAAACAAACTGACAATTGCCTGCTTCCTACCCAATACATATGTCAGCTGGGATTCCTCGAGATGTGGATGCCAGGAGATGAGGTGTATAAGAGAGGTGATGGGGGAGATGCCCACGGGGGAAGGAGAGGCAGGACTGGAGGGAATGGGTTGGGAGATCTGCCCTGATACCTGAAGGAGAGTGGCAAGAGGGATAGACAGGAAATGGCTTCAGAACCGTAACTTTCAGCCACAGGGCACTCAGAAGGGATGAGGGTTAGGACCCCTCTGCAGGCTGACTTTGCTTGGCGTTGGGGAAAGGGTGGAGATCACCAAGGTGAGGCTGTGGGCTGTGTGCTGCTGTGGATTCCCTGGAAGGGAGCTCAGCAGCACATTCATGCTCGGCCCCCCCCCCCCGTCCCTGTACCATGCCTGACCGTGTTCCCAGGGCTCCCTCAGCTTTTTATTCCAGAAGAAACATGGAAGAGGAAGGCTGAGGGGAACATAAATCCTACTACTGCCCCTGGATTGAGGCCACAGCAGCTATTCAGTTTTCCCTTCCGTTCCCCATAGCACTTCTGCTCAATGTGGTGGTTAATTTACTGCTATGCCCAGACCTCGGTCCTGGGAACCCTAAGCCGCAGTAATGACATCCTCCTAGGACAAGATGATGCCTGTGCAGGAATAGCTTCCACAGAGACTCCTCCTGGTCCAATGTGCAGCAGCCCTCCACTAAGAGCAATTCTGCTGAGCCGATCTCTACACATTGGGGTCCAAGTGTCCTCCTGGCAGCTGTAGCTTGTGGTTCAATGAGATCTTTGCTGTGTTCCTTTGAGAGTTCCCCTCGTGGGACCATGGCTCCATTTAGGACTGTCCCTGAATGCGACAGAAATGCTACTGCACATTTGTAGTGATCCTCACAGTGAGCTTGGACTATAGACTAGCTGGACAAGAGCAGTGGAGACTTGTTGGTGGTCTGGTTCAGGAACATCTTCTCAGATAGCTTCCTGTATCCTCGGGCTCATCTTTTATGTACCCTTCCTGTCTTCTGATAGACTGACGCTGGGGTCATTCAAATGATTTATGAGTCTCCCAGGACCTGGCTCTCAGTGAGTCTCAAGGTCAAATGTTGCCTCTGCATCTGCTGTTGATGCTATGTCTTCTGTCCAGTCCCAGGTAGAGGCTTATGTCACACCTCCTCTCACAGTTGACACTACCAGTGCCACAGAAGTTTCTCCTGGAGGGGACCCATTGACCACCTCTAGGCTGTGACAACACCACCCTTCCTTTATGACCCCCAGATCTTCTTGACCCCAGCTCTCCTCTGGCCTCATATACAACCCTTCGCAGCCTTGTCTTTCCAGGAGCAGAAGTCTCATCTTTGGCCCTTATATGTACTGTTGGTAGCTAAACTGTGCCCCTTAAAAAGGCATAGTTACTATATAACTAACCTGCAAGGCAGAATGTGCCCACTGGTGCAATAGTAGCAAGCCTGTTACAAGGTTAACTGCTTTCTGATTGAAATCGAGGCCCATGTCACAGAAACTAATTCATATCTACTATCATAAACACTGTCAAAAGCCCATGCTGGGGAAATCACAGTCCTAGAAGATCAGCTACTGCTGTTGTTTTGCTAAATGGACTTTATGGGCTCATCAGATCACCTTCTTAAGAGCCATGCTCATCTCCACAGCTGGGTCCTGCTGCTAGATTAGTGAAGAAAGGCAATGGTTACTGCAGAGACTCTCGTCACTAGAAGTCCAATGCGCTATTCATTGCACCACAGAGCCACATTGGTTACTGCAGAGACTCTCACAGCTGGTCAAAGTGCTGAGAATGAATGACTATTGAATGCTCAACCATAACCGAGGCATCTATGTTGCCCTCTCAATGCTCATGGGGCTCACAGAAAAGAAAGCAGAATGGATGTAAGAGTGTGTGAATGGAGTGGAGTATTGTGGCTGTTTTCTGTACTTGGCATGACCAATAACTTTAGGACATATTTTTATTTTTAATCGTGTATCTGTGTGTGGGTGTGTGCAGGTGAGTGCAGGTGCAGACACCCTGAATCTGGGGTCGTAAGTCAGTTGCAAACCACCCGATATTGGTGCTGGGAGAAATATGAGCTCTTAACCATTGTGCCACCTCCCCAGCCTGGCTATTGCACTCTTCTGCTCACAACCGCGCTGAGGACCTGCACAGGACCTGCACAAGACTAGGCTGCTATGGGGCTGGGAGTATAGCTCAGTGGTAGAGACCATGCTTACTTAGCAAGCTCAAGGTTCTGGGTTTGATGTCAGAACCAACCAACCCACCACAAAACCCACCACCAAATAATGCCAACCCATGGCACAGTGGAAGATCTTTTTCACATGTCCTTTGACATGTGTGTGCATGCAGGCGTGTGTGGACAGGGTGGGGGGCTCATGTGTGTAGGTCAGCTTGCATGTGAGTGTGGGTACTGTCTGTGGTCCCAGCATGTGTGTGCATGCAGGCGTGTGTAGACAGGGTGGGGGGCTCACGTGTGAAGGTCAGCTTGCATGTGAGTGTGGGTACTGTCTGTGGTCCCAGCACCCACCCTGCACAGCCATGTTTGATTTACGGCCATATCTCACCTCGCTCCATGAAAAGACTCAGGCAATGGCTGCTTCCACTGTCTGCCAGGTTTTTTCTGTTAGACTGCTGTGGGAATGACTTGATTGCCCGTGTGAAGAGCCAAGTCAGCCGGGGCTCAGACCTCAGAGTCTAGTACACAGCACGCCCTGACATGAGACGTCTAGGGCCCCCAGGGATAGGCACCACAGCTTTGTGACTACAAGTCTACTGACACTCGGCTATCCAGGATCAACTTGCAAACGTCTCCTGACTCCAGAAGACTCACAAGTCCTTGGCCTTCAAGGACAAGCCCTTAGCATCTGACCAGCCAGGTCAAAACTCTGGGAGTGCCTGGGAACAGGATGGTGGTAGGGGTGGAATTGGGCAGATCTCCAGATTTAAACACATCTAAGCCCCAAATGCTTCTAGTCCTTCAGCAGCTCTCAGGAACAACAAATGGAGGGGAAGGTTTTGTCACGTGACAGCTACACACAGAGGGAAGCCACAAGGACCATGGCAACCATCAATCAAAGGCAATTTGCAGCCTGTGTTTCAACAGCACCATTGCTGCCATGAGCTTGAAGGTTTAGTTTTAATTAGGGCAAAGTGGCTCATCTCCAAGCTAGGCCTGGGAATTACCAGGCTCTCACAACACATCGTGTAGTTTGGCAAAGTGGCTTCTGGGGAGCTTTGGAGTGATGGGGCTGCTTAAGGCCGGCTGTGCTGTGCACTGTCCCACTGTCCTGTTCCTGTGGAAGCCTCTGCAGGGATCATTCTGACCTGGGATGCAGATGCCAGGGCACCAAAAATAATGTCCTGGGACAGGACCACAGAACCCAGAAGCCCTCTCCCCTCCTTCTCTGCTCTCCTTATGGCTCCCTTCCTTTCCTGTTTTTCTTACAGAGTCTCATGTTATATAGCCTGGGCTGACCTGGAACTCCTTACATAGTTCAGGCCAATTTAGAACTTGGCAATCCTCGTGTGTGTGTGTGTGTGTGTGTGTGTGTGTGTGTGTGTGTGTGTGTGCATGATGTATAATTTTTTCTGAGACAGGGTCTTGTGTAGCAAAGGCTAGCCTGCAACTCATCTGCCTCCAAAGAGGAAGACACTAAGTCTAGAGGTCAAGAAGCACAGACAGGTTGTGGAGTCCAGAGGTCAAGAAGCACAGACAGGTCTTGGAGTCACAGCTAAGCGCTCAGAGCCACCACTCAGACTGCTACCAGCTTCTGTGGAAAACATTGTATCTCCTGCTGTTGAGGCCAGATGGCTCTGGTCACATCCCCTGCCCAGCACAGTGCAGATGCTACATGTCCAGCTTCCTCCTTGCCCAGTGAACATCCACTATGTGTGTCTGTCCACTTATGATTGGAGGAGGACGTGTAGGAACCATGGTTGTAGAGGCAAAGCCTTCTGTAAGCACAAGGGGTGACACTCCTCAAATGTAAGTTGCCTCTGTATCTGGAAAGCTGTACATAAGGCACTCCAGCCAGCCCGTTCTCAGTGCCACAGTCATGAGAAAGCACACTGCCTGGGAGCCACAGTCACTGGTCACAGGAATCTCTTTGTTTACTGTGCTTTTGTTTGTCAATTCTCTTAGCTGTGCCTTATACATGATCTCACATATTTCTTCTACAAATCACACTTTACTTTGAACTCTGGGCATAGGGCCAGAGTGTGTGTTTAAGGCAAGGGGTCATGGGAAACACCCTAAGAAGCTGCGTACACAAGACAAGGACTCATCACCAGGACACAGCTAATTCACTAGGCTGTTTCTACCCTATGGTACACGTCATCTGGCAGACTAAGCAAACAGTCCAGGTCCCACCCATGCTAGTTTTCTGTTACTGTGACAAAATCTTCGGTAATCAAACCAGAAAGAGATTATTTTAGCTCACGGTTTTGGAAACTCCATCACGGCGCATCACACAGAGGGAAGATGGGGCTTTTGCTAGGTTGTCATCACAACGAAGCCAATGTCACTGTGCTAATTACCTTTGTCATTGCTGTGACAGAGCACCTTAGAGAAGCATCTTGGGAAGGAAAGGTGCACTTGGGCTCACAGTTTGAGGGACAGGATGGGGATGGCACGGTGAAGGTGACCCCCACATGGTATGTGCAGTCGGGAAGCAGAGGGCGATGCTGGCCCCCAGCTAGCTGTCTCCTTTCAGTCTGAAGCCCCAGCCCACTGAGTGATGCTGCCTGTAGTTAGGGTGGGCCTTCCCTCCTCAGTTAATCTCGAAAAATCCCTGTCTCCATGGTGAGTCAAGAGACTGCCAGGTTGGCAATGGGCACCAACTGTCACTCTGCCGTTTCTTACCTCCCTCGACTGGCAGCTTCTGTCAGTGACTCTCTAATCTCCAGTGTGTTTGTTGCTGGTAGATATTGTCATGATGCCACAAATTAAGGAACCTGGGCTCTGGAGACTGCAATCACTCAGGAATGAATGTGAACCAAGACTTGAAACAGCTCTGTACCATGAGCTCAGGGGTTCTACTTTGGAACACTGACCCTAAAGCCCAGTGGCCCCTATGTTCCTTGTGACAAAAGCAGACTCCCCAGTCCCTACCCACAAGGTGACTTTTATGAACCCCTATCTCCCTCTCTCCTAACGTATAATCTTCCAGTTTCTCCAACAACTGAGATAATTAGAAGTGACAGTTTTTCCCTAGCCCTACCTCACACAGCCCTGTACAAAGAAAGACCTTGCCTTCTGCTCAGCACAGCACGCAGGTGGTCTGGCAGACACTTGTTTATCTGGATGCCTCCTGTTCTTCCACGTAAGCCATGTCCCTGGTCTTTCAGCAGTGCACACATCTGTGTCCCTTCCTCGAATGCGACTGCTCTCTACCTTGCCGTACGCTGGAAGCCCCTTGAGGGCTTTCTAGCACAAACGGGAACCTAAAGAGCTGACAGGGTTGCCTGCTGATCGTTCCCACTGGCTCCACCACTGCTCCTCCCTTCCTCCCCCTCTTGACTCCATAGCACCTTGGCTCTCATTCCCTTCTCTGCCCTCCTTCACAGCAAAGCCCTGCCTGCCTCTCACTTCCTGCCTGTCCTCGCCAGCGCCTGCTCCAGCAGGACTTCCTGCCCGTGCAACAAAATGTGATGGCTGCTTTGTGGCTAAACCAACCTGCCAGCACTCCAGCCCTGATTGGCTGGGCATTGACAGCATTTGTCGCACCTGCTGTGTAGCCTTCATCCGAGAATGTAGCGAGGTGGTCAGGATAGATGACACAGAGACCAGAGACCGGTCGGTTGCTTTAAGAAAACTTTATGCTCCCCAAGTCGGCTTAGGAGAACCCAAGTCCGCTTAGGAGAGAGAGCTCCCCAAGAAAAAAAGAGCTTCCCTTTTTAAGGACTCCTGCCATCCATCTACATACAATTCTCCAACAACTCTCCCAGACTTCTCACCCTCCTGGCTGGTGGTTTAATCTCCGGCCACAGAATCGGAGAGACACCGCAGGGAGCAGAAAGAAGCATCTAGCCGTAGGGGGTGTCAAAGTCACGGTGTTTCAGTGAGTGAGCCCTTATCTGAGCCCTATCAAGAGCTTTATAGCACTGAATTGTTTTCAGTAAACATCTCACAGCTGCCTGCTCCCAGGCTGAAGGGGAAGTGGGTCTCTGTTCAAGGTCTGGTGTCTCCACAATTCACCCCTTTTTATTTTTAAATGAGGCACTCCTGGCTTAGGTCAAGTAGGGTCACCCTCCCTGGCCCGTCTTTGGGGGACCTTGAACCCCTGTCTTAGGTGGGAGGGGTCTTCCCCACAGGTTGCCCATCAACAGAGCGCCACAACCTTAGAATCATCTGTAATAAGGCTTTATGGCTATCGGGATTGCCATGGGCTAAGGCACCTTGAACTCAGCATGAAGCCAGAATGCCTACTGCCACTGTTACCATTCCTAGGACCCCCACTGACATAGCGCCTCTCTGTCACCTGCCCATCCCCCCCCCCCAATCTGGGCCATAGCATTCTACCACCAGCCTTTTTTTGTTACAAGGGTGATTTATAGTTACAATTTGACGGCCAAAACAGTGATAAAGTTTACAATCATTTCAAGATCTACTTAGGAAAGCATTTAGAGAGTGCACTTGCACAGATACATTAGGTACAATCATTGATGTTACACATGTAGCATTATAAAAAATATGAACAAGAGGTTTGTTGCACTATTTACAGAGTACCAATTTGTTCCTGTGGTGATAGTAGTTTGTTGATTTAATGTCAGTAGTATTGTTGGGGTACCCTGAATTGAGGAGGGGTCCCCAAGCTGGATTCGTCACCCCAAGAATCAAGAGTCCACGCGCCAATTGATGCAACACCCAAGAGGCTTTAATTAGGCATCTGCAGATGGGCCTCTTGGTCAGCTTTTAGACCGATTGGCCCCGAGGTTCACTTACAATCAGCTTTTAAAGACAAAAACCACAAGCTTTTGGGAGGGGTCCCTATCTCGTGACGGGGGGAGGGGGTATGTAACTTCCGACTCAGGGAAGTAGATGTCTTCCTGACCTATATGTTGTAAATTCTCAAACCTTGGCATGAGTTAATTATCTCTCTCTAAGTAAAGAGTGTTATCTCCTTGTTTGCCCATCTCTGACGCCCTAGTCAGTTCTTCACAGATGGTCGGCAGCCCATAATTGGCCTTTTGTGGGTTTACAGCCCTTCTGCAATTAAGGTTGCTAAACCATACATTCCATTCTGTGGTGATGGCCGGTTCCTGGGATGGGGTCCTTTGTTCACTTCCCAAGTTCTCTAGTGGGGTGCCCTCCCTGTTTAAGCTTATATTTTATTTCTATAAATTCGGGGTCTTTCAGTATCAGCCGAACATGTAACCCGAGTCAAAGTCTTTTTGTCGCACCAGGACAAACCACATTTCTCCAGAAAAATACACTGGCATAGGTGCAATTCCAGAAACAGGAACCACCAAGTCTGATATTTTAAGTGACCATGTCCTGTTCAAATACTGAAAAGAGGCATTTGCCACTCATCACAGTTCATACCAATGTCCAAATGTTTTAAATGGGTCCTTTTTTCTCTGTTGGCTTCACGATGAAAACTCACAGGTCTGGAAGGTTGATGCAGCAGGTCTGTTGAGAAACTGGAAATCTTGAACTGACAGTTTTCTTTCTTTCTTGGGCTCTAGATTCGATGACATCAAGGGTCAGGAACACCAATTTAGGAGATCTCGAACTGGCTTGGGCAGGCTCCCACGGTCTCAGGTCCAGTTTTCTCTGCTCCATGTATCTCACCAAATGTTGTGACAGTTACTGAAGCTTTATTCGTTTCCTGTAAGAAAACACAAACATGCCCTCGACCCCAAATTAGGGTCTTCTCCACTGTCTAGTGTATGGATGTTTCCATTTGACCTGAGCAATAGTTGCTCAGGTTTCATTATGCCAGAATCTGTCTGAAGTAGATTGCTCACTGGCATTTACATTTTAAAAATTTTTAAATGAGGAGTGGATTATTCAATGAATCATGTGGGGACTGGGGACATTACTCCCCCTTTTTTATTTTTAAATTTTGTATGAACTGTTGAAGTTGGACCATAACAGTAGAAGGATTTGTCTATCCTCCTTAGTCAACTATCTAGGTGAATTGGGATCACTATTTAAATTATTAGTAGATGTCCTTTAAAAGGGACATAACCATTAAGTACCTTTGAGAATCATTTAAGGATTGTAAACCATACTATGTCCCAAATAGTCCCTTTTTTTTCATGTTCGGCTGATACTACTGACATTAAATCAACAAACTACTATCACCACAGGAACAAATTGGTACTCTGTAAATAGTGCAACAGCCTCTTGTTCATATTTTTTATAATGCTACATGTGTAACATCAATGATTGACAGCTGGTCTCACCCACAGTCCTTCTCTTTGCATGGACTCCTGACACCCAAATTTATGGCTCCAACCTGGGCCTCTTTCCCTCCCTCCTGAGCTGCAGCTCGGATCTAAACATCTTCCCAGCTCTCTTGGGCTTCTAAAAATCCTAATCTCAATCAGACCATGTTGGATGGGGTCTTTCCTGTTGCCTAGACATGGCCATTCTTTCTATTGCTCAAGTCCAATCCAAATTGCCCTGTTTTTCCTCTATGCTCTCTCCTACCCATCAGCAGACTCCGGTGTCCTGTTGTCCAAAGTTCTCTGGTCTACACCCCACTATCCCCCTCCTCCCCCCCATGGCTACCTGGTCCAAACTGGATCATCTGTTGTCTAGTAACCACTTTCCCCTACAGGACCAAGCCACAACAGAAAGATCCTTTGCCAACCGCTACTGAAAGGCTCCTTGCCCCACTCATAAAACTGGAGTGTCCATAGCAGAGGTGTGTGTGTGTGTGTGTGTGTGTGTGTGTGTGTGTGTGTGTGTGTGTGTGTGTGTGTGTAGACCAGAGGTTAATCTTGGTATCACTCCTCAGGATCCATCATCTTATATTTTGATACAGGGTCTTTCACCAGATACAAATGCCTGTTTTTACCTCCCCAGCACCAGAATTACAGGTGCACGCATTGTGCCCAGTGTTGTTTCTTATGTTAGTTCTGAGGATTGAACTGGGTCCTGGTGCTTGTACCACAATCACTTTGCAAACTGAGCCATCTCCCCAGCCCTACTCAAGTGCCTCTGTGACCCCCACTGCTCCAACCAGCTATGTGCTATGAACCGGCTATTAGTATAGCTGGGTGGAGATGGCACTCGGCAGATCAAGGCCTCCAGAGTCTGGCTTCTGGTGGTAGCAAAGTATTGGCCCTGTTGCAGAAAGGTCATAGGAGCCAGAGGTGACACATCTATAGCGAAGCCCCGTGTCCTGCACACGGCAGCACAGCTGCTCACATGAACTCTCACAGCTGCAACTGCATGCACAGGACCTGCACCAGATCAAGACAGCCAAAATTCCAACACAACTCCTGAAGTCCCACCCCTAGCCAAGAAGCCATTGGTAATTAATAGCAGATATGGAAGTGAGACTTGGATTCCTTCAGGGATACAGGCTCCAGTGGATGTTTCCACACCAGGCAGATACAGGCAGCATTAAGAGGGCCCGGCATATTTATTTTTAAAAAAAGACTAATGCACGAAGTGAGTAAAGAAGAGTGGGGATAGAGAAGGAATTTGAAGAGAGTGAACTGGAGGGTAGATTTGATTTAAAAAATACTTTTATGCAAGTATGAAGTTCTCAATAAAAATCTAAAAAGTAAAAAAGAAAACAACAGCTTCATTCAATAGAGCCTCCCCACTTTCTTCTATTGGCCCCCATTAAGGAGATTTGTGGCGTATGGAGGGTGGTATTGTCATGTCACCTGCCATGGCCCTTTGCTTACTGTCTAAGGGAACTCTTTTGGTGGTGGAGGATAGGGAAAGCCTGGCAGATCAATAGTCCCCGGGATGCCACATTGTTTCTAGCCCCAGCAGTTCCCTGGTGATCATGCGTCACCATGACAACCGTGCCATTCCAGACAGAGAGGATCTGCATCCATGAGATGCAGACCGGCCATTAGCACTTTTCACCCTGTCCGAATTATGGGAACCACAAATTGCTTTCAGGATCCCAAGGTAAAAGCCATAGACTCACCCTCAGGAAGGGGGCCTGGGGAGCAGTCTCAGCTTTGCTCAAACCGTCTCCCAACACAGCTTCCTCCCTACACATTCCTGCTTTCAGCTTCCTCAAATCCACCTCTGTATTGCTTTTGCCAGATCCACTCACCCAGATTTTTCTAAAAGCCCCAGGAATACCAGTATGTAGAGAAGAATCTGAAGGGTGAAATAGCATGGAATGCATTGGAAACAGAAGCCAGCTTGGTTTGGCACATTTGTGGGTCAGGTAAGGCAGGTGTGGGGCTGGCTCTCCACCACACTGCATGAGACACCGGGCAAGTTCCTCAGGCTCCTTGTTTGTCAGAGAAAGTAACACTGGACGCCTGTGATCTCAGCACTTGGGAGGTGGAGGCAGGAGAGTCAGGAGTTCAAGGCCAGCTTTGGCTGCATATTGAGTTCAAGTCCAGCCTGTGCTACACGGAATTCTGTGTCAAAGAAGCCAAAACAAAATAAAACAAAGGAAGAGGCATTGCTTTGCAAACCTCTGTGGAGAGGAGATTAAAATCAAGGGCAGCTGTGTGTTCAGTACGGAGACAGGCAGAGAGGCTCCAGCAGAGCAGCCGTTTGCCATGAGGCATGGAGGGCCCTATGACCCGACACAAGGAGTGGGGGCATCAGGAGGCTGGAGAGAAGCTCAGCAGTTAAGAGTACTTGATACTGTCACAGAGGACCTGAGGTCTCTTTCTAGCACCCATATCAGGCAGCTGAAATCTGCCTGTAAGTCCAGCTCCAGGCACCACATGCTCTGGCGCCTAGGGTAGTGTATTCACATGTTCACACATGCTAGCACACACACACACACAACCACAATTAAGAGCAGTAAAGTACACACTTAATTTTTTCTTAAAGAAGCTTGTGCTTTGTGTGGTGGGCAATGAGGAGGCAAGAAAAGCTTTAAAGCGGAGGAATGGTGGGGGCTACAGTGAACCGCAGTTTACACATGAGAAGATCTGGGCACAGGATGGCCAGGTGACTCCATCAAAGCCACCCTGTTACCGGGTGACTAGTTTGACTTGAACTCTGCTCTCATACAATCCAGAGCATCCACAAGGGTTATTCCTCCTGTGGCCAGGATGGAAGATGCTGGCCTGGATACCTATTGAAGTGTGTTGTTTAAGGTAATCGGGTTTCCTGAACATGCATTATTTGACTCTTTTGGAATTTCACCTAAGGAGAACCCCAGTAAGAGACGATTGCCTGAGTTCCCCATCTGAGAACACAGGTGTTTACAACCCTCACCCACTCAAGAACTCAGCAATCCTTCCCTAGGTATCCGCTCAATGGGAAGGTGCTGTGGAATCATATTTTTGTACACTATGAAGAAGTATCACTTGGGTTTGGTGTAATACAAAGCTGAATGTCCAATAGTTGGGTAATACTCCCAAAGCCCATCTCATGGGGAGATCACTCTTCCCTCCTTCACACAAGATAGGGTGTGGCGCCTTGACTGGGGGTGTCCTAGTCTCACTTCTGCTGTTGGGATGAAACACCCTGACAACTCCAGGGAGAAAGTGCATATCTCAGCTCACAATTCCAAGGTGCAGGAAGACACTGTGGGAAAGTCAAAGTGGCAGGAACGTGAAGCAGCTACGGACATCACGTTCCCAGCCAAGAGCAGAGGGCAATGAACGCAAGCACGCTTAGTGCTCGACTACTGTTACACAGCCCGGCACCCAGGGCCTGGGGATGGGGCTGACCACCCTCAGGCTGTGTCTTCCAATAGCAACTAACAGTCAAGACAACCGCTATGTGCTCACAGGACACAGAACCTAGACAGTCTGAGACTCTCTTACCAGGAAATTCTATGCTCTGCCAAGGTGACAAACTAACCAAAGTCAGCCCAGCTTCAGAACCCTGCACAGAACCCTGCCACTGGCTGCCTTTTTCCACAGGAATCCTACCCAAGCTTCTCAGCAGAGTACAAAGCCCTTCTCTCTTTCTTTTGACCTCAGGTTCTCACACCCTGAGGGTCGTAGTGAGCTCCCTGGATCCAGCCTCAGCTTTGAGCCTTCTGGGGGTTCATTACTGTCCTTCATAGCACTCCACACTGTACATAAGTGCCAGGACCAGGCTACAGATCTCCATTGAAACAAACGTGGCTCTCTTCTACAAACTGACAAAAGAAACAGAAACAGTCAAAGAACAATTAGTATTTCCCCCACATAACAAAGGGTTCTGACAAAGTCATTGAAATGAGAGAGGCAGTGTCATTAGTTACTGGATAGAGCAAGAGTTAAACTCAAGGAAGGGTGAAGATTTCCTGTTTGAAATTACAGTCACCTGCCTGTTAATTGAAATTGTCTGAAACTCTTAGGATGAACTGGGCAATTCCGTAAAGTGAATGGGAAAGGAATACTCATATAACAATAACCAGCTAGAAAAGCAATGAAGGAATGATGGGGGAAGTCTTCTGTGCATGTGCTTATCTTATTGGCTGTTGAATAAAGTGCTGTTGGCCAATAGGGAAGCAAGGCAGGTGGGACTAGAAGAAGGAGGATTCTGGGAAAGAGAGGCACAGAGTCATGATGTAGGACACGGGAGAATTAAGAGGTCAGGAACCTTTCTCTGGTAAGAGACATGGAAATACTCAGATTAGCAATTATTGGTTAAATATTAAGTTAGAGCTAGCCGATAAGAAATCATAACGAATGGCCAACATCTTCATAATTAATATAGAGTCTTGTGTGTTATTTGGGGGCTGAAACTGCCGCAGGGCCCAGGCGGCTGGCAGGGAGAATACACGTTACAGAGGAAGAAAGACATCGTTCATGAAAACAAGGCAAAGGCAGCAAGTTGCAGCTCCCCATGGAGATGACGAGGCTCAGAGTGAGGTGAGATAGAATGACAGGTGGTGGTCACACTGTCCAAGGCCATGGTCTCATGTTTCTGAAAGTATTGTGAGCAGAGAATGAAAATCACACACACACATGATCTAAAAATATCTAACTGTTCTTCCTCCAAGGAGGTAATATAGGGGAAAACCTATTAATTATTCATGGAGAAGCATGTCACTGAGTGTCTCTATCAGGTTAAACCAGCTTGTAGGGAGAGATCTTACTAGGTACCTGTGGCGCTGACCATGCCCATTTGGGCATGACCACAGGTGCATACTGGGGCATGTGGGATATAGGCCTGAGGAGAGGCAGTCTCTCTCTCTCTCTCTCTCTCTCTCTCTCTCTCTCTCTCTCTCTCTCTCTCTCTCTCTCTCTCTCTCTCTATCTCTATCTCTCTCTCTCTCTCTTGCTCTCTCACTCTGTTGGTTCTGGTCATATCTCAGAGGGCAGCTGAGATTGGATGCTCAGAGCACTGACCCTGGGTTATTGTTCCTCACATAAGTGATTTCTCCCCAATAAATTAACCCACATTACCCCTATCCCATGTATGGTAATCTTTTTCCAACATCAGCCCCTTTGGAAAAGAGGCAGGTTAATGAAACTCAAAAAAATCACATATGGCAAGGGAGGATCACAAATCACAGTCCACCTTATGTGACTGACAAGCATGTCACAGTGTGGGTACAGAGGGCTGTAAATGCTGAGTCAGCTGCACTGACTCTCCCTGGTCTGTTATGTCTTCAATACATTTTAGATTATTTTTCTATGTCTGTGAAGAATGCCCCTAGAATCTTGATTAGGAATGCATTGAACCTGTAGACTGCTTCTGGTGGGAGGGCTATTTTCACAATACTGATTCTTCCATTCCATGAGCATGGAGTTGGTGCTAGTTGGTACTTATTCACATAAACCTAGACATCCCTGGGAAAAGGGAATCTTCTAAAAAAAGCCTTCATAAGATTGGCCTGTGGGTGAGTCTACAGGGCATTTTCTTGAGTAGTTATGAAGGCCAGCCCACTATGGGGTGGTGCCCCTCTGTGCAGGTGTTCCTGAATGGTAGTAAGAAGGCAGGCTGAGCAGGCCATGGGGAACCACCCAGCAGGCAGTGTTCTCCATAATCTCTGCTTCAGTTCTTGTCTCCAGGCTCCTGCATTGACTTCCCTCAGTGATGGAGAGTGCTGTGCATTATAAAATGAAATAAAAACCATTTCCTCCTCGAGGTGTTTATTGGTCATCATATTTTATCACAGCAATAGAAACACTAAGACAGGTGTCTTTTCATTTTCCAGTGGTATCTTAAAGTTTTCACTGTAGAAGTCTTTCATTTCCTTGGTAAGGTTTAGTGCCTGGTATTGGGGGGTGGGTGCTATTGTGATGGGATTATTTCCCTGCCTCTTTCATGGAATATTTTGCTTTGGTATATAGGAAACCTGCTACTAGCTTTCGTATGTTCACTTTGTATTTTGCCTCTTTGCTGAACGTATGTATCAGTTCAGATCTGGAGTATTGAGGATAGTGGTTCTGTTGGTTGTGAAGGGGTCAAACAATCCTTTCACAGGGTCACCTAAGGCCATCCTGCATATCAGATATTTGCATTACAATTCATAACAATTTCAAGACTAGAGTTATGAACTGACAATGAAAATAACTTCATGGTTGGGCGTCACCAGAACACGAGAAACTTACTAAAGGGTCACAGCATTAGGAAGGTTGAGAACCACTGCTCTAGGGGCTCATGAACAGAATCACATCATATACAAATAGGGACATTTTGGCTTCTTTTCCTATTGTGTCCATCTTGCTTGCTTGTCTTGTCTTACTGCTCTGTCTGAGCCCAAGCATGTATTGAATATAAGTGGAGAGAGTGAACCCCTTTGTCTTGTTCCTGGTCTTAGGAGTGATCTTGAATTTTTCTCCATTTCATGTGATGTTGGATACATGCTTGTTGTAGACAGTCTTTATTATGTTGAAGAAGGGTCCTATTTCTAGCCTCTCCATGGCTGTTACCATGAGGGAGGTTGGATTTTGTCAACTATTTCCCTTTATCTAAAGAGAAGACTACATGGTTTCTGTCTTTGAATCTATGTATGTTAGGGATAGCATTTATTGATTTACATACGTTGAACCATCCCTGCATCTCTGGAATAAATAAACTCAGTCATGATGGATGATCATTTTGATACATCTTTGCATTTGGTTTACTGTCACACCTGCTGTGTAGCCTTCATCCGAGAATGTAGCGAGATGGTCGGGATAGATGACACAGAGACGGGTCGGTTGCTTTAAGAAAACTTTATGCTCCCCAAGTCGGCTTAGGAGAACTCCCCAAGAAAAAATGCTTCCCTTTTTAAAGACTTCGGCCATCCATCCACACACAATTCTCCAACCGAGCTCTCACACACCTCTCCCAGCTCTCCCAGACTTCTCACCCTCCTGGCTGGTCGTTAAATCTTCAGCACCAGAATCAGGGAGAAACAGCAGGGAGCAGGAAGAAGCATCTAGCCGTAGGGGGGGATCAAAGTCATGGCGTTTCAGTGAGGGAGCCCTTATCGGAGCCCTATCAAGAGCTTTATAGCACTGAATTGTTTTCAGTAAATATTATCTCGCAGCTGCCTGCTCCCAGGCTGATGGAGGGGTGGGTTTCCGGCCAGGGTCTGTGATCCCCACAGTTTACCAGTATTTTATTAAGAATTTTTGCATCTATGTTCATCAGTGAGATAGGTCTCTAATTTTCATTTTGTATTTGAGGTTTGTTCCACAGGAAGGAATTCATACCTGGCATTGTAAACATGGTTAAAACCCATGGCTAGGGAAATCATAGGCCAAAGGGGAGAACCTATTGATTTTTTTTTCTAAAAGGTCATGTTGTCAAACTATAGTGGAATATTAATTTCAGATGTGTTACATTCATCTATGCTGTGGAATATTTGTTGCAATCTTTTATGTTGCATTTGTTTAACTCTGTGAAGCTGTTTTGTTTTGCCTGTCTAAAACACCTAATTGGTCTGATAAAGAGCTGAACTGCCAGTAGCAAGGTAGGAAAAAAGACAGGCAGGGCTGGCAGGCAGAGAGAACAAACAGGAGGAGAAATCTGGGAAGAGGGATGGAGGTACGAGAAAAGGAGGAGTGAGAACACCAGGGACCAGTCACACAGCTGGACAAGCCCCAGAGTAAGAAGTAAAGAAAGGATATACAGAAATAAAGGTAAAAGCCCAGAGGCAAAGGTAGATGGGATAATTTAAGTTAAGAAAAGCTGGCTAGAAATAAGTCAAGCTAAGGCCAGGCATTCATAAGAAGGAATAAGTAAGCCTCCATGTGTTTATTTGGCAGCTGGGTGGTGGCCCCCCCCCCCAAACAGCCAAAGGGTAAAAACAACCAACTATATCAAACTGGCTTCTAAACATATCTGCTTATATATATAGGTGTGTGCTTCTCTCAATTGTGGTCAGAGAAGCTTGTGGTTAATCCAGAGACACAGTACTGCTTCAAGTGTTGAGAATAAGTGATTTTGAATGCACAGCCTTAGATGGAACATCTTGTATCACACACACACACACACACACAAAAGGAACATCTTAGAGGAGGGGACAGAAAGAATATGAGAACCAGAGGATGGGGAAGAGGGCTGTGAAATGCTGTCTATTGCTCATGACATGGTTATTGCATACATGAACTCACAGTAATTGTGCTTACCTAACCAAGACCTTCACAAGATCCAGCCAGTTAAAATTCCAACGTGGAGAAGAGAGGAGTTCCTAAGCCCCACACCTCATTGAGGAGGTATTGATAGCTGATGGCTGTTGGGAAGGAAGAGTTATTTTTTGGGGGGAGTGGCTACTGATAGGTGCCCTAATCCCCCACAGGATTGTCCTAAACCCATGTGCATATTGATAGCACTAATTGTACTTGGTGATATAAAATAAATATATAATAGACATTTTATGTAATAAATGTATAGTTTTAAAAGGACGTTTGTTCATATTATCACTCCTCCCTCACCTCGATTGTACTCCAGGAGTTTGTGGATTTCTGCATCTGCATCCATCTGTTTCTGAAAGAGGGTTCTAGCTTCTCCAGGGTTGTGGATTGCAGGCTGGGTACAACTTTTGTTGTTGAGTTCTGTGTCCAGCTTTAAGATGCTGGTGAAGAGGTGTGGCTGGCCTACTATGAGTGATTGGCCGTCATGCACAGGGGTCAAGCCCTTGACTGTTCATAGCCCCGAGACCTACTGCAGCCATGGAACTCTAAAAGGATACGTTATTTTCAAAGCCAAGGTCAGGAGAAGCCAGAGGTGTGGGTCATTATGTTTTCTTTCCTATTTGAGTAGACCTGCCCATGTACTTAAGGGTAAGTCTGGCTCCAGTCTGTATTTCTAGTGGGCTCCAAGCTGTGTCCAATTGTGGAGAGATGAATTATTGAGCACATTCTGGCTGTTGGTACCCAGGCCCTGTTCTACAGGGTGGAGATGCCATGAGGAAGAACATTCTAGAAGAGGAACTGAGATATGGCAAATAAACAAGTAAAAGTTATTTTGATGTAGCTGAGGCTCTGAAGAAAATGAGCAGCTGCACAGCATGGAGGGCTGCTGAGCTCTGCAGACAGGAAGGGACCCGTTTAAAGAGACGGAGTGATGAGGGAGGAGCCTGCAGTGGAGAAGGGAAACTCTGGAAGCAGAACAAAGAGCATGGACACCAGCCCCAAGGCCAGGGAGGCCCAGGGAAATGACAGGGGGAAAGTCTGCCTGGTAGCCCTGGAGGCAGGACATAGCAGTGCAGGGTCCACCATAACCAAAGTAAATAAGGAGACCCAGTCTAGTTTCCGCTGTAGCACATCGCAGAGCAGGTGCAGGGGATGTGCTGTGGAGACAGGGGTAAGAGCACACTCCAGGATTCAGGAAGTGAGGGGGTGGGGGGACCTAGAAGAACGTTCTAGCACTGACCATGGTATGACTAAGGGGTAAGTCTTGTTCTGGCTGAGCAGAGTCCTGGGTTTTATTTAGTGAGTAGGGAAGGTTTATGGGTAGCAGTGGCAGATTTGGAAGCTGTCAGCAGTGGACTGGAGCGACCCATCCTCAAAAGCAACAAAGCAGGGGCAGTAGAGCAAGTCAAGGTCTACTGTGCTGTCTCCCAGGCCTGCTGAACAAGCTAGCTTGCTCTAAGCAGCCAATAGGTGTGTGACCACAGCAATGCCCTGTGGTGGAGTGGAGGCGAAGGCAATGGGTTCTCTTTGATAGAGGGTCTGTCACAGATGAGACCTGGGCATGGGGGCAGGGTAAGGCAGCAGCTATGGAGGAGGCTATTTAGAGAGGCAGAAGAATCTGGAGTGATCATGACGGGCACTTAGACCATGGATGCCAGAGGAGATTGACTTGGAAGGGCGTCTCTAGCTCTACCCAGCACCCTGGCTCCTGGAAGGATGTTTAGGATTGAACTTTGCTGGTATTCTTCCAGACAGAGAAAGAAGACAGGGCCACAGGGGGTCACCAGGAGCAGTTATAATGAAAGCTAGGTGAGTGGGGTCAGAATTAACAGTGGGGGTATCGGGAGAGGGGGCGTACACGCTAAAGGGATCCGCAGCCTCTTAAGCAGGGCGGGGATATAGAGTACAGGAGCTATGAAGACAAAAGCAGCAGCTGGTATGGGTGTGGAACGGAAGCTTTAGAGGGGGCAGGGTTTGACTGTCACAGTCTAGAATGCAGCCAGGTGAGTCAGTGACCAGGTGGAGAGAACAGAAGAGGTAAAGGAAATATGGGACCAATCCTGAGTGCTCTGCTCGTGCTGAAAACCTCTGGTTCCCTTAGGAGACAGCACATAGGAGGGAAGGAAAGGAAGCATTTGCCTCCTCCACTTGAGGAGCTGACACTGTAGAGGTCACGGAATGGCAGGGAAGCCCACCTGACCGCCCTCTGACTTCCAACCTAGCAGAGGCCTGAAGTACACAGGGCCCAAAACAAAGGAGATAGCACACACACGGCACAGCCAAACCATCTTACAAGAGGACATGGAGCCAGGAGAAAGGGAGCCAGAGCTCTGCTCCTGTCTGGAGGACGGGACCCTGGCACATGCCATGCATACCTGGAGCAGCACCAACAGGAAAGACCTCTCCCTTGAATTCAACTTGAGATGGGAACGAGAGAAGGGACAATTAATGAAGAAGGGGGTCTTCATAATCCACTATTGGTCACCATAAAACCAGCAAAAGCACCCCACCTCTCACTTTAGGCTAGGAGCACACCTTCACTTTGCTATCATGATAGTTAAGCTTTAAATATAAAACCCCAGCTGGGGTGTGTCTCAGTCTTTGGAACGATTGCCCAGTATACACAGTACCCAGGGGGCAGCTCCCCATTGTGGTGTAAACTGAGCACACTGGTGCACGCCTGTCATCTCAACACTCTGGAGACAGAAACATGAGGAACAGAAGTTCAAGGTCATCCTTGGCTACATAGTGAGTTGAGGCTAGCCTGTGCTACATGAGTCCCTGTCTTTAAAGCAGGGAGGAAAGCTGGATAGATGGCTTAACATTTAAGAACACTTCCTATTCTTCCAGAAAACCAGAGTTTCGGTCCCAGTATCCACACCAGATATCAGACAGTATCTTCTGGCCTCTAATTACCCCCACAACTGTTTCCATACTCACAAAGAGGTACACACGTAATACACATAAATAAAAATAAAACCTTTCTAAAAACTACAGAAGAGAGAGAAATACTTCACGGGATACAATTCTTCCAGGTGAATCAAGGCTTTTTCTTTTTTTTATATTTTGAAACATAAACTAATATATATTTCATATACTTAAAATAATGCCGGGCGTTGGTGGCGCACGCCTTTAATCCCAGCACTCGGGAGGCAGAGGCAGGCGGATCTCTGTGAGTTCGAGGCCAGGCTGGACCGACAGCCTCCAAAACAGAGAAACCCTGTCTCGTAAAAACCAAAAAAAAAAAAAAATATGTTTACATATATCATGTACATATTAGTTTAACTAGGAACTTTTATTCTGTATACATATTTATATGTATGTATTTGTATCATTTCCTAATTTTTTTAAATTTTATTTTCCAGTTTAAATTTAGATAAGAAACAAGGTTGCTTCACAAGTCAGTTCCAGGTCCCTCTCCCTTTCTCTCCCCTCCTCCCGTGCCCTCCCCCCAGAATCAAGGCCTTTTCAAGGATGGATTTGTTAAATACTGAACAAAGTGCCTGGATAATTCAATGGAGCTGCCAAACATGTTTGCCTTGGCAAAGGGAGTCCTTGGTCATGTCCCAGCTCCGTGCTTCCTTGGGTTTCCTACCATCGTAGACTCAGAAGTGCCTTGATGGAGGCTGTGATACCCATCCACCTCTATGCAACTGCCTCAGTCTCAGACACAGCTGCCGAAGGAGGAGAGCAGTAACTGCAGAGCTGTGAGGGCAAAAGCGCTGGGTAAAACCTTTCAGATTCCTTGTCCCCATTCTGGACAAAGCAAACTGATAATGCAGCATGGCCAAATGTCTCGATCTTGAAACATGGGAAGCACTGGGCTAACAGTCAAAGCCAAGTCTGTCAGTGTGAAACTCAACCTTTTCCCATGAGGCTAGAAGCTCACCACCAGGCAGGATGGATGTGTTCTGGAAAGTTATTCACTGCATTGGACCGTCATTAAATAGGAGGAAAATTCATGATAGTGCTAATACTGGCTTTTCTTCCATCATTAATTTATTTATTCTCTTTGTCTGTAAATGCTGCTTGAGTCCCTTTTCTGATGTAGACACTGCTGGGATCTGGGGCCATAGAACAAGGAATGCAGCTGACTAAGTCTAGCAGGGCCTCACAGAGAGCCAGCAAGGGCAGGAGCTGAGCATGATGAAGAGTGTGTGTAACTGGTCTAGGGAAACCCACTCCCAAAGCCAAGGCCCCTGAATAAGTACCAGACACAATGGGGCTGGGGAGATGGCTCAGCAGTTAAGAGCACTGGCTGCTTTTCCAGAGGACCAAGGCGTAACTCCCAGCAGCCACATGGCAGCTCACAACTGTCTAGAATACAGTTTCAGTGAGTCTAATGTCTTCATACAGACATACATGCAGGCAAAATACCAATGCACATAAACAACAACAAACAATCAGAAACAGAAATATAAGGCAGACATAACCTCCCTGCGTAGTAAGATAATCGCTTACCACTGAAAGACCACAGAATGGGATGTATGGTTTAGCAACCTTAATTGCAGAAGGGCTGTAAACCCACAAAAGGCCAATTCCGGGCTGCTGACCACCTGTGACAAACTGACCAGGGCGTCAGAGATGGGCAAACAAGATTCGTGGGAAACAAGGAGATGATAACCACCATTTACTTAGAGAGAGATGAATAACTCATACCAAGGTTTGAGGAATTTACAACGTGTAGGTCAGGAAGACATCTACTTCCCCTGGTCAGTAGTCACGTAACCGTAACCACCCCTCGTCACAAGATAGGGACCCCTCCCAAAGGCTTGTGGTTTTTGTCTTTAAAAGCTGATTGTAACTGAACCTCGGGGCCAATCGGTCTAAAAGCTGACAGAGAGGCCCATCTGCAGATGCCTAATTAAAGCCTCTTGCGTGTTGCATCAATTGGCGCGTGAACTCTTGATTCTTGGGGTGACGAATCCAGCTTGGGGACCCCTCCTCAATTTGGGAAACCCCAACACCATGACATCCCACAATAGAATGTTCATTGCTGAGTACAGACACCTACTAGAGTAGTGGGAAAGTATGCATGAAACTGAAACTAAATCTGAGACCTTGTGGTATCTGGAGGCACCCACATGGGCAGAGTCTCTTCTGTTCAGCTCTGCAGGTCTGCTCTCTGCCTCCTGCCTGCTTGTTACACATCTGCGGTACTGTGCCGTGGGCTAACCAATAGTCACCCTGACTTCTAGCCTGTGGTTACTTGGACCAGTGGAAACCACGCCAGAAACTTGACTGGGGAGAGTCAGTGGAGTTGGGGACTTATTCCTCCCATGCCTTCCTGGTGGGTGGCCTTGGCCTGACTGGGTTTTTCATGCCTTTGAAGCCTGGTGGCTTCCACCCCCATCCCTGCTGCCAACTCTTTGTCTTACTTAAGGCAAGCATGAAAAGGCATCTTGATGTCACAAACTCCAGGTCCTACCTCACCCTCCCTACTCCCTACCCTCACCCTTGTAAACAGTTCAGTATTGATCTTTCCTCAAATTACTTAAGTGACCTAAATTATGGGTGCTGGGACCCTGATGAATGCACAACTATTTGGGATCCAGCTCACTTTTGTTGATTTCTGTATTTTGATACTTCCCTATAATAACCACTTTGGTAGTGTGTGGTCAACACACAACTCCTTATTTTCTCTGAGAACCACCCCCAAATCATAGTGTAGCCCAGGATCTACATTTCTGCCAAGTGCCCTTAATTGACTGGATTAAAAACCAAAGGTCAACTAGGCCAACCAGAGGTCACATCCTAGACCCTCAGCAGGACTGTGGATCTCTGTCAGTTTTGACAAATCAGTCTCACAAACAAAGAAAAAAAAAAGGCAGTTTGGCTGGGGAAAAATAGGAGACTCAACTCAGAGTCCACTGTGATGGCTAATCTTGGTTGTCAATTTTAATACATCTGGAATCAACTAAAACCCAAACTGCTAGGCACTCTTGTGAGAGTGTTCCTGATCACATTATCTGAAGCACAAAGACCCATCATCCTAAACCTGGCAGCACCTTCTGGTGGCATCTCCCAGATAAGAAGACATGGAAGGAGACTGCTTTGTGCCTGTATGCCTTCACCTGCCTGGCAACTGCATCTCTCCTGTTGCTGAGGCATTCCTTCATCTGTAACAGAACCTACTTTTGGGCACTCCAACATACACTGAAGACCAGCAGCAGTCTGAGAATCTTCCAGGACTCCAGTGTCAGATTGGGACTATTGAGACATTAGCCTCATGCACTGAACACTGTGAGATTCTTGGCCTTTCCATCATGAGACAGCCATTACCTGGACTGCATCCTATAAGCCAGTCTAATGAATCCCATGTGTGCAGGTGTGTGTGTGTGTGTGTGTGTGTGTGTGTGTGTGTGTGTTCATTCTGTCAGTCTTGCTTCCTTAGTGAATCCTGAGTAATATAACTACCTCAGCCCCACCTAAGCCTAGTTGCCTTTAAGGTCCCAGATGCTCGGTACCACAACCCTGTCACCACTTAGCACACATTAAGTTGAATTAACTTCTGCTACCCATAACCAAATGCCTTCTGGATAATGGTCTTGAATTATTTTCAAAAGTAGAAAATAATAGTAGTATTTTAATGTTTTATCTTTACATTTGGTGTGATTATAGACTCACTGTAAGTACGTACCAAAAAGAATATAGAGTCCTGGTACCCTTCCCAGTACTGAAATCCTATTCTGTGCCTATAGTACAACCCCAACATGAGGAAACAGGGCTGTGGAGATAGCTGAGTCAGTAGTGTTGGCTGTGCATGCATAAGGACCTGTGTTCTTTACCCAGCACCCATATTGAAGATAGGTGTGGTGGTGCACACTTGTAATCCCAGCATTGGGAAAGTGGAGATGGGCAGATACCTGGGGCCTGGTCATATACCCTGATTTGCCATCCCCATATCCCAATAGAGCCTTCTATTAAAAAATAAAAAACTGCCAGGCGGTGGTGGCACACTCCTTCAATCCTAGCTCTCAGGAGTCAGAGGCAGGTAGATCTCTCTTAGTTCAAGGCCAGCCTGGTCTACAAAAGTGAGTTCCAGGGCAGGCAGGCCTGTTACACAGAGAAACCCTGTCTAAAAAACAAAAACAAAAGAAAACCCTCAACAAATAAAAAACCCAACCAAACAACAAAAACAAACACAAACAAAAAACCAACGTGGATGTCTCCTGAGGAACACGCGTCCTGAGGAAGGACACAGGAGGCTGGCTTGCGGCACACTCACACAGGCATGCGTGGGTGGGGCAGAGGAGACAGACACTCTGTGTCCCTTAACTAGACCTGGGTTACTTAGTTCTCAGAGTTTTCAGACATGCATTTGTGTGTAAACAGAGAGTGGTGTTTTGACTGCAATTGTATCTGAAAATATATTTATGCTTTATCTAATCAATCTAGTCTTCCAGCATGAGAAAAGAGCTTTCTCTTCCTGGTTGTGCCCATCTTGTCACCAAGCCACTCTGCATGACACTAGCCCCTTTCCATAATAACTCTCACAGTCATGCATGCCACAGTGATGAGCCGCACATAGTGTACAATAACAGACCCAGAGAATTCCTATCACTGATGTTTATTGTACCCTTTACTTAGATGCATTCTCTCTGTCTCTGTCTCTCTCTCTCCCTCCCTCCCTCCCTCCCTCCCTCCCTCCCTCCCTCCCTCCCTCCCTCCTTCCCTCCCTCCCTCCCTCCTTCCCTCCCTCCCTCTGTCTCTGTCTCTGTCTCTGTCTCTGTCTCTCTCTCTCTCTCTCTCTCTCTCTCACACACACTATTGTGCCACAGTTACTTAGAGTGACATGCTGGACAGGTGTGCAACCCAGGTATGTGGTGGGACCTGACCATGCAGGTTTGCATATGCAAATGCTGAAGTCACCTGAAAAGTTTTCCCCATAATTTTTCCCAACCTGACTGTAGGTAGCCTTTGAGGCTGATTCCTTACAAAGCTCAGTGCCCTGCAGGTTCCTCCAGGTTGTTTTTTTGTACCAGCAGTCCAACCCTTATTTCTGATTAATATGTCATTGTGTGGATGTGCCAGAGTTTGCTGACAGGTTTCCAGTTTCTTTCCCTGACATATTAAACTGCTATACTCAGCCAAGCATGTTTTCTCACACTTTAATAATATTGGACAAATGCCTCTAATCTGTCTCTGGATCATATGGCAAGCCTATGTCTAGATTTTTTTTTATTTTGTTTCATGGCGGGTCTCACTATGTAGCTCTGGCTGTCCTGGAACTTGCTCTGTAGACCAAGCTGGCCTCACCCTCGCAGAGATCTGCCTGCCTCTGCCTATTGAGTGCTGAGATGAAAGGTGTAGCCACCACTCTCAGTCTAAGCTTAGTTTTGTAAGACATTACCAATCGCTTCCTATGCTCCACTTTACAATGGCCGCTGGTTACCCTCTTGCCTTCCACTAGTCAGCCTTGAGAAGTCACTGTCCACTCTCCTAGTTCACTTTTCTGGCTCCAGGGTTTTCAAACCTGAGAGAAGGTTTGAGGCGGGCAGGACAGTATCAGACCATCAGGCTCAGAGGAGGACATCCAACAGTGGATGGAGATTGACATCCTGGCAAGATGAGACCACATAAGGAGAGAAAAGGAGGCTCCAGGTGGACACTGAGTGATTTTATGGAGGAGCTATGAGGGTGGGACTGGGTGAGGACAGAGGAGCCACCAGAAGTAGAAGAGACAGAAGCACACTTTGCCAGACACACAACTTTTTAAAAAAGGTTTATTTATTATGTACAGTGTTCTCTCTGCATGTACACCTGCATGACAGAGAGGGCACCAGATCTCAATATAGACGGTTGTGAGCCACCGTGTGGTTGCTGGGAATTGAACCTATGACCTGTAGAAGAACAGCTAATGCTCTTAATATCTGAGTCATCTCTCCAGCCCCAGACCCACAACTTTGAAGACAGCATCACATGTTTGACCATTTATAGCACGTTACATGGAGGATATTCTTCTTGGTTAAATAGTAAGTTTCTATGATTATATCATTTCACACTGTATGTATAATCTTGTGATTTGTGTCTTTTGGAAGTTTCTCCCTGAGTTAATAAGATGGTGGTAGGGTAAATGTGCATGCCACTAAGCCTAAGTACCCAAGTTCAAACCCCAGGACTCAGATGGCAGGAGAGAACCGGCTTCTGAGCATTGTCCCCTGACCTCCACGTGTTGCCATGCTGTGGCACACACAGAAATAAATGTAAACAAGTTGCTTTCAGTTTCTTTTGGGACCTCATCTGGGACCAAAATCAAATGTCTTGGTCTGCAGCAGGGGAGAAGACTCCATCAGTTATGAGTACTTGTTCGTGCAGAGGACCTGATTCCAAGCACTGAATGGTGGCTCATGAACATCTCTAACTCCAGTTCTAGTGGATCTGACATCCTCTCCTCAACTCCACGGGCGCCAGGTATGAGTGTGGTGCACATACATACATGCAGACAAAACATGGACATACACGAAACAAGTCTAAAAGAAAATATTTTTGCTGTATTGCTCTGTATTATATGAAAATGCTCACTCTCTTGGGATTCAGGGCCATAATCTCCTGTGCAGACATACTGCACACATGCTGTGTCCCGGCATCCTGCGCACACTCCGTGTCCAGGCATCCTGCGCACACACTCCGTGTTCAGGCATCCTGCCCACATGCCATGTTCCAGCATCTTTTGAAGCACATCATACATTCACCAATGTTTTCTGGATGCTTTCCTCACCCTTGGCATGAAATGGGCTCAAATTAGAGTCCTACAACTCATTAAGAAAAATTAACACTGGCTGAGCCTGGCCCTAGGCTAGATCTATGTCATATGTCAACTGTCACACTGCCACCCCGTGTAACCTTCAGAAGTGCTTGTGTACAGAGCACTCTCAGCACCTCTTCAGGGTGCGTGTGATTTATTGTGTGGAGCAGGAGGTCAGGGCAGAGCTGAAACCCCAGGTTCTCTGCCACTGCTATGCCAGTGTTTTTATCTGCTTCAGTTCACCACCTTCCCAAACAGGGAGCCTCTTCCTAGCTCTTGTTTCTCTGAGCACCACGTGATCTGTGAGCCCCAGTCCCTGGGGATCTTAGTTTTCTGCAACTGTCTCACTGCTTCCCACCTGCTTTAAGTGGGAAGCAGTTGAACGTGAATTTGAAGTACAGGTGATCTAAGTTTGAATCTCAAATCTTAGCAACCTATCAGCCGGTTTCCATTTGTGTGCCTCAGTTTCCATGGGCACACATAACCCTTCAGTACCCATGCCTTTGGGATCTCCCGCACTCTGCATGCAGAGTGGGGCTCAATTTGCCAGCAGAAAACAGGGGACACAATGCCCAGCCATCCCTAGTGTCAGTTATAAGGACACTCTTGCTAGCCTCCACTTCCCTGTTTGGGGGCGTCCTGCACATCCCAGAAACAGGATGCTGCATGGAGACACATGAGCACCAGTCATCTCATAACTGAGGTCCCAAAACAGCCCAGCCCCTAAAGACTGCAACTCAAGGATGCCATTTGAGAAATATGAACATTCCTTGAGTCTAGACAAGCCACAATCAGGAAGCTGAATGACTAGGAACAGGAGAAGTGGCTCAATGGATAATAACACAGATGGCTCTTACACAGGTTTGAGTCCCAGCACCCACATGACCCACATGGAGGCTCACAACCATCTGTAACTATTTCTCAGGGCATGACTATTAGCGTGTTTCTAGAAAGGTTTAACTGAAGAGGGGAGACCCACTGACTACGGGCAGCACAATCTCAATGGTTGAGGTCCCAGATGAAAAGAAGGAAGGAGACGTGCTGAGCACCAGTGTACATCTCTCTGCCTCTTGCCTGAGGACAGAATGCCAGCAGCCACCTCACAGTCCTGCCGCCATGCCTGCCCTGCTATGGTGGCCTGTCTCCTTAAATTGTGAGCTTAAACAAACCCTTCTTTCCTTACACTGACAGCAACAAGAAAAGTCAACTATTGAGGATGCCCTCTCTGTGAGGCAGGTGTCCTTCCCCACCTCAGCTGGAAAGACTGCTTATCTCACCTGTTATGAGACCTTCCCCCTCCACAGTGATGTCAATGGTCCTATCTGGAGTCTGGGTCAAAAAGAAGAGAAACGGGGAGGCCAGGGCCACTCCCAGGGAGATAACAGATACAAACAAGCCAGGGGGGCACTAGAATGTTGCCCTCCATCCAGTCACTGTCATTAGATGCCTGTGCCTGTCCTCTGACACATAGGTGTCAAGGTAAGTCGTATTACAGTCACATTATTAGGTAATTACAAAGATAAAAGCACTCCTTTGACATGATATGCAGTTAAACGCACACACACAACACGCATAAACATGCATGGCTTGACTTTCTTAAGTCATTCTCACATTGAGACTTTGTCACACTGTAGATGGGTGACACACTCACCTTCTCACATTGAGACCTTGCCACACTGTGGATGGGTGATACACTCACCTTCTCACATTGAGACCTTGTCACACTGTAGGAACAAGTTGATCACATGACCAAGAGAACATGGTCTAATTAATGGCCAGCAAAATGAACAAACAAGAATGAAAAGGAATGACAACCACAGCCAGTGACTACCCCCTGTGTGGGAAATGGTGCATGCTCATCCCAGGACAGGGCCAAGGGGATATACAATCAGTATTTGGCACTCATTGGTTCAACCCACATTTATGCCTAGAAAATGATCACTCTCAGTAAGAAATGACCAACTTCACTTTCAGTTCAGAACAAAGTAGCTGGACATTATCCATCATCTTGGCTACCATCATAGTCGGGAGCATGTCTCACTTTCCCTTAATAAACTTTCCCTTTGCTCGCTCCTTTGCAGCCCTTATCCCTCATCAATGACAGAGCAAACTGTAGAGCCAGTGGCTCAGGTGGTTCTGGTGACCACTGATCAATCATTGATCACCTTAACATCTAACACTGACAAGAAAAGTGTCCTGCTCCCACCACCATAACTATGGTAAAATATAACAAAGAGCAATGGAAGAGAGAGCTTACTTGTCTTACAGTCCAGGTCACTGTCATTTAGTGGAATTCAGGCAAGAATTCAATCACCTACACATATCACTGATACAGTCAAGAGAAGAGAGACCATATAGGCATTCTTGCTCGCTGTATCCTAACACTGCAGTTCAGGGCCTGAGACATGAGATAATTGAGTCTGTCCTCAACAATGAAGACAATCTCCTACAGATGTGCCCAAGGGACATGTTGATCTAGAATGTCAACAGTCAGCAAGCCCTGCTCTGAGGGTGTTTTGTGAGATAGCTGTGTGATCTGATGGCAATGTGGCTCTTTTACTTGAGAACTACATTCCAAATTCATGTTTTCTTTCAAAAGATGATGCACACAACAAGTTACATTTTAAAAAGACCAAGAGCTAGAGAAAATAATTAGTGTTTAAGAGTGCTGGTTGTACTACCAGGAGAACCAGCTTCAATTCCCAGCATCCACAAGATAGTTCACTCAAGTTTCAGGAGATCCAGTGCCATCTTATGGCCTCCAATGTTACCAGGCACCCATAGAATCATGGCTTTAGATGCACATATACATATATTTTTAACACGGTAAGTTCATAAAGAGGACACATTTTGGGCCACTGATGTAGCACAGTTTGAATAGGGCTTCCTTAGGATGCTTTGAGTACTGAACTTGATCCACATGTGTGATACCAGAATTAAAGGGGTAATAAAGATAACCAGGAGATCAAGATAGACTCTGATACATAGCAAGTGCATCACAAACCAAAAATATATGAGACCCTATTTTTTAAAAAAACTTGAAATAAAAACAGGCCCATAAGGATCAGGGAGTAATGAGGTACAGCTATAATCCCAGGAACTCAGGAAGCCAAACTGCTTCAAATGTAAGGTCAGCATGGGCTACATAGCACCAGGCCTGCCAAAGCAGAGCTATGCAAAAGAAGCTGCCTCAAAACAACAAAAAGCAGCAGAGTGGGAAGCAATTTGGACATGTACACAGCGTGACTTCCAGAAGCTATCTAAGAACTTCCTCTGAGAAAGTGCACCTGTGTCCCAGCCAGCATCCAGTGCCATTCTCTGTGTGAAATGCCACAGCAAGTATCTTAGCCCTCTATGCACCTGACAGAATGATCAAAGGAACTGTGGCCCCATCTGCACCTGATGGAATGATCACTGGAGCCTGTGGCCCTGCCTGTACCTGGAGGAGCGAGCTGGAGAACTCCTTTGCCTGCATCAGGAGGAGTGATCACTGGAGCCACAGCTCCCAACTACACCAACTGGAGAAACAGTGACCGCCTCTGAAGCTCAAACTCCACCTGTACTGATGGGTAGACGACAGTGTAAGATACACTCCACAACATAAAGAACAATAGGACACCAACAGAAACCAGTGGTTCTACAACAGCAAGACACGGATATCTCAAAGCAGATGAAGCAGAAGAAAATGACCCTAAAAAATAACTTGATGAAGATGATGAGGCCCTTATAGAGGAAATGATGAAAATCCCTTAAAGAAGTAAAAGAAAACACAAACAAGAAATTGGAAGAAAACAAGATCCATTAAAGTAAACCCAGAAAAAACAATCACACAGGGGAAGGAAATGGTTAAAGACCTGAAAACTGAAACAGAGACAATAAAGAAACACAAGCCCAGGGAATTCTGGAAAGGGAAATCTGGGTAAATGATCAGGAATGACAAATGCAAGCATAAACAACAGAATACAACAGATGGAAGAGGGAATCTCAGGTGTTGTAGAACTAGATTCATGAGTCAAAGAAAATGTTAAATCCAACACTCTTATCACAAAACATCCAGGAAATTGGAGACACAATGAAAATGCTGAAACTAAGAATTACTAGGGATAGAAGGAGCAGTAGCTCAGGAATCCAAAGGAACAGAAAATATATTCAACAAACTCATAGAAGATAATTTTCTGAACATAAAGTATATGCCTATGAAAGTACAAGAAGTTTACAAAAATCCAAATAGATTGGACCAAAAAGTTCTCATGCCACATATATTGAAAATACTAAGCATATGGAATAAAGAAAATATTAAGAGCTTCAAAAGAAAAAGGCCAAGTAATATATAAAGGCAGAACTATCAAAAATATATCCCACTTCTCACTGGAAACAAGGAAAGCCAGAAGGTCTTACACAGGTGTTATGCAGACACTTAAGGGACCACGGATGCCACCTTAGAATACTATACCCAGCAAAGCATTCAATCACTGTAGATGGAGAAAAATAAGATACTCCTTAACAAAGCCTGATTTTAAAAAGTACCTATCCACAAAGCCTGCCCTACAGAATGTACTAGAAGGAAAGCTCCAACTTAAGGAAGTTAGCTACACCCACAAAAATACAGGCAATAGATTATCCTCCACCAGCTAAATCCTAAGGGAACCGGTACAGAATACTACCAACAACACTAAAACAAAAGTAATGGAAAGTAGCAATAACTGGTCATTAATATACCTTAATATCAGTGGTCTCAACTTGCCTATAAAAAGACACAGATCAACAGAATCCATATGGAAACAGAATCCATCTTTCTGCTGCGTACAAGAAATACACCTCCAGTTCAAAGACAAATGTTACCTGACAGTAAAGATTGGGAAAAGATTTTGCAATCAAATGGACCTAAGATACAAGCTGGTGTAGATATCATAATATCTGACAAAATAGACATCAGACTAAAATTAATTAATAGAGATGAGGGATGTTTCGTATTCATCATTACAGAAAAAATACATTAAGATGAATTCTCAGTTCTGAATATCTATGCCCCAAATATAAGAGTTTTACTTGGAAGCCTGCCATGCTTCTGATCTTCCAGCTTGTGTGTAAGTTCTTTCTCTGGTAAATAAATATATCAATTTCCATATTGCATTGACTAGCCTTGTCACCAGGAATACCACTTTTGGTCATATACCCAAAAGATGCACACCATACCACAGGGGCATTTGGTCAGCTGTGTTCATAGCATTATTTGTAATAGTCAGAACCTTAAAAACAACCTAGATGCCCTTAGGATGGATAAAGAAGTTGTGGTACACGTACACAATGGAGCATACTCAGTGATAAAAGCAAAGGAAAACAAAACAAAAAACATCTTGAACATTACAGGCAAATGGACAGATGTAGAAAAAACATCTTGAGTGAGGACTAATATGGCATATTCACTCATAAGTGGATATTAGATATTAAATAGGAACCAACCTGTCGCACCTGCTGTGCGGCCTGCATCCGAGAATGTAGTGAGGTGGTCGGGATAGATGACACAGAGACCGGTCGGTTGCTTTAAGAAAACTTTATGCTTCCCAAGTCAGTTTAGGAGGAGACCCCAGTCCGCTTAGGAGAGAGCTCTCAGAAGTCTCTCCAAGAAAAAAGAGCTTCCCTTTTTTAAGGACTTCTGCCATCCATCTACATACCATTCTTTTCAGACTTCTCACCCTCCAGGCTGGTGGTTTAATCTCCGGCCCCAGAATCGGGGAGACACAGCAGGGAAAACAGGAAGAGGCATCTAGCCTTAGGGGGTGTGAAAGGCATGGTATTCAGTGAGCAAGCCCTTATCTGAGCCCTATCAAGAGCTTTAGCACTGAATTGTTTTCAGTAAACATTACACAGCTGCCTGCTCCCAGGCCAAAGGGGAAGTGGGTTTCTGCTCAAGGTCTGGTGTCCCCACACCAACCAGTCTACAGTCCACCACCCCAGAGAATCTAGGTAGCAAAGAGGACCCTGAAGGGACATACATGGATCTGCCTAGGAAGGGAAATGGAGAAGATCTCTTGAGTAAATTGGGAGCATGGTAGAAAGTGAGAGGGGAGGAGGGAAGGGGACTGAGGAGGAGAACATGACGTAATGGGGTGGTCAGTTTGGGGGAAGGACAGGGCAGGAGAGCAAGAGAGATACGCTATGACAGAGAGACATTATGGATGAGCAAGAAACCACAGAGATCCACAATTAACCTCTGGCCTGAGATTCTGGAGACCAGTGAAAGAAAGGGAGGAAAGTTAATATGAGCAAAGGGGTCAAACCAGGATGGGAGAAAATCACAGAAAGAGCAGACTTGAGCTAGCAGGAGCGCACTGTCTCCACACAGACAGCTGGGAAATGTGCTTAGCACTGATCTAGGCCCCCTGAATGCAGTTGATCATGGTGTGGCATGGGCAGTAATTGTGGGCCAAAGGCACTAGGAATAGGATTTATCCCTGTGCATGAACTGGATTTTTGGAGCACAGTCCCTATGGAGACATACCTTGCCCAGCCTAGACACAGCTGTGTGGGCCTTGGTCCAGCCTCAATTTGGTGATGTGACAGACCACATTGACTCCCCATGGGAGTCCATACCCTCTCTGAGGAGAAGATGCAAGTTGGGATGGGTAAATGTAGGAAGCAGGAGGAGGGGAGGGAGGGTGAACTGGGATTGGTATGGAAACAGAGAGTAAACACAGATTAAAAAAAAATAAAACCTCATTAAACAACACAAATTATTTCCAACTTAACAACTCTGAAAGCTATTTTGCCTGTAATCATAAATGGGAAAAAGCAATGAAAGAAGGAAGGACAAAAGCATGTTAGATGGGTTTAGCAGGGCAAGCCTCCCTCGACCCCGTTCTGAAACCCACCTAACCACCACAATCTTGTCCTGAGTTGAAGCAGGGACTGCAGCAGATCAGGTGCCCTAACAGGGAACAGGTTTAGAGAGGCCACAAGGGGGCAGCAAAACATCAGAGTGTCTCACAGCTTCAAGAGCCAGCTGCATTCTGCCTTTCTCATTGGCACAGGAGGGAGTCTCCATGCCCTCCATGCCTCCCTCCTCAATCCTCCCACATGACCAGTAGGAAGTACTCCCTGAACAGCTCCTTAGTGCAGTGCACAGGCGATGGCTCAATGCTCAGGCCAATTGCAGATGTGATTCACATCCGGATGCTCTGGTTTCATGTCTCCATGGGAAAGGCATTCTGATTCACCAGGAATATGAGGTTGTGATGGGCTTCCATGGCATTCTTTTCTCAGATATGGGCATTTAGATTTGGGAGTAGGGATTGCTTATTGAACATAGTGTCATTCCTCCTAGACTGGCCTCAAACTCTCTGCTTTGGAAGATGGCCTTGACTGCCTGATCCTCTTGTCTCTACCCCCAATATCAGGGAAGCTCCACCTGGTTGTAATTTGTGCTGGGAAAGAACCCAGGACCAAGAATCACTCTGCAGGCTGGACACACTGATCCCTAGTCCTCCTGGTCACATTCTGTTTTCAGAGAGAGATCTCACACTGCCGCCAAAGCTAGACTACTGGCCTTATATAGCCCAGGCTTGCCTTGAGTCTATGGCAAGTCTACAATCTAAGCCTCCTGAGTCATGGAATTATTGGCATACTCCTTTACCCTTGCTCTGCAATCTATTCTTAAAAGAAATGCACAAAGTTCCTAGAAAGGGCAAATGGGAGGGAATGAGACCCCAGGGGCGAGGGCACTAAACCTTCAAGCAGTGGGGTTGAGGCTCCATCTTCCTACTGTCATCAGCTGCTGCTGTGGACATGCACTGGAGAGTCTTCTGCCTTCCATTCCGGCCCAACCTGAGGGCTGCTGATCAGAACGGGGCTTCAAGGATACCTGGATACACAGGTGATGACCTGGGCTGCTGCACACTGACCTGAGTGTCCTTGACATGGCATGGGATGGGGACAGCTTCCTTTACCTCCCTCCCACCCAGGTCACAACTCACCAGCTTCAGAAGAAAAGTGGTGTCTGGTCACGGCTCTTTTTTTTTTTCAGTCCTTCAAAAGACTCTCAGTAGAAAGATAGGTCATCTAGAAATGGTAAAAGAGAAAATGCAGGTCAATGGCCCCAGTTCTGTAATTCCATAGGGATGATCCAGAACTCCAGATCTTCCTCAGCTACACTGTGAATCCCTGGATAGGCTGAGATACAGGTGTGACTCAGTTGGGACAGCTCTTGCCCAGCATACAGGAAACCCTGGGTTTTGTCCAGAAGACAAAATAAACCAGACTTGGTGGAGAATTACTGGAATCCCTGCATTTGGTACATGGAGATTGAAAGATTCAAAATTTAAGGATATCCACAGCTACATGCATCATTTAAAAACAAAATCACAAAGTCCAATGGGATTAGGTTCTGACTTGAATCCCCAACACTCAGTTGGCCAGTGGTAGGAGGCCGCCAGTCCTTGGCAGCCTGGACTGCATACAGAAAACCTGTGTCAGCATAAGAGGAGAGGGGAAAAAAGGTTTCTCATTTGAGGGGACTGATAGTTATGTCACTGTGGGGTTTAAGAGCCAGGACTTTTGGAAATGACAATAAAATCCCAGGAATATAGGGTCTAGACAGTATTGAGGAAAAACAGGTAAGGCAGGATTGCTGAATTGTACATATTGAGTATTGTGTGTCTGTTTGTATGGTTGTGTATGTGTGTGTGGTCATGTCTGTCTGTTCTCACCCTTTGAGTACGTGTGTAGACCAGAAATATTCATCCAGTGCTTTTACACCTTAATTCTCTTGTTTGCTTTTTGAGACAGGGTGTCTCTGTGTATACCTGGCTGAGCCTGAACTCTCTCTGTAGCCCAGAATTCACAGAGATCAGGCTACCTCCCCAACCCACAGTCCTGGGTTCAAAGGGGGCTCGGGCCCATGGGCATCCACCTTACTTTTCACATGAGGGTCTCACTGATCCCAGGCCAGCAAGCTGCCATTCCTTCTTGTCTTTTCATTCACACAGCTCCCAGTGACAGTGTCCACATCTCTGACTTCAAATATTCAAAATGTGCATGTTCTTTGTGATGGGCTACACTCAGCCCGGAACTCCCTACACTGGCCCTGAGCTGCTTCTACTTGACAGGGCAGAGGGGTTCAGACCCAGAAATTCTGGCTTGGGGAGTTGGAGAAGAAGACGAAGATCCTGCTCCAAGTCATCTTTTCCTACAGAGCAGCCTGCCTGGGACAGAAGAGACCGAGACTAAACCACAAATGCTAGCAGCGGTCCAGTGCACCTAAGGAGGACTGAGTCAGCAGCACCACAGGGAAATAAATCCAGCATGGACAACACAGAGCGCTCAGTCCTCCCCAGTTACAGGGCAAGACTCTGTGTGAACATTACAGCCAACACAAGAAAAGAGTTGGGGCAATACTATTCCTACCAACAAATATGGACAGAAACAAATGTCAGAAAATAAAATGGAATTGTGCATGTGACATCTTAGCACTACTGTCAGGGAATGAAAGACAACTTCCATCTTGGGTTGTAGGCAGAATGGGCTCCCTTAGCATACTTCTGTGATTCATTTATTTATTTATTATTTTTTTGGTTTTACAAGACAGGGTTTCTTTGTATTGTTTTTGAGGCTGTCGGTCCAGCCTGGCCTCGAACTCACAGAGATCTGCCTGCCTCTGCCTCCTGAGTGCTGGGATTAAAGGCGTGCACCACCACTGCCCGGCGATTCATTTATTTTTAAGTGGGTGATTCAAGGATTCATGTCTTAGTGTTGGGGAAGTCCTGTGTATATGTCAATAAAGCACTGTTGGCTAATAGGGAACCAAGATAGGTGGTACTAGGAATCCAGGAGGACTCTGGGTAGGAGAAACACAGGAGAAACACAGGAAGTCAAGATGTAACGCCATGGGATAGGAAGCCCAGAAACCTCTCCGGCAAGAGAAATACTTAGATTAACAATTATTGGGTAATTACTTAAGTCAGAGCTAGCCAGTAAGAAACAAGCAAGGCCAACAGCTTCATAATTAATATAGCCTCTTGTGTGTTTATTTGGGACTGATGTGGCTCTGGAATCAGGCTGGCGGGAAGGCTTCTCTCAAGGAAAAGATTTCCCTTTACATCTTAGTTATAATTTTTGTATCTACTCTAGTCAATGTCAATTTTATGTTTGTATTAGTGATTGCTGTTCATGGCCTTCTTCAGGGAATAGTGATTCTTTTCAGATCCAGATTAAGACAGAGCAGCTCACCTGCATGGAAGTTGTTCATGTATAAGTAGACACACAGGGACAGAGATGGAGGCAGAGAAAGTTAAGAGAGAGAGAGAGAGAGAGAGAGAGAGAGAGAGAGAGAGAGAGAGAGAGAGAGAAAGGAGTGAAAAGTCTCACCAGGGGCTCCATATTCCAGTGGCAGGTGAACAATACAGTTTTGTTACTATTATCAGAATGCCAAGTCAGATCTTCCTCCCAGGTGTGACAGAGTGCCCTGAGAAATCCTCCTCAGGGGTGTCTGAGCAGCTCAGCCTGGTCCAGTGGCTGAGGCCAGAACAGGATCCTGGGGAATCTCCTTTCCCAGGGCTGTAGATGGTGGTTAGGAAAGCACAGGGTTTTGGGGTGCTCGTGCAACCTCAGAGTAGAAGAAGACACTCCTCCTTCTCAGATTCGGTTAAAAATGTCTTTCCAATGAGCTTAGTGTTGCTCAGAGAACATGTCAGAAAATGAAGGGTTGGGAGGTGAGGTCAAAGCAAAATTATTCACCAATCTGCACACAGTCCCAAGAGACACCTTTGTCTTATTTGAAAGGGGCCTAAGGAGCTGGGGAAGTACCCCAGTCTGTAGAGGTAGTCCATGCAGTCCTGCTTTCAAAGAAAGAAAACAGGCAGGTGCAGTGGCTGCAATTCCAGCTGGGGAAACAGACAGGAGGATCCCCGAGAAGCTTGTTGGCCAGACAGCCTAACGAATTGGTTAGTTCCAAGTTCAGTGAGAAGCCCTGTCTCAAAAACAAACAAACAAGGGCTGTGGTGGCGCACGCCTTTAATCCCAGCACTCGGGAGGCAGAGGCAGGTGGATATCTGTGAGTTCGAGGCCAGGCTGGACCGACAACCTCCAAAACAATACAGAGAAGCCCTGTCTCGTAAAAACCAACTAACCAAACAAACAAACAAACAAGTTGGGGAGTGAAGACGATAATTGATTTTGGCCTCTGGCCTCCACACACGAATACACACACACACACACACACACACACACACACACACACACACACACACATGCACGCATGCAGAAATTAGAAGTCCAGTTAAGGAAGGCAAGAACGTTGGGATCTCAGAAAAGCTGTGTAAGGAGTGTGTGGTGCTTGGGCCACACTGGAAATGCAGCCTCGGGGCAACCTGCTTCCTCCTGGGGTGACAAAATGTCAGAGGATTCAAGTTCTCAGACAGCTGAGCTCATCGGCTTCTGCCTAGAAGGCACCTTTCTTTGCTTTCCAAGACCCGGCTGAGTGTCTGCACTTGTCAGAACTGGCACGAGAGTTCCATGTTTGGTGGAGCACATGGGAAAGGAAGCTTGTGACCAGAAGAGGAAGGCCGGACGGTGCACAGGGCTGATCCCTACACCTGTGCTGGCCCTGGCTGCCACACAGCATGGACCCTGGGGCCTTCCCAGACTCTGGTGCTGGATTTACTTCCAGGAGAAGGCGGGGTTCCTGGAGAAGACTCCCAGGTAAGGTGCATGCTCCAGGCATGAGGGAAGGTTCTGCTCTGCTACTTAAGCCCCTTCAGCCTTGGCTGAAGACGAGTGGGAAGACCCTTACTTGAGATTACATGGAGGGCCTGAACCAACTACCTCCTCTTTCAGTCAGGACACTAAAAATCTAAATTATAATGCTCTGTCTATGTGGGCTTTGCTGTTGTTGCCTTTAATTTAAGTGTGTGTGAGTGTATGTGCATGTATGTATATATGAGTGTGCATGTGTGTACATGTGTATGTGCATGTATGTATACGTGTGTGCATATGTGGGTGTGCATGTGTGTGGGGGCATGCATGTATATGTGTGTACGTGTATGTGGGTGTGTATGTGTGTATGTGCTTGCCATGTGTATGTAGGTGTCCCCAGAGGATAAAAAGGAGTGTCGAAACCCTGCAACTGGAGCTATATAGATGCTTGTAAACTCTTCCCATGTGTGCCGAAAAGTTGGACTTGGGTCCTATGGAAGAGCTGCAAGCATCCTTTGTTGGTGTCTTCATCAGCAATGGCTGCCTCTCTAGGCTGTCCTGTGACTGGGTTTGACACTTGAGACAGGCCTCCTTACACTGTTAGACAGCCTGTACCCCGAGAACCTCCAACTCCCTGCTGTGTTCTTCCCACCAATCCCGGGCTGCTGGCTTGTGGTTTTCATCTAATCCTAATCCAGTCCCACCCTGAAAAACCCACCTACCCAAACCTGGGAGTTCTTATCCCTTCTGAGCCCTTGTCTGTCCTCTCAACTCCACAGAGGGACTGCTCCCCCTCAGTGGTCTCACCCATAGGCTATGCTGTGGCTGGGTAATCAGCTTTCTACTGGGTTTTGTTTGTCATCTTTTGACCTCAGCACTCAGGAAGCTGAGGCAGGGGGATCATGGGTGGCTTTGCTACAGAGTGAGACTCTGCTCAAGAGCCAAAGCAAGCTCTAAAACAAGCAGCAGCACAGAAGGAGAAAACCAAGCAGAAATTAGTCTGGGTAGTAGTGAGACTACACCTTAGCCCTGCAAGGAGACAACAAATGTCAAAGACGGTCAGCTGCAGCTGTGGGTGGTGCTTGGGTGGATTAATTAGATTCCCGAATTTATGTCTTTCTCAGACCCTCAGATGTGGCCTTGTGTGGGAATAAAGCCACTGCAGATGTAATTACCTAAGGTAGGATTATCTTAGAGGAGGATAGGCCCTTCATCTCAGGTGACTGGTGCCACACTTGTAGAGGACAATGGACCACACAACAAGGGAGGCAGAGTGTGTTAGTTACATCTGCGGTGCTGTGACACAATACTGGGCAGAAACAGCAAACAGGTGGGACATTTTCTTCGGGTTCTTAGTTTTCAATCCGTCCTGGTGGTGAAGGCCCATGGTTTAGTTCATGGAGGAGGCTCCTTACAGCTCAGAGAGCATCTAGACCCAGGCTGGGAATGTCACCTTAAAAGGCCTGTCCCTAGAGACCTACTTCTCCCAGATAAACCCGAAGGCTCCACAACCTCCCCGAGCTGCACCACCAGCAAATGTTACATCCAAACCTTTACAGAGTTTGAGTTTTGGGGTCTACTGTAAGCTGACCAAGGGCCTGGGTAGGGTCCTCCCCATGGCAGACACGGATACTCACACTTCTCCAGCACCTGATGTCAGCCTGTAGCTAGTGAGGACCCTCTTCTGCTGCTTCAGGAGTCTGGGTCTGCCCCGTCAGTCCATTACCTAGCCTTCCCTTGCTACTCACATACAATAAAAGGAATCAAGGACACAAGTCAAACAAACAAACAAACAAACCCATACATTCTCGTTATCAAGTCCTCTTGGAGCTAGCAGGATCTCTTCTCTTCCTGAATCTTGAGCAGGGTTCATTTCAAACCCAGATACCCCAAATCCTCCCAGTAAGTTGTCTTCCCAGTTTAAAAAGCCAGAAGGAAGTTATGTGTGATGGCACTTTGCCCTTAATCCCATTACACGGAAGGCAGAGGTTTAAGGAGTATAACTTTGAGGCTATCCTGGGCTACATAACAATTTGGAGGCCAACCTGGGCAACATAGGAAGACCTCATTTCACAAACAAAACAAAAATGCAGTAGGATACAGTGCAAGAATGGGGACCAAAAAAAAAAAAAACAGCTTTAGCAATAAGGCGTGACACACCTCAAGGTGCTTTGTTATGAATGTGGGTCAAAGACACCTAGCAGGCTGTGCAACGGGAAGACTGGGCTGTTAGATGATTACTGTCCACTCTGGACAAAAGTGGGGCAGCTGATCAGATGGACAGCTATTCTTGGTAAAGAGACCAGACAGAAAGTCCTCTCAGGACTCTGGGTAATGAGCAATGCCCTCCTGACATCCCTGCAATGGACACAGTGGGTGTCATGGGACTATTATCAGGAAGCCCCTCTGGGCAGTGGACTGATTTCTGGGGCAGCGAGAGCAATGCGTTATCACGGCGCTTTCATCTAGGAATAGATGCTCAAGCCTCAGGGAAAGTATATAAATTGTCTACTCTTCAAGCCAGGCCCAACTGAAACTCCAGATGGAGGGGCCAGGCGATCTGCTGCTGGGGGCTCCGGCTGGCTGCAGACCTGCACGTTCGTACCTGGTGGCTGTGAGGAAAGCCCAGGAGCTGGGCATGGTGGTTCAAGGGGTAACAACATGAGCAGCTGCCCTGGAGAAAGACTTGGTTTGCGAAGTAGCTCTCATCCCGTGGGCTTCCCCCAAGAAGCCGTGTCACTCAACCTGATCAATTTCCATCTTTTTTGAAGCCCAGAGACATTCCATAACACTTCCTAGGCTCAGTCTACAGCTGCCTTGGAGGGTGGGGAAGAGAGGCTCTAACAACTCCCCCCTGATCTGGACATAGAAGGGTCTTTTAGAAGACTAAAATGGAAGAGGCAGCATGAACCCCTGGTAATGGAGCTAGAAAATGTGTCTGTGATCCCATCCAATAAGTTCTTCCAGTGCTGGGGAGCTGTGGTCCCCAGCTTTTGACCCATCCTATAGAGTTCATGCAGCCCCAGCCCCATGCTGTTGAAAGCTGCCTGCTTGCTGACTTGGGACAGATGGATGGCCAGGCTTACCAAGCTCACACACTGCCTTGGGGCTCAGGGCTCAGCTCAGGTTCAGTTGATGGGGCAGCCATATTTGGTTTCTGGAAGGTGAAGCAGTCAAGGAGCACGTCTGCAGTGTGGACACAGGACACGGACTGTGACCCTTACCCATAGCAAGGCTTCTCAGACATGAATGAGGACCTGAGGCACCAGCCTCTCTGCTTCCAATCCAGCATCTTTCTCTGTGCCTTAGAAGCTAGGTATTTTGGGAGTGGCTGCTTGAGGGTAGGTTCACCCCTCAGCCTGCAACTTGAACTTCCCCTCTATGATGTTTGATGGTGGCCCATTCTGTCTACATTCCGGGTCTTGCCTAGGACCCTAGGAGAGGGTGCTGGGACTCTGAGGAGGTCTCCTAGGGAACTCAGACTCTCATGTCAGTGTTTAACATGGGGCAAGATCTGGTTCTTCATGGAGCATTGGGCAAGTCAGCCTAGGGTCACAGCATGCACTCCCGTGCTCACGGGAACTGCTCCTGCACCAAATGTGTACACTTCTACACCAAGTACACACCTGCATGCACCAGGCTCCCACAGTTCTATACTGAGAACACATCACATGCATGGCTCATGCTAACTCTAGCTGGGTCTCCCAGGCCTGCCCTGGCCGCCACACACCATAAGGAAGCCTCTCATGTGGCTCATTCACCTGGCATTCTCCTAGCCACATCAAACATCCTGATGCTGGCTTTGATCTCAAACACTAGTCTAGCCTTAGCTGTACCTGTTCTGACCTCTCTCCCCTGCTTCCAGACAACACCTACCACACCAAGCTCATTTTAAAACATGTATTTATCTTTTAGGCTAGGCCTAGTGGCACAGACCTCTAATTCCAGCTACTCAGGAGGAGGAGAAGGCAGGAGAAAAGCCTGCCTGGGCTACACAGTAGCTTCAAGGCCAGCTTTGAGACACTGTCTCAAAAAAAAAAGTAAAACAGGGCAGGGGATGGAGCTCAGTGGGGGACACTTGCCAAGCAAGTGCTCCAGCTCTGGGACCACACACACACAGACACACAGACACACACAGACACAGACACAGACACACACACATACACATACCCTTTCTGGCACCTTCAGAGGAGCTGGGCCCATCCACCTGTCTTGGATTTGGCTCTGGGACTGCATTTTAGAACATGTCTCAATGCTATGTTAAGCCTCCCCGATTGTGGGGCTCTATGACCACAGCCCTGGAGGCAAATGCAGTCTAGTTGTAAGTGACCCAGACATGAGGCCACTCAGCTGAGGTCTGGTCTGCTGGTCCCACAATTTGTAGAGGACACACAATGGAGCAGATGGCCCTCCTCATCTGCAGATGCAACCCACCACAGGCCAAAACCCTTTTAATTGCATCTATACAGAGTATCTACAGGCTCTTTCTAGAGTTACTGTGGTGTGTGTGTGTGTGTGTGTGTGTGTGTGCGTGTGTGCGTGTGTGCGTGTGTGTGTGTGTGTGTGTGTGTGTGTGTGTGTGTGTGTGTGGCATCAGCTCCCTCTTCCCACCATTACATGCCTTCTAGGGACGGAACACAAGTTGTCAGGCTGATGGCGGGCTCAGCTGTCTCAATAGCTCTTCCCCTGGACGACAGCATAATGTATTTACAGATGGCATGCACATTATGCTAGGTTTTACAAACAATCCAGAGAAGATTTAAAGTATGTGCAAGGGGGCTGGAGAGATGGCTCAGGAGTTAAGAGCACTGGTTGCCCTTCCAAAGCATCCGAGTTCAGTCCCCAGCAGCCACACGACAATTAACGACTGTCTGTGACTCCAGCCCCAGAGGAACTTCTGGCCTCTTCAGGCATTACATATGTATGGCATACTGACATTCCACCCAAACACAAAGGGATATACCTTCTTCTCGGCACCACATGGAACCTTCTCTAAAATTGACCACATAATAGGAAACATAGCAAATCTCCACAGATACAAAAAGAATTGGAATAACCCCCCGGTATCTTATCAGACCACCATGCATTAAAATTAGAATTCAACAATAACACAAATCGCAGAAACCCTACAAACTCATGGAAATTGAACAATGCACAATTGCACCATCCCTGGGTAAAGGAAGAAATAAAAAAAGAAATTAAAGACTTCCTGGAATTCAATGAGAATGAAGACACAACATACACAAACTTATGGGACACTTTGAAAGCAGTGCTGAGAGGAAAGTTTATAGCACTAAGTGCCCACATGAAGAAACTGGAGAACTGTAATACTAGAGAATTAATAGCACAGCTGAACATTCTAGAACAAAAAGAAACAAACTCACCCAGGAGGAGCAGACGCCAGGAAATAATCAAATTGAGGGCTGAAATCAATCAAGTAGGAACCAGGAAAACACTGAGAAGAATCAATGAAACAAAGAGTTGGTTCTTTGAGAAAATCAACAAAACAGACAAAGCTCTGTCCAAACTTACCAAAAGACAGAGAGAGAGCATGCTAATTAACAAAATCAGGGATGAAAAAGGGGACATAACAATGGACTCTGAGGAAATCCAGAGAATCATTGGGGCATACTTTGAAAATCTGTACTCCACAAAATTTGAAAATTTAAAGGAAATGGACAATTTCCGGGATAGATATCACTTGCCAAAACTAAATCAAGTGCAGATAAACAATCTAAACAGACCTATAACCCTTAAGGAAATAGAAGCAGTCATCAAAAGTCTCCCAAACAAAAAAATGCCCAGGCCCAGATGGCTTCAGAGCAGAATTCTACCAGAAATTCAAAGAAGAGCTCATTCCAATACTCCTCAAAGTATTCCACACAATAGAAGCAGGAGGCTCACTGCCAAACTCTTTTTATGAGGCTACAATTACCTTGATACCCAAGCCACACAAAGACACAACTAAGAAAGAGAACTATAGACCAATTCCCCTCATGAACATCGATGCAAAAGTACTCAATAAAATACTAGCAAACCGGATTCAAGAACACATCAGAAAAATCATCCACCATGATCAAGTAGGCTTCATCCCAGGAATGCAGGGATGGTTCAACATTAGAAAAATCTATCAATGTAATCCACCAACTACAAAAGAAAAAGCACATGATCATTTCACTAGATGCTGAAAAAGCCTTCAACAAAATCCAGCACCCCTTCATGATAAAGGTCCTAGAGAGATCAGAGATAACAGGAACATACCTGAATATAATAAAAGCAATATACAGTAAACCAACAGCTAACATCAAACTAAATGGAGAGAAACTCAAAGCAACTCCTCTAACATCAGGAACAAGAGAAGGCTGTCCACTCTCTCCATATCTCTTCAATATTGTACTTGAAGTTCTAGCTACAACAATAAGACAACAAAAGGAGATCAAGGGGATAGAAATAGGAAAAGAAGAAGTCAAGCTTTCACTATTTGCAGATGATATGATAGTTATATAAGTGACCCAAAAAGCTACGCAAGGGAACTCCTAGAGCTGATAAACACCTTCAGAAAAGTGGCAGGATACAAGGTAAACTCAAAAACATCAGTGGCCCTATTATATACAGACGATGAAGTGACTGAGAAAGAAATCAGAGAAACCTCACCCTTTACAATAGCTATAAACAGCATCAAATATCTGGGGATAATGTTAACCAAGCAAGTGAAAGACTTTGAGTCTTTAAAGAAGAAATCAAAGAGGATACCAGAAAATGGAAAGATCTCCCATGCTCTTGGATTGGTAGGGTCAACATAATAAAAATGGCAATCTTGCTAAAAGCAGTCTACAGATTCAATGCAATCCCTATCAAAATTCCGGCACAATTCTTCACAGACCTGGAAAGAACATTAATCAACTTTATACGGAAAAACGAAAGGCCCAGGATAGCCAAAACAAGCCTATGCAATAAAGGAACTTCAGGAGGCATCACCATACCTGATTTCAAGCTCTATTATAGAGCTATAGTCCTGAAAACAGCTTGGTATTGGCACAAAAATAGGCAGGTAGACCAATGGAACCGAATTGAAAACCCTGATTTTAACCCACATGTTACGAGAAGCTTTTCCTTGTGAGAAACCGTTCCGCCCGCCTGGTTCTAGATCTGCATCAGTCCCAAATAAACACACAGGAGGCTATATTAATTATGAAGCTGTTGGCCTTGCTTGTCTCTTACTGGCTAGCTCTGTTTTAAGTAATTACCCCATAATTGTTAATCTAAGTATTTCTCTTACCGGAGAATAGTTCCGGGATCCTACCCATGGCGTTACATCTCGAACTCTCTTGTCTTTCTCCTTCCCAGAGTTCTCCTGGACTCCTAGTCCCTCCTATCTAGGTTTCCTATAGGCTCAACAGTACTTTATTGACAAATGCACAGGACTTCCCCCAACATCTCCTCTTTTCTGTTTAACCAAAAAGAAAGGTCTTAACTTTGACATAGTCAAATCGTATATGACAGAACAGTTATCAAGTAAGAATACAGTTACAATATTTTGTCTATCAACATTTAGCAAGATTTAAAGAAAATATCATCCATCCCATCCTTGTGAGTACAAAGTCCTATATGTAGCTTATCTTTTATCATAACTAAGGAAAACTATAATTATAACTATCTGTCTTCAACTCCATCAAAGACCACAGAAGGATAATATATAAACACTAGGATTGACAGAGACATCTTACTGCCTGGACAGTCACCCGAAGTTCCTCTGTAACGTTGGGGCATCCATCTTCAGCCCATAGGCCACAATGTATCCAGAAGATTTCTCAGCAAAGCAGGAAATTTCAAACTGTCCATCTGCGTTGGCAGTCTGTCAGTCATTTTTCCTTGTCCTGCAGAAAGTCTCGTAGACTCTTCATGAAGCAGGAACCCTGTAAGACTGAGTTCAGTAGTCACTTTCCTGTGGGTCCTGCATGTCCAGATTATACAACAACAGTCAAACAGTCTAGGTAAGAGCAGTTTCTTGCCCAAATGGCTAATCTTGCCATGTTGAAAGCAAACTCCATAACGAGTTTCTTCGATGCCCATTTTCCTCTCAGACATAATTGGTGCTGCCAGGAGCAGACATTTCTCATTGTCAAGAAAAACCCTAAACCATTTTAAATGCCATGTTCTGGAGGTCTTTGAGAGGTTTGAAGACTGTTTATCTATCTCAAATATATTTCTGTATATCTAGAAAACCTAACTTACCTAACTATAAATTCTACCTATTATAAGTAACTATCTATAATCTGTATTTAATTATGCATTACGTTGTAAAAGATCAGTATAAGCACAATACTTAATCAAGAGGAGAAATATACACGTTACAAAATTGACTTTGAATTTGTATCAATAAATGAAAAACAATACCCATACCATAATTCCCTTTTTTACCATTAACAAGAGATCGGCTGTGATCATTAGCCAATTATAAACAATCCCATTTAAATGAAAACAAAGATTTATAAACAAGATGGGAATTGGGACGTCGCTCATTCTAAACTGCTTCCTGCTGGAAGGGGGCGCCATTCATACCATGGGGATCATGACAAAACTCAGAAACCTGTATAAGTCCGTATTTTCGGGGTCTGTAAAACTGCATCATCTTAGCTGTTTCGATTGTTGGAACATCTGGTCCACTGCTTCCGGGGGTCTTGGTTCGTCGAACCACAGAAGCCTGGAAGGAATTCTCAGCTTTTTATGTTCTGTGGAAACATAAATTAAAACTCCTTTTCCGAGTAACATATCCTTATACTTAAATTTTGAAGTCAAGGCATTTTCAAAAGATATAAGTTGAATTAATTTAGCAGCATTTATAATCAAGTGTACTTTAGCATTTGTTCCTTCTTTAGCAATGAAAAAACTGAAAAACATAATAGCGTACAGTATCCAGACTCTCTGTGTATTTTCCATCTTTATGTGGCTTATTTATTTATCTATTATTACTTTATTTCACTTTTATTTATTTTTCTCTGAGACAGGGTTTCTCTTTGGAAACCTGCCTGCCTCTGCCTCTGGGGCAATTCCTACCTGCGTGTGCCACCACAGCTGGCTTTTCTATTTATTTACCACTTTGTCGTTTTATTTTCTCTCTCAGTCTCACGTATATTTTTAAACACACTGCAAACCTTTAGAGGTTTTGTTCATCCAAGTCTGACTTTACTGTAACTCTTTACGTTTTTCTGGCCACGTGTCTTATCTGTAAAACCGCGGCTGTTTTAAACTGCCGTTTCAAGATGGCGGGCGTAAGCGTGACTCCAGTTTACCGCCTCAGTCCATGCTGACATCCAGCAAATGCTGCCACTTCCAACTGTACGTACACACCTTTCAATCGTTAGCAGAGTCTCTTAAAACAACCTTGTTGGCTGTTTTTTTTTTTTTTTATGCCAAGTCAGGAAGACTCCGGTAAGCGAGCCGCGTGAATCTCGGCTCGTCGCTAGCAAAACAGAGCACACCTGAGAAAAATGCTGCTACCAAAAATCTGTGCTTCTCTCTGTTCTTCTGTTTCTAAAATTCCTTTAAAGCTTTTGTTATTTTGCGTGGAAATTCAATCCCGCTCTGACACCATTCTGTTACGAGAAGCTTTTCCTTGTGAGAAACCGTTCCACCCACCTGGTTCTAGATCCGCATCAGTCCCAAATAAACACACAGGAGGCTATATTAATTATGAAGCTGTTGGCCTTGCTTGTCTCTTACTGGCTAGCTCTGCTTTAAGTAATTACCCCATAATTGTTAATCTAAGTATTTCTCTTACCGGAGAATAGTTCCGGGATCCTACCCATGGCATTACATCTCGAACTCTCTTGTCTTTCTCCTTCCCAGAGTTCTCCTGGACTCCTAGTCCCTCCTATCTAGGTTTCCTATAGGCTCAACAGTACTTTATTGACAAATGCACAGGACTTCCCCCAACACCCACACACCTATGAACACTTGATTTTTGACAAAGAAGCTAAAACTATACAATGGAAAAAAGAAAGCATCTTCAACAAATGGTGCTGGCATAACTGGGTACTGGTATGCAGAAGACTGCAGATAGATCCATGTTTATCACCTTGTACAAAACTTAAGTCCAAATGGATCAAAAATCTCAACATAAATCCAGCCACACTGAAACTTTTAGAAGAGAAAGTGGGAGATACTCTTCAATGAGTTGGTACAGGAGACTACTTCCTAAACGTAACATCAGTGGCACAGACACTGAAATCAACAATTAACAAATGGGACCTCATGAAACTAAAAATCTTCTGTAAGGCAAAGGACACAGTCAACAAGACAGAAAGGCAGTCCACAGAATGGGAAAAGATATTCACTGACCCCACATCTGACAGAGGGCTAATCTCCAAAATATACAAAGAACTCAAGAAGCAAGTCTCCAAAACACCAAAGGTGGGGTACAGAAATAAACAAAGAATTCTTAATTGAGGAGGCTAAAATGGCCAAGAGACACTTACGAAAGTGTTCAACATCCTTAGCCATCAGGGAAATGCAAATCAAAACAACTTTGATATACCATCTTACTCCTGTCAGAATGGCTAAAATCAAAAACACCGAAGATAATTTATGCTGGAGAGGATGTGGAGAGAGGGGAACACTCCTCCACTGCTGGTGGGAGTGCCAACTCATACAGCCACTTTGGAAAGCAGTAAGGAGATTCCTCAGGAAAATGGGAATCAATCTACCACAAGATCCAGCAATTCCACTTTTAGGCATATATCCAAAAGAGGCAAATTCATATACAACAAGGGCATCTTCTCCACTATGTTCATAGCAGGATTATTGGTAATAGCCAGAACCTGGAAGCAACCTAGATGCCCCTCAACTCAACAGTGGATAGAGAAAATGTGGTACATTTACACAATGGAATATTACTCAGCAGAAAAAAACAATGGAATCTTGAAATTTGCAGGTAAATGGATAGCACTGGAAGATACCATCCTGAGTGAGGTAACCCAGTCACAAAAAGACAAACATGGTATGTACTCACTCATATATGGATTTTAGACATGGGTCAGGAGAGTGCCAGTCTGCACTTCCAATGACAGAGAGTCTGGGAAACAGGAAAGAACATAAAAGATATGCATGGTACCCAAGATCAGAGAAATGAGGCAAGATCCTCTGAACAGATGGGGAACATGGAGAGGGATGGGGGGAGGGGAGCTGGGAAATAGAGAGCGGGAAAAGAGGAAGAGAGAGCAGGTCATGTGGGAACAGGAAGGTTGACTGAGTGGGTAGGATAGGGGGAAGAGGGAATCATAGGTTAGAAGACAGATCAGGCACCATTGTGACCTCTAGTGATCTAAACGGATGACACCAATTTGCAAGCTAAGCAATAGTGTAGAGACCACCCCGAATGCCCATTCCTGATAATGAACTTGATGTCTATAACCATCCTGGAGCCTTCATCCAGTGACTGATGGAAGCAGAGGCAAACACCCACATTTAAACACTGAACTGAAACCAAGGAACGCAGCGACAGAGAGAGAGGAGCGATGATGAGCAAACTGGCAAAGAATGGGCTGGCAAAACCAGCAGAGACAGCTGATCTGAACAGGGGAGAGCTCTTGGACCCCAGACTGACAGCTGGGAGGCCAGCCTGGGACTGATTCAGACTCCCTGAATGTGAGAGTCAGTGAGGAGGCCTGGGCAACCTATGGGGTCCTGAGCAGTGGATTAGTGTTTATCCCTCCAATACTAACAGATATGGACTCTTAGGGAAGTGCCTGTACCCTATCCTGGGTGAAATGACAGACTCTAGATATCCCCTATGTGGAAGGAATTGGAAATAGGGTTGGAGGATGGGGGGATGGGGGTCTGCGGGAGGAGGGGAGGGAGAGAGAACTGGGATTGACATGTAAAACAAGCTATTTAAAATTAAAATAATAAAAAATAAAAAACAAATAATACAACACTGTGTGACAAACTACATGCCTAACTTCTTGAAAACTAACAATATAACACTCCATGAGAAACTGCATGCATAAGTCCTTGAAAACTAACAATGCAGCACTGTGTGAGAATATATACGTGTAATTGAAAACTAATGATACAACTCCGTTTGCGAATCTATGTGTGTAACTTATTGAAGATTTAACGATACAACACAGTGTGTGAATCTACATGCGTAAATTCTTGAAAACTTATTATATAACACTCTATGAGAAACTTCATGCGTAACTCCTTGAAAAGTAATGATACAACACTGTGTGAGAATCTATACGCATAACTTATTGAAAACTATACAAAACACATTGCAAAACTCCACGTGTAACTACTTAAAACCTAAAGGTTAGGGTTAGGTTAGGATTAAGGTTAGGGTTAGGTTTAGATTTAGGTTTATGGTTATGGTTAGGGTTAGGGTTAGAGTTAGGGTTAGGGTTAATCTTAGGTTTAGTGTTAGTGTTAGGGTTAGGGCCAGGGTTAGAGTTAGGTATATGGTTAGGGTTAGGGTTAGGGTTAGGGTTAGTGTTAGAATTAGGGTTAAGGTTAGGGTTGAGAATCTACACGTGTAACTTCTTGAAATCTAATGATACAACACTGTTTGAGAATCTATACACGTAATGTATTGAAAACTAAATGTACAAAACTCTGCGAAACTCCATTTGTAGCTACTTGAAACCTAACGGTTAGGTTTAGGGTTAGGGTTAGGGTTAGGTTAAGGGTTAGGGTTAGGATTAGTGTTAGGTTGAGGGTTAGGGTTAGGGTTGAGAATCTACATGTGTAACTTCTTGAAAATTAACTAAGAAACACTGTATGAGAATCTATATGTGTAACTTATTGAGAATTAATGATACCACACTGTATAAGATTCTGTACGCTTCTTGAAAACCAACGATACAACACTGTGTGAGAATCTATACAAGGAACTTATTGAAAACTAACTATACAACACTCTATGAGACACTGCATGCCTAACAACTTGAAAAGTAATGATTAGGGTTAAGGTTAGGGTTACGGTTAGGGTTAGGGTTAGGGTTGAGAATCTACATGTGTAAATTCTTGAAAATTAATGATAGAACACTGTTGCACCCTTCCCCCATGGGGGTCTGTTGACTGCTTGCTACTAGAGGCTTTTAGCAAAACATTTCTCATCCCCTCCTCCCAGTGAGGCCTGCATGCAAGTTCCTGTTTTTTTGTCGAAAAGCTAATTCCTGTCTTTGGCCCACTCTTTGCTGTAGGGCCCTGGGAAGGTAGGCTTCTGACCTTGGTGTTTTTCACCATACCTGCCTTTGGTATATAAGGCTCGACTCTTGTAATAATAGATGCCATGCTCCTTGTAAGAATGAGCCCGCTGCCTTTGTCTGTATTTTCATCCTTAGCCCTTAGCCTCGGATCGTTGTGAAGTATGGTAGCACTGTAGCTGTGAACACACCTGCAGCTTGCTACAGATGGAGGTCCCACCGAGATTGGAAAAGAAGAAAAACTGAATGCTGGCCAGCAAGTAAGGTAGGAGGGTGTATTTGGGGATAGGGGTACCAAGTTTAGGGTACTGAGTTAGGCCCCATAGAGGGGTGATTTAAAAGGTTAGGCCCTAGAAGGTGGGTCAGCCCCCATAGAGGGGTGGTTTAGAGTTAGGCTCCAGCCCTGACTTGACCCATTGGTGTCAAAATTGTCAGGGAATTCCTAAGAGCCCACCCCCCAGAAAGCCATCCAACATTCTTCTTAAGGTTAGGAGTGAGCATATTAGGTACGGGTGCTGCTACTTCTTACCCTGTTTTGGAGGACCTAACCCTAACCCTAACCCTAACCCTAAACCCAACGCAAACCCTAAACCTAACTCTAACACTAAACCTAACCCCTAACCCTAAAACTACCACTAATCCTAAACTAACCCTAACCCTAATCCTAACACCTAACACCAAACACTAAACCTAACCTTATTCCTAACCCTAACCTTAACCCTAACACTTACATTAAACCTAAGCCTAACCCTAAATGTAAAAACCACCCTAACCCTAAACATTACCCTAACACTAAACCTAACCCTAACCTTAACACTAACCCTAACCCTAATCCTTACACTATCCCTTAACCCTAACCCTAACCCCTAACCCTACCCCTAATCCTAACCCTACCCCTAACCCTAATCCTAACCACTGACTCCTAACCCTAAACCTAACCCTAATCTTAACCCGTATCCCTTACCCTAAGCCGAACCCTAACCCAAACCCAAATGCTAAACCTACCCAAAACCTAACCATAACACTTACATTAAACCTATCCATAACCCTACCCCTAAACACAACATTACCCGAAACATAACCCTAACCCTAACACTAACACTAACTCTATCCCTAACCGTAACCCTAACCCTAACCCTAATCCTCACCATAACACCTAAACCCTAACCAAAACCCTAACCCTAACCTAATATTAAACCTAACCATAAACACAACCCTAACCCTAACCCCTAACCCTAAACCTATATAACCCTAAAGCTAAGACTAACACTAACCCTAATCTTAACCCATATCCCTTACCCTAAACCTAACCCTAACCCTAACCCAAATGCTAAATCTACCCAAAACCTAACCATAACACTTACATTAAACGTAACCATAACTCTACCCCTAAACACAACCTTACCTGAAACATAACCCTAACCCTAGCACTCACACTAACTCTAACCCTAACCATAACCCTAAACCTAACCCTAATCCTAACCATAACACCTAAACCCTAACCAAAACCCTAACCCTAACCGAATATTAAACCTAACCCGAAACACAACCCTAACCCTAACCTTAACCCCTAACCCTAAACCTAAACATAACCCTAAAGCTAAGCCTAACCCTAACACTAACCCCTAACCCTAAACCTAACACTAAACCTAACCCTAACACTAACCCCTAACCCTAAGTCTAACCCTAACCCTAACCCTAATTCTAAACATAACACTAACACTAACCCTAAACCTAAACCTAACCCTAACCTAACCCTAATGCCTGACCCTAACCCTAACCCAAATTTAAACCTACCCTAAACCTGACACTAATGCTTACATTAAACCTAATCATAACCCTAACTCTAAACACAACCATAACTGAAACATAACCCTAACCCTAACACTAACCGAAACTCTAAGCCTAACATTAACCCAAATGTTAAACCTACCCTAAACCTGACACTAACGCTTACATTAAACCTAATCATAACCCTAATCCTAAACCTAACCCTAACCTTAACCCTAATGCAAACCCTGAAACTAAACCTAACCCTAACGCTAACCCTTACATTAAAACTAACCGTAAGCCCAACCCTAAACACAACACTAACCCTAAACATAACCCTAAACATAACCCTAACCCTAACCCTAACACTAACCCTAACCCCTAAACCTAACAAGACCACTAATCCTAAACCGAACCATAACCCTAATCCTAACACCTAATATCAAACACTAAACCTAACCTTATTCCTAACACTAACCCTAACCCTAACACTTACATTAAACCTAGGCCTATCACTAACCCTAAACACAACCATAAACCTAAAAATAAACCTAACCATAAACCTAACCCTAACACTAACCATAACCCTAACCCTTACACTATCGCTTAACCTGAACCCTACCCCTAACACTACCCCTAATCCAAATCCTAATCCTAACCCTAACCCTAATCCTAACCCCTAATTCCTAACCCTAAACATAATGCTATTCCTCACCCTAACACTAACCCTAACCGTTACATTACACCTAACCCTAACCCTAAACACAACCCTAACATTAACCCTAACCCTAACATTAACCCCTAACCCTAATCCTACCCCTAACCATAACCCTAACCCTAATCCTAAACCCTAACACCTAACCCTAAACCTAACCCTATTCCTAACCCTAACACTAACCCTAAACCCTAACACTAACTCTAACCCTACATCTAACCCTAACCCTAACCCCTATCTCTAGCCCTAACCCTAACCCTAATCCTAACCCAAACGCTAAACCTACCCAAACCCTAACGCTAAACCTACCCTAACCTAACCCTAACCTTAACCCGTATACCTTACACTAACCCTAACCTTAACCCGTATACCTTACACTAACCCTAACCCAAACACTAAACCTACCCTAAACCTAACCCTTACATTAAACCTAAGCATAACCCTAAACCTAAACACAACATTAACCAGAAACATAACCCTAACCCTAACACTAACACTAACTATAACCCTAACAGTAACCCTAACCCTAATCCTAACCAAAACCCCTAAACCCTAACTTGTATCCCTAACCCTAACCCCTAACCCTAAACCTAACCCTAACTCTCACCCTAACCTTAACTCTAAACCTAACCCTAACACTAACCCCTAACTCTAACTCTAACCCTAACCCTAATTCTAAACATAACACTTACCCTAAACCTAAACCCTAAATCTAAACCTAACCCTAACTTAACCCTAACGCCTGACCCTAACCCTAACCCAAAAGTTAAACCTACCCTAAACCTGACACTAATGCTTACATTAAACCTAATCATAACCCTAACTCTAAACACAACCGTAACTGAAACATAACCCTAACCCTAACCCTAACCCTACCCTAACCAAAACTCTAAACCTAACCCTAACCCAAATGTTAAACATACCCTAAACCTGACACTAACGCTTACATTAAACCTAATCATAACCCTAATCCTAAACCTAACCCTAACCTTAACCCTAATGCAAACCCTGAAACTAAACCTAACCCTAACGCTAACCCTTACATTAAAACTAACAGTAACCCCAACCCTAAACACAACATTAACCCTAAACATAACCCTAACCCTAACCCTAAACCTAACCCCAACACTAACGCTAACCCCTAAACCTAACATGACCACTAATCCTAAACTGAACCATAACCCTAATCCTAACACGTAATACCAAACACTAAACCTAACCTTATTCCTAACACTAACCCTAACCCTAACACTTACATTAAACCTAGGCCTAACCCTAACCCTAAACACAACACTAACCCTAAACATAAACCATAACCATAACCATAACCATAACCATAACCTAACCGTAAGGGTTAGGGTTAGGGTTAGGGTTAGGGTTAGGGAAGGTTTAGCCTTTGGATTCAGGGGTTAGGGTTAGATTTAGCGTTAGGGTTATATTTAGGGTTAGGGTTGTCTTTAGGGTTAGGGTTATGGTTAGGGTTAGGGTTGTGTTTAGGTTTAGGATTAGGGTTGTGTTTAGGGTTATGGTTAGGGTTAGTGTTAGGTTTAGGGTAGGGTTAGGGTTAGGGTTGTGTTTAGGGTTAGGGTTAGGGTTAGGGTTCTGTTTAGTGTTAAGGTTAGGGTTAGGATTAGTGTAAGGGTTAGGGTTAGGGTTATGGTTAGGGTAGGTTTAGTGTTTGGATTAGTGTTAGGTTAGGGTTAGGTTTAGGGTAGGGTTAGGGTAAGGCTTATGGTTGTGTTTAGGATTAGGGTTAGGGTTGTGTTTAGCTTTAGGGTTATGGTTATGGTTAGGGTTAGGGTTCTGTTTAGGGTTAAGGTTAGGGTTAGGATTAGTGTAAGGGTTAGGGTTAGGGTTAGGGTTAGGGTTAGGGAAGGTTTAGCATTTGGATTAGGGTTAGGTTAGGGTTAGGGTTAGGGTTTGGATTAGGGTTAGGTTATGGTTATGGTTAGGGTTAGGTTTAGGCTTAGGTTTAGGGTGAGTGTGAAGGTTAGGGTTAGGGTTAGGGTTAGCTTTAGGGTTAGAGTTCGGGTTAGGGTTAGCATTATGTTTAGGGTTAGGGTTATGTTTAAGGTTAGGCTTAAGTTTAGGATTAGGGTTAGTGTTAGGATTACAGTTAGCCTTAGGGTTAGGGTAGGTTTAGCCTTTGGATTCAGGGATTAGGGTTAGGGTTGGGGTTAGGTTTATGGTTAGGGTTAGGGTTGTGTTTGGTTTAGGGTTGGGGTTAGGGTTAGGTTTAGGGTCAGGGATAGGGTTAGGGTTAGGTTTAGGGTAGGGTTAGGGTTGTGTTTAGGGTTAGGGTTAGGGTTAGGGTTAGGGTTGTGTTTATGGTTAGGGTTAGGGTTGTGTTTAGTTTTAGGGTTATGGTTATGGTTATGGTCAGGGTTAGGGTTAGGATTAGTGTAAGGGTTAGTGTTAGTGTTAGGGTTAGGGTAGGTTTAGCATTTAGATTAGGGTTAGGTTAGGGTTAGGATTAGGGTTAGTGTTAGTGTAAGGGTTAGGGTTAGGGTTAGGTTAGGGTTAGGTTAGGTTTAGCTTTTGGATTCAGGGGTTAGGGTTAGGATTGGAGTTAGGGTTATGTTTAGGGTTAGGGTTGTGTTTAGGGTTACGGTTAGAGTTATTGTTATGTTTAGGGTTAGGACTGTGTTTAGGTTTAGGTTTAGGTTTAGGTTTAGGGTTAGTGTAGGGATAGGGTTAGGGTTAGGGGTTAGGGTTAGGGTTAGTGTCAGAGCTCGGATTAGGGATTGGGTTAGGGTTAGTATTATGGTTAGGGTTATGTTTAGGGTTATGGTTATGGTTAGGGTTAGTTTTAGCTTTAGGTTTAGGTTAGGGTTAGGGTGAGTGTGAGGGTTAGGGTTAGGTTTAGTCTTATGTTTAGTGTTAGTGTTGTGTTTAGGGTTAGGATTATTGTTAGGTTTAATGTAAGGTTTAGGGTTAGGGATTACGAGTAGGATTAGGGTTAGGGTTATAGTTAGGGGTTTGTGTTAGGGTTAGGGTCAGGTTTAGGATTAGGTATTGGGTTAGGTTTAGGATTACGGTTAGGTCTATGTTTAGGGTTAGTGTTAGGGTTAGGATTATGATTAGGATTATGGTTAGGTTTAGGTTTAGCATTAGGGTTAGGATTAGGGTGAGTGTGAGGGTTAGGTTTAGGTTTAGGGTTAGGGTTAGGGTAAGGGTTAGTTTTACAATTAGGGGTAGGGTTAGGGTAGGGTTAGGTTTAGGGTAAGGGTTAGGGTTAGGGTGACTGTGACTGTGAGTGTTAGGGTTATGGTTAGGGTTATGTTTAGGGTTAGTGTTGTGTTTGCTTTAGGGTTATTGTTAGGTTTATTGTAAGGGTTAAGGTTGGGGTTATGGTTAGGGGTTAGGATTAGGGTTAGGTTAGAGTTAGAGTTAGGGTTAGGGTTAGGGTTAGGGTTAGGATGAGTGTGAGGGTTAGGTTTAGTGTTTTGTGTAGGGTTAGTGTTGTGTTTAGTGTTAGGGTTATTGTTAGGTTTAATGTAAGGGTTAGGGTTTGTGTTAGTGTTAGGTTTAGTGTTTGGTTTTGGGTTAAGTTTAGAGTTATGTTTAGATTTAGGGTTAGTGTTTAGTTTTAGAGCTAGGGTTAGGGTTAGGGTTAGGTTTAGGGTAGGTTTAGCCTTTGGATTCAGGGGTTACGGTTAGGGTTGGGGTTAGGGTTTTGTTTAGGGTTAAGGTTGTATTTAGGGTTAGGGTTAAGATTAGGGTTAGGTTTATGGTTAGTGTTAGAGTTGTGTTTAGGTTAGGGTTAGGGTTAGGGTTAGGGTTGTGTTTAGGTTTAGGTTTAAGGTTAGGGTTAGGGTTGTGTTAATTTTAGGGTTATGGTTAGGGGTATCGTTAGGGTTTGGTTTGTGTTTAGGGTTAGGGTTAGGATTAGTGTTAGGTTTAGGGTTAGGGTTAGGGTTGTGTTTAGGGATAGGGTTAGGGTTAGGTTTAGAGGTTTGGTTTAGTGTTAGAGTCAGGGATTAGGTTAGGGTTAGGATTATGCTTAGGGTTAGGGTTACTGTTAGGATTAGTGTGACGGTTATGGTTACGGTTAGTGTTAGGTTTAGTGTTAGGGTGAGTGTGAGTTTTAGGGTTATGTTTAGGGTTAGTTTTATGTTTAGGGTTTGTTGTGTTTAATTTTAGGGTTATGGTTTAGGGTTGTTAGGGGTTAGGATTAGGATTAGGGTTAGGTTTAGTTTTAGGGTTAGGGTTAGGGTTAGGTTGGGTTAGGGTTACGGTTAGGTTCAGGGTTAGGGTGAGTTTGAGGGTAAGGTTTAGCATTTGGTTTTGAGTTATGGTGAGTGTGAGGGTTAGGGGTAGGGTTAGGGTTAGGGGTTAGGGTTAGGGGGTTAGTGTATGTGTTAGGGTTAGGGTTAGGGTTTGTGTTAGGGTTAGGGTTATGGTTTGGGTTAGTGTTAGAGTCAGGGTGAGGATTATGGATTAGGTTAGGGTTAGGATTATGCTTAGGTTTATGTTTAGGGTTAGGGTTAGTGTTAGGATTAGGGTTAGGGTTATGGTCAGGATTAAGGTTAGTGTTAGGTTTAGCATTAGGGTTAGGGTTAGGGTGAGTGTGAGTGTTAGGGTTAGCTTTAGAGTTAGTTTTATGTTTAGGTTTTGTTGTGTTTAAGTTTAGGGTTATTGTTAGTTTTATTGTAAGGTTTAGGGTTAGGGTTAGGGGTTAGGATTAGGATTAGGGTTAGGTTTAGTTTTAGGGTTAGTGTTAGGTTTAGGTTGAGGTTAGGGTTAGGGTTAGGGTTAGGTTCAGTGTTAGGGTGAGTGTGAGGGTAAGGTTTAGGGTTTGGTTTAGGGTTATGGTGAGTGTGAGGGTTAGGGTTTTGGGTTACGTTTAGGTTAGGGTTAGGATTAGGGGTTAGGGTTAGGGGTTAGTGTATGTGTTAGGGTTAGGGTTAGTGTAGGGTTAGGGTTAGGGTTATGTTTAAATTAGGGTTATGTTTAGGGTTGAGAATCTTCTTGTATAACTTCCTGAAAATTACCGACTAGTACACTGTTTTAGAATCTATATGCGTAACTGACTGAAAACTAATGATAGTACAATGTACAAGAATCTGTACACTTAACTTCTTGTAAATCAATGATACAACACATTTTGAGAAACTACATGGTAAACTTCTTGAAAACAAACTATACAAAACTCTCAGAGAAACGACTTGCGTAATTATTTGAAACCTAAGGATACACCACTGTGTGAGAATCTATAAGCCTAACTTCTTGAAAACCAATGATACAACACTTTTTGAGAAGCTACATGGGAACCTTCTTGAAAACCAATGATACAAAACTCTAAGAGAAACTACATGGGTAATTACTTGAAACGTACCGATACAACACTGTGTGAGAATCTATATGCGTAACTCCTTGGAAACAAACGATACAACACCGTGTGACAAACTACACCACTACCAATACATCACTCTATGAGAAACTACATGCCAATTCCTCAAAAACTAATGATACAACACTGTGTGAGAATCTATATGCGTAACTCCTTGGAAACAAATGATACAACACTGTGTGACAAACTACACAATATATAACTCTATGAGAAATTACATGCTAACTCCACACAAACTAACGATAAAACACTGTGAGAGAATCCATACGTGTAACTTCTAGAAAAGTGACGATACAACACTGTTTGAGTATCTATAGAATAACTTGTTGAACATTAACGATACAAAACTACCTCAGAATCTGCATGTGTAACTTCTTATATATTACACTCAATTTGAAACTTCCTGCGTAACTCCTTGAAAAGTAACAATACAACAATGTGTGAGAATCTATGTGCTTTACTTCTTGAAAATCAATGACTCCAACACTGTGTAACAAACTATATGCCTAACTTCTTGAAAACTAACAGTATAAGACTCTATGAGAAACCACATGCATAACACATTAAAAACTAACAATACAACACTGTGATAGAATCTATACATGTAACTTCTTGAAACCTAATGAAACAACACTGGTTGAGAATCTATAACCATAACTTTTAGAAAACTAATGATACAACACTGTGTAAGAATCTACATGTGTAACTTCTAGAAAACTAATTATATTACACTCTATGAGAAACTTCATGCATTACTCCTTGAAAAGTAACGACACAGCACTGTGTGGAATCAACATGCATAACTTCTTGATAACTATCTTACACTCTATGAGAAACTTCATGTGTACCTCCTTGAAAAGTAATGATACAACACTTTGTGAGAAACTATAGGCTTAACTTCTTGAAAACCACGATGCAGGACTGTGTGAGAAATTACATGCGAAACTTCTTGAAAACACCAACGATACAACACTGTGTGCCAAACTCCATGTGAAACATCTTGAAAACTAATGATGCAACACTGAGAGATTCTACATGCAAAATTTCTTGAAATCCAATGATACAACACTGTGTGACAAACTTCATGCCTAACTTCTTTAAAACTAATGATACAACACTGTGAGAATCTACATGCAAAATTTCTTGAAAACCAACTCTGTGTGACAAACTACATGATTAACTTCTTGAAAACAAACAATATAAGACTCTATGAGAAACTACATGCGTAACTTCTTGAAAACAAAGGATACAAAACTCTAAGAGAAACTACATGCATAATTACTTGAAACCTAACGATACAACACTGTGAGAGAACCTATAAGCATACCTTATGGAAAACTAACTGTACGAAACTCCATGTGTAACTCCTGGAAACCTAAGGATTAGCATTAGGTTTAGGGTTAGGATGAGTGTGAGTGTTATGGTTAGGGTTATGTTTAGGGTTAAGGTTGTGTTTAGGGTTAGGGTTATGGGTAGGTTTAATGTAAGAGTAAGGGTTAAGGTTAGGGTAGGGTTAGGGTTAGGGTTATATTTTGGGATAGGGTTGTGTTTAGGGTTAGAGTTAGGTTTTGGGTTAGGGTTAGGTTTAGGGTTAGGGTTGTGTTCAGGGTTAGGGTTAGGGTTATGGGTTAGGGTTGTGTTTACAGTTAGAGTTAGGTTTATGGTTAATGTTAGAGTTAGGATTAGGTTTAGGGTTTGGTTTATGGTTAGGGTTATGTTTAGGGTTAGGATTGTGTTTATGGTTAGGCTTAGGCTTAGTGTTAGTTAGGGTTGGCTTTACGGTTAGTGTTAGGGTTAGGGTTGTGTTTAGGGTTAGTGTTAGGGTTAGGGTTGTGTTTAGGGTTAGGGATAGGGTTAGGATTAGCTTTAGGGTTAGCGTTGGGGTTTAGGGCTAGGGTTATGTTTAAATTAGGGTTAGAGTTAGGGTTAAGGTGATGCTTGATAATTTTCATGTGTAACTTCTTGAAAATTAACGAATAGTACACTATTTTAGAATCTATATGCATAACTTACTGAAAACTAATGATACCACAATGTAGAAGAATCTATACATTTAACTTCTTGAAAGTCAACGATACCACACATTTTGAGAAACTACATGGTAAACTTCTTGAAAACAAATGATACAAAACTGTGTGAGAAACTGTATGCGTACATCTTGAAAAGAAACGAAACAAAACTCTCAGAGAAACTACATGAGTAATTACTTGAATCCTAAAGATACACCACTGTGTGAGAATCCATACTCCTAACTTCTTGAAAACAATCAAGTCAACACTTTGTGACAAACATCATGCCTAACTTCTTTAAAACTAACAATGTAAGATTCTATGAGGAACTACATGTGCATCTCCATGAAAATTAACGATAGAACCCTGTTTGAGATTCTATAAGCGTAACTTCTTTAAAAATTACGATACAGCACTAACTATATTACACTCTATGAGAAACTTCATGTGTAGCTCCTTGATAAGTAATGATACAACACTCTGTGCGAATCCAGTATGCATAATTTATTGAAAATTAATTGTACAAAATTCACTGAGAAACTCCATGCATAACTACTTGAAACCTAATGGTTAGGTTTAGGGTTAGGGTTAGTGTTAGGTTTATTGTAAGGTTTAGGGTTAGGGTTAGTGTTATGTTTAAGTTAGCGTTGGGGTTAGGGTTATGGTTATGGTTAGGGTTAGTGTTGAGAGTCAACATGTGTAACTTCTTGAAAATTAATGATAGAACAATGTTTGAGAATCTATATGCGTAACTTACTGAAAAATAATGATACCACAATGTGTAAGAATCTATACACTTCACTTCTTGATAATCAACTATACAACACTCTTTGAGAAACTGCATACGAACCTTCTTGAAAACAAATGTTACAAAACTGTGTGAGAATCTATATGCGTACCTTCTGGAAAACAACAATACAAAACTCTAAGAGAAACTACATGGGTAATTACTAGAAACGTAACTATAAAACACTGTGTGAGAATCTATACGCGTAACTCCTTGGAGACAAACGATACAACACTGTGTGACAAACTACACGACTACCAATACATCACTCTATGAGAAACTACATGCCAACTCCTCAAAAAGTAACGATACAACACTGTGTAAGAATCTATACACCTAACTCCTTAGAAACAAACAACACAACACTGTGTGACAAACTACATGACTACCAATATATCACTATATGAGAAACTACATGCCAACTCCTCAAAAAGTAACGATAAAACACTGTTTAAGAATCTATACACGTAACTCCTTGGAAACAAATGATACAACACTGTGTGACAAACAACATGACTAACAATATATAACTCTATGAGAAATTACATGCTCACAAACTAAAGATACAACATTGTGAGAGAATCTATACATGTAACTTCTTGAAAACTAATGATAGAACACTCTGACAAACTACATGCCTAACTTCTTGAAAACAAACAATATAAGACTCTATAAGAAACTACATGCGTAACATCTTGAAAACAAAGCATACAAAACTCTAAGAGAAACTACATGCGTAATTACATGAAACCTAATGATACAACACTGTGAGAGAACCTATAAGCATACCTTATGGAAAATTAACTGTACAAAACTCTTTGCGAAACTCCATGTATAACTCCTTATAACCTAAGATTTAGTTGTTAGGGTTAGGGTTAGGGTGAGTGTGAGGGTTAGCGTTAGGGTTATTGTTAGGGTAAGGGTAGGTTTAGCGTTTGGGTTAGTGTTAGGTTAGGGTTTAGGGTTAGGGTTATATAGGGTTAGGGTTAGGGTTAAGGTGATGGTCGAGAATCTTCATGTATAACTTCTTGAAAATTAACGAATAGTACACTGTTTTAGAATCTATATGCGTAACTTACAGAAAACTAATGATAACAAAATGTATAAGAATCTATACACTTAACTTCTTGAAAATCAACGATACAACAGAGTTTGAGAAACCACATGGTAAACTTCTTGAAAACAAACGATTCAGAACTGTGTGAGTATCTGTATGGGTACAATCTTGAAAACAAGTGATACAAAACTCTCAAGAAACTACATGCGTGATTACTTGAAACCTAACGATACCCCACTGTGTGAGAATGTATATGCATAACTTCTTGAAAAACTTTTATAAACTACATGCAAAACTTCTTGAAAACTAATGTAACAAAATTTAAGACAACCTACATGCATACTTCGTTGAAACCTAATGATACAACAGTCTCTGAGAATCTATAAGAGTAACTTCTTTAAAACAATCAATAGAACACTTTGTGACAAACTTTATTCCTAACTTCTTTAAAACTAACAATATGTGATTCTCTGAGAGACTACATGCGTAGCTCCATGAAAACTAATGATACAACCCTGTTTGAGAATCTATACTTGTAACTTCTTTAAAAATAACGATACAGAACTGTTATAATCTACATGTATAACTTCTTGAAACCTAACTATATTACACACTATGAGAAACTTCATGTGTATCTCCCTGAAAAGTAATGATACAACACTGTGTGAATCCAACACGCATAATTTATTGAAAATTAACTCTACAAAATTCTTTGCGACACTCCATGGGTAACTACTTGACACCTAACGGTTAGGTTTAGGGTTAGCGTTAGAGTTAGGTTAAGGGCTAGGTTTAGGGTTATGTTTAAGATTAGGGTTAGGTTTAGGGTTAGTGTTGAGAGTCTACATGTGTAACTTCTTGAAAATTAATGATTGAACAGTGTTTGAGAATCTATATGTGTAACTTACTGAAAAATAATGATACCACAATATATAAGAATCTGTATACTTCACTTCTTGAAAATCAAGTATACAACACTCTTTGAGAAACTACATGTGAACCTTCTTTGAAAACAAATGATACAAAACTGTGTGAGAAACTATCTGCGTACATTCTGGAAAACAACGATACAAAAACTCTAAGAGAAACTACATTGCTAATTACTTGAAACGTAATGATACCACACTGTGTGAATATCTGTATGCATAACTCCTTGGACAATCGACAAAACACTGTGTGACAAACTATACGACTAACAATATATAACTCTATGAGAAATTACATGCTACCTCCTCACAAACTAACGATACAACACTGTGAGAGAATCTATACGTGTAACTTCTTGAAAACTAACGATACAACACTGTTTGAGAATCTATAAGAGTAACTTGTTGAAAATTAACGATACAAAACTGTGTCAGAATCTACATGTGTAACTTCTTGAAAACTTACTATATTACACTCAATTTGAAACTTCCTGTGTAACTCCTTGAAAAGTAATGATACAACAATGTGTGAGAATCTATATGCTTCACTTCTTGAAAACAAAAGATACCAACACTGTGTGACAAACTACATGCCTAACTTCTGGAAAACTAACAATATAAGTCTCTATGAGAAAGTACATGCATAATCCATTAAAAACTAACAATACAACACTGTGATAGAATCTATACGTGTTACTTCATGAAACCTAATGAAACAACACTGTTTGAGGATCTATAACAATAACTTCTAGAAAACTATTGATACAAGACTGTATCAGAATCTACATGTGTAACTTCTAGAAAACTAATTATATTACACTCTATGAGAAAGTTGACGTGTAACTCCTTGAAAAGTAACGACACAACACTGTGTGAGAATCAACATGCATAACTTCTTGATAACTATCTTACACCTATGAGAAACTTCATGTGTAACTCCTTGAAAAGTAATGATACAACACATTGTGAGAATCTATACGCTTAACTTCTTGAAAACAACGATACAACACTGTGTGAGAAATTACATGTGAAACTTCTGCAATAACCAACGATACAACACTGTGTGACAAACTACATGCGAAACTTTTTGAAAACTAATGATACAACACTGTGTGAATCTACATGCGAAATTTCTTGAAAACCAATGATACAACACTGTGTGACAAACTACATGCCTAACTTCTTGAAAACAAACAATATAAGACTCTGTGAGAAACTACATGTGTAACTTCTTGAAAACAAAGGATACAAAAGTCTAAGAGAAACTGCATGTGTAATTCTTTGAAACCTAACTATACAACACTGTGAGATGATCTATAAGCATACCTTGTGGAAAACTAACTGTACAAAAACCCTTTGCGACACTCCATGTGTAACTACTTGAAACCTAAGGTTTAGCGTTAGGGTTAGGGTTAGGGTGAGTGTGAGGGTTAGTGTTAGGGTTATGTTTAGTGTTAGGGTTGTGTTTTGGTTTAGGGTTATTGTTAGGTCTAATGTAACTGTTAGGGTTAAGGTTAGGGTTATGTTTTGGGATAGGGTTGTGTTTAGGGTTAGAGTTAGGTTTAGGGTTAGGATTAGGGTTAGGGTTAGGGTTATATTTAGGTTTAGGGCTCTGTCTAGGGTTAGGATTAAGGTTAGGGTAAGGGTTGTGTTTAGGGTTAGGGTTAGGAATAGGGTTAGGATTAGGATTAGGGTTATGGTTATGGTTAGGGTTAGTGTTTTGTTTAGCTTAGAGTTAGGGCTAGGTTTAGGGTGAGGGTTAGGGTTGTGTTTAGGGCTAGGGTTATGGTTAGGGTTAGTGTTAGTGTTAGGATTAGCGTTAGGGTTAGGGTTATGCTTAGGTTTAGCGTTGTATTTAGGGTTAGGGTTAGGCTTATGGTTAGGATTAGGGTTAGGGTTATGTTTAGAGTTAGGGTTCTGTTTAGGGTTAGGGTAAGGGTTATGTTTAGGGTTAGGGTTAGAGATAAGGTTAGGAATAGGGTTAGGGTAGGTTTATGGTTAGGGTTATTTTTAGGGTTAGTGTTGTGTTTAGCTAAGAGTTAGGGCTAGGTTTAGGGATTGGGTTAGGGTTGTGTTCAGTGTTAGGGTTATGGTTTGGGTTAGTGTTAGTGTGAGGGTTAGCATTAGGGTTACGGTTGTGTTTAGGTTTAGATTAAGGATAAGGATTAGGGTTAGTGTTAGGTTTGTGTTTAGGGTTAGGGTTAGGGTTAGGCTTATGAATAGGGTTAGGGTTAGGTTTAGGTTTAGGGTTAGGTTTAGGGTTACTGTAATGTTTAGGGTTAGGGCTGTGTTTAGCATTAGGATTAGGGTTTGGGTTATTTTTAGGGTTAGAGTTACAGTTAGGGTTGTGTTTAGGTAGGGTTAGAGTAAGGGTTATGGTTAGGGTTAGGTTTGTGTTTAGGGTTAGGGTTAGGATTAGGGTTAGTGTTAGGGTTAGGTGTAGGGAAGGTTAGGGTCAGGATTAAGGTTGGGGTTAGGGTTAGTAATAGGGTTAGGATTAGGGTTAGGGTTATATTTAGGGTTAGTGTTGTGTTTAGCTTAGGGTTAGGGCTAGGTTTAGGGTTAGAGTTAGGGTTTTGTTTAGGGTTAGGGTTATGGTTTGGGTTAGTGTTAGGGTTGTGTTTATGTTTAGGTTTAGGGTAAGTGTTAGGGTTAGTGTTAGGGTTGTGTTTAGGGTTAGGGTTATGTTTAGGGTTAGGGTTGTATTTATGGTTAGGATTATTGTTAGGTTTAATGTAAGGGTTAGGGTTAGTGTTAGTGTAGGTTAGGGTTAGGTTAGGGTTAGGGTTAGGGTTAGGGTTAGGGTTGTGTTTAGAGTTATGTTTATGGTTAGGTTTACTGTAAGTGTTAGGGTTATGTTTTGGGTAGGTTTAGAGTTTGGGTTAGGGTTAGGATTGGGGTTAGGGTAAGGGATAGGAGTTAAGATTAAGGTTAGGTTTAGTGTTAGGTTTGGAGTTATGGTTAGGGTTTAGAGGTTAGTGTTTGGGTTAGGGTTAGGAATATTGTAAGGTTTAGTGTTATGTATTAGGTGTTAGGATTAGGGTTAGGGTTAGGAGTAGTTTTAGGGGTTAGGGTTAGGGTAGTGTTAATATTAGGTTTAGGGTTAGGGTTATGTTTAGGTTTAGGCTTGTGCTTAGGGTTATGGTTAGGCTTAGGGTTAGGGTTAGAGTTAGGGTTATGTTTAGGGTTAGGGTTCTGTTTAGGATTACAATTGGGGTTAGGGTAAGGGTTGTGTTTAGGGTTAAGGTTAGGGATAGGTTTAGGATTAGGGTTAGGGTTAGGGTTATGGTTAGGGTTATGTTTAGGATTAGTGTTGTGTTTAGCTTAGAGTTAGGGCTAGGTTTAGGGTTAAGATTAGGGTTAGGGTTATGGTTTGGGTCAGTGTTAGTGTTAGGATTAGCGTTAGGGTTAGGTTGTGTTTAGGTTTAGGATAAGGGTTTGGGTTAGTGTTAGGGTTGTGTTTAGGGTTAGGGTTAGGCTTATGTGTAGGGTTAGCATTAGGTTTAGATTTAGGGTTAGGGTTAGGGTTGCTGTTATGTTTATGGTTAGGGTTGTGTTTATGAGTAGGGTTATTGTTAGGTTTAAT